>NW_022589722.1:10502699-11205409 GCF_004348235.1 Phoca vitulina | reverse complement strand
GTAGACACAAAAAACAGAAAAACAACCCTAAATTTTGCACATGGGGAAAAAATAAAAATTGGATGGCAGCTTCATTTTGATATTTTGGTTCTCAGAAGCTGTTGTTTTGTAGAAATGGGAAAAAAATAAACAAATGGAACAGAAGGTGTTATACACAGGAGGAATATAAACACAGGCTCATGGTATGTTAGTGCTGAGAGGAGAACTCCAAAGTTCCAACACAATAGGGGGTTTCCAAAAACCAGCCTATGGCCAGAGATGGGCTGCCACTGTGAGATGCACCTAGAGGGCTTGCTACAAAAGCCCCTGCAGACCCTCCTCCTGGAAATACTGATTCAATAAATCAAGGGTAAGGTCTGAGGGGTCTGCATTTTTTTTAATTCATCAGAATAATTTGATACATAGAAAGACAGGTCTGCCAAATACTAATCTAGACCAGTGGCTTCCAAATTGTTACTTGTTTGGGTCTTCACTGCTTTTTGTTTTAGCCGCAGAACCCTCCTCTGAAATGAAGTCACACACGGAACTGAAATATATAACATCCATCAGAGTGGCTCCCCTATTGAACCAGGGTGGGCACGGCTGTGAACTCCTTTTCAACTGTACACGCTCCTTCTCTAAGCGACCCAACAGTATCACCACGGATTTCTGAAGGTGACGCAGACACACTGTGAAGACAATTGCTCTTGTCTCATCCCTTAATTATACTGATGAGAAGGCTGGAGCTCAGAGAGCTAGTTCACACAGTACATTAAGAGGCAGGTCAACTAGAATCCAAAACCAAATTCCAGGCTGTGTGTATAGCCTCTCCCCAGGTGTCCACCCACAGCGACTGAGAGCACTGGGATGGGCACAAGTCCACGGTCAGCTCCCTCACCAGCACTCGACTGAGATACCCTCGCCTTCACAGGGGTTACGGGCTGTTCTCCCTTCCAGAAGTTGGGGCTGGTCCCTCACCTCATGGCTGCCCTTCAGGGAGTCTAAGGGGCCTGCATACATTCATCTTCTTAAGGAAAGCTACCTCAGAGACAACTCCAGGGGCTTCCCGTGGCCTCCCATAGCTGGAGCTTCTGCTAAACCAGGAATAAAACAAAGCCCATACCTTTAATTCCTGTGACACGGTCCCTTCTGTTAGTTATCCTCCTCCCTTTGGTCAACTACCATCTGTTCTCTCTTTTTTTTTTCTTTTTAACACAGTATTTGTATAGCTAATGAATACATGTAATGTGTACATAAGTTATGAATGAAGCACAATAAAACACATTCCCCAAAACTTCCACCTAACTTAAGAAACAGAACATTGCCACAAGAATCTTCTATGTGCTCCTCCTTAAAGCCATTTTGAGGTTCCTACCCTTCTATGGCTGCAACTATAATCCTGAACTTTGGTTTTTTACCCTCCTTTTGTATTGACATAGAGATCTACCACAAATAGCTGAATAACTAAACATTCTATTATTTAGCTTTGCTTGATTTTTAACTTTAAAAAGTGTCATCATACTGCAGTGATTCTTTTGCCTCGCCCTTTACATTCATGTTTCTGACGCTCACCCATGTTGAGACATGTCACTATCATTCATTCACTAGTCACTGCTGTCAGGTATCTCACATAGCAGGATTATACAAATATAATTGACCCTTGAACAACGTGGGTTTGAACTGCGTGAGTATACTTGCAGCCTGACTTTTTAAAAAATAAATATGGTACACTACTACAAATGTATTTTCTCTTCCTTATGATTTTCTTAATAACATTTTCTTTTCTCTAATTAGTTTATTGTAAGAATACAGTATAGAATACAGAAAAACATATAGAATATGTGTTCACTGACTGCTTATGTTATCAGTAAGGCTTCCAGTCAACAGTAGGGTACCAGTAGTTAAGTTTTGGGAGAGTCAAAAGTTTTATGTGGATTTTTGACTATAAAATCAGTGCCCCCAACTCCCACATTGTTCAAGGGTCAACTGTACACCCACAAGCTGACCTATCTCCACTGCCACCACCTACTCCAAGCTACCTTCACTCCTCTCCTGAATTGCTACAACAATCTCAGGACTCCCTTATTCTTCATTCAGAGTCAAAAGTCAGTCTTTACAATGACCTTAAAGGGTCTATCCAATACGGCCCTTTGTTATCTCTCTAATGTCAGCTCCTACTATTCTCCCCCTTGCTTACTCTGCTTATACTTCAGTGACCTCCGGGCTCCTCATCAAACACACCAACACTGTTCCCTCTACTCGTCATGCTCTTCTCCTTGATACCATATGGCTTACTCACCTCCTTAAATCTTTATTTCAATACCGCCTTCTCAATAAGGCCCACCTTGATACCACCATCCCTTTGCTCCCAAGAACTCCTACTCCCCCTTACCTGTGATGTATTTTCTTTTCTTTAACATCATTTTCTAACATAGTATATAATTTACTTATTATGTTTTTATTATCTGGTTTTCCTACTAAAATGTAAAATCTACAGGGATAGAATTTTTTATCTTTTCTGTTCATTGATATATTTCTAATACCCAAGATCAGTGACTGGCACATAGAAAGCACTTGAAAAACATATGATGAGTGATTACTGAATGAATGCCTCTGTTTTCTAGTACTTTCTTTAGGAAAAAGTAAATCTGAAAGAACCCTGTTTTACCTTTTGTATCTATCTTTAGACTTGTTATTATTCTCATGCTTGTCTGCTTGGTTTGCCCAAGAATATCTCATTTTTTACTATAATGAGTTTCTCTTTTCTTCAAATAATCAATCTGTCTTTCTTGGTTTTCATTCCTCCACTGTTCCTATTCTGCTAGCAAGACTGAAGCATGTTTTCCAGACCACTCCAGGTCCTGCCTGACTTTCTAAGCAAACCTGATTCCCAAAGATAGAGTGTCCCAGATACAGGCCTTCTGAATTGCTTCTCTGGACTTCCCAATCTACAAAAATTTTGTGGAATGTTTTCTCCACTGCAGCCCAAGAATACAGCATATGCTCTTTATATTAAGGGCCCCCTCTTTCTTTCCTGCCCTCCATCCATCTTTCTTTCTTTTTAAATAAAATCTAATACTTCCTCATGGGTGAAGCCACCACTGGAGCCCTGGAAGTCCAAACCCATGCCCAGAGCTTATATAGTTAACAATCCAGAGCCAAAGTGAGACCGTAGAGTGGTCACGATTCTAAGGATCCCAGGGCCAAGAAAATAAAATCTAAGAGGTTAGCTCCCCTCTTGGCCTGAAGATCAACATTAGAAGGGCCTTTATTTGGTGCCATCCATCTCTGCCATCTGGCACTCATCACCGAAAGCCACTGCTTGGAAGGGCACAGGGAACTCAGCCATCTTCCAGCAGTTTGAAATCACCCCTGAAGATCTGGCCAAGAAACAGGGCAGATTCTCCCCCAGGAAGAGGAAAATGGCAAGTCAGGTGTGCCCAGGTCCTCTCCTGCACTCACCGCGAGGTGAGCCTCTTCTCCGTCCGTGGGCAGAGGAGAGTGAAAGAGCATCTGGGGCCTGGCAGGATGTCTAATGAGTGTCCCTCCATGGAGGAAATTCCAGGAATGGTGAGACAGTGTTTTCACCTACACCACAGCAGAGTTAAGGGATAAACAGAATGGATTCATCTAGGTCCATATTCCTGCTTGCGGAATGTCACTATGCCCCGCTGGGCTTTCCCTTTCATTCTTTACCTACGCAATTATTTCTTAACGTAGTCTTGATACATGAAACCATTAACGACATCGGACCAGGGAACTTGTCCATTTGAGTCACCACCACAACTCCAGAGCCTAGCACGGTGCCTGGCACATAAAGGTGCCTTCATTAATATTTGTCAAATCAACAGTTCAGATCAAATGTATTCCATTTTGACAAGAAGAAAACTGCTTTTATCTGATATATCCAGATTACTAAGACTCAGTACACAGTTTGATTGTTATTTTATTATTTGGAGGCTTAAATTAGCCCAATATTTACCTTGGGACCCCCTTCCCTTAGTATCTGGAGATGGAAGCATAGGCTGTGAAACGGCAGGTGTTACCGTTAATAAAAGAAACCACTGAATGCAACGAAGCATCAGAGTGTTTTCTCACTGATAATTGTATTGTTTCAGAATATTCCTAAGTAACAATCTAAGATGCATTCATGCAAGGAAAAGCTATATTTACAATCATCCCAAATATACTTCCCACTGTGTTCCTACCATTTCTCCAAAATACATGCTCCCTTCCTTTTTCCCATGAAGCATGTGTCCTTCAGAATCATAAGAATGGGTTTTGTCACTGTTGGGCCCCTGACTAATGGTTTTAAGTTTCTGACTTCTGCTGTAGGATAAACTGTGTACTTTCATATCAGATTTAAAAGAGCGTTTCAAAAGGAGTTTATGGGACAAAGTATACACAGCCATGCAATGAGATGAAGCTGCTGCAGGGCCACTTAACTTACGTGGAATAAAACATATTTCAGAAAATACCACTCGAACTTTGATGAAAACAAATGAAAATGTCATTTAAATACAGGGTTCTTCACCTAACATCCCAACTTATATGAGTTTTTCAGATAGCTGAATCAGTGTATTTTTAAGACTTGCTTTAGAGGAGAGTTCTAAGAGCATTCCCTGCCTTCTAAGTGTGTGTGTGTGTGTGTGTGTGTGCATGCACACACACACACGTGAATCCTCACATGTTCTCTCTGCTGAGATCTTCTCCATGGCCTATTTAATCGGTTCTTACAAACTGGAGGGCTAGCAGGGGTACACTATTTGACCCCACATTGCCCTTCTGGATTCCATGCGCATTTTTACTTCATACCCAAGTTTCTTCAAAGTGTGGTTCACACTTATCCTCACCACATCCTTGCTTCTTGTGCCTTCCTTGACTTGCTTAAAGACTGACTCCCCTTCCACCAGCCTTCCAACATACACTGGCAAAAGTCCTGTCCCTGAACTCTCTGAATTTAATCATGAGGCTTTCTGGAAATTCCTTTCCCAGCTCCCAGGCAATTGCCTCTCCATTGTCTTTCTCTTGGTCTGACCATTTCTTCCCAGTGATCCTCACACCAAAGCCTCTGGCCTTTCCAGAGTTCTCTTCTGACTCTATTGCCTTGCCTTAAGCAATTCCATGCCCTCCCTAACCACGTCCATCCTGATGATTCCTAAACCCAGTTTTGGCCCAGTTTTTATCCCTCGACTCAGAACAGGCACCTCAAGCTCACAGAACCCAAGGTGAAATCACTGTCATCCTCAAATCTGTTCTTTCTCCAAAGCCAGAAGCCTGACTTCCCTGATCTGCAATATCACATCCGAGATTTCTAGATATGTCTCAGCTCCACGGTCTCTTCCTTATCCCTGCTGTCCATATCTTCATCCTGGCCCCTCGTTTTCCTCCTCAGAATTGTTGCAACAGCCTTTTAACTGACCACTTTTTCTCTCTCACCTCAACAATTTTACATCTATGCTCCTGGCACCAAGAAAGTTACTAAAGATCTAAATCGGATTATGTCACCTCTGCTTAAAAATCCTACTCCCCAGCATGTATAGGATAAGGCCAGGGTCACTGAAGGACATTTGAGGTCCATCTTGATCTGATCCCTGCCCATTTTTTCACCATGACTTGCCACCTCAGAATCTATCTTTCAGCAATTTACAGCTGCTTATAGTTCCCTAAGCACACATAACCACTAAGAATTTCCTTCATGATACGCTTGAGAAACATCACATTTCTTTATTTTTCTAGACAAAATTAAAACTGGCTCAGCCTTTCTTCACCAGTGTTGATGAGAAAGCCAGTCCCCGGGACTGGAGTCCTGACCCTCAGTCCCCTCCTTCCAGTGAGGTCCATAAGGATCCCAGGGCTCCCACAGGAAGGGGCCCCAGCCCAGGTCCATAGGTTGCCCTTACTGTTATTGAACTTACCACCTCTGTCCAGGTCATCCACAGGCCATGAGCACTGCTCATGCCAGAAGGTAGTGATAAGAAGGGCACCTACTTAGATAGGACTTACTTTATGCTTACTCTGTGCCACTGTTCCAAGCAATTTGCATATATTCACTTACATATTCCTCATAGCAGCCTTACAAGGTAGGCACCATTTTCAGGTGGGGAAGTCAAGGCCCAAAGGCCAAATAACCTGTCCAGGGTAAGTGGTGGGGCTGGGATTTCACTCATCAGCCTGACTCTTGCTCTTAACTATTGTACTCCACACCTCTCCCAGTGCAGCTCTCCGAGGCCTCTAGGACTGGCCACAGAGAAACTTCATCATTGCTCCCAAGGACTCACTGACCAGCCCCATACAAGCATCCATGTACCCCTTTCCCACCACCACTTACCTTCATATCACATAGCAGAAGTCGGGCTGAGGAGTCTTGTTTCCACACTTCAAATCTACTGCATTCCCAAGAATAAAAGAGAATGAAGCTTACACTACCCCACATCTTTTGCTGTTCCCTCTACCTGAAGTATCTCCCTCCGCCTAGGAAGGGAACCCTATGAAGCTCTTGTTCCTTTTTTTAAAATACAGCTCCTCCAAGAAGTCCTCACTGCCTTCCATTCCTTTTCTTTTTTGGGTCCTCATCTGTACCTTGCACATATTTCTATTCCATTGTGCTTGCCACAATGCATTGGAATGTTTTTAATATTTTTCATAGTAGTCTCTTTTCTAAGACTGGGCTCCTCAGAGATAGGAGCTGGAGCTTACATAACTCTGTATCCCAGTCCCTAGCAAGATGCCTAGGAAACTAATAAATACCCCAAGTTGTTTGATAATTGACGTAAGCTGACCCAAGGCCACCACCATACCCATCATTACTTTACCACCTCTTCACCTTCACTGCTACCCCCTGGCTCCATGCCACTGTCATTCCTCTCCAGGATTAGTGCAATGACACAGCACTTCCATGTAACAGCCAGGATAATCTCTTAAAATAAAAAACAGATAATGCCACTCAAAACCTTCCCATGGTTCCCCACTACAATCAGAAAGCCCTACAATGGCCTACAAGATTCTATATGATCTACACCTTTTCTCCCTACTGACTTGATCGCCTCTCCTACTGTGCTACTCATCTCTCCAGACTCAGTGGCCTCCTGTTGTTCCTCAAACACACCAGGTATAATCCCACCTCAGGGCCTTTGTACTTCTGGTGCCCTCTGCCCAGAATGTTCTCCCCATATAATCCTCATAGCTCATGCCCCCACTTCCTTTAAGTCTTTGTGCAAATACCACCTTCTCACTGAGGCCTTCCCTGATCACTCTACTGAATGCCTTGCTTTATTTTTCTTCATAGAATTTTTCACATTCTGCATAATACAATATAACGTGTATATAATACACTGTGTAATTTACTTAGTTAGGTTATTTATTACCTGTCTCCTCCACATAGAATGTAAGCTCCATGAAGACCTGGCACATTTTAGGCACTCAACACATCTGTGCTATATGACTGACTCTTAGACCAAGGAACCCAAATCCAGTCTCATCACTGCCTCTAACTGGAGAAGGCATTCAATCTAACTGTCCCCTCAGCTGCTTCAGTTCTGAAATAAGGGGGGACTGCAAGATCTCTTAGAAGGAGATTTATGGTGGAATAAGAAAAGAAAATCTAGGATTTTTCCCACCCACTTTTTGTCTTTTGCACTCTTTAAGGGAAAGCTGGCAATCCAGATTACAATCTCAAAATATTTTTGGTCTAAAACAATTGCATAAACATTTGTATGTGTGGGTGTGATGGAGAAAATGTGAACTCCCTGTTTTCACAGCCTTCCTTTAAAGGAGAAGGAGAGCATGGAGTCTTTGTAAGTTGATCCAGTAGTGGAAGAAGAAAAAATGGAGAGAAGCAAGAAAGAATTCATTAATTTACACTAGAAAGGAAGGATATGGAACTGCTCTTGGAAAAAGGAACTGATCCAGAGATATCAGAAAGTAGCCCAGTGTGGGAGGAGGTAAAGATGGGCATTTTAAAATAAAGTTTGGTATAAGGAGAAGGATATCACAAGTCTTTGAAATTCAGAAAAGCCTTGTGCTTCCACGGAGAACCCTGCTTTGTCTACAGCACACCCTTCTGGATTATCGGATTCTAGCCTTCCGTTGCTAGTAAGCTACTCTAGAACTCTGTAAACTGTAGATAACGGATAGCAATTCAAAACAGTTCTTGTTGATTGACATGCAAATTCTCTCTGACAGAAGTGGGATGCACTTCCCTCTCCTACTGTGGAAAAGTCCAGTCCCACCTCCATCTGTGCATCCCTTTCTCGATTCCTGATCTAGAAATGCATCTGTTCCTTGGATTTGTCTTTGAACTGGCCGTGACGTCTTACAAGTTCCCTCATTAATGAGTTAAATAAAATCTTTAACAAATGTTCATTGTATATCTGTATGAGAGCCCTGATTTTATCTTTTTGAGAAACATATCCTTCAATTAAATGTGTGAAGAGAATTTTAAAGATGTTTTATATTGTATTATGCAATATTAGCAAGAAAACACAGAGAAAATTTAGTTGTTTTTATTTTTCATATGTCTCTGTGCTGAGAACGACCTTAAAGTGGCCAAATTATCTTTGGATAAACAGAGATAATACACAGTTCCAGAGTTTTAGGAAACGGACACTCCCAAACTGGTTTCACTGCCTTCAGATTCTTCTCCTTCAATCCAGTCTGCATAATTTTGCTAAAGTAATCTTCTAAAAGACAACTTTGATCATGTCAGTCCCCTGGTGAAACACCATGAACGGTTCTCCACTGCCTACTGGGTGACGCTCAGAGATCTTCACCTGACATTCCAGGCCCCAGGTGTAATAGTCTTACGTACTTTCCACCTTTCCCTGCCTCAGCTCCCCACACGAGAGAAATCCTCTACACCAGCCCAACACTCACTCAAAACCCATGAGTTTGCACACTAGGATTACGTGTGTGACATCTAGTCCCCACTCGTGGAAATGACATTCATCCCTCAAGGCTCAGATCCTGTCTCACGTCATCATAAAAACATCGCAGAGCAACCTTCTCTTTTGAATACACTGAACAAGTTATCTATTTTCTCATGTATCATATACTGTTCTAATGCTTACATCTAATTAGATTGTAAAATACTAATAAGCATACCATATTTTATATTTTATTTTTATTCCCCATGACTTAACCCAGGATTAAGCACATGGTAATAAGGATCCATTGATCCCTATAACATAAGAATTGGCCTCTGAGAGAGAAATCCGATCCTTTGCTCCAGCAGTGGCCTAATATTTGATGAGGAGTCACACACATCATACACAGCCCCGCACATACCACACACACACCACACACACATATACACACACACACACACCACACCCCCCCCACGCATCATACACCACACCATACCAAATACACACACCCCCACACCACACACATGCTACACATACACCCCATGTACACTCCCCCCCACACACATATACACACTACACACAGCCCACACATACACACGCACCAGACACACACTATAGTGAGAAAGCGTCACAAATACTCCTAACCAGATTTCCTATCCCCACTGCTTTGGATCTTTCCCAAGTTCCCACAAACAGCTATTCACCCAAATCCTCCAGATGATTCCAACCTGAAATGTATTCCAGGAATTGCAGCACATCCAGAAGTCTCCTGATTGCATCCCCTCCCCCTTCCCAGGCTTTCTAGGAAGGGCTCTTCTGCTGTGCCCCTATTTCCAGACTTAGTCCCAGGGGCCTCTGAGAGGTTGCAGTCCATCCTGTTTACCCAGCACTCACTAAGCTCCTGCCCCAACCTTTGCTCACTCTCTTCTAGTCTCCACACTGGCCGGTGGCAAAGCTCCTTCATTTATGCAAATCCCTGCTGCCCTTAATATGTACAGGGCCTCAGCTAGACCCTGGGTGAGATATAATAATGAATAAGACATTATCCTTGCCCTCCAGGCGCTTACAGGCTAATAATACCTATAGAACTAATTAACTTCTAAGGGAAAAAGAGATAATATCTTCAGTTGTCTCATTTTTGCTCACATTCAGGTTAGACAAAGCCACATGAATTGCTTGTTGGTCTCTGTGAACAAGTACTAAGGAGAAACCACTGCCAAATCAATACATTTTAATTGGAAGTGTTTATGAAACCCAGGAGAGTTTCCTAAATGTATTAATTGCTTCCCAAGGAAATATAAAATTCACAATTACTAAAACCATGAAAATTAATACAATGACAGCTCTAAAACACTGCTTTGTAAACTGTTGCTAAATACATAAAAATAAACCAATTGACCTTTTTAAAAGTTTTAAAAAAAATAGCTCTAAATGATCAGCATACAAGAATTGTTTGCCTTGAGACTAACCAACTTACTTAGGGCAGTATATTAATGCATTGCAATTCATTTACAAGAGATTTCTTCAACTGTATCATTAGTTTCAGAAAAGTTATTTCAACAAAGAAAGTAGCTAAAAGGTTAGATGTGAATTATTCTTCCCTTCCTCTCACACCCACAATATATTAGCATAGGTAAAAAAAAAAAAATTCTCTATTAGTCTGAACTTAGACTTTAAAAAGTGGTTTGAAGTGAAAATAGCAATTATCTGTATTCTAAGATTCTTTTTCATTTGAAGTTCCCACTGAATTGCGTCAGAAAATATGCTGAGGTTTGGTTCTCCATAAAATGCTGTCCATGCAGAGCTTTCAAAACTTGAAATTACTTCCCCTAGAAAAGAGCCTTCTCATCCACATGGTCACTCATTCAACAAACACTTCTGAGTAGTTTCCACATGCTTCCCCCTGGGTCAGGTACTAGGAGACAAAGGCAGAAAGACCTAGTCCCCAGCCTCCGGAAGTACACAATCTTAGGAGAGTGGGGGTATTTACTTTACGATTTACGAGGCTGGGAAGGCGGAGCCCAAGAGAGGTAACACTTAGTCTGTTCACAGAGGACAAAGCACTTCAACTGAGAATTGAACAATTAAGATGACGCTGCCCCACAGTGAAGACAGGCAAAGGCATTCCAACAGAAGGACCAGCATGGGTGAAAGGTACGAAGACCTGAAAAAGTGTGGCAGGGTCAGAGAAGAGTAAGCAGCTAAGACCAAACCTTAACAATATCAAGGCAATCTGTAGGACACACGTGGCTAGATGAGCAAGCAGAGACCAAATAAAGATAATGACTAATTCTGGGCACTACGTATGTGCCAGTCACAATGAAGGTGTTCGTGTGAAGCATTTATATTATTATTATAAAATAATCTCCCTTTGAGATAAGTACTATTATGAACCAATTTCATAGATGAGAAAAGTAAAGCACAAAAAGGTTACTTGGTTCAAGGCCTCACAGCCAGTCAGGAGCTTTGAAACCAGGCATTCTTTCTCCAGAGTCCACAAGCTTCGCCGCCTTTCACTGGGAAGGATCCTGTACACCAGACATAGGAGGTGAGAAAGTACAGATCTTTTAGGCAATGGGAAGCCACTGATGGGTACTGAGCATGGGAATGATATCATCAGACGTGGGTAATAAAACGGTGATCTAGAAGACAGTTGTCACAGTTTTGCTCATCTGTACAATGGCGGTAGGGATGGGGGCAGGACAGGAGCAGGGCACAAAGGCCAGAATCCCAGTCATGAAGAAAATACAACCCTCAGTAAAAGAGAAACAAAAACTGACCTGGGCAGTAGCAGCAGAGACAGAGGGGAAGGGCTGATACCCAGGATGTTCAGGAGGTGGAGCAAGAAGACGGGGCAACCCTGATGGGGACTGGGAAAAGGACAGAGGCAGACACGTATTAGGAATGGAACACCCCTTTCCCACTCCTGATGTTTCTTGAACATGAACAAAGAACATCAATTAATATAAAACTCCAGGACTCTCTCTGCCCTCTTACTCCCTGCCCCCTTGAGCTACAGCAATTTATCTGATGGTGAATCTGGTAGAGAAACGGGGCATGTGTAGCCCACCCCTTCCTCTTCCCTCTATCTTGAGAGAAATAGGTCCTTGCAAAGCACACCTTCTATTCTGCATTTCCACAAAGCAGGGAAGCTCACATTTGTAGGAAGTAGCCTTGACCCCTAACCACTGGTGCATGAACCAGGAACTTTGAGAAATAAGACAAAATGGTGGCAATCGAGGATACCTAAGTCACGGTCCTCTGGTGGAGCCTGTGATTTGGGGCTGTTTGCTGGTGTTTAGCAGCTTAAATGGTCCGTGAGTTTGGGTTTTGTTGTTGTTGTTGTTTCTCAACAAAACCTTTATTAACATTTTGAATAGCCACTGAGAAAACCAGCTGATCAGCTATTACTGAAACTAATTTCTAAACTTAAATTGGCGAAAATGGCTAGAGTGCAGAGTAATGCCATCATTGGGCATGGTGAATGCCAGACAGAAGAATTAACAGCCACCCTTCAGATGGAGAATCAGGTGCAGGGTTGACTCTTTCTAAATGTTGTAGTCAGAAAGAGTGGGGCCATCTGCTGGTGAGGGGAGAGGACTTCTTTATCCTGGACCTTAGCTTTCACATTTTCAATAGTGTCACTGGGCCCCACCTCCAGAGTAATGATCTTGCCAGTCAAGGTCTTCAGGAAGATTTGCATTTTGACCTGTTAGCAAATGCAAAGATACTGCGAATCCAATCATGTTGAGTTACCTCAATCAACACCAACACATTGCCACTGGACAATGCCAGTTGCCTCTCTTTTGAAGCCAGTTTTGACAGTGAGGCAGTTGACTTTGAACTGCTAGGCCTGGACAAAGGACCATGTATGGTTTTCCCCTGGCTAATCTTCGCAGACTGTGGTGGCTCTGTCTACAAGCAAGTAACTTTCTCCAGAGGTGGAGTGGCACATACAGGACACTACTAAAGGCCACCAAAGGGGAGAGCCTCAGCACTGCGACAGGCCATGGAGGGACAGGGTAGGTGCAGGGATGCAAAAAATATTTACTCCCTTAATACTGCAAAGCAGCCGAGCTCGGTTGTATACAGAGGAGCTCCAATAAGTTCTGGGTTCCAATGGTTAGTGCCATGTAAGTAGGCAATATAAAAAAGAAAAAAAAAATACAGAGGTTTCAAGTACATGCTATAAGAAAGAAAAAAAATAGCTCTAAAAAGATCTTCAAACAACTGCCTCTGTTGCAAATTTGTATTCTTTGTCAGAAGGCCCCAGTGCCTCAGACAGCATGTAAAGGGAGAAGCCATGCACATAGGTGGTTTTCTCCCCCAAGGCTGACTAATTCCCCGTGCCCAAACTAGCCGACCTCTTGCTGATATTTCTCCCATTGTGTTTAAGGTCACACACAGTGTGCTTCAGAAAGCGGACAACAGCCACCGGTTTTGATAAAACCAAACCTTTTCTCCTCTGGTCCTCCGCACAATGACCAGTGCACTTCTGCTCCAGCCTTTGGCAACTCTAAGTACAAGGTTCTGGGAATATAATTTTACCCAGGATAGGGGATAATGGTTTAAGGGCTAGGGGTTGGCTTATTTCCTATCCAATTATCTTGAGTGTCCTCTTGGTTCTTTAGATTCTTTACATGTGATGTTCATGGACCCCTGGAATTCCAAGGCACAGAGAAATGTGCTCAGTCTCACCAGATTCCACCAGGGCTACACCTCCTGGAAAATCCCCAGATCTATCCAGAGTCAAGAACACCTCTCACTAAGACTGATCAAAATAGCAAACTGAGGAGAATGGATTACTGACTTCAATTTCCATGGACTTTTACATCAAGTGGCAATAAAATATGATTTTGGACTTCAATTCCTCTGGGTTTTATCAAGTCTTTAGATTTTAATTTCTCATTTGACATTTTATAGGGGATTGATATTAATTTTGGAGGCATCTTAGTGATGTTGGTATTTTGATTTTTTGTAGTATCGTAATGTTGTCATTTAATCTCACAGTAGGGCATGGACAATGTGCCATCATCACGTATGATGGAAAATAGAGCAAGATGGAAATAGCCTTGGGAACAGAGTAGCCTACAAGTTCATTCAGTTAAGGGACTTGTCTCATCCATTTCAGGGCCTTGTTTGACTAAACTCTTCACTGCCCACCTGTGGTTCCAGGCTGATGCCCATAGGAGCAAGGCTGTCATGGGAGGACAGGTCTCAAGAAGTGAGAGCAGGTTGATCCAACAAGCTGCTCCTCCTTCCCCTGAGCAGAAGAGCCTCACTCTGGCTAACCAGATGGTAAGGCTAATAAAAGGACAAAAAGATGGTAATTAATCAAAAAGGAATACATCTTCATCTTCTTCACTCCCAATGCTTCCCTTTCAGTGAATAGCCATCAATTACTGTAACATACCTGGCCTTGGTCCACCTACACCCTTTTGTCTTGAATCCCACCTTAGACCTAGTAACAGAATCTTTTGGAGGTAGGCCCAGGCACCAGTATGTTTTAAAATCTCTCCAGATGATTCTAATGCGTAGGCAGGGCTGAGAACCAAAGAACTAAATGATCTCTAAAGGTACCTTCCAACTCTAAAGAAAAAATAAATTGCTGTGATCTTGCCAGAAGTTAGAGGAAATGACTTTGAGGCCCTTGGGACATCCTTTCTTGTAGCCCTGAGACTCAAATGCATAGTGTGCAATCAACCTTCTAATGGGAAAAAAATACATGAGCTTCATGTGTTGGTCCCAAAGCTTGCCTCTTAGGGCTCCCTACCGGGTCACTGCCACACAATCAATGGTAGCACTGTTCTGAACTGTAACTTGAGAGGGAAATAATCAAGAACAATCCAGCTACACCACAGCCTAATCACAATGACTGATATTTCTAGGGCCGTGTTAATCAAGCCCTCATGTAGACAGACCCTTATGGTCAAACTGATTCTGGAATGATTCTGCCTCCATGGATGGAATCTTTTATAAACTGAAATTCTCCATTCAGCCTTCCCTCTCACCTAAGTGCAAAATCCCTCCTAATGGTAGCATCTGTTGTCTGCAGCAAACAGAGTTGATTACAGATGCTCTGAAAGGAATTTAAGTCCTCTCTCATGCTATTTAGGAGGTGATAGTGGGATGAGAAGCAGGAACTCTTACGATTAAAAAAAAAAAAAATCTTTGGCTAAACAGTAAGTGCAATACTAAAGTAAAAGATATACTGTTGTATAAAATATTAATATTTGTTGGATTTTTCTCTCTTTCTTCAGTACTAAATATGGCCAATAACCATACATGCACTGTCTCTTACAGCTACGGAGCAGGTGTGCAGGTAACTGGTTACCAAGCAACGTATTGGCTAGGGATTAGAGCACACAGTTGCATGGGCATAACTCTGAATAATGCAGACCTTGTTAAGTGATACATTTTTCATTATCCTAGTATCACATCAAGTTCTATACCACCTTTTTTTCTTCTTCTTTAATCTAGGAAACATACTCCTATTAAGAACCTTGAAGAAATCTTACCATCAGATATTTCTCTTTTATTAAAAATAATGAAAAGAACAGATTCATTATATTTTATCCACAAAACCTGTTATCTACCTAAACATCTGTTCAGTTTTTGTTGTCGTGTTTAGAAAGAATAATTATCCAACAGACCTTATAAGAAATGAATTCCGGTGGAGCGAATGAACTTTACTAATGACTTGCATTTATAGCTCCTCAAGGAAAAAGTTACCTATTCTCATAATCCTGTTTATTCTTTCAAAATTAAAAGGTCTTTGGTGGTTATTTTAGATCTTAGAGGGTTTTTAAAAACTAGCTCTCAACAGCTTTCTGATCCTTAATAAATATGATCAAAATATATTTAAAATGTTTGTAGCTCCTCAGTCCCTGAGTATGGATAAATGTCTCTGCTCTTTACCTTTACTTTTCTAATTTAAATATTAGCCTGCATTAAGAACTCAAAGTAGCAACTAGAAAGTATTTTGTTTATAGGAAAGTTCTCTGATACTTGTGATGACATCATTTGGCCTTTTTTCCTTTAATCATAATTAAGTGAGGAGGCAGAGTTAGCAGCTAAAAGGAAGGGAGTAGGGGGATCAGAAGGAAGGAAGGAAGGAATCCAAAAGGGGTCCCTAATTCCCCCATTCTTTGGAAATATTAAACAAGTAGGATATCTTGTTATAAGTATATTAATTACCCTTCTATATATTCCATAGAACAGTTCAGTTTTTAAAGGCTTCCCTGGAATTATTGAAATGATCTGCCCACTCTAGAGAAGGTACTTCCATGTGGAAATGGTATATGAAGTGATTTTGGTGCAAGGGAACAAAATAACTATTCTTGTCCTTAATTTAAGGTTATATATCCATGATCTTAATTTTATCACCAAAAAAAAAAAAAATGACAAATACATTTTTTTGAACCTGGAAAGAAGCCAGTGGGGTTTAGTCTTTATGAGTACAGAGAAAAAAACAACTTAGCCCAGTTCTTGGGCTTGGTGTCATAGTCACGAATCTAGAGAAAAATACATTTTACAGAGCCTTTTGGAGTTCACGCAAGGCTGTACACAACCACTTGCCTCAGACAATGCAGCAGTGGGAACCTGCTTCTGACCTGGCGGCTTACTGAAGCTCAAACCGACAATTTTATAAAATTTCCAGCAGCTTTGTAAATGTGTCCATTATTTATGAGTCAGCATCTTCCAATTCATCCGAAGTATACTTAACATGAGCAGAGCACTAAAAAATGGCAAAGTAGACAGCTTCAAATTTCTTAGGGGCAAGAGCTATGAAAGCTATACCCTCTCTGCCTACGTGCTCCCCTTTTAGGAAACAAGTACAATATTCTCCATACTGAGAGGGTAGGACGAGGAGGCATCAACACACGAAAAATGAAACGGACATTTCTTTTCCTTACATTTAAAATTTAGATGTTTGAAAAAAATTTTTAAATAAAAAAATAAAATTTGTATGCTTGATACCAACTTTATATCTAAAATAAGTATCTGGGATTTGTACCTCTCCAAAAGAGCAAAGTGAAATAGCTGCTTTTAGTTTTCAAGATGCTGCAGTAAGATACACGTATGGCGGTCCCCCTCTTATCCACGGGGGATGCATCCCAAGACCCCCCAGTGGATGCCTGAAAGTGCAGGGAGTGCCGAACCCTATCTAGACCATGTTTTCTCCTATAAAAACTTACATAATAAAGTTTAGTTTATAAATTAGGCACGGTAAGAGATTATCAACAATAACTAATAATAAAACAGAACAATTATCACAATAGACTGTATGTTATGTGGATGTGGTCCCTCTCTCACACGAACAAAATACTTTATTGTCCTGTAGTCACTCTTCTTCTTGAGATGATGTGAGATGATAAAATGCCTACGTGATAAGATGAAGGGAGGGGGACGATGCCAGCTGTAACACAGCATGACTACCTCTGACCTAACAATTCGTCAGGAGGAGGATCATCTGCTTCCGGAATGGGTTGACTGCGGGTAACTAACACTGCGGAAAAGTGAAACCATGGATAAGGGGGTGCTGCTATGGCTATATTTTCTTCCTCCATCACTTATTTTTTCCCAGTCTACCTGGTTCTTTCCTGATAGGATTGTTGCTATGCTGTCTGGATGTGAAAAGGTCTTCTGAGCTGTTTTAAAAAAAAAAAAAAACACAACTAGGCTCTGGGATCTGTTCAAGCTTTAATTTTGTTCTATGAATTTTCTGTTAAACCAAAAAGATATCCTTGTCAACCTCACCTTCCTATTTCAGGCTGGAGATTCAAGCATCATATCTATGTATAGTCTTGGAACTTTAACCTTGTTTCATGGTAATTTCCTCATAAATGTCATTTCCACCAAAATCACACTTGAAAGATACTCATTACAAGAAATCGTAACTTCTTATCGCAGAAATGTGCATTGAACCAAAACAGATAGATTCATACACATACATTCCTGCTCTCCCCCGTTTATATAATTATGAAATAAAGACATTCACAAACTAGGTAAAAATTTTTAGGCTAAATTCTTCCAAAAGTATTTATTGTGTGTCCAGTATGACTTGACTGGTTATCTTCTTTATTCCAAGAAAGACTCTTTTTAAAATTGTTTCCCTAAAGTTGTCTCCATTTCTCAGAATCAGGTAATAAATGAAAGGGAGAAAAGATGGTCTGTAAGCCTGTCTTCTTTTGTGATCATTCATTCAGAAATCAACTGGGTTACACTTCAGAATTGAAACTTTAGACTTACAAATTAGCAAATATTGCCTGGCTGGTTGCTAATAAAAGAGCTATATACATAACTGCTTTTTTCTTTACAATGAAAAGACATCAAAATTTTAAATTTGCAATACATACAAATCAGTAATAAATTCATATTTTGTCAATTCCAAAACAAAAAATACCTTTGCGAAAACCAAAATGAATTAATACCACCCTCCATTAGTCTATTTGATCTTATGAGTCACCTTTCCTCTTCTTCCTGTCCGCCTAGAGCTGTCTGAGAGTCATGGCCAAGTTAGTCTGTTTGCTTTTTTCAGCAAAGAAAATGCTCAATTTTGCCTTGAAATCTGAATTTATTAAAAGGTATAGAAACTTCTACTCCAAATATCATTACAACTCTTTTCCCCAAAAAGTGTAAATGCAATCTAAACATTATTCTCAGAGTGAACACCTAAATAATCACATTTTCAGCTTACTACATTTTCTTATGTGGCATGACTCTTTGCAGAAATAAGATGGGATGAAAATTATATTACTGAGAGAAAATTTATTAGAATGTCTACTATTCCCACCTTAAAAATGTCAGCCTCAGGACTCATTACCTTTTGTCAACTCTCCTGTGCACTTGAACATGGTAATTAGCAAAATCTTTCTTAAAATCTGCCAGGGTCTTGAGGGGCAGAGGTTGGGGGGTGGGGGCAGGAAAAATACAGGCCTGTGGTTAGGGGTGAAGGAGTAAGTTGGATGACCTGTGGTGACCTCACAGGACTGAAGAACCCCCGAGATAAGATAGGAATGTTGCTCACTACCCTCTAAAGCTGGAGGGCCTTGGTATCATCTTCCTTTGTGACTAGTGAGCCAGGACTCCCCTGAGAAACAAGTAAAGGTGTCAGCATCCTGAATTGTACCTTCACCCTGCCAGGACAATTTTGTCATCTGTCAGACATATATACTTTGTCTCTGGACTATCAGAATGTGTCCTTGTCATTATCAACTCAAGTCTAGTTTTCTATGTGAGTATTTATGGATATGAATAAATAAGAACCAACATCCCAACATTTCTCAAGTACATACTTATACTTGGCGCTTTTTTTTTTTGAGAGTGAGAGAGAGAGCGCGCATGTGCGAAAGCATGAGGAGGTGGGGAGAGGCAGAGGGAGAGACCGAATCTTTTTTTTTTTTACTTAAATTCAATCAACCAACATATAGTATATCATTAGTTCCAGATGTAGAGTTCAGTAATTCATCAGTTGTATGTAACACTCAGTACTCATCACATTACATGTGCTCCTTAATGCCCATCACCCAGTTATACCATCCCCCCACTCACCTCCCCTCCAGCAACCCTCAGTTTGTTTCCTATAGTTAAGAGTCTCTCAGTCTCTCAAGAGTCTGATTTCTTTCCATTCAGTTTTCCCTCCCTCCCCCTATGATCCTCTGTGCTGTTTCTTATATTCCATATATGATTGAAACCATAAAATTGTCTCTCTGATTGACTTATTTCACACACTATAATACCCTCCAGTTCCATCCATGTTGATATAAATGTAAGATTTCATTCTTTCTGATGGCTGAATATTCCACTGTATGTATGTGTATATATATATATATATATATATATACCACATCTTCTCTATCCATTCATCTGTTGATGGACATCTAGGCTCTTTCCATAGTTTGGCTATTGTGGACATTGCTGCTATGAACATTGGGGTGCAGGTGCTCCTTTGGATCACTAGGATCACTACCACAGAAGAAAGAGAAGTTAAGGAATCGATCTCATTTACAATTACACCAAAAACCATAAGATACCTAGGAATAAACCTAACCAAAGAGGTAAATGTTCTGTACTCTAGAAACTACAGAACACTTATGATAGAAATTGAGGAAGACACAAAGAAATGGAAAAACATTCCATGCTCATGGATTGGAAGAACAAATATTGTTAAAATGCAATGCCTATCAAAATACCATCAACTTTTTTCAAAGAAATGGAACAAATAATCCTAAAATTTGTATGGAACCAGAAAAGACCCCGAATAGCCAGAGGAATGTTGAAAAAGAAAAACAAAGCTGGGGGCATCACAATGCTGGACTTCAAGCTATATTACAAAGCTGTGATCATTAAGACAGTATGGTAATGGCACAAAAACAGACATATGGATCAAAGGAACAGCATAGAGAACCCAAAAATGGACCCTCAACTCTATGGTCAACTAATCTTTGACAAAGCAGGAAAGAATATCCAATGGAAAAAAGACAGTCTCTTCAACAAATGGTGTTGGGAAAATTGGACAGCCACGTGAAGAAGAATGAAAACTGGACCATTTTCTTTTTTTTTTCATATTTTATTTATTTACTTGACAGAGAGAGACACAGCAAGAGAGGGAACACAAGCAGGGGGAGTGGGAGAGGGAGAAGCAGGCTTCCCACCGAGCAGGGAGCCCGATGTGGGGCTCGATCCCAGGACCCTGGGATCACGATCTGAGCCAAAGGCAGACCTTAACGACTGAGCCACACAGGCACCCTGGACCATTTTCTTACACAAGACACAAAGATAAACTCAAAATGGATGAAAGACCTAAATGTGAAACAGGAATCCATCAAAATCCTAGAGGAGAACAAAGGCAGCAACATCTTCGATCTGGGCCGCAGCAACTTCTTGTTAGACACATCGCCAAAGGCAAGGGAAACAAAGGCAAAAATAAACTATTGGGACTTCATCAAGATAAAAAGCTTTTGCACAGCAAAGGAAACAGTCAACAAAACTAAAAGACAACCTATGGAATGGGAGAAGATATTTGTAAATGACATATCAGATAAAGGGCTAGTATCCAAGATCTATAAAGGACTTATCAAACTCAAGACACAAAAAACAAATAATCCAATCAAGAAATGGACAGAAGACATGAACAGATATTTCTCCAAAGAAGACATCCAAATGGCCACAGACACATGAAAAAATGATCCACATCACTCGGCATCAGGGAAATACAAATCAAAACCACAGTGAGATACCACCTTACACCAGTCAGAATGGCTAAAATTAACAAGACGGGAAACGACAGATGTTGGCAAGGATGCGGAGAAAGACGAACCCTCCTATACTGTTGGTGGGAATGCAAGCTGGTGCAGCCACTCTGGAAAACAGTATGGAGGTTCCTCAAAAAGTTAAAAATAGAGCTACCATATGACACAGCAATTGCACTACTAGGAGAGAGAGAATCTTAAGCAGGCTCCACACCCAGTGCAGATGGAGCCTGATGCTGGTCTTGATCTCAAGACTCTGAGCTCATGACCCAGAGCCACAATCAAGAGTCAGATGCTTAACCACCCAGGTGCCCCTATACCTGGTGCTTTATGTGCATCTTCTTATTTAATCCCCTCTATACCACGGCATGGCTGTACTCTTATCCATCTATTATATAGGAAATACACAAAACACAGAACTCAAAACTCAAAAAGGCCAAATAAGATAATTGTAACAAGGCAACACACATGCAAAAAACAGATATGAGATTCAAATTCAGGTTGGATTCCAAAGGCCCTGTTCTTTCTACAATACCATGGGGGCTGGTGAGATACAGATTTCCTCACAAGCTGAGGAAATTGATTTTGGCATTAAATAGCATCATGAAACTCTTACCTCTGAAAATAGTTTTGGCAGCTCCTCAAGTAACTGATCTGTATTTTGTTGTATAACATTCATTTCTGTTTGATAACATTTCCAATATTTAAGTACACTGAAGATTTGTTGATCTGCTGACATTTAAATTAGTTTTTGCATGTCTTTTCTTCCAACAATGTTAGGTCGTTGAATTTCAAAATAGAGTCATTTTTATAAAGAGTGTCCTCCATATGTAAAAAGACTACCACATCATACTGAGAAAAAAGATCAAAGATGAAAGGCCTGAAACTATACAGTTCTCAAAGTACCATCCAAAAAACTCTATCAGAGTTACCCTTGGAGGTTGTTAACACGCAGGTTCCTGAACCCCATCCCAGAGATACTGATCCCAGATATGGGCCCTTGTTACCTACATTTTAAACACAAAAGTTCAGGAATCAGTACTACAGGCAATGCACTGTGAAAGAAGTATTGTAAAGACCCAACCTATGGTAGTTTTTATACCCCAAGAGTCGCAAAAAGGGCCACTTCCATTTACTAAAGTCTTAAATTTGAAACAGACATAGATGAAATTGACTAGACTCTCTGTGAAATACACAAATTATTTTTATGGGAAGAAATTAGCTTCAGGTAAGCCCCTGTTGATATGAAGCATGGTAAACTGGACTAACCCCTTTACATCTTCACCACAAACCAGCCAATTAACATGTACAAAAACCAAGAGGGGCCTTTGGGTCTATAGCAGTTGGCCCATGTCGTCCTTCTCCCTCTCTCCTTGCATAGCCTTAATTCTTCCATTATTATCTGATTACAGGTCTCCTTTCTTCCCAATTCTTCATGTTTCATAGTGATTACACTCAAAACCTAACATGCCAACATAAAAGAATCTGTCACGTACATGACATAGAAGAAGGACTTTCATCACGAGGCCCTGGAAACCCTGCACTCCCCCCTCACCCTCTCATCATTCTTAACCCTGGAACAATTCCCAACTGGAGCTCCCTGAACACCCAGTGCTGACCCATGCTGCACCCTTCTCTTTTCATAAAATGACCTTTAACCCATCATCTTCTTTACCTGATTGATATCAATTTACCTCTCAAGGATTGCCTCTTCCTGGAGGCTTCCCTGATGCTCTGCAGCCCCACAGTGGGTGGACTGAGGGGGTTCTAATTTCTGACTGCACCTGAGAATTATCTGGGTAGCTTTTGATATAAATATAACCCCTCCAGCTCTTTTATGGTTACTGTGTGCATGACATATCTTTTTCCATGCTTCTACTTTTAACCTATTTGTGTCTTTGAATCTAAGCTACGTTTCTGGAAGGCAGTGTATAGTTGAGTCTTAACTATTTTTATCAAATCTAACAATGTTTGTCTTTTGAGTGTTCTTCCATTCACATTTAATGAAATTATTGTTATGGGTGGATTTATTTTTCCATTTGATGTGATGGATTTCTTTGCTTGGAGATTTCATATCTCAAAATTTCCATATAACTATTAATTTGGTTGGATTTATTTATTTTCAATATGACTACCTTTGTTCCTGTTTTCTTCATGTATTGCCTCCATCTGCATTAACTACTTGTTAAGATAATTCTTCTGGTGACTTTTTAGTCATTTTTTTAAGTTATTTTTTTTAGTAGTCACTCCAGGATTGATATGCATCTCTACTTGTCACAGTCTACTTCAGGTTAATATTGACAGATTTCTGGTAAAATCTATCACGTTTGTTTCACTGTAGCTTCATTTCCTCCTCCATGCTTTGTGCTATTATCATTAGATACATTCCACCTCTATATGTAATAAACCCAACAATATAGTATTATAACTACTGATTTAAACAATCTTATAGTTTTAAAAAAATTAAGAGAATGAGACAAAAAAAAGGTATTGCTTTAGATATATCCTCTTTTACCTACAGATTTACCATTTCCAGTGCTCTTCTGTAGTGCAAGTACCTGACATTAAACTTTTTTGATTGTAGTGCAAGCGCCTGACATTAAGCTTTTGATTGCCGACGCATCCATTCCAAAAGCCATCCATCTTGAATAAACACACTGCCAGCTGTATGACACAGCTCCAGGCAAAACAACCAGATAAGGAACTAGGCTACCAAACCCAGGAAGCTCACTCTTTCAGAAAGCCCTGAGGAACCTGGCTAACTGACCACTGGAGTGACCCCACTTCTCCCTTCCCATGCCCTAATTCCTGCTCTCATACTTTAAGATAGCTGGTAAAGAGTGAACCCACAAAACCCTAGATACCCGTCCCTGGAACAAAAATGAAGGCAGAGCCCCAGGCTGCACCTCCCCTCCCTGCACCGCCCAAGACCTTGCTGTGTGGCCCTCTGGCATGCCTTGTACCCTCCAGCACCTGTGGGTAATAAATCCTGTTCCTCAAAGTTTCTTGATGGTTTTGCTGAATGTAGCCTGCCATAATAGTAAGAACCACATGGGCCAGTCCAGTCACAACATTGATATATATATCCCAAAAAATCAACTTAGTCCACAACTTGGTATTTTTTCACCTGCTAAAGTCTAATGTATAGACCTCCAAAGAACTTCTAATAATAATAAATATAAACAGAAGGAGAACTCCTTGGTACTACATAAAGGGAAAAGAACAAAATTTTAAGAGATTTTTTTTTAACTGCCTCTTATGCTGACAATTATAGAATGATCCGATGACTCAGAAATGTAAAAGAATCAATGATACGAAGGTTTTCCTTTCTTGCTGATGCTTTCTTGATAAGGATGACCTATGCTTTACCCCATGCCTGTTGCCTTCTAATTCTGCTCCAAAGATGAATTAGCTTTCCCAAGAAATTCCTCTTCAAGAATTTCCAGACCAACTGAATTGGATCTCATTTCATTCTCATGAGACAATGAGATTATTAATGCAAATTAAGCCATGTATAAAACAAAGGACCTCCCATTCCCATGAATTACACACAGATCTAAAGGAAATGCACAGTAAGTACCTACATCCTAAAATTTCTTTTTCACAATGAAGATAGACTCAGCCTTTGACAATATTCTCTGGCCGTCCATTTTTAATCTTCTTAGATTTCTGGAGTAATTGTACACTCTGACCTCTGATCTTCTTCACCCAGCTCAACAGGACTACTTCCATCCTTTCTGGAGCCTACATGGTATACTTTCATAGAAAAAAAAATCCTTAGAGCTACATTTAAAATGCACATTTTAATCAATGGCCAAGATTTGAAAAGGGCAGTATTATGCTCAATCTGACTCCACCTCTAGAAGAAAGGATGGGCAAGATTTACATACTGCTTAACTCCATTGCAAAGAATTTTTATGCAATAATTTACAGTTCTGTTCGGCTCCAAATCTTAACAAGTTCAGATTCTCAAATAATTGGCTATAGGCTATGTAGGACATAACACGTTCAGTTTATTCCCTGCACTCCAGTCCCATAATCTGTGTCTGTGTCACAAGAATAATTGGGAGTCGACACAAGGCTGATGATTGTACATGCCATCATGCCCCACATAAACAGACTTGCACCTGGTAGGTTCCAAAGGATTGCTTTTATGTTCTCTTCTCCCTCTGCTCCAACACAGGTTTTAAGAGATTGGAAATCAAAGTTGCCTTGTTTGACTTAATGTTTGCAAAGTTTGTTTAATTACTGCCTTATCCCCAAAGCATGATAGAGGGTGAATTCCTGGTGGGGGCTGGGAGGAGAGAAGGAACAAGGTATCACTAAGAGAATATTATTGTGTACCACAGTTCTCACTTTCCCTTCCCTCCATAAACAGCTCTTGGGCCCACGAGGACCTTCTGACCTACAGGTGAGGCATTCAGAATCCCTTTACTGTGGTAGTTAATGAGCCTCATCTCCAGAGAACACAGACAGCAGGCTGTTCCAGGTTAAAGAAGATGCTCTTACCCTCCTGCAAATGCAGAACAGTGCAGCTTTCATGAAAAATGGCACTAAGGAAAAGACTCCTCTGACAACACAGTCAGATGATGTCCAGCAACCTACAACCAGCAAGCAAAAAAGCCCACTGATGGTACCTGCTACCCTGTTAATGGTCAGAGTCTGTGCTAAAGAACACAAAGTATTTGAAATTGATCTTTCCTCTCTGTTCTCATTTGTATCCCCACCTCTGTGTGCGGCAGCCTCCTACTCTCCCTGACTACCCAGGATCCCCATTCCGGTGCCCAAGTTTTCCCACCTTTCTCTTGGCAATAAAAATTATCTGTTCTTCTTGGCCTATAGGGCCATTCCATCCAGGCCCTGTATGATAGGTTCACTCACTGAGCCAGGATACTCATGGCTGTTCCACGTGCACCCCCCCTTCCTAAGATACATGATTACTTTTTTTAAAAAAAAAAGGACCTTTAATATCTTTCTCCAAAGATACAGCAATGTTTAAATTCCAGATGATCCAGCATGATGTCCCTGGCAGGGAAAGGAGAAGAGCATCTACTGATGTCTCTCAAATGATCCCTTATACAGCTGTATAAGGGATGCCCAGAATAGGGTCCCACAATCCTCTTCCTATGCACCAAGGTCAGACCCATTTACTTACCCACTGTTGAGATGCCATGAGGCTAAGGCCTAAAGGAACAGGATGTTCCTAATCAGAAGCACTAACAAATGGAGTGGTGACTGCTAATGCATTATCCACCCTGTATGTACCCCATTAAATTCAATTAAGTGGCAAAACTTCTGCCAGACTTTCTTAGAAATTGTCACACAGTACAAATATCACGCATACTACAGTATAGCAGAAGATTCTGCCATGACTCCCTGTGTCACCTCTGCCAGGCAAACACCCACTCTGGACCTCAGGTTCTCCATACACAAAGTAGAGATGACAATATCTGCCATCCAGGGCTGTGTGAGGAATAACGACAAGGTGCCTATGACAGCAGCAAGCCTGGGGCCTGGCACCCCATAGGAACCCAATAAATGTCCTTCTTCATCCTTACTCCAACTTCAAGATTTGTTTCTTACCTAAAACACTTTTTATAAGAAGGTGGATACCCATAAAATCCCATACTTGTCTCTTCTCCATAATCAGTCACTCTCCTCCTTGCACTATTTGCCCTGTCTCTTTTGAAGACCAATCCAGTCTATCTCCCCAGATTCTTTTCACACTAGCCATGGCAGGAGATACGAAAGGCTGCATGTGAGTTCACACTTCAACAAGAACGTTCTAAGAACAACCTCTGAGCTCTGCACTTGGCACTGTGATGGCTCCACCAGAACAAGGACAAGACCTGGTCCACCCAAAGCCTCCAGCCCAATTAAGAGAAGCACTAAATACGTAAAGCTATTATAAGACCATGTGAGACTGTATATTTTTACTGTGTATTGTGTTATAGCAGCTAAGGAATTATAGTAATAATAGCTAAAGTAATGAGTGCTCACCATGAGCAGCTACTGTTCTAAGTACTTTATATATATGGTGCTTTTGTTATTTCCATTTTATAGATAAGAAACTTGAGGCAGGGGCACCTGGGTGGCTCAGTTGTTAAGTGTCTGCCTTCGGCTCAGGTCATGATCCCAGGGTCCTGGGATCGAGCCCCGCATCGGGCTCCCTGCTCAGCGGGAAGCCTGCTTCTCCCTCTCCCACTCCCCCTGCTTGTGTTCCCTCTCTCTCTGTGTCTCTCTCTGTCAAATAAATAAATAAATAAATAAATAAATAAATAAATAAATAAAATAAAATAAAATAAAATCTTTAAAAAAAAAAGAAACTTGAGGCAGAGGAAGATTAGGTCTTTTGCTCAAGGTCATGCAGTGGAGGAGACACCACTGTTACTCAGTTTGTAAAAATTACAAAATACTGTGCTGAGGACAAGGTTTGGAGTACTGGATTAGTGCAAGATTCTTAAGGGAAGAAATCATATCTTCCTGATTTTTATTTCCATGGTAGACAGTCCATTAATGTGTGTTGGTTAACTGACTAAATGAATGAGAGAAGTCTTGTTGAATGATATGGAGCTTGATAAGTAAACTATAGAAGAGCAAAGTAAAGGCTACTCATGGCAAGCAGAGTAGCAGGCCCACGTGCTCCGAGGTTATCATAACTATAGACAGGAACTGAGGGGAAGACTGACCTTAATGAAGCGCCAGGCTTGTTTTGAGGATAATGATGGATGATAGATGAGATACATGGGGATAATGGGGAGGCCTTAAAAGCTCAAGCAAAAAAATATAGAGTTGACACTATGGGCGATAGGGAACACCAATAAATCCTTGAACAAGGAAACAATTTGAGGAAAGCGGCATTTTAGAAAGACTGATCTGGAAAAGAGTAGAATAATCCAAGTGCAAGATAGAAAGGAGTGAATTTGAGTTTGCCAAATGGCTGAACTAGAAGGAAGAGCTACAAGAGCCAAAGCATGGAGAGAAATAACAATTTAACAATGACTGAGTGTCCTTTATGTGCCTGGAATAGTGCCAGGGGCTGAGGGGGAAACAAAATGAAGGAGATATAACCCTAGGTGGCTAATCACCGAGAAGAAGAAAATGGAGTTGAGAGAGCTCTGCCATTGGTGTCCAGGTATCAGACCAGAAGTGGTGCCATCCCAGACCTCAGATCAGAAGGGCAAGATCCTGATTCCAGACGTGAACTTTGACGAGGCAGGGGACAAACTCACATTGTTCTCTCATCCCTTCATTAGTATTTATCTCTGGCAAGATTTTAAGCTTCTCCAAAAAAGGAGCCATATCGTTCACATCTTTCAAGATGCCTAGGACAGTACTGGAAATAAAGAAATAATAGGATGAATACCTATGATCAATTAACTAAATGTCATGAAACCCAACAGGAATTTCTTTTTAAAGTTATTACAATAACCTAGTCTCTCTCTATTCCCTCATTATCATTTTATAGTCCCTCCTACCTTTTCTCCATTCCTTCACAATTACCTCTCCACCCCTGACGGGATTTGTTTCCTGCTGCTCCAGCCATCTGGCACACTGTTTTTGAGTCTCAGAAACTCTATCAATTTAGAAGTATCATCGTTCTTATACTTCCAAAAAAATTAACACAAAGAAAAGAAAGAACTGTATATTAACACTGGGAAGTATTTTAGGCAATACCGTGTGATAAGTGTTAGGAAGATACACCACGTTATGATTGAACTTTTGGAAGTCCAGGGGCTCAAATTCCACTATTGACTTTCGGTCTTACACCTCCATATTTCCTTTCTTGGTGCCTGAATTGTTCTAGCCATAAGTGAAAAATACTCTGATCTGACAAACCCTCACAAAGAAGAAACCCAAAACCCAGGACAGGCCTCAGCACAGAATTGGATTAATGGGAAAAATCCATGACAGGAAGGAAATAACTCTCCAGCACCTCATCTCACGGGTGATTACAAATACAGCACAGGAAAAGCAGGTGCTATTAAAACAATGGACTGCCTCGTCAATAATCATCTATAGACAAAAGAAATGGGGGCTAATGTGACTTCTGAAGGGATGAAAAATGGGTTTCAATTCTCTAGCAAACTCCAGTTGATTGACACTAACTGCCCAGAGTCCTGTGTTAAGCACTTTGGGCTGTTCCTGGGCTCAGCGAGAATACAGTGCTGGACTGATTGCTGAAACCTAGCACAGGGAAGGCAGAGGTAATGATATGTGTGCTCTTAGGCCAGGTCTGGTCATGTCCAAACCTCACCTGGATGACCAGCATGAACAATCTAAAGGACTGAGTGAAATTCAGCAGTAAAGCTTCTAGAGAATGCCAGTGAGTCTAATCTGTGAGTGTTTCCTGAGTCATTACTAGGTGTAGGGCACCATACATTACTAAGGGAAGCCTCGTAGTAAGGGAGGAAGAGTACAAAAGAGAAAAATCAAAAGACCTGCAAGTCTACTGGAAGCTAGCTCTACAACCCTGGGTAAGACCTTCTACTCCCTTGTATTTCCCAATGTTCATCTAGAAATGGGAGAAGGGCATACACATTCTCATACAAAATTCAATATTTTTTAATTGCCATCTTTACTATTTCTCATTCACCAAAAAACCAAAACAAAACAAAAACAAAAGGTGATTCTCATCAAAATATTATGATCATTTTGGGGTAAACTAGTCTACCCTGAAGACAGAACATGGGAGTGATCATAGTTTAACCTAAATACCATCTATATTCTGGACATTCTTAGATCCAAATTTTTGTCACTTTCCCCTTCTTATAAATCATGCTGTATTTATATTCCCCAAAAGCCAGTCTTGAGAAATATAATGTTGACACCAACTAGGAAATGATTAACTACCATGTAGGTACTGAGAGGGCTGAAGGAAAAAGGGATTATCATGGGTTCCCAGATTTCAAATTTCACAGGTGGGAGGGTGCTAGGGAGGAGAAAGAATTGGAGGAGAAAAGACTCAGATATCTTATCTTGAGGTGCTTAGGAGATAACTGAATCAAGCTGTCCAGTGGAAATGTAAGTCTGAAGCTTGGGAGAAGAATCTGCTCCAGAGATAAAATTCAGGACTCATTGATATGTTGATGATAATTGATATAATGAGAATGTATTGGATCAACCAGCCAGGAGAGTATGCAGAAAAATAGTCTACTTCAGATGAAGAAATGTCAGAAATTAACTGGTAAGCAGTAGGGGATGCCCTGAAGAAAAGCAAGAAGAGACAGTCCATGAGGTGTCACGACAACCAGGAGAGTGAGATTTCACAGAAGCCAACATAACAGATTTTGATGAAGTATGTCAAACAGCAGAAAAATCCAGAAAGGGACTAAAAAAAAAAAAAGTCCAAATGATCTGGTGATTAAGACCCCAGGGCTGTTAGCAAGAACTACTTCAGAATAGAGTAAGCAGATGCAAACTAGAGTGAGGAAAATAGTAATTTACTTTTATTTGGAAGAATATGAGGGATTGTGCACAAAAGGTGGAAAGTGAAAAGCTAATAGGAAGTGTGATAAATTCTAAGTACTTGGCTTTTTCCATCGCCTGCAACTGGATAAGGGTGGGCTATTTTTTATCTACTGGCATGAGTCTATCAAAGGTTGATTTCAACAGACTCATTTCTGGGAGAACTGACAGACCATACTAAGAAGAAAATAACTTAGCATCTCAGAAAGGCGGAGCCTTCTAAATCCCATTCCCTCGTCTGCCGTGTTACATCTGTCAGGTTTTAAAACAGTCATTCAGTCTCTTTGTTGATCCATTTCCTTAGCTATGGAATGGGAAAATAATTCCCTTTTAATTGGATCCTGAAGTGCTAAGGGCTTTTCAGACTGCCCAAGACTCAGCAGTGTTTAGAGACAATATCCTGGTTCAGAAATTTCCCAGCTATTTTGTCCTGCTACTGAGAAAGCCGCTCTCTCTCTTCACATGAAACCCTTAACCGGAATACTCAAGATGTAAATTTCTTCTTACAGGTTTGTTAGGCTTTGGACCCTAAACTATCTTCTTGTGTCTACAATATGCAAAGTAAAGTGGAGAACTGAAGAAATGATCCAGAAAATTCAGCCCCAGCTTGAGGTTTTCCTCAGACTATTCATTTGTTTGGCGAGAAAACTTTATAAAACCAAATTCCTACAGCATAGGCGAGGGCTTCCAGTTTATTGGGTCTGTGCAGGTTCACTTGAATTCTCTGTTTCTTTCCTCTGGAATTTCAGCCTCTACCAATTTTGTATCCCCCAGGAGCTGTCGTTAGCAGCCATTTATCCTCTTGTAAATAAACCCCAACTGTCTGCTGGAAATTTCCACTCACATATCTAGCCGTCACACCAAATGCGATGCACCTAAAATCAAATTCATCAATCTCTTCCCCAAAACTGGCTTCTTCCCAGACTCTCCTATTTCTGTCAATTGACATCATTCTCCCCGTCACCCTGGCTTAGATCCTCAGCACCATCCCTGTGCCCTCACTCTCCCTCGTCTTCCGTTACCATTCCCCTCCCCCATCATAAAATTTTTCCACTGAAATGCTTGGCCCACCTGTCTTCCTAGTTTCTGGCATCTGAATACTTCTCATGGGCCAGACACCATGCTGAATACTTGATGAACTTCACCTTACTTAATTCTCATGACAAGTTTATGCAGAGGCTGATGGACTTTTCCCCACTCTGCTGATGAGAAACTTGTGGTGCAGAACTTGTGGTGACTTCTAGGGACTGGGGGACTGTCTGCATTCCCCCAAAATCCCTTTGGTGAAGCCCCGACCACCAATGTGACTTCGGGGAAAAAGGGCCTCTGAGGAGTGATAAAGGCTAAATGAGGTCACAGGATGGGGCCTTAATCCAATAGGGCTGGTGTCCTGGTACGAAGAGCAAGAGACACCATCGTGCACTCTCTCCCCCCACCCCTCTTTACCATGTGAGGACACAACAAAAAGGTGTCCATTAATAAGCCAAGAAGAGAATCCTCACCAGAAACCAAATCAGCCAGCACCTTGATCTTGCACCTCCCAGGCTCCCAAACTGTGAAGGAAAAATATTTCTGTTGTTTAAACCACCCAGCCTATGGTATTTTTTTTTTTAAAGATTTTATTTATTTATTCATAAGAGACAGAGAGAGAGGAGAGGCAGAGGGAGAAGCAGGCTCCCCGCTGAGCGGAAAGCCCGATGTGGGACTCGATCCCAGGACCCTGGGATCATGACCTGAGCCGAAGGCAGACGCTTAACCATCTGAGCCACCCAGGCACCCCAGCCTATGGTATTTTGTTATGACAGGCTGTGCTAAGATAAGGACCGTGCCCAGCCCACTACAAGGGCACAGAGGTCAGATCCAAAGCCAGGACTAGCTCTCTCTGCAAAGCATGCCCTGAGCCACCACACTGCATGGCCCTGGCTGGCTGCCTGACTCAGGCTCTCATCACCACAGAGGGAGGCTCCATAACAGCTTCTTGGCAACCACCTTGCTTCAAGTCCTCCTTTCCCTCCTCCAATCAACCTGTGCATGTCAGGTTTGCTCTCCCTGAACACCACCTGGATCAGATCATTCCTCTGATCAAAAACCTTCAGCGGCTCCCCACTAACCACAAAGTAGATTTAATCTCTTTAAACAGGCGTCCAAGCTCTCTCCAAGCTGGCCCTCGCCTTCTTATCCAGTTCTGGGTCCCCTCACTGCCGATCCCCAAGGCACCCATTCTGCTTCTCAACATGGCATGAATTATTTGTCTGTGAGTTACAATGAGGGCAGGGACTATGGCCCCCTCTCTGTATGACTAGTGCCTGGCACATAGTGAAGTCTCAATAAATAGCTGTTGAGTGACGGACTGAATTGGTACATGCTATTCACCCGGCCTGGATACGCTCCCTGTCCTCCCATCTGCAGTTTACCCATCCACCAGGACCAAGCTCAGTGCTGGCCTGTCCAGCCACCCCAGCCCACCATGATCTCACACTTCTCCAAGCCCCTCCTCAAGGGGCTATCCCGGTGACCCACTTGACACATACCACTTACTGGCATGAATCAACGTGATTATCCACATTCAAGAATGTTCATTTGTAACGATTTGTGGCAGAGACTGCCAGTGCCTCCTAAAATCCAGTCCATCCTTCTATGTTATAAAAACTCTGATCTTTAGCTGGGCCTACTGCTGCTCAACTTAGGAAAAAAAAAAAAAAAAATACATCCCAGCCTCCTATGCAGCTAATTATGGCCACAGACTGAATTTTGGTCAATCAGGAAAAGGCACACCTTTCTCTTCCATATCCTCAGTCCCACTGCATGGAATTCAGATGTGACTCTGGAACTCTAGCAGCCATATTGGACCATGAGGACAAGGACTAACCAGGGCAGTAAGCTGGCAAGAGCCAGGGTATCTACCAGCAGCATGGAGCTGTCAGAACATCCATATACTGCCTGCCTAAGACTCATGTTTTCGGCTCAGGCCATGATCTCAGGATCCTGGGATCAAGCCCTGCATCAGGCTCTGTGCTCAGCATGGAGTCTGCATGAGATTCCCTCTCCCTCTCCCTCTGCCCCTCCCCCTGCCCTCTCTACTTCTAAAATAAATAAAATTTATAAATCTTTTTTAAAAATGTTGATACGAATGTAGTTAAAAGAAAAGAACTAAATCTATCTACCTACTCACCTACCTCTATATTTATCTATTTGAGAGAAAAATAAATGATATATGCATTATACTTTTAAGTAAAAGAATAGATTTATGTATTACTTGTATAAAAATGACAAAAAATTTTTAATCATAAAAATGCTAATTTTTTTACTCTGCATACATTTTGCTTCCTAAATAATCTTTTAAGCTTCCCAGAAGCAGAGATAAGAACTTTTATTTTCTTTGTGTCTGCCACTCTCCCTAGCATATAACAGGTCCTAATATTTGATTGGCTAAAACCTGTCAGAATTTAACAAACACTGACTCTCTGTACAGAAACGCTGAGGATAAATGGTGAGGTGGTGGGGGGAGCTTAAAAAAATGAAATCCTTCGGGGCGTCTGGGTGGCTCAGTCGTTAAGCGTCTGCCTTCGGCTCAGGTCATGATCCCAGGGTCCTGGGATCGAGCCCCGCATCGGGCTCCCTGCTCTGCGGGGGGCCTGCTTCTCCCTCTCCCATTCCCCCTGCTTGTGTTCCCTCTCTCGCCGTGTCTCTCTCTGTCAAATAAATAAATAAAATCTTAAAAAAAAAAAAAAATGAAATCCTTCATCCTCAATAACTTCATATTTTATAGTCTGAAAGACTGTTTACTTCTCTTAGCCCTAATATCAGAGATTTTATACTCAAATTAAATATTAATATGTTTGACTAATCTTTATAGTCCCTTACTCCCTACCTCCCACCAAATTTAATTCACTTATCAACTAAAAAATTAACTATTTTGATTTCTAAAATGAGAGGGAAATGTTGATTGTGAAGCTTACCAGTAAGAGAGGCTGAAAGGAGCCAAATAAAGACAAAAATGGTACGAAATGGAATTTCTTTATAATATATGGTTTGAAAGATGAAATTAATACTCATCCATAAATTTACCAGATTCAAACTTATTCTAAGTTCTTAGCAGTTATGCTCCAGAGGATGAGATTTCTTACTATCAGTAGTAGAAATCCATCCATATTTTGTGCTCTTCACCGGAAGACGTTGTTTGGGGCCCATCAAGAGGTAATAGGGCATAGCATAGAAGTTTATTGGAAAAACTAGCTCTTGTTTATTTCATAATTATATACTTGACATTTGGAAACTCCTGCTTGTTACTAATCGCTTAATTAGGCGCTCCAAAGTTCATAAAAAATCATAGGTTTAACTTCAACTTAAAAGATCCTTTAGCTCCTCTTGCTCTGAAATTCGATCTTACCCACTGTACATGCAATTACAGCCCTGACAAATGACTGCTGACAATAACAGACCTCATTTAAAGGAGAGAAATCTAAACACAGCGATGACCTGATTTTTTTTTTAATCTGTGTCCAGGGAAAGAAGGTGTGGAACAGATAAGTCAATAATGGGAAGAAAAAAAAAACCCTAATTGTTGACTTTACATTCAGCAAATCATTAAATGAAGCTTGAATTAATGGAGATTTACATAAATAGTCTAAATGGTGAGTGACCTTCAGGAAAATTACTATTAAGACAAAGGCCTTTGCATATCTCTTCAGAAATATTTGACAAGGGAATGATCTCAGCTGCATGTCTTCATTATTATAGGTTTAATTTAGATCACCAGGATTTTTCCTTAACTATATATATCTCTTAGCTAAAGCAAAGAGCATATTTGATGAATTTTGGCAGTTATAAACACACATACACACAACACCCAAACTAATTATGTCTAGGAGTGCAAACGATTTTTTTGTTTTCTTACAAGCAGTCATTAGAAAAAATGAGGGTGACTTTAATGGTGAAAATACTTTTGATAACAAAGGGTGCTATAAAAAATGCAGAATATTACCTCAAGTCAGTATTTCCCAAAACGAGTTACTAAAAACCCTGGTTCATCAATATGCTTCACACCAAAGAGCTCTATAGTCAAAAGAACATGAAATATGATGCCTACTACATTCTCTCCTTAATATATTCACCTTAGCATATTACATTCTATTAAGCATATTAAAGGCTCTGAAAAGGCATGCAATAAAACAACCTGTGTAAATGTAACCAGATATTTTTTCCCAAAGTAACTTATATTACTATTCCACTTTGGGAAACTATGTTCTAAAAATCAATGGTCTCAGGTTGGGTTTTCACGTGCATTAGAATCCTCAACTGAATGCTATTTATTATGAAGGTTATTTACCAAATTCTCACTATGGTTAAAGCCCTATAAGGAACAAGCGATGAAGAAAGTAGGATCTTTGATCTCCAGGAACTGACACTCCAGTAGAAAATCTAACATGCATTCCACACTAAATGTATCACGGTACATGGTATATGCAGGCAACACTTGCCATAGTTAACTTGAACAGGAAAGGTTTCAGAGTCTGTGGCATTTCAAACTGAATTTTAAAGAACGGATTGAATTTCATTTGGGAAGAGATGGAGTTTGGAAATAACGAGGTGCAAAGATAAAGGAGCAGGAAACTCAAGATGTTCTGTAGGATGATGACTAATTGGCTACTGGAGAGATTTCAGGTAAGGGACCTACAGGCTAAATGGCTGGAAAGCTCTCCAGCAGTTTTAAGTAGAGTTCAGATTATGAGGTTACTTAAATGCAAAGCTAAGGAAGGTGGGAATTATTAGGTAGAATAACTGTGAAGATAATATGATTAAAGCTCTATACGGAACGGTTTGTAAGGCCACCCTCAATATGCAAGTGCAGCAGACTGAGGCCTCTCATCCTCTGCTTGGATCACCCAATATATAATTTAAGATCTTTTCATTTTTTTAAAGATTCTTTTTATTTATTTAAGAGAGAGAGCACAAGCAGGGAATGGGGTGGGGAGATGAAGAGGCAGAGGGTGAAGAAGACTCCCCACAAAGAAGGGAACCCCATGTAGGGCTTGATCCCAGGACCCTGGGATCATGACCATGACCTGAGCCAAAGGTAGATGCTTAACCAACTGAGCCACCCAGGTGCCCCTATAATTTAAGGTCTTCAACAAATCCATATTACAAAGGTTCAGAGTGGCATACATTTTATCAAAAATGTTCACAAGCAACCAAGAGACTAGAAAATTATGGTTTTGGAATAACAGGAAAAGATGATAAATTTCCACTATCTTTCATAAATCCAACCTGATGGCAATACAAACGCGTAACCTGAAATATCACCCTGTGCACTCCCACTGTCACTTGGGGTGGAAACCATGGAATAGCCCTGCAAAACTGATGAGACCAATTTCACCGCGGCAACTTTTATTGGTTACAAGAGGTTACTTTTATCCCTCAAAAGCCACACACTATTAAAAATTTACATGAAGCAGAAGTATTTCATGTGCGGAATCTGTGGCTTAAAAACAAAAAAACAAACTGGCAACTTCATATACTTAAAGACCAAAAGAGAAAACACATAATTTGATGTTTAAAACCCAATGACTGTTTGCTTTAGAGGAACAGTTTTACTCCATAAGAGACTCTTAACTATAGAGAACAAACTGAGGGTTGCTGGAGGGGAGGCTGGTGGGAGGATGGGCTAAATGGGTGATTAAGGAGGGCACTTGTGGGGATGAGCACTGGGTGTTGTGTGTGGGTGATGAATCACTGGCTTCTGCTCCTGAAACCAGTGCTACACTGTATGTTAACTAACTTGAACTTAAATTTAAAAAAAAAAAAAAAAAGAAAGAAAAAGGGCAACCGTTTTACTCCCACAATTGCCTTCACATCTATTGACATAGTTGAGGTAACTAGGACTCTATAATGGTGCTTGCTAGGAGGGTGGAAAAGACTGAAACGAGACATCGGGAATTTTTTATTTATAATTATAATAAAACACAGGTAGCCAGTTTCCACAAAATCCAGGATGGCTCTCTTCATATACAAGGTGTTTCACTGAGAAATGAAGTAGTTTTATCTATGGAGCATGCTATGGAAGTCCCAAACAACTGACCACAGAATATGTCTGAAGTCCGACCAATTAGAATGGCTGGTATAAATATACATTATACATATATATACATTACTAAGTAACTAAAGATCACTCCTTTTTCTTTTAGTCCTTTTTGCTAAAAATCTTCCTGAAATGAAGTAATCCATATTCCTGCTTATCTAGTGCATTATCTAGATCCGTCCTTTGCAAACACCAAACTGGCACCAGACTGACTATATCCAAATTACCTGGAGAGCTTCTGAAAAATGTAGATTCTTGGCCTGCTTCTACCCCTACCCCCACTCCCATTCTGATTCTGTGTGGGGCTAAACGAAGTCCCAGAGATATTTTTTAATGACCCAGGTTTATGAAACCAGTAATCTAAATGATAATCAGATGTTTCTTAGATGCCTAACAATATCAGAGGGGCCATAACATCTCACTGCAGTGACAGAGACCATGTTAGGTAGATACCAAACCCTTTCCCTTTTCTTTCTGGGCACAGAGCTGGACTACATTTCCCAGCCTCTCTTGCAGTTGGGTGGGTCATGTGACTGAGTCTCAGCCATTGGAAGTGGACAGATGGACTGTGTACCACTTCTAATCCTGGCCCTCAAAAATATCCCGGAGAATCTTCCTGGTTGGCTGCCTTCCTTTGCTTGCCAGTCAGGACCCAGAGCTTCAGTAGAAAACTGAGATTCTAGAGGAATATCAGAGCCACAAGATAGAAAGAGTCCAGGTATCTGAATGAGTGTATAGAGCAAAGCAACCACCCCTCCCCCCACCACAACTGACTCCCACTGCATTGTGGGATGGATGAGATATCAAGTTTTATTACAATAAGCTATTAAGATGCAGGGACCCTTTGTCACAGTCATTAGCTTACCTTTACTAGTACAACCCCCTTAACATCTTTAGCAGCCTTAGCTGTTGATTAAGCATTTCAAAATCACAAAGAAATATACTTACAATTTAACATCTTACTAGGCATACTAAGACGTTAGGCGTAACATCTAAAAGGCATAGGACCATAGGACATATTTAACCTTGAAAAGAAATTTTGATATGAGCTTATTTTTCTGTGGCTTTCTCCTTCCTTCTAAAAGTGGAGTACAAAAAAAAAAAAAAAAAAAAAAAAACCTGGTTAATTGAGAGTTCCAGGTAATAAGATTTCAATTTAATAAGGTTTTATAACAGTTAGAGGAAAAAAAACAAAATATAGCAACTAATAAATCTGAATTTTCAAAGACCAAATGAATTCAAAATAAAAGGCTGTGAAATTTTAAGACTTAATAGAATCACACAACCAGAGGAGTATTCAAAAGGTCATGATATTTATTTACTTTCGAAAAAATCTGTAGGAAGAAATTCTACCACTGAGCTCATCATTGTCATCACCTTGGAGGTGGTTTTACAACATAATGTTGAAAGAACAAGGTTAGGAGTTAGGCAGAGGTGGTTCTAAATCCCAGCTCTTCTGCTTACTATTTGGGAAATCCTGAAAAATCTAAGGCTCACTCGCCCCATCTAACCAATGGTGATGATACTACCTACTTCGTGGGTTGTTATGAAATTTAAATGGGCTTTAAGGCAATAGATGGCATACTGTAAATATTTAATGCTTGCTTATATTAATATAGTATTAGCAACATACTATATTATAGTTGCCCCCATTACTACTGTTGCTGCCTCCCTCCAGCCACCCCCCTGCAACAGATCTTAGTTGCAAGGTATCTTCTTTTTTGGGGGGTGGGGGACAACCAGTTATTGTCTACATGCATAAGGAAGACCGTGAGAAAACTCAGGAGCCAAAGCCTGCTAATTTTTATCCCAAAAGAAAGATGAGGCTGATAGGAGATATGCCTGGAATTCTATACAGGTAAACACTGTTCTTGTAACACCACAACTAGTGTGCTAAAATCTATGATTCTTAATCCTTTTTCTGCCAACCATGAAGACCAGTAAGTCCCGGGCAAGGATCACTAGTGCTTGATGCTTCTCAAAAAATGGTAAAACTCTCCCCATTCTTGGAGAGAATGGCTGGGCTGCCTGTCATGGTCATCCAATCTCAGCCAGCCCTTCTTATCTTAGCCCATCTCAAAAATGCATGTCTACAAGAGGGAGCAGAAATCATTTGATGAAGGTGCACCCATCCTCCCTCCACCCGAACTGCCCGAGGCAACAGGGAGAGTCTGCCCCTGGAGTTTCTTTTGATAAGCTACTGAGGAGACCCTTCGTTTTCTAAGTTTTAGTTTGAAAATTGAATTCAGGAACTTGTCAACTCTGACAGCAGAGCTTTAACATTCAGTTCAAAAACAATCTGCTTGTACTTTATAAAATCCAGCTTCTGACTTCAGAGCAGGAGGATTTTTCAAAATCTTCACTTTGTAGGGAATGAAAACTTCAGTTTTCCTTCTTTCCAATTAAACTTAGGTTCTTCATAAAAGCCATTACATTTTTCCCCTCTTCCTACCCTAATTCTTCCCCCACAAACCACCTCTTTCAGCACGCAGAACTCAGTCTTACGTTTCAAAAAGCAAGGCTGAGACTTCTGGGTAATGTGGACCCTCCTCATCAGCAAAGACTAAGGACAAAAATAGACAATACACACAGGATTAATTGCCAATCAACACTGTTCAACTGACAAGATTTATGACACCTAAGGTTTTAAAAATAATAAAAAGCGAAGCCTGTGGAAGAAATCACTCCATACCTTAAAGTTACAAAAGTCACACCTGGCAGCGGAGACCTCCATCGAAGGCTATATTGAGAGGTAAAATTACCGGGACTCAAAGGGATAGGTCAAAACCCTACACATGGCAGGAAACCAAAGATAAAACCATGATCCAATGACAGATGGCAAAGGCCTGTCAATGCCAGGGAAATTACACGGTAAAATTCATTTCTGACATTTCATTCATACAAGAATAACAGGACCCTGAAGTTAAACAATGACATTCTGAAAGGGAACACCTCCACAGATGACGCTCCTTGCATAGTTCAGCCTCCAGGGCATACACACGAATCAGAATTTCATACAGTTCAGGTGTGTGTGTGGGAGGAGGTTGCAGGGGTTGGAAATGCAAAGAGCAGAGAAATGAGCAAGAGGGGAAAGAGAGCCAACACCTAAGCAAAGGGAGGATACAGTGACAGTTCATTTCTGCTCCTTCCCAAAGGACTTGAACCTTCACTTCATGGATTTTTTTAAGTGACATTTGAAAGGTGCTGCAATCATCCATTCATTTGTGTTCTGTTTGGCCTTTAAATGCAATATTTCAACTGAGAGTTCAAGCTGCTGGGGGTTTGAGATGTTTTCATAAGAAGTAACCAAGCCAGACAGTTCCTATTGTCAAGGAGACCCTGTTGAAGGGGAGAAGCACTAAAATTAGCCACTCAGGCTAATTTTATCACTCAGGCCCAGGGGCACAAGGCTTCTAGACTGTTCCATTCTTCCTAGCAGGAAGGTATTGAAAGGAAGCAATCCTTCGATTCTGGAGAAATCGTGTGTGTGTGTGCAAGCAGTGGGATGGAAGGGTTGGGGAGGAGGTCGTATCTCAGAGTTGTTTCCATGTACCAAAATAGGAAACAAAGTGAAATGCTTTTGAGTGATGGGCAACTCAAGAAAAGCAGAGCCCCTTTATTTTTTTTTAAGTTTTTATTTAAAATCCAAAGGCAGGCTCTAAAGTTCTAGTTACTAATTTCTGTCTCATTGCCTTCCATTTGAATGATGATCATTATTACTTTATTAAGATTTTAAATTTGTTTTCAAATGGCTTCAACAATAGATTTTAATTAAATATTACTAACACATTATATTAGAAATCAATTCTTAAACTATAAAAAGCAACACAAAGGATTTCTCATCTTACAGTATCTCACACACACACACACAGCCTCCAAAAAATTCACTTTTGTTGGGGTGCCTGGGTGGCTCAGTCTTTAAGCGTCTGCCTTCGGCCCGGGTCATGATCCCAGGGTGCTGGGATCGAGCCCCACATTGGGCTCCCTGCTCAGCGGGAAGCCTGCTTCTCCCTCTCCCACTCCCCCTGCTTGTGTTCCCTCTCTCGCTTCTCTCTCTGTCAAATAAATAAAATCTTTAAAAAAAAAAAAATTCACTTTTGTTTTCTTCTGCTTTAGAGAATAAACACAACTGCATGCAATTCCAGTGACACTGAGAGGCCCATATGACCTCCCCTTACCCCATCACACGCATAACTATTTCAAAAAGGTGATTACACACATTTTCTTCCCACTGAAGCATCAGACTGGGGAGACAGAGTTTCCCCAGCAAGTCTCAGAAACAGAAAACAGCACATTTAATTTGTTTAAGTTTCCAGAGCAATTTACCAGAGAAAAAAATAAAATACCATGGCATTTTGCTGGCATCTTAAAAAAAAAAGAAACCCTCTCGGAGAAGTACAATGAACCTCATGAGAGTTCCAACACGAGTCTTCTATTTGTATGCACACATATTTTTATAATTTTATTCACTGAAGAACAGGTTAACAAATTCCACCCCATGCATGTAGTGGTAGAGGAGCTTCCAAATAAACAGGTCTTTTAGGAAGTAGTCCTCAAGGTTACCAACAGCTAACCAGGCTCAGGCAACAACCCACACTCGCCTCTCTCAGCCTCAGTAATCAAGAGACTCTGCTCCCTGGATCGCCTTCATTTGAAAGAACATTTTCCTATTTAACAGAGTACAGCATCACACTAGCATCAGCCCTGAGTTTAAGGAAAACTTATATGCCTATAAGTAAGGTATGGCCATCTATGCTTTCATTATTTTACAACGAAGCTTGAAATGCGAATGATGTTTTTAAAAAAGGAATGACTCATCTGCAGCTCATGGCTTCGACCTGGTACACAGTACCCAAGGAGGTCAAAGGCAGGCATAGTTTCAAAAATACTAGGTCTCTACTCTTTGATGTTTGCACTTGATCTGCCACGTGGAAAACTTCATCTCCCTACTTGGGAGTGAGTTGTCAAGCTATCTGTTGGTCTGCTGATTCTCCTTCACCACTGCAATGATTGCTCAGCACAAAAGCTCTCCAATGGATGGGGTTCTCTGTTCCACTGTTTCTGCTTGCTCTAACTTGACTCTCAACTGCTACATAGCTGCTTAATAACCATAGATGCGACCTTTAAGGCCCCATCTACTTAGGAGGTATCACTGGACAACACGTGTATTTAACAAACTTTCAGCTCTTCCACATCAGTTTAGAGTTCTTTAATTACAAACAACAAATCACTCTGGCTAATTCAAAAGAGTAGAGCTCTCAGAATAGATAAAAAGGCTGGAGATCTGGCACAGAAAAAAGGTGGAAGCCTAGAAAGGTTTGAGGTCTAGCTAACAAGAACAATTTGACAGTCTTAATTAGGAACCGCTACTGGAATGAATGAGTCCCCATCATTTGGGGGAGAGGGGTGTTGCTTAGAACACATCACTGATTTTCCAGAGTCCCAGAAGGCCCAGCTGGCTTAGATCAGGGTTTCTCAACCTCTGCATTACTGACATTTTAGACCAGATAATTCTTTGTTGTAGGGAGGTTGTCTTATGTTGTGCCTCTGGCCTCTACACACTAAATGCCAGTAGCATTCTCTCTAGTTGTGACAACCAAAAAGGTCTCGGCATTACCCAATGTCCCCCAGGAGGCAAAATCACCCCAGTTAAGAACTGGCTTAGACTGACTCACAAAACTGCCCATCTGATGGCTTAGGAAAGGCCAGGTCCCTTGATGTATGATCCCATAAAACAAAGGGAAGGTGGGTAAGTCTCCCAAAAGAAAGTTGGGATACTGATCCCAAAAGATAAGAGAATGAATGCTTACAGTCCATTTCCCAACACTGGTAAGCCGAAGGTTGAACAAGATTATGTTTTTTAGCCCATGTATTCAGAGAACAAGGAAAAAAAAAAGTAGAATTTCATAAATTTCTGAAAACAGACTGTAGAAAAAGTAGTCCATCACAATGGTTTCCTAGTCCCTCATAACACTGTGCCAGTTAGCATTCATGTCCTGGAAAAGCACAATCCCAGTAAAGTGGGTGTTCTTTTCCATTTTTATTGAAATTCTCCATGTTTTCCTATCTGTTTTTAAAACCTGCCAGATCTTTTTCCAACTCCTGGTATCTACGGACTCGTGGTAATTGACATGGCTAATTTAAGGGAAACTGATTCCAAATCCCAGAAAACACCCAATGCATCTCTGTATTAATTAGTCAGCTAACTCTGGTGGTTCCAACATGGTGCTAATGAGACCAAAGACATGAATCCAATCCTCATGCCATATGGGCTTGTTCAACAGCCAGCCCGGAGCCCCACATCAACCAGCCAACTGATAGATGTATATGGCTGCTGGTGAGGGGAGGGGAAGAAGAGGGGATGGATGTGTCCAGACAAATCCACCTCCTCTTCGAGCACAGCCCGTGCAGCACATTCTCCCAGGAAAGGGGAGCAAATCCTCACAGAATCAGATCACAGCACACCCCTCACTGTGCCTCTTCCCTAACACTCCCCCATGCCATGCCACGTCTTTGCCTCTCCCCTTTCCCCTTTCCAGCTCATACCTACTCACACCAGCTTCCTTTGCTACTTCCTTTCCCTTCTGTTCATTACCATTTCTTAAAAATTGGAGTGCAGAACTTCATCTCCAATCCGCACTGACTCTAAATTCCCTGATCCTACCATCAGCAGCAAGTCTGGGCTTGTCTCTTCTTCCATTATTATTTCTGACAGCCCCAAAGAAATCACTTAATATTCATTTCAGTCTCCTTTTTCAGACAGTCTTAAAAATCAATTTCAAAATTTTTCTTCTTGATCCTGTCATTTAGCACCGAAATGGCCCAAACTGATTACTTGGGAGCATTAGCGTTTCTCTCCCTTCTCCTCCCAGGATGTCAGACTCTGTGAGTCTCTTCTGGTATGATTTCGGTTGGCTTTCATTTCAGAGAGGCTGTTTTTCACTGAGAAACATGGTGTTTTTTTAGCTATATTTGTAGAACAATTATCCTTACTGGGAGGAAAAAAAAAAAAAAGCATTAAAGAATAGGCCAAACACTTGGCTATGAGCAAAATCAGATTCAATGGGTAAAAAAAAAAAAAAAGTCTTGAAATTCAGTTACTCTAAAACCTCCAAGAGTGCCGTGTGAAAGCCCCTACTTTCCAAACAGTAAATTAGCAACAGTAACACCATCTTATTTATTAATAAAAAGGAGAAGTTGAAATAGCCATTCATGATAAGACGCTGAACACTGCAAAGAAGCCAAGAACGGGTAGAAAAAGGTCTGAAAGGGGAAAAAAAAAAAAGGGAAGGGCAGCTTTTATAAAGAAGAGAAAAGTTCTTTGTCTTTGCTGCCATTCTGTGAACAGTCTAGAGAATTCAGTTCATTGTTATTGTTGCTGCCCTTCTTCCTTGCCATTGTTTTGCTTTTTCAGGTTGTCTTTAATTCTCCAAGTAACATTATTCGAGAACTGGAGAGGTCGCAAACCACCAGGAGGACTGGGGTGCAGGGGTGGGGGGGACGGAACTCAATGAAACGTGTCCAGAGCATTTTATTCCTTAGCCTGTGTTTTCTCTTCTCAGCGAGCAGAGGATGATTTTCAAAGTAAGGAATGCTGCAGACATGACATTAAAAAAAGCTCTGGACCATGCAAAACAGTCCTCCAGCTTGATAACCGTAACTGGTTTTTGCTCTAACCTCTTAAGAATCATTCTGCTCTCTTTGTAATTCCACCAACTTGTTATTTATATTATTACAATATCTTCACAGACATCCCCCTGCCATAACTTCAGCTTTAGAAAGAAAATATCGGCTAAAACGACCAGGGGACAAAAGCCAGTGGCAGGAACTGCAAGACAAAAAACAATTGGATTTTTCTTAGAGGATCACAGAGCCAAAATTCATTCTTTCTGGGATGGGGGAACATCAAACATTGGGACTTAAAATGTGTCACCTAGGGAATTAACCAACAACAGAGTGAGCATCCAGCCCCAAACCACTTTCTGAGACTGAAGATAAATTGCAGGAGCCCGTCCGCATCACAGCAAATGGGATCCCACAGACTTGGAAAAGGCACAGTGTGACTTGTGGTGAGGGTACCCTCTGTCTTTTCTGCCTGCCCAACGTGTGACCCTTCTAGGTAGAGCAAGTGTCCTTTGAGTGCCACCAGGAGGCCACTTACATTGTGCCACACTACCATCCTGGCTTTTAGGCTCTGACTGCAGGAGGTCAGCCCGTGACTAGAGTGGACTGGAAGTCACCAAACATAACCAAGGGACGGGGACAGTACTCCTGCGTGAGTGTGTACTGAGCATCGCTAATGCAGCTCGCTCTACCTGCAACATCACCTCTGACTATTCACTCCTCTACATGGATGTACAGTTAACCGGGGGATACCTTGACGAGAAGGGGAAAATTAGAACTGTTTCGATCACTGACCTTTTTGTTTTGTTTTTAATAAATGACTCATCTCTGAAGACCGTGATGGTAGCTGGGAGAAGAAAAATTTTACTATAGATCCTGAACTAAGTCATAGAGCAAGAACAGAGGAGTTCTGCAACTGCACCCAGAATTCTCCTGAAAGTTCTGCCAGACTTCAAGCGAAGGCAACAGAAGAACATCCATACTTTCAAAATTAGGTTATGAGTCACTTTACTGAGAGTCCATTTATTTCACTAAGGGATTTACTTCTAAATTCTTTCAAATAGCATTAGCTCTTTGAATGCATTTCTAATTGGATTAGAACTATAAATATTTTAAACTGGACTCAACTGTGAGAGACAGAAGATCTGAACTGCTCATGTAACTAATACATGTCTCTAGGCTAACAGGACCAGACCTGGGTCCCCGCGTGAGGATGACACACCCTTACTCTAAGGATGCCACGCTTTCAGCTTGTTGGTCTTCCGCCCACATTTCCTCATGATGTTTCAGCACTTACAAAACTGTCCTTGATTCTAATGGAATGAGTGTAGTGAAGCCCAATGCCAAATCCCATAGCATTTTCATTGGCAGGTGACCATGAGACCTTCCTCTGAGGTTCAGGGCCCCCCAGGCACATGCTTGATAGCCTCTCTTAAGCACATCTGCTCACAGGAGGGGAATACTCTTCAAGGCTCTTAGGTGTCACTCAACTTTACTAGTACAGGATCTCATATAGAAGGTTAACATTTACAGATGAATACGTGATGCTCTAGGATATACGAATTGGGGGAACAGTTCAGAGGAGAGCATATCTTTATTACAGTCTTCTCTGTTCTGCTGAGATGGTTTCCCGATCCTTCCATTCCAAATGTTCTACATAACCTCACCTTCCTTTGAATCCTTTCCGCCATGCTATCCTCAGATTTATTATCTAATTCATAAGAATAGCAGCTACAAAAATCCCAAATGCTTCTGATACATTTCTTGCAAATCAGGTGACAAGAGCACACCTGAGCACCTAAGGAAATGCCGAGAGTGCCATGAGCCTCGTGGAGACCAAAGGAGAAAGAGCACTTTGGATTTCACAAATGCTCTAAACTTTCAAGTCTGGCATTCCCTAACCTGAGAGTGGATCCTGGTCCACAATTCTGTGGGCTAACAATGAATTGACAACTATTTGTGGAAGACCTTCGTGGTCTAGTTACCATGATGGAACAGAAAAAAAAAAAAAAAAACTATCAGATGTGGTTCTTCCCCATCCTCCCCTGTCTCACTGGGGAGACAAAACTAATACACAAGGCCAAGGAATAAATCCTTAAACCAACCTTAAGTTTTTTTAATTGAAACAGAAGCGGGATAATTCATGGATTTGCTAATTATACTTCTGTGCTGTACACATTAGCCTTGAATGGCTCATCCATGGCTTAACCTGACTTCAGGGACATTTCATCGATGCCTCTCTTGACTCCTCTACATGTTCAGCTGATACCAATCCTAAGCATGGTTTCTTACAGAACACACTCCGTTTTGGTGGTTGCTCTAGCTCTTTCCCACTTTATACAAAGCAAACATGAAAGTTAAAGACTTTCAACACCTATCCTGTATTAGTTTCCAAAATTTTCCATGCCAACATGGAAATAAGCTTCCAAAAACCTAAAAAGCGTGTTCATATAAATAGATGTCAAGCAGTTTTAAATACTTACAAACGGTCCCTTTCACACCCTGTTGCCAGTTTATTTCTGTGTAATGTTAACAAGGAAAAAAAAAAGCCAACAGGAAAAGAAACATAGCCCAAAGTGAGCAGCAAGTAAAAGCTTGAAAGAAAACACAGGAAAGAAATATACAATAGTCCCCCCTTATCTGTGGGACAAACATTCCAGTCCCCCAGTGGATGCCTGAAAGTACGGGTGGTACCAAACCCTATCTAGACCATGTTTTCTCCTATACATACTTATATAATGAAGTTTAGTTTATAAATTAGGCATGGTAAGAGATTAACAACAATAACTAACAATCATATAGAACAATATCACAATAGACTGTAATAAAAGTTACATGGATGTGGTTCACACGAACAAAATACTTTATTGTCCTGTACTCACCCTTCTTGGGATGATGTGAGATGATAAAATGCCTACGTGATGAGATGAAGGGAGGGAAATGACGTAGGAACTGTGACACAGCATGAGGCTATTGCTGATCTTCTGAGAGTTCATCAGAAGGAGGATCATCTGCTTTAGAACACAGTTGACCGGGTAACTGAAACTGCAGAAAGCAAAACCGCGGATAAGTCGGGAATTACTGTGTGGCAATCATTTGCATGAACCCTTACTTAGTTCTCCCTCTTAGATTTCAGCTTTACAGGATTCAGTTTCACACTACACACAGCAGAGGTGGCTGAGACAAAGGAGGGAGAGAGTGAATCACTTCATGTACTTCCTAGAAGAATATAACCCTATTCTTTTCTGAGAAAATTCATGTCAACTTCCCCTCCTCTGCTGATGAGTAAAAGCATTTTTAAATAAAAAGTCACCATAAATTTTGATGTTGCAAATAAATCCCCCAGATGTTTTGTGTAGCTTCAGAAGTAAAAAGCTTTCAAAGCGTTTACCCTGAACATAATAGCAGAGTCTCCAAGAATACATTTGGCACTAAATCCAAAATGATATTATATGAAAAATACAGCACATTTCACACTTTTTTTAGAAGACTTGGGACACTGAGCACAATCTCTTGGGAATACAAAGTTAGGCTGTAACAAATAAACTTTTAAATGCTTTTTTAAAAATTAAATGTGTACATGCCTGAATCTGTCTGGAGTTATTACTTAAAACTGGAAAGAATTAAGACAGACTTTTAAGTCCGGGGGCAAATTAATGTTGGTTTTAATTCTTCACTTTATAAACACCTATTTTATTAATGTTAAATAATTGCTGAAAATAAAAGAATACCATAACATCTAAATGAACATTAAAATGTATTAGGTAAAAATATTTCACATTTGGGTTCCAGGAATCACAATTACAGACTAAAGACTCCCTTACTTGGTATAAGAGAAGGAATTTTAAAAAAAGAAAGAAAAAAAAAAAGAAAAAGAAAAAGAAAAAAAATTTTTGAGACAGCTGTGCCCTCTGGAGGTGGCACTTGGGAATTGAATAAATCTTCCCTAAACTGGTAATGAGGACTTTCCTAAGGAATTGAACACGCACTTGGAAATGCAAAAAAGGCTTAGAAGGTTTCATCCATGTCCCTTTCTTTGTGTCAAACCAGTTTTCAATGAATAATAATTTAGAATTTCAATTTAGAAATGTTCAAGTGGGCACAAAACATTTTGGTAGGAGGGATTAAAAGCTTGTGTTCAATATCTAGAATACAATGATCAGGAACACGCTCAGTATTATGAAAAGAAAGAAGGGTAGTTCCAAATCAAATATCCTCAAGCCTCTTTTGGTGAGCTGGCTAAGAGCGGATGGCCTACGCTCCTCAAACCATATTTTCGAACACTCTGGGAGAGAAGCAAAACCTCTAGACTAGCAAATGCATATCCTATCTTCTCAGAATAATTCACCACCTCTCTTTTACTTTTCTTTTGACCTGTCTTTTTATAGCTCATTCTTCATAAATGGAGCTGTATTTCCCCTTCTAGGGAATATATTGTCCCAGTGGGAGAAGAAATAAGTATTTCCTGCAGGAGTTTTAGAAATAGAAATTAATAAAGTTGGCTTTGTGTGTTTGGAATTTCAACAGGCAAAAAAACATATAAATAAATAAATAATGTAATTATGGTTGGGGGGGTCAAAAACAAAGCCACCCCAGAAGTCGTACTTATTTGATGTGAAAACCAGAACAAAGCCACCACTTCTAAAGAGAGAATGAAGACATCGTCTTCATTGTAAAATTTGCTTTGGATGTAGGTGAATGTTACGTCTATCCGAAAAGAGGTGGGGGAGAAACCCGAGAGCAACTGAGTAAGGCTGGTGCCTGGGGAGAGAGTTTAATTACTATCTGTAGGAGTGTAGGAGAATACACCCAAATATCAGTGGGATGTGATCCTCTTCAGCAAACAGGTTCCCCGGTGCGCGCTGAGTGCGTGGCCTGTGCTGCCAGACGGAAATGGAACAGAAGGTTCGGGAAAAGGAAGCAGAGAAGGTCTTCCGGGCTTCCAGTGACTGTGGGCCACACCTGCGTCTCAGGTTCTGGAGCTCTCTCCAAAGGCAGCTTCATGCTCAAACCCCACTTCCTCCCTCCTCCCCAGAGGGAAGTCAAGGACCCAGAGTTACTAGAACCTCGTCCTTGCCAGCTTCCCACTGCTTGTGGTTCCACCTACCCGCGCAATTCTTCACTCTTCAAGTTCTCCTGCCCCTCAGCCAGTCCCTTCTCCTCCAAGGGCGCCCCCACCCCCAGTGCCGATTCCTTAAAGAGACCCAGGACGATGTCCCTGAAACTCACGGTGATATCCGGGTCCCACTGAGGGTGCGCTCTCGGCGACCCCAAATGTGAAGCTAACACGTGAAGACGGGGGCTAGTCAGGGGCCGACGCACGCACCTTGCGCGCCGCTTCCCGCCTCCCGCCGTCCGCGCACCTGCGCGACCGCCCGTGGGCCGCAGCGCCACGAGAGCGCCGACAGAGGGCGCCCGCGGCCAGCCTCGCCGTCTGAGGCCAAGGCCAGGCTAGCCGCCTGCCTCCTCCAAAGCAGAGGTGCCGTGTGGAGCCAGGGAGATGGTGGTGTGGGCTGAAGAGTAAGGGATAGGCATAGGCCACGAGTTTCTTAACTTATCTGAACCTCAGAGTCGTCATCTAAGAAACGGTGATAACACCAATAATCGAAGCCATGGTTGTCAGTTATGACCATATATGCATCCATTTATTTATTCATTCATTCACAACAAATATGCCATGAGGTCCCTGCGATTTTCTAGGCACTGTAGATGCGCTAGGGATACCCTGACAATCAAACTGGACCCAGGCTCCTGGAGTGAACTTTCCAAAAGGGATTAACCTGGGGTAGCAGGAATGAGATTGTGCGTGAGGAACTTTTAGCACAGCGTCTAGCACATGCTCAGCTTCTCGAAAGGCTGGTGCTTAATATTATTAGGTGCCTACACCAACTCCATCCTCCTCCTACAGAAAAGAGGGTTGGTTCATTCCTCGGTGGCCCCAGGGCAGAACACCAACTTCCTCACATTAATAGCTGGATGAGAGTCTGATGAGGGAATAAAGTGATTCAATGAACGGTGCCCTGGACCCCTGGAGGAGGGTAGAAGGAATGGAAGTGGAACCTTCAGAGGAATATCCTCGTGGTGAGGGCCTTGCATCTTTTAAGGACTGACCACTTTTCTAGAGAAAAAAATCAGTCTCTTCCATTAAAAGAGAGGTGAGCCTGCACAGGGATCTCCCTCCAGCTCATACCCTCCTCATTAAGAGCTTCCAATGGCATTTGGGTTGTTAGCTATCTCCTACCCCTTTTGTAGGTGTACTTAGGGGTTCCCAGTGGTTTCAGGGGCCCCAAAAAGCTTTCTCACGGAGTTTCCCCTCAAAGGAACTGATCATAGATGAGAACTTACATCACTAAAGGGAGTCACATCGTTGTAAAAACAAATCCTGGACAAATGAGAATGCTCTTCTCAACTTTTTTTAAAGGTGTTTTAAGGTTTTAACTCCTCAAACAGCATCCAAACAGAGACAGGGTCTTTTTCCTCCTAGAGCCACTAAAAATGATTTTTTCTTGAAAATAAATTTCAGGAAGATGTATTAGTCTTCTGCTGCTGCATAACAAATTGCCACACACTTAGCAGCCAAAAACAGCACTCATTTATTATCTCATACTTTCTGTGGATTGGGCATCTGGGTACTGGGTTCTCTTTTCAAGATCTCATGTGGCTGAACTAAAGGTATTGGCTAGCACAACAATCAGACAAGAAAAAGAAATAAAAGGCATCCAAATTGATAAGGAAGAAGTAGAACTCACTATTTGTAGATGACATGATGGTATATATAGAAAACCTTAAAGACTCTACCAAAAAACTACCAGAACTGAAGAATGAATTCAGTAAGGTAATGGGATACAAAATTAATTTACAGGAATCTGTTTCATTTCTATATACTAATAATGAAGTAGCAGAAAGAGAAATTAAGAAAGCAATCCCATTTAAAATTGCACCAAAATAATAAAATACCTAGGAATAAACTTAACCAAGGAGGCAAAAGACCTGTACTTTGAAAATTATAAAACACTGTTGAAAGAAACTGAAGACGACATAAAGAAATTGAAAGATATTCCATTCTTATTGATTGGAAGAACAAATATTACTAAAATGTCCATACTACCAAAAGCAATCTATAGATTTAATGCAATTCCTATCAAAATACCAATATCATTTTTCACAGAACTAGAACAAATAATCCTAAAATCTGCATGGAATCACAAAAGACCCCAAATAGCCAAAGGAATCTTGAAAAAGAAGGACAAAACTGGAGATATCACAATCCCAGATTTCAAGGTATACTACAAAGCTGTAATAATCAAAACAGTATAGTACTGGCACAAAAATAGAAACATAGATCAATGGAAAAGAATAGAAACACAAGAAATAAACCCAATTATTATATAGTCAATGATTATCAACAAAGGAGACAAGAATATGCAATGGGAAAAAGACAGTCTTTTCAACAAATGGTGTTGGGAAAACTGGACAGCTACATGCAAAAGAATGAAACTGGACCACTTTCTTACACCATACAAAAAAATAAACTCAAAATGGATTAAAGAACTAAATGTGAGATCTGAAACCATAAAAATCCTAGAAGAGAATATAAGCAGTAACTTCTCTGACATCAGCCATAGCAACATTTTTCTAGATATGTCTCCTGAGGCAAGGGAAACAAAAGCAAAAATAAACTATTGGGACTACATCAAAATAAAAAGCTCTGCACAGCTAAGGAAAAATCGACAAAACTAAAAGGCAACCTATGGAATGGGAGAAGGTATTTGTTAATAACATATCTGATAAAGGGTTAGTATCCAAAATATATAAAGAATTCATACAACTCGATACAAAAAAAAACCCAAATAATCCAATGGAAAATGAGCAGAAGATATGAACAGACATCTCTCCAAAGAAGACATTAAGATAGCCAATAGACACATGAAAATATGAGCAATATCACTCATCATCATGGAAATGCAAATCAAAACCACAATGAGATATCTCACACCTGTCAAAAATGGCTAAAATCAAAAAACTCAAGAAGGGGGGTGGGAGGGATGGGGTGGCTGGGTGATAGACATTGGGGAGGGTATGTGCTATGGTGAGCACTGTGAATTGTGTAAGACTGTTGAATCACAGACCTGTACTTCTGAAACAAATAATACATTATATGTTAAAAAAAGAAAAAAGAAGAAGAAGATAGCAGGAAGGGAAGAATGAAGGGGGGGAAATCGGAGAGGGAGACGAACCATGAGAGGCTATGGACTCTGAGAAACAAACTGAGGGTTCTAGAGGGGAGGCGGGTGGGGGGATGGGTTAGCCTGGTGATGGGTGTTAAAGAGGGCACGTACTGCATGGAGCACTGGGTGTTATACGCAAACAATGAATCATGGAACACTACATCAAAAACTAATGATGTAATGTATGGTGATTAACATAACATAATAATAAAAACAAACAAACAAACAAAAAAACAATAGGTGTTGGCAAGGATTTGGAGAAAGGGGAACCCTCATGCATTGTTGGTGGGAATGCAAACTGGTACAGCCACTCTGGAAAACAGTATGGAGGTTCCTCAAAAGATTAAAAATGAAATGACCATATGACCCAGTAATTCCATTACTGAGTATTTACCCAAAGAAAATTAAAATAGTAAATGCTAAAAGATAATGTTTATTTGTAATGTTTATTACTATGTTCATTGCAACATTATTTACAGTAGCCAGATTATGGAAGCAGCCCAAGTGTCCATTGATAGATGAATAGATAAAGAAGATGTGGTATATAAATACAATGGAATATTACTCAGCCAAAAAAAGGAATGAAATCTTGCCATTTGCAACAACATGGATGGATCTAGAGAGTATAAAGCTAAGTGAAATAAGTCAGTCAGAGAAAGACAAATGCCATATGATTTCACTCATATATGGAATTTAAGAAATGAAACAAAAGGAAAAAAAGACCAGAAAAGACTCTTAACTATAGAGAACAAAATGGTGGTTCCCAGAGGGGAGGTGGGTGGGATGTCTGAAGTAGGTAAAGGGGATTAAGAGTACATGTATCATGATGAGCACTGAGTAATGTATAGAGTAATTGAATCACTATATTGTACACCTGAAACTAATATGACACTGTATGTTAACTATACTGGAAATAAAATTATAAAATAAAATAAATAAAATAAAATGTATTGGCCAGTTGCATCCTCTCCTGGAGGTCCCACTAGGGAAATATCCAATCCGAAGCTCCCTTGGGTTGTTGGCAGAATTCTTTTCCTTATAGTTGTAGAACTGAGATACCCACTGTCTTGCTAGCTATTACCCAAGGACCACTGTCAGTTCCTAGAGGCCACCCTGGTTCTCACCAATGTGTCCTCCATAGACTCTCTCATATGACCATTCACCCTTTTAAAACTCACCTGATTAGATCAGACCCACCCTAATAATCTCCTTTGTGAGTAACTCAAACTCCAATGATTAGGAACCGACTAATGGGAGTAATATCCCATCATATTCATAGGGAAGGAAATTATACAGGTGTCTTCATTTGAGTTGCTGTAACAAATACCATAGTCTGGGGGGCTTCAAAACAAAACAAAACAAAAACACATTTATTTCTCATAGTTCAGGAGGCTGGGAAGTCCAAGATCAAGGTGCTAGCTGATTCAGTTCCTAGTGAGAGCCCTTTTTCTGGTTTGTAGATGGATGCCTTTTTGTTGTATCCTCACATGGCAAAGAGAGAAAGATCATGTCTCTCATGTCTCTTCTTATAAGGGCTCCAATCCCATCATGAGGGGCTCCATCCTCATGACCTAATTATCTCCCAAAGATTCCACCTCCTAATATCATCATACTGAGGATTAGGGTTTCAACATGTGAATTTGGGGAAGACAGAGACACTTAGTCAATAGCAACAGAACATGCATACCAGGGGATAGAAATCTTGTGGGTCACTTTAGAATTCTGTCTACCACAGAAAATAATAGAGGAAAATAAACCAAGCAAACATAAAGCTATAGAAATGTGCTAATTTACAGACATCAAATCCCTATCTAACATCACTACTGACTAAAGGCCAGGGGTACCTCCAGGGCCCAAGGGACCCCTCCTTCTATCCTGCCTCAAGTCCTCAGCCCTCTCCAACCTTTCCCTTCTGCTCTTCCACCCCTCTGCATGAGGAGGACTAAGAGCCAACACTGGAGGTGTTGGAAGGGTATTTACTGAGGGCCATAGGCAAGAAAGGCCACTGACATTCTTCCCATGGTGTCTCTGACTTGACAGCAAAGCAGCAATTAGAAGTGGACTGGGTATTATATGCAACTAATGAATCATTGAACAATACATCAAAAACTTATGACGTACTATATGCTAGCTAACTGAACATAATTTTAAAAAAAGAAAAAAATAAGTAGAAGGGTCAAGAAGGCATACCTGGGTTCTGAGCTCAGCTCTGCCACCTACTCACTTTGTAACTTTCAAGTCCAGTTACTGAATCTCTGTTTCTGCATCTATAAAATGAAAGTCATAAGATTTCCTTCAGAGTGGTGGTAAGCACTGGGTGAGATAATATACATCAAGTGCTCCACACGGCATCGGCACAGTAAGAGAAAACAATGGGAAAAACATAAAACCTACCTGAGAAGCAGGTTGGAGAAAGAGGTGTTGCTATTTCCCAAAGCATCTACTGGGTGCTTGGAGCCATGGGATTTGCAGGCATCCATAAATCATGACTTTTTTAAAGATTTTATTTATTTATTTGAGAGAGAAAATGAGAGAGAGAGCACATGAAAGGGGGGAGGGTCAGAGGGAGAAACAGACTCCCTGCTGAGCAGGGAGCCCAATGCGGGACTCGATCCCAGGACTCCAGGATCATGACCTGAGGCGAAGGCAGTCGCTTAACCAACTGAGCCACCCAGGCGCCCATAAATCATGATGTTTAACCTTGCGACATCTACAATCCCCCTGAAAGACAAGGTGACTTCCCCAGCAAACAGGTGCACTGTCACAGAGAGACAGATTGTGAGTGCAAGCGTTCTCTTTCTCACGAATTTTCACCCAGAACCTGCAAGCACTTGACCTCCCCAGGTATTCAAGCCAAGGCTTCACTGCAGCCCCTGGCCTTGCCATGACTAGCACCTTCCTGGTGGCTGCAGATAAGGTCCCTGAAGACCACCCAGCGAGAGACCCACCCATGGGGCCCTCACTCAGGTACACTCAGCTGCTTGGCCAACGGTCGTTGATGGCTCCATTTACTCCTGCCACATAAAGGTAAACATCTAGAGGAACCGGTGGGACCAGAGACTGCCACGAGAGCTGGATTATTTTCCTATGGCTGCTGTAACAAATCACACAAACTTCATGGCTTAAAACAATATACATTTATTCTCTTACAGTCCCAGAGGTCAGAAGTCTGAAATCAGTTTCACGGGGCTAAAATCATGGTGTCAGCAGGACAGCATTTCTTCTGTGAGCTCTGGGGAAGAATCCGTTTCTTCAACTTTGCCAGCCTCTAAAGGCCGCCTGCATTGTTTGGCTCCTGGGTCCTCATCACTCTGACCTCTGCTTCCACCAGTCACATCTCCTTCTCACACTGACATTCCTGCCTCCCTCATCTGATGACCCTTGTGATTACACTGGTCCCACCTGGATAACCCAAGACACTCTTCCTGTCTCGTGCTCCTTCACTTAATCACATTTGCAAAATCCCTTTTGCCAGGTAACTTAACATCGTCACAGATTTGGGGGGATTGAGATGTGGCGATTTTGAGGAGCCATTATTTTGCTCACCACAGGTGCCTATTGCACTGAGACAGATGCCTGTATACTTTCTACCTATCCCCTCCCCAAATGACTCAGAAAAAAATGATTCATCTCTAGACGTTTACCTGATCTAGCCTACAAACAACTTGGGGATGAAGCACATTGTCATAGAAGTAAGTTTGTTGAAGTTTGGCAAGAAAAAGATACTATGCTCTCAACATCACAAGAGAATAATCTGTTACAATCTGCTTTTAAATGCAATGGATAGGGCACATTTAATAAGACATGAAAACAGAACCTATATTTTAGTAGCGTTCTAGTGTTCTTTACTTCCGTTTTTGCAAACTGGGATGATCACTAACACCTATGCTCCCCCTACCCTGTTTCTAACTATTCTTTAAATCGACTTGATACTGCATTTTTTTTTTTTTTGACAGTTCAGTGACAGGAACAAATTACTTGACTGTTACCATGGTAACGAAGGGACCTCCAAATAGAGAAAACATTAAGATTAAAATAAAAGGGGGAAGGAATAGTCCAAATTGGCATTAATGAGTTGCTGTCCAAGTGTAACGGGGTGTCAACTGGTCAAGCTTTGGGAGTTTTTCCAGTAAGGACCTCGGAATCAGTCAACCAGCAGGGGAAGTCGCCTGTGTGAAGAGTGCTTGTCTCCTGCAAGAAGCAATGGTTCAAAGTTTATAGAACCTTCTACTCTCCCTTACTTATGCATCTCTTTTATTTGGATCGTCTCCTTTGTTCTTCATCTCCTCCTGCTTTTCCCCCTTCTGAACACATTAGTTACTATGGAAACATTGGTGTGAATGTCAGAAAGCTCAGCTCAGAAATGCTTCATAAAGTCAATTTATAGAATGGTCTGACATTTATCTCATGTTTGGGAAATTTAAAGAATTTGTGATATTCATGACCAGGGACAGGGTGGGTGGTAAACACTGTGCTATGTACGGATTTTAAAATGTGTTTTATATACACTGTGAAAGCATCAGGTTTTGTCTTTTAGGGGAAGAATCGCAACAAAAACAGGAGACTGTTTTGGGATTTGAAATTGGATTCATTTTCCATCAGTTCAGGAAGGATTTCCACTTTCTAAGTTTGTAAGGCTGACTGGAATCTCTTGTGTCAAAATAAATGCTTTTTGAAAAAATTACGGTTGGCTTATTTTTTTTTAACTTTAACCTGACAATAAGACAAATGGTATTATCCATAATAATGTATACATGGCAGCAGCAATATTAGTTAAAGGCACAGAAATGTTAAACCCATGCCGTAAAAATTCTTACTTCACTATGGGGAATTTCAGAGTTAGTGCAACCCTACGGAATATCAATAATAGTAGCTAACGTTTAAAGCACATTTACTATGTGTCAGGACCCATTCTGAGTATTTTCTATGTATTAATTCATGTGATCCTCCATCATTATACTTTTTTACACACAAGGAAACTTGAGGCACAAGGAATTTAAGTAATCCAAGGCAACTGGGCTCCAGAGTCTACATCCTTAGCCATCATGCAAAACTGCTTCTGTATGAGAAAGTAAAATAACACTTAACACCAAATCCAGATAGAGAGCTTTGAGTTATCAGTTCTGGACTAAAAAGACGATCGAGGCATCCACCCGCAGTATCACCTCTCTGACGTTATTGCCCAAAACCTTCAGGTTCACCATGTTGTCACTGAAGATGCAATGAGTTCCTAATGATTACAGTTTGATGATGAATGCAGTTTAGAGTTAAATTTGATTTCCGATGTGCAGCCTCTTACAAATTTTGTTACATAGAAAAGAGTAACAATGTTTCACTATGCGATTAGCAGCAAAGCTGTAAACAACTGACATCAATACCACTGCATTCCATCAGAATTTAATTACAAAGAAAACCCAGTGTCGACCCGTGGGGGGCGACGTTTATTCTTTGCCACCCTAACATTTCCCACACCCTCTAGCAACAGCTCCCAGTTTTTGTTTGAGAAAGCTGTACCTGCTTAATTAACGCACTTGACCCTCCTAAAATGGATCATGTGGCTCAGGCCTACGCCAATCAGCACATCTCAGCTCCATGACTTCAGTGATCGGTTCAAAGATCCCCATGGGACCAGATTAAAGCCAAAGAAATGCCAGAAGATTTTGCTGGGAATGCTCGAACAGGAAGAAGACCTGTTTTTCTTCCCTGGAAGACTTGAGTGTAGAACAAGCTGCTTTAACCATCTTTGCCCCCACAAAACATTGGCCTGTAGGCAGAGAGACTGAAACCTTTGGAACAAAAAGCATGTGGAAGATTAAGAAAAATCCAGCCAAATGGCAGCATTTGATCTGTGAATACAGGACTGCCCAACTATGTTTGCCAGACTTTTCAAAACACTCTTGCCCCTCCACCCCCTTTTTAAAAAATCTAAACACATTTGCTCTGGCTTACAACAGAAAAAGGCCTAATGGGCAGAACATGAAGCGTCTGTGTCCTTTGAGGGCAGATGCTCCACCTTGTTCACCTTGTTCGTAAACAAGCAAACACAAAATCCACAAACCTCTGAACCCCCAAAGTCCTTTTCTAGCTTATTTGGTGACAAAACAGACATGACCTACATGGACATAAGGCTACTCATAGGCCTGATTTATCCCACTTAATGTGAATATTCCTATGTTTTGCCAAAATGAACCGCTAATATGTGTGATTACAGAATGCTGTTGCAGACCTGGCCAGGAGCATCAGGCTGTATAAGGTACATAAACTCTTATCTTTATTAAATTTAAAAAAAAAATTATAAATTCTTAAGCCCCAAGGGTTTCAGATGAAAGACCATGGACTTCTAGTAATAGGATAAATTGAATGAATAAATTTATTGAAAAAGTAAGTGCTTAACCTCTGAAGAGGATGGGATCTGAGTTAGCCAAAGATACCGTTGAGAACCACAAGATGAAAGCATCCATCATTCCAAAGTTGTATCAAAGGTAAAGTATGCTTGCATGGCACACAAGAGACAGACGTCAAGTCAAATATCAGATTGGTAAACACTAGGACAAAGTGAAAATTCCTAAGTTCAGAGCAAAAGCAAAAGGAGCTGGGTGTCTCAAGGAATAGTATCAATAGCTTTGAGAACAGAGTATTTGGAAGAAGAATAGAACCCGTTGTGTGACTTCACACCAAGTTACACTACAGTGTATGTACTATAAACAGTAATTCCAAGATGTAAAAGGATTATGATGCTGAATACATGTGGTTATGACCTTGACTAAATATTGAAGTGCATATTCTATGTTCATGGGAACTTTATTCTAAACCCTTCTCCCTGAAACACACACACACACACACACACACACATCACTGTCCAAAATCTGTCTGCTAGACTTTTCAATTATTCAATCAATAAGGCCCTTCCATCCTGCCGCCTCTTTCTTTAATCTAAACACACTTGAGCTGGCTTACAACAAACAGAAAAGGGTCTAATGGACAAAGCGAGAACATCTTGTGAACCTTATTCATAAAGGAGCAAACATTTCCTTACCTAAGATTCCAAAATCCACAAACCTTTGAGTTTTATGTTTTATATATACATATAAAATGTTATTTACTTTTTATTGGACTGCAGCCAAGAAAACTATCATGCTATGTGACATCAAAAAGACTACTAGAAACTAATTAAACACTATCCTCAAAGTAGAAGACGTTGGGGTCATGACTAATCTGTTTTCTTCTTTATATCCAGGACCTAAGATAGTGACTCGTTCACGGTAGGTGTTTAAGGTGTACTTTATTAATAAATGAAATATGAACTACCTTCTGACACCTCTTCCATCTGACAACACGGACAAGCTGTCAGTGGGACAACTGACAGAGGGAGGGGAAACCAAGCGTAGAAAAGCCCCTAAGGATGGTGACACCACAAATACATGGAGAAATACTGTCCATGGGCCTCACCTCTAGTTGTAGGAAAGCCAAATGAAGATCAATGATCTCTAAGGTGACTGCCAGCCCTATGATTACATGGTTTTGCTGCAGGAAAAGAAAATCTAAAAGGGTACAGATAGAAGTCTATATAACTTAAAATACTAACTAATAAAGCATGGCACATAATCTCTAAATATGGAGGAGACTCGCTTAAAATTTGAAATTTCATATATATGAAAAAATTCTGCATCAAGCATTTTACTATGCCTGAAAATGGCACAAGTCTAAAAATTAGTCCAGCTCATAATGGCCCACACACTGGTCTGAGAAATATTAGACCCTTACCTTCCTGTTAATAAAACTTCTAATGTCCAAACCACCAATCTGTAGGAGCCCAGCCAAACCCAGCATGTTGTCAAATGTTTCGATCTCTAGGACCTTGTGCAAATCCAACCCATCTTTCCCATGAGAATAGTTAATTCCCTCCCTTCGTTCCAGGCTCTCCTCCAATCTTTCTTGCACACAACTGCCAAATGAATTTTCCTAACGAAAACCTTTGATCCCATCACTGTTTTAAAGCCTTCAACAGCTCGATGTTAACTTCAGCAGCATTTCACTACCTTCGTGATGATACCACATTGTCCTATTTTCTCTCCTACCCCTAGCTCCTGCTTTTCAGTCTCCAGTACCGAAGCATTCTCCTGTTACAACTCCTTAAATCTTGACCATAGCCCCTCCTCTCATTCTGTACCTACTCCTTAGGTGACCCCAACCTTATAAGGCCTTCATTAACATCTAGATGTCAACAAGTATCACTATTTATTTGTTTAATTGTGGTAAAATACACATGTATCATTTTCACTACCTTAAAGTGTACAATTCAATGGCACGGAATACATTCACAATATTGCACAATTGTCACCGTCCTCTAGTTCCAGAACTTAATCATTATTTCAACTAGAAGCCCCAGACCAGTTTTCCCCCACTTCCTGACCCCCGGCAACCACTAATCTGCTTTCTGTCTCTGTGGACTTGCCTATTCTGGATATTCCATGTAAATGGAATCTTACAACATGAGGTCCTTTGAGTCTGGCTTCTTTCACTTAGCATAATGTTTTCAAGATTCATCCATGTTGTAGCATGTATCAGTTCTTCATTCTTTTGTACAGCTGTAAAATATTCCACGGTATGGATATACCACAGTTTATTTACCCATTCATCTACTGATGGACATTAGGGTTGTTTTCATCTTTTAGGTATTATGAATAATGTTGTTATGAACATTAGTGTCCAAGTTGTTGCTTTTTCATTTCTTTTGGATACATACCTAGGAGTGGAATTGCTAGGTCATATGGAATTACTATGTGTCACTAACTGAGGAACTGCTAAAATGCTCTCCATAATGGCTGTACCATTTTATATTCCCACCAGCAATGTACTTTTGTTCTAATTTCTTTACATCCCTGTCAACACTTATTTTTGTTTTTGCTTTTGTTTTTTAAATTATGGCCATCTTATCTTTGTGGTTTTGATTTGTATTTGCCTAATGACTAATGATGTTGAGTATCTTTTCATATATTTTTTAACTGTTTATATATCTTCTTTGGAAAAAAATGTCTACTCCAATCCTTTGCCCATTTTTAAATCAGGTTGTCTTTTTTTGTTGTTGAGTTGTAAGAGTTCTTTATATATTCTGAATATTAGACCCTTAACAGCTATACAATTTAAAAATATTTTCTCCCATTCTGTAGGTTGACTTTTTATTCTCTTGATAGTGTTCTTTGATATACAAACATTTTTAACTTTGATGAAATCCAGATTATTTTTTTTCTGTTATTGCTTTTACTCTGGTGTCATATTTAAGACATCATTTTTTTAAAAAAGAAATTATTGCCAAATCCAAAGCTGTGAAGATTTTTCTCTGCATTTTCTTCTAGAGTTCTAAAATTTTAGCTCTTAAACTTAGGTCTTTTGAGTTTTCATTATGAGTTAATTTTGGTAAATAATGTGAGATAATGGTTCAACTTCATTCCTTTGCATGTAGATATCCAGTTGTCCCAGCACCATTTGTTGAAGAGATTGTTCTTTCCCCCATTGAATGGTCTTGGTACCTTTGTCAAAAATAAGTTGACCAAAGACACATGGGAACTCTTATTATTTTTTACAGAGATTTCTCCTCTGAGCTCAAGACCCATATGTATCCATCAAGCCATTCAACACATCTACCCTCACGTTCCCAAAGCAGACATCATGGTCTCCGACCTCTCCAAGTCTGTTTATGTTCCACTGTTCTTTCTAGGCACAACCATTCATCTAAACATGGAAGCTAGAAACATTTCCTTCTCCTTCAGTATCCATATCCAATTCTTGTCAACTGAGTCTCCATAATAAATCTGGAATCTGTCCAGTTCTTTCAAGCTCCTCTGCCATTCCCTAGATGAAGTTAACTGTTGGTTAATCCCTGTACCATTAAAGGTCTCCTAACTAGATTCAGATCCCTGCATCCATTCTTGTACTGTTTTAGTCTACTATTCAGGGATCGTTTTTAAAAAGACAAATCAAATCATGTCTCTCTCTCACTCTCCTACTCCCACTCTAAGCCCACCTTGTTGAAAATTTTTCAATTTCCTCCCATTATTCATAGGATAAAGACCAAAATGGTAACATGGCCTGCAAGGTTCTGCAAGACCTGATCCTGAATTTCCTCTCCAGCCTGATTATATACCACTCTTGAACCTTCAAATAAGTAACACCTACTCAAACTTCAGGTCTCACCTCAAACGCTACTTATTTAAGTGACCTCTGCTAGATCAGGTCTCCTTGCTAATTGTTATGAGAGCATACTATACATTTCCTTCATAGAGCTTGTCACAATTTGAAATTATGCATCTGTGAGATAATTTAGGTGAAATTACGCATCTGTGAGATAATTTAGGTGAAATTATGCATCTGTGAGATAATTTAGGTCTCTTCCCTGCTAGATTTAAAGCTCCATGAAGTCCACATTTTCCAGCCTGGAAATTTCAAGACCCTCCATCATCTGACCCTAGTAGACTTATTCACAACTGTTCTCCTTCACATTCCCATCCTCATATCTAATAAAACCCTGTAAAAATTCTGCCACCGTATTCTATTCACAATGTTGTTTCCCTATTTCTTCTTAATTTTTTTCTATAATTATTTTGTTATTACTGTAGCCCATTTTCATTCTTCACTCATTCTTTTAAGTTTAATTTGTGAAGTACATATTATATATCAAGTCCTGCACTGGAAATGCAGAACTAAAGATACAAAACAGAGAAAGTCATGATTCCTGACTCAAAGAAAGCAAGGAGACAGGCCTGTAAACAAATAGCTGCCACCCCAGATAAAAGTTGATATGAAAAGGACTTCTAAAAATTATCATGGAAACAGAGAAAGCTTCTCTACCTGAGAAAATTATTAAAGCTCCACGATAGAATGTATAATTATAGCTAGGTCTTGAAAGATGAGTAAGAGTAGAAGAGAGAAGTTTTTAGGGAGAAGCATTTAGACGATGGTAAGTCATGATGAAAGAGGGTGGCATATTTGCAAATAGCAAGTGGTCCAAGTTGTCTGGACCACAGGGCTTACCAAAAGCTAAGGTGTCCAAACTAAAAACCAATGCCTTTGTATTTCAGATACAGCTGACAAGCACAGTCTTAAGCAATTGTCCCTTTTCCCCACTTTATTAGAAAGTAAAACATTAGAATGAGAAATGTATTGCAAGATAAAACTCTTTGGTGGAAAGATACTAGGGTGGCCCCAGTGAATCCTGCTCCCTGGTGTGTAATCTTGTATAATCCCTTGTCCTTGAGTGTGGGTGGAACTTGTGACTTACTTTGAACCCAAACAATACGGTGAAGGTGAAGAAATTTTGTCAATGAAATTAAGGTCCTTAATCGGTTTATTTTGACTAATTAAAAGAGAGATTATTCAGGTTGACGGAGGAAGGGGCTGACTCACTCAGGTGAAATCCCACAAAAAAGAGACTGCATGCTCCCTGAAGCAAGAAACTCCACTTGTTAGAAGATGAAGTAACCATCATGTTGGAGAAGCCAACAAGGAACTTTCGGCAGCCTGCCATTGACAGCCAGCAAAAAGCTAGGACCTATCATGCAACCACAAGAAAATGAATTCTACCAACAATCTTAATGATTTTGGGAATGAGTTCTTCCCCATTCAGACCTTCGGATAAGAATCAGCTCTAGCCGACACCTTGATGGCAGTCCTAATGGACAGTGAGCAGAGGACCCCGTGGTGTCATGCCAGACTCCCGACCTAGAACAACTGTGTGATAATAAATGTGATTGTTTGAAGCTGCTACATTGTGGTAATCTGTTACACAGAAACAGAAAACTAATATAAACTTTAACTTAGCAAAGATGTTTTTGTTGTTGTTGTCATGTTTTTACACTTTTGCCAAAACCACTTAAATATCTAAAGGGACAATTTAAAGAATATACTGGTTAGAACAAAATGGAATGTATTTCTAGCCAGCTGCCCAATAAAGGGAAATGATGAGTGAAGCTTCAATCCGACTTGCTCTACTTTACAAGAGGATAGTAACTTGGCTGCTCCAACTTCATTCTTAGCAAGTTCTTTGGCTTCTAATGAACCAGTTGCTCCCAGATAAAGGGAAAAACATAGCAGCTTTGAAGATCAAAGCACAACCATAAAGAAACAAATGGAAAAGCACACTTACTGCACAATACACAGCAGCACATAAATAGTCCACAGACTGTTTTGCCTCCGTGCCTTCCTTGCCTCTGCTGTTTGAGTCAGTATCTTCCCGTAGGAATAACTGTGTAATAGGGAGTTGATGACCCAGCATCAGATGAGTCATTACTATGACTGATATGGTCAATTTTTATATAATAAAAGCAAAGAAGGGATCTAGAGGCTCTATAATAATTTAAAATGAAAATATTATGCTTCAAGTGATAGAAAATGGCGTAAGATGCTGTTCATCTTATAAAATAAATTCACAAGTAGCATAATAAACATTATGCTATAAAATATAACTTTATAGCATCATTTTAAAAATATAACTAATACACTAGACCTGATAAATGTATAGTATTTCATTTTACATAATTTTGTTAAGAAAAACCTAGCAAGGATAATTAGAAACCTGTATCATTTATGAAAATAGAACTAAAACTCTAAAATAAATTACCAGGGAAAAAGATGCAACCATAAGTATATAAAGAAAGTAATCCTCCAGGGCGCCTGGATGGCTCAGTCGTTAAGCATCTGCTTTCGGCTCGGGTCATGGTCCCAGGGTCCTGGGATCAAGCCCCACATCGGGCTCCCTGCTCTGCGGGGAGCTTGCTTCTCCCTCTCCCACTCCCCCTGCTTGTGCTCTCTCTCTCGCTGTGTCTCTCTCTGTCAAATAAATAAATAAAATCTTAAAAAAAAAAAAGTAATCCTCCATAACCATGTAGAACCTACTCCCAAATAAGAGAGATATGTTAGTATTCAAAAATAAATCATAGTAACTCACATCTATAAGTTAACAAAGGGGAGAAAGCTCACTAGATGTTGGGAACTATTCAATTTCTGTTCATACATTTAATGTTTAAAACTCTTCAAAAACTAGGGCTGATGGGATAATTATTAAACATAAAAAGCCTTTTCAAACCATTAATGTTTAACAGGTAATTTCTAGATGCATTCCAGTTTAAATCCACTACTTTGATTATTTCACCTTCTAAATAGTTCTCCAATTTTTGATGGTTCAGACCTTTAGTATTTCTCACCTGGATGACTTAGCAGTCTCCTAAATGACATCCGCTATGGTCTGAAGGCTCATGTCCTCCCAAAATTCATATGTTGAAATCCTAACCCCCAAAGTAATAGTATTAGAAAGTAGGGCCTTTGGAGGTAATTAGGTCTTGAGGGCAGAGCCCTCATGAACGGGATTAGTGTCCTTATTAAGAAAAAAAGGCCCCAAAGAAATCCCTCACCCCTCTGGCCATGGCTATGTGAGGACACAGAGAGTCCTCATCGAGAGCCATCTATGAGAAAGAACCCCCCCATCAGTTACCAAATCTGCCAGCACCTTGAGTTGAGACCTCGCAACTTGCAGAACTGTGAAAATACATTTCAGTTGTTTATAAGCCTCCCAGTCATGGCATTCTTTCAAAATATTCCCCTCATTGTGGTCAGAATCATCATTCTAAATTTGATCATGTCCTATCCCTGATTAAAACCCTTTATTGGTTCGTCTTCATCCTCAAAAGAAAATCCTAGTGCTTGGCATGCACCCAAGGCTCTTGGTGATCAGACTGTGCTCACGTCGGCCCCCTACATCCTGCCTCCCTGTCTGGCCCTTGCAGGTCCTGTGCATACTCTTTCCAGCCTCCTGCCTCAGGAACTTCCCCCTCCCTCTTCACTAGAGGTATTTCCACTCACTTTTAATCCCCAGCTCAGGTCTTTTATCTCCCGATTTACCTCCTATGACCTGTAGGAAGCCTTCTCAAATACCACACTACCTTTTAGGTTACAGCTAATGCCCCCGTCTGCTGCCTCCACAATGCCGTGTGCATATATACCATTTCCCACTCCTACCACATGATTCTCCAATTTAGGTGTGTCTGTTCTACTTGATGATGGTGCTCCTCAATATGATGCTCGGTGCTCAGCACACACAAGGTGACTACTGCTCACTGAAAGAAAGAATGATTAAAAAATTGAGACAAAGGAGCAAAAGTGAGCTATGTTGGTTGGAACACCTCTACTGAAACACAGGCTGGAGTGGAATCATCTGTGGGAGTTAGTTGCCCAGACCAGATGAAAATGCCTGAAAGTATTATCTACCACCAATCCTAAAAGAAACTGCCACAAAGTCAACCTTCCAGATCTGAAATATCCTATAGACCAACCTAATATCACCTCACATCCACACTCAGAGGATATGCTATTTCCCTTTTAAACTAAAAACAAACAAACAAAAAAAACAAGCCTTATGTACAAAACGAAATGCTAACAAAGCTAAAGATGGTGGCCGCATTTAAGTGTCTGCATGCAATCTAACAAGAAGAGTACAGACAAAGTCACTCCCCTCATTCTGTAATCTATAGGCAAAAGTCTGTTTCTTGGAGGAACTCTATAAACTCTTAGCCACGTCTTACAAACCTTTCCTGATCTGCCCCCACCTACCTCTTCAGTCTTTGCTTTGCAGTCTCCTGGCTGTGGCTCAAGTTCCAGCAGTTCCTCCTATTAGACAACGTTTTCCTTTGCCAAAGTTGATAACTTTGTTATTTAAAGAGAGTTCAGTAACTATGGCAATATTTAGACATCCAGATATTTTTCAGTTTCATTTTGGCAGATAAAGATTTAATGTGATGATCATTGTAAAAATGAGAAATAAAATGTTTTCTCATTTCACTAGTATTCAAATAATAGAGTAGGTGTCTTTTGACATAAGATGTGCTTCAAATAATTTTGAAAAGTTCAATTTGAATGGAAAATGAAGCATAATTGATTTTTGACATTTTAATTTTAAGTGAGCTGGTTGTCAGATTTCACTTGAAAAGGACCCACAATATCTACATCAAGGGCACGTCAACAATCTTCAACCAATAGTGTCATTTTTCTATGTTCATAAATTTATCCTACTACTATAAATGCTATTATTTGACATGTGTGAGGAAGGAAGAATTATGGTTAATCATATCTCTAGTTTATTGCAAACATAAACACCACACAGAAATTAATAATTTATAAGAATCCCTATATGGATTCCATTGTTCAACAATAAAATTAGAAATATTGAACCTCTACAGAGGTCAAAACATCATACTAGATGTTGCATCCACAGAGAGGAATAAGAAATGGCCTCTGCCCACTGGGGAGAGAAACCTGAAGACAAAACCATCACCATTCTATGTGAGATTTACAAGAGTAGGAAATGAATTTTCAGGTGCACAGAAGAGAGTATGATTGCCTTTAGGTGTTAGAAAAATATCACAAAAGAGGTGACATGTGAGAAGTGTCCTGAAGGATCTGTAGGAGCTTGCCAGGCAGAAGGAACCATGAAGGTAATGGCCCAGAGCCATGAAATGGCCTAGGACTCTCTGGACCCCGAGACTGGAATATCAGGGGCAGGTCTTCAAGGAAGGACCCAGGATGCTACATCAAAGACCATGGCTTTTTCCTATGGACAGTTAGATTTGACTTTTGGGTAGAAACAAATGTAGTAGAGGTGAATACAACAGACAAGAAGGAATCGAGGAAGACAGAAAGCCTAGTTAGGAGGCTCTTAACAAAAATCTCAACAAGGCATGCTGAAGCTCTAAATCACAACAGCTGGACTAGAGATGAGTCAGGAAGTTTATCAATTACCTACTGCTGCATAATAACACAAAAAAACTTAGTGGCATACAATAGTAAGTGTTCATGCTCATAGATCTGAGGGTCAGTTGGGCTAGACTAAGCTGGGTTTGGCGAGCAGCTTGGCTGAGACAACTCCCTTCACATGTCTCATCTTTCTCTTGGGACCAGCAGCTAGCTCAGGCAGCGTGTGTGTGTGTGTGTGTGTGTGTGTGTGTGTGTGTGTTTAATGTCCACAATAGAAGTGCAAGAGTTGTACTTCAAGAAGTATAAGGCGGTAACATGCCACACCTCTTAAAGCTTAGGCTTGAAACTGACCCACCATCACTTCTGTTTTATCGGCCACGTGGCCAAACCCAAAGTCAGACGATGGGGAAAAATACTCTATCATATTTTTACTAGTAGGAACTGCAAATTCAAATGGCAAAGGGCGGGAAAACAGGTAGGAGAGAAGGACTGGCGCTGATAATGCAATATATCACACTCTGCCCGCTGGGCCACGGTCACTTGTGTTCCTCCCAAATGCAATACATGCTCACCCCCATCAATGGATTCTCAAAAGCCACATCCAATCACCGCATCATATTCCAAGTTTAGGATCTTGTAATCTACATTAGATCCAGATGAGCCTCATTTTGAAAAGAACGATTGCTCTTTGTTCAGAGAATACCAAACAAAAGAATGAGTTATCTGCCCCCTCCTGATCACACACACACACACACACACACACACACACACACACACCTTACAAACAGTGGTGAAGTTGGGGCAGGATACCTGCAATACACACCCCCATTTAAGAACGGGGGGCTCTTAGCAGTCACTGGCCTGCAGCAATTCTGAAATCCCACTGGACAAATGTTGCTCTGTGGATGGGGAATGTTTCTTAATTAGGCCTGGGTTCTGTTTCCTGGGAGTGCCTCCCCACCGTCCCTTATTTTCTGTTGGTTTTGACTCTGCTCTGTGAGATTTCATCCTCCTCCTCAATCACTTCTGAAAAGGGCTTTGGAAGATCTGCCATTCTAACGACAGAGCAACTTTCTCAGGAGTTAAAAAAATATTTTTGAAAAGCCTCAATTTCTTTTAGTCCTAGATGGCAGTGCTTTTGCTAATTCAACTGTCTGAAACAATTTGTGAATTTCTATGCATTTGATTCCACAGTCTACTCTGTGTGTCAAAAGCCAGAAGTCACACCCACAATTCTTTTCTAGACATGCTTTTCTCTCATTCTTGACTTAATTACTACTACTAAGCACATTTGACAGATAGGGGACCATGCCCTTAAGCTTCATAAATATCCTTTTATTCAGCTGAAAACGTATACTCCAGGCTCTCAATTTTCTCAGTCTCAGTCTCTTTTATACTATTAAAAATTGAGGACTCCAAAGAGTTCACCTTAGAAAATTCTAGAAAGTACAAGAATACACAAGTACCCATTCCATTAAATATCAGGGCAATGGTATTCACTTGTCATGTAACCTCTGGAAAACTCCACTGTGCCCATGAGAAAAATAAGAGTGAAAAAGACAATGTCTTAGTATTATTATGAAAATAATCTGATCTCACCAGACCCGAAAATGACCTTGGAAATTCCCAGGGATCACCAAACTACATTTTGAGAATCCTTGGTCTAGATACCTTTCTTCTCAGAGGTTCACGACTGTTTCTATAGCCACACCCTTTATTTTCCCACAAATAATATAAATCTACATATATTATTTCTTTATCTTTATATCACTGTAGTCTTTAAGAGCTCTAGTTTATCTAAGAATGTGGAACTTGGGAATTGGATACATAAAATAATTCTTTACTAGAAATATTTTAGATAAGAAAAAGTGACTATCCACAGCACTAACTTGTCAGGCATTCTGTTAACTTCACCTGCAAAATAGTCTATCTAAACATCAATAAGATAAGAAACAAAACTTTGAAAATCTCTACAGAGTTGGAGACAAAAATTAAGAGCTCATGACTCACTAAGATAGGACCTGATGGAACCCTAATGGTTTGGTTTAAACTCTGAAGGATTAGGGCACCCTGGGTGGCTCAGCCCGTTGTCTCTTGATTTGATTTTGGCTCAGGTCATGATCTCAGGGTTGTGGGATTGAGCCCCATGTCAGGGTCTGTGCTCAGCCCGGAGTCTGCTTGAGTTTTCTCCCTCTGCCCCTCCCTTCACTGGCACACGCTCTCTTTCAAATAAATACATCTTAAAAAAATAAAACAAAAAAAACCTCTTAAGGATTAAACCACAAAAACAAGAATAAACTAGGGACTTAAACTCAACTTGGAATCAGCTCATCCCTAGCTGCCTGCCACAGTGAAAAGAAAATCTCTGGGAGAAGACAGCAGCATTCAAAGACTCAAGAGTATTTCTACAATTTTTCTTAACAATGTCAGTCCCTCAGTAAAGAAATACTCAAGAAGACGAGAAGGCACTGTGTGACCAAAACCTGAGAGAAATAATGTAAAATGGAAACAAATCCATAGGATATTCTGGTATTAGTTATCAGACACAGACTTTAGAATAACTAAAATGAATACACTTAAGGAATTAAATTATAAGATTTCAACAGAGAATTAGAAACTATTAAAAAAAAAAAGTGGAAACTCTAAGCTGAAAATTGAAACAGGTGATATTAAATACTTACCAGATTAGGTAAACAGTGAATTAGACATAGCTGAAGAGAAAAATAGTTTCTGCTAAAATTTTTATTGGGATTATACTGAATCTGTAAATCAATATGGGAAGAACTGACATTTGCCTTCCAACCAATGAACATAGCATCTCTTCATTTATTTAGGTTTACTTTCTCCCAGGAATGTTTTGTAGAATTCAGTGTATAAGTCTTAGATAACTTCTATCAAATTTATACCTAAGTATGTAATATTTTTGATGCTAGTATAAATAGTATTGATTTTTCAATTTTTTGTTAGTATATAGAAATGCAACTGATTTTGTGTGTGTGCGTGTGTGCAAAAAGTGGTTTTATTAAAGCACAGGGACAGGACCCTTGGGCAGAAAGAGCTGCACTGGGGTTGTGAAGAGTGACTGATTATATACTTTGGGGTTGGGGGAAAACTGATTTTTGTATATTGACCATGTATACAGTAACCTTGTTACTCACATATTAACTTTAGAATGTTCATCTATTCCATAGGTTTTCTGTAGAGTCCAATATGTCATGTGTGGGGAGACTTTTACCTCTTCCTTTACAATGTGAATGGTTTTTCTTTTTCTTGCCTAATTGTCTTGGCTAGAAATTCCAATACAATGTTTTATAGAAGATAGTGGACATCCTTGCTTTGTTTGTCTCTGATCTTAGGGGAAAAACATTTAGTCTTTCACCATTAAGTATGAGGTTAGCTGCAGGTTTTTCTTAAGATGCCCTTTATCAAGATGAGGAAGTTCTCTTTTATTTTTACTTTACTGAGAGTTTTTATCAGAAATGAATGTTGTGGGGCGCCTGGGTGGCTCAGTCGTTAAGCGTCTGCCTTTGGCTCAGGTCAAGGTCCCGGGATCCTGGGATCGAGCCTCACATTGGGCTCCCTGCTCACCAGGAAGCCTGCTTCTCCCTCTCCCACTCCCCCTGCTTGTGTTCCCTCTCTCGCCGTGTCTCTCTGTCAAATAAATAAATAAAACCTAAAAAAAAAAAAAAAAAAAGTTGGGTTTTGTCAAATGCCCTTTTTGCATTTATTGAGACAATCATATGGTTTTCCTATGTTAGTCTGTCAATAGAGTGAATTATTTAGAGTGAATTTTCTAATGTTAGCCCAAATTTGCATTAACATAAACCTCACTAGTTCATATATTATCCTTTTTACACATCGTTAAATTCAAATTGTTAAACTTCGTTTAGAACTTTTGCATCTGTGTTTGTGATAAATATTGGCTTGTCGTTTTCTTGTGATTTTGGTATCAGAGTAATGCTGGCCTCAAAGAAGGAGTTGGGAATTATCCCCTCTTCTATTTCATGGGTGTATTTGTTGAGAACTGAGTATTTTCCTCCTCAAATATTTGAAAGAATTCACCAGTATAGTTAGGTTTGGCATATTCTGTCAGAAATATACGTAGGGGCACCTGGGTGGCTCAGTCACTTAAGAGTCTGATTTTTGATTACAGGTCAGGTCGTGATCTCAGGGTGCTGAGATTGAGCCCTGCGTGAGGCTCTGTGCTCAGCGTGGAGTTGACTTGAGATTCTCTCTCCCCCTCGGCCTCTTTCCCCACTCGCATGTGCTCTCTCAAATTAAAAAAAAAGAAGTATCTGTAGAACCTCTAGTCATGTCGTTTCTCTCATTCCTAATATTGATCATTTCTGTCTTCTTTCTCATCAGTCTGACTAAAGATTTCTCAACTGTGTTGATCTCAAAGAGTTAGCTTTCAGTTTCACTGACTTTCTCAATGGATTTTATTTTCTATTGCATTGATTTCTTCCCTAATCCTTTTTCCTTTCATTTGAGTTTCACTTGCTATTATTTTTCTTGCTTAAGGTGAAAGCTTCAGTCCTTGATTTGAATTCTTTTCTTTTCTAATATAGACATCTAATGATATAAATTTCCCTGTAAAGTACTGCTTTATCCGATTCCCACAAATTTTGTTTTCATTTGCATTAAGTTCAATATACTTTTTATTTCTTCTTTTCATATTTAAACCACTTGTATTTATATTTAAATAGGTTTCATGGATTCAATATATAGCTGGATTTAAAAAAACTCGATCTAATCAGGGTAACTGACAATTAACAGTTAATGTAATTATTGATATTGCTGTTTAAATCTACCATCTTATTTTTTTTTTCTATTTGTCCCATTTATTCTTAGTCTCCCTTTCTTCTTTTTCTTCCTTCTTTTGCATTATTTTTTGTGACTACATTTTATCATCTTTGTTGGTTTATTAGTTACGACTTTTTATTGTTGCTTTAGGGCTTACAGTAAACATTCATATCACAGTCTACTTTCAAGTAATACTACACCATCTCACAGTTAGTGTTAGAACCTTAGAGTAGTTATACTTCGTTTCCCTCCTCCCACCCTGGCAACTGTTGTCAGATATTTCACTTTACTTATATTAAGCACACAACACCTTGTCATTATTTTTGCTTTAAATCATTAATTATCCTTTAAGGATAATTTAAAATGAAAAAAAAAAAAGCCTTACATTTGTTCACATATTTACCATTTTTGGTGTCCTGGTTACTTTGCATAGAAACATATTTCTATCTGGTACCATATTCCTTCTGACTAAAGGCATTCTTTAACATTTCCTGTAGAACAAGTCTGCTTGTGCTGAATTCTTCCAGCCTCCCAAGGTCTGAAAAAGTTTTATTTTTCATTTTTGAAAGACATCTTTGCTGGATATAGAATTCAAAGTTGAGTATTTTTCTTTCAGTACTTTAAAGATGTTACTCCACTGTCTCTGCACCCTTGTCTTTGTTCTTCTGTGTCTTTTAAATTTAGCTGCTTTAAGAATTTTCCTTTGACCCAAGTTTTAAGGAATTTGATTATGATGTGTTCTGGTATAGTTTTATTTCTTGTACTTAGAGGTTCATTGGGTTTCTTGGGTCTTACTTGTTTCCCTCTCTCAGGGAACACTGTCCTGTGCTGCCTAATAGCTTATATTTGAAAACTGTCTCATATTTTGCGTTTTTAGAATTTCAAATAGGTAAATCCAATCTCTATTATTCCATTTTGGCCAGAGGCAAAAGTTCAATTTCAGGCATCTCATTTTTACCACATAAAAATTTTACTTTTTGTACTTACGTAACTTTTAAATTCCGTGACAAAATGTTTCATCTATACGCATAAAGTTACTAAAATTGTTTTATTTATCCCACCTCTTTTAATACACATTATGTGCATTTATAGAAAAAGGCAACAGGAAAATATTAATGGACTTAAATACAGCATGCAGGCAAAACACACTTTATGCTTTCTAAACATGTTTGATAATGATACATAAGGAAACGTGTTACAAATCATAATGCTTCCAATAATCTGTCAGGAAAAAAAGATCACATTAGCACCCATTTATACTTTAACACAAACATTCTCTGAGCCACACTGGGAAAAAGAAAGATTTCTGTTTTTATTTCCTGAAGTAATTATTAGTAGGTTTACACTTATTAAATATATCCTTAAAATTTCCACCACTTTGGAAAACCATAAAGTTAGTAAGCTAGCTAGATTTCCTTTTTACTTTAGTAAATATTTTTATCTCAGAAGTCAAAATTGGGTAGGAGTGCTGTATACAAGGTACATAGTTTAAATCTTTGGGACAAGAGACTACAAGAAGGTAAATAAGCCAGGAGCCCTCCTAATCTTATATCACTAAGGCTGTATATCATAGCAGGTAGATGTATACCTCCACCCATACCAGAGAGGTATGCATTCTTTTGACAATTAACCTTTCTAAATTTTATGGTAAGGTCAATAAAAACATTACACACAGCAAACAAAGAATTAGAGAAAGTTAATGATATAAACCACAAAAAAAAAATAATCCATACTTCTCATTTGGAAGGGAAAAAATGGGACTAATACTGAATACTTAGCGTCTAATATAAAATTTTCACTCATTGTAAGTTGAATCATATTGATTAAAACTTTACAGAATAACTTTGCATGTTATTAATTCATGAGACAATCAGCAGATATGCAGCTCTAGTCAAGTCTTATAAACCCCTAAACGTTTTCATAGGTAAAGTGAAATTAGCTGAAAAATACCAAACAGGAGTAGAGATTTGTGAGAAGTACAAAACACATAAATGCAATAGATATATAATGTAATCTGTGCAATTCAAAATTCCCAAAATTTTCTTATGAAATGTACAAGTAATAAATAATAGTCATACTTGACTTTATCAAGTTAACAAAATAATTACTAACCAACCTTGTGTTTTACTAGTCCGTTGCTTAGAAACACCAACTGCCATTTAAAAATTACTTTCACCATAAAAATAGAAGGCATATCAAACTCTTTAATCCTCAAATATCCAAAAAAATTTGGAAGGCAACTGTCAATCAAAAATATTATCTGTTAAAAAAGGTGATTAAAAAACATACATAACCTATTTTTTTGCACAATTTTGTTTTCTTATGAAAAAGGGCACTTAGTGTATAGCTAAAGCTTTCAGAAATTATAGATCCTGTTGACTTTCCTATTAGGCAGATGACATGTTGTACAGTTTTTAATATAAAAATATAAATATCTTTGACAGAGAAGGTGAAATAGTGGTTGGTATAAAATCCCATCACCATTTTACTTGAAAAAAACTTTTTTCCTAGAGACCATGAAAACAATACTGATTCCATGCAGTTCTGTGTTGCCAGAAGCTTCCCATATTATAAAACACTAAGGTATTCACTGAAATTTCAAAAGTGGGCCCGTAGTCTTTTGTTTTCTTCTCGTAGTCTTTCAATTTCAGCCACTAAACCTTCATTCACTGAGTATCTTTCCAGTAAAGAGTGCATTTCATTCTAGAAAAGAGAAAAAATGCTTTTTAAAGCATTGATACTTCACATTTATTTGGAAAGCTGTTTTACATAGTTTCAGTTATCATTTCTGTCATGTTCAATTACCTAGCTGAATGGTACCTTACTACTTTGTTAATATAAATGAAAGATCACTGGTGAAAGTTACGTATTTGGAAGGTTTATATTTGCACATGTGGGAAGCTTTTAGCTTACTTATGGAAATAAATAAATAAATAAAAAGCTGTGAAAAAGTAGCCTTAACTATTATAGGTTAAAAAGAAGGGTGACTAGTTAAAATCTATTTCACTTTTAAATTTCTATAACTCCCTGTTTGTTTACTCTAGCAACTAGATATAATAAAGTAAAAATATATCACCCTTTAATGGACTTTTTAGATCCACAACTCTATACTCATTTAAAATAAAAGGTCATACCTACCAATTGCATGTGAAACTGTTTAATCATCTCCACTTGCAAATTCACAATGTCTCTATGGCACGCTTCTCTAGGTAAGAATGTAAAATACCTATTAGAATTATAATGGTTTTGCCAATTCTAGATCATTCAAGAAACTGCTAAACTTTTCTCGTTGTTTCAAATTATTGGATGTTAGTAATAATGATAGTAGTAATAATAATAATAAAAATGCCAAGGCACCTAGAATTTATTTACTATGTACTAGGCACTGTTTGTTGTACTTTGAATGGAAGAACTCATTTAATCTTTACATCACATGCAATTATTACCTCCATTTTACCAATGAAGGAACTAAGCCACAGAGCAGTTAAAACTTATCCAATCAAACAACCAGTAAATGGTGGAGCTAGTATATAAACCCCGGCTGTATATATCCAGAACTCTCATACTACACATCCCTTAATATAGAAATTATCATTAAGGAAAGACACAGGTTTATATTACAATGAAATACAGATCATTTACTAGGTTACAATGTTTTAACTATTATCAATGTTTTAGCTATCAAAAAAAAATACTTCTAGTAGAATGGAAAGGGTTATTTGGGTGGTTATAATAAAGGTTACCTATAAAGTACAATTCAGTCATACCAGAAAAGAATACATGAAAATTATGAGGTATAATAATAAAAGGATCATTCAGTCACCCACCATACAACTTATGAGCTAGAACATTACCAAAATCATAGAAGTTTCCTATGTGCTCCTCTCTGATTCCATTACTTAACTTAGGAGAAGCCCAAGAAAGAAGTCACTACTCTGATGAATTTTGTTTAAGCAATGTAAAAAAAAAAAAAAAAAAAAAAAAGTCTAAAAAAGAGCTTTTGTCAATATATTTTTGCTGTGCCTGGTTTTGAGCATTATAAAAATACCACATCCTATGTAGTACTAAGTAGTGTACACTTAAAAAAATAACCCAATATCATGTTTTCAACATTCATATTCTATACATCTGTAATTCACTGATTTGTATCAGTGTACAGATTCTCCTATCAATTGACATTCAGATTGCTTTCAAGCTTTTACTATTACAATGTTATTATAAACAATCATGTATGTATTTCCCAATCATATTCACCCATAACTGCACCCATAGATCCAAGAGTAGATATGCTGAGTTAAAGGCCAGATGTATACTTGTTTAGTTTTACGAAATAATGCAAATTATTTGTTGAAGAGGTAGTATCAGTGGACATGCTTGTCATCAGTGTAACAGAATTCCTCTTGCTCTGTATCTACACCAAGACTTGGTCTTCACAGACTTTTCACATTTTCCCATCTAATGGGTGTGAAACAGTATCCCATTGCATTTTCAGTTCTCTGATTAACCATAGGATGGAACACCTTTCCTTAGGTTCATAGACCATTCCTCTTCTGTGAAATGCTTGTCCATGCCTTTTAAGCTTGTTTTTCTGTTGAATGTCTTTTTTTTAAAACACTGTTTATTTGAGAGAGAGAGCACAAGCAAGGGAAGGGGCAGGGGGACAAGCAGACTCCCCGCTGAGCAGGGAGCCCGAAGCAGGGGCTCGATCCCAGGACCCTGGGATCATGACCTGAGCTGAAGGTAGATGCTTAACTGATTGAGCCACCCAGGCACCCCTCAAATGTCTTTTATTCTTATTTATTTTTAAGAGTTCTTTACATCATCCAAACCTTTGTTGGATCCTTTGTTGGAGTACCATAGATAGATTTTTGTCCTTTCACTTTGTTAATGGTGCCTTATGATGAGCAGTCCTTGTCAATGTTCTCTAATTACTGACCTAATAACACAATCAAATTTGCCAATCTATGTTTTTATAGGTAGTGTATCCTCTTATGTTTTGATAACTTCCCTACCCTGAAATCATATATAAATTCCCTTACAATGCTTAAAATTTTACCCTTTAAACTTTCACGCTGGGTAGAACTGATTTTTTTAATAGCAGGGAATAGGGATCTATACTTTTCCTCTGTCATATATCACATTTCTATATATGCCCAGGTTTTTCTCTGGTCTATTTGATTCGTTTGGGCAATCTGTCCATCCTGTGCTAATGCTACACTATTTTAATTATAGCTTAATAATTAAGCTTACCCATCTGACAAACAAGTCACCTTCAATCTTGTTCTTCTCTAGAGTATCTTGGTTATTCCTGGATCTTTTCTTCTTCCACATAAATTTGAAGTTATCCTATCATCATCTTCCAAAAAACACAGTTGGGATTTGACTGAAATTGCATTCAATCTATAGACCAATTTAGAAGAACTAACATCTTCATATCTTTCCATTTATTTAAGTGTTAATGCTTTCTAATAAATATTTAAGTGTTTTTCTACAAAGATCTTTACCATTTTTGGTCAGATTTATTCCTAAGTACTTTTTCTGTTACAACTATAAGGGTTTTTAAAAAAATTCTCTTCTGCTTTCAATTATGACAAAAGCTGTATTTAAAACAAACGAACTGGGGGCACCTGGGTGGCTCAGTCGGTTAAGGAGCTGCCTTCGGCTCAGGTCATGATCTCAGGGTCCTGGGATGGAGTGGCAAGCTGGGCTCCCCACTGAGCGGGGAGTTTGCTTCTCCCTCTCCCTCTGCCTCTCCCCACTGCTCGTGCTCTCTCTCTCAAATAAATAAATCTTTAAAAAAATTAAAACAGGGACGCCTGGGTGGCTCAGTCGGTTAAGCCTCTGCTTTCAGCTCAGGTCATGATCCCAGGGTCCTGGGATCGAGTCCTGCATCGGGCTCTCTGCTCCGTGGGGAGCCTGCTTCTCCCTCTTCCTCTCTCCCTGCCTGTACTCGCTCTCTCTCTCCCTGACAAATAAATAAATAAAATCTTAAAAATAAATAAATAAATAAAAAATTAAAACAAACCGAAAGCATCAGAGAACCACTAAGGTGGTCAGGATTTGAGGGGCTATGGTTTTGCAAAGCAGGTAAGTCTACTAGGTAAGCCCCACAGTTACCTCTGTTTTCCCTTGGGGATGTGCTGACTGGACAGAGGGGAACAGAGGCTGAGCGGAAAGCAGTGACCTGGAGCTTGAGAGAGCCTCACTGGGTTGGGGAGTGCCAGGGTTTTGGACAGCCCAGGCAGCCAGGGCTTCAAGGTGCCAAGAAGGTACCTGCAGAAAAGTAAACCCAAAACTGTGCAATTTCCCCCTCGAGGTATCTATTGACTCCTAAGCAATGCCTGTACTGGTGGCAGAAAATTAAACATAAAGTCACAGCTAGAGCAGAGAAAGACTTTGGCGGCCTTGTGGTGCTGGGGAAATGGAGGTTAAAGTTTCAGAACCCACCAAGGTAAAAAGGCCTGGTGAATATCCTAGAAGGGCAGAGACTAAACCCTAGAATAAAGGCAACCAGAAATAAACTGGCCCTAAGAAAACTGGAAAGCCAGCAAGTACAGGAACAAAGTGATCTGCTTGCCAGAAGAAACTTAAATCTTCTTGACAGACAATAAAAATAGACCCATAGACTTCTGCTTAGGATATAATCTCTCCAACTCTAATAGTGAGGACAAGCCAGATAACCTATAAAATCATACATTTTTAAATTCAACTTGAGAGTGCAAAGAAATCTAAATGAATGAAAATCCAGAAAATGAGTCCCTCCTAGGAGAAGAGACCCATGACTGTTTTCATCCTCAACAGAGCAGAGGGCGGGTGGTGGTGGTGAAGGGGGGGGGGGGGGGGGGCTGGAGAGGTAGGGTTGACACAGCTGCCATTGATAGGGTAAGGAGAACTAACTGAAATTTTTATAGATTTTTGTAGGCCAAGTAGGACTGGACCCAAGGAGTCCTAGCCACAAAGAAAATCTCCATTCACTCACCAACTATTTGCCACAGGCCCTCACTGAGTGCTTATGTAAACCATTAGGGGCAGGGCAGGAGGACTGAGAGAGACACCCTAAGGCAGAGAGGCACAGGGTGTGTGAAGACTGCGCGCTGTGACAACTGAGAGTAACCCGTCTGAAGCACTCCAGACCCTTGTGGGGAAGGCAGTCTCCACAGCTGACGGAGCCCCTCAACAGCCCCTCTGTCCCTCCACTGAAAGGTATAGCTCTTCAAGACTTACTGAAGGTTACGTCAGAGCAGCAAATTTATAGAAATTCTCTGAGCCATTCTCTGGGTCCTCACTGAGTCCCAAGCAGAAGCTGCCTATGGTTACTGGAGGGGCAGAAGAATTGAGAGAGGCCCCTACTCACCCCACTCCCCAGGTGCAGGCATGCGTGGCAAGCTGAAAGCTGAAGGCAGGGCAGTGCTCTCTCTCTCAATCTGCCCAGCATAAGAGCTTTCTCCCCTTCCAACACTGCTTTACTCACATCATATTAAAGTCAGACAATTCTGCTGTTTTGCCACATATATACATTCCTGAAAATAACAGGACCAGATTTTAAAAATGTAGTGTGTGTGTGTGTGTGTGTGTGTGTGTGTGTGTGAGAGAGAGAGAGAGAGAGAGAGAGAGAGAGAGAGAGAGAGAGAGATGGAATATTATTCAGCCATAAAAAAGGAAATCTCGCACTATGCAACCACATGAATGAACCTGGAAGATATTATGCTAAATGAAATAAGCCAGTCACGGAAGGACAAATACTGCATGATTCCACTTACATGAGATATCTAAAATAGTCAAACTCATAGAAGCAAAGAACAGAATTCTAGGTATCAGGGGGTGGGGAGAATGGGAAATAGGAAGTTGCCAAGTGACAAATACAAAATTTCAGTTAAACAAAATGGATAACTTGTAGAGATTTACTACATAACACCGTGCCTATGGTTAGCAATACCGGATTATACAGTTAAAATTTATTAAGAGGGTAGATCTCATTGTAAGTGTTCTCACCACAATAAAACTAAAACAAAAAAAGGAAAAGAAAAAGAAAATAAGAAGATAACAGGATTTAAAGAAAAAGGATTGGGGCAGACTACTCAAAATTTATGCAACTTTGTAACCAGAGCACTAACAAAAACAATTAAACCCTAGTAAAAAATACTAGCATAGTTTAAATAGTGAATAATCAAAGACTTTTACCTTAAAAAAAGTGATGGTCACTTGATAAGAGGGGTAAGAAAAGGAGAAGAAAGGATTGGGGCTGTGAAGGATGGAGGCAAGGATAAAATAACCAAAGATGGGGAATAATCACAAAATAAGTCCTTCCAAACACAGAGCACAAAGCCAAACCAGGTGAAGAGGAAGGGAAGAGAAAGAGATGGGTACTGATAGCTGGTTTGCTGCCTTCAGCTATGTTCATACATACTGTTTTGGCAACTGTTACAAGAACCAACAAAATTTCCTTATCAGGTATGTTGTCATTACTGTCCTATTTACCAATCACAAATGAATTAATCCACATTAAAGAAACACACGTCATAACAGGACACATTGTACCTACCCTAACTAAACTACACATTGTACCTACCCTAACTAAACTAGAAGGCCTTTGTGGACAGATCATTCATATTTGCATCCTTAGTACCCAGTACATATACTAGGCATGTTGTAAATGTCAAAAATGACCAAAAATGATGATTTTCCTTTAAAAATATATTTGTTAACATTTAAAAATATTTTTTCAAAACACTTTTTTTTTTAAAAGTAGGCTCCATCTCCAGCATCGAGCCCAATGTGGGGCTTGAACTCATGACTCTGAGATCAAGACCTGAGCTGAGATCAAGAGTCAGATGCTCAACCGACTGCGCCATCCAGGAGCCCCCCCAAAACACTTTTAACATTAAAAAGAAACATGCACCAGGGCACCTGGGTGGCAGAGTTGGGTAGTGTCTGACTCTTGATCTCACCTCAGGTCTTGATCTCAGGATTGTGAAATTGAGCCCCGTGTCAGGGTCCTCTGCCCCTCCCGCTCGTGCTCTCTCTAAAATAAATAAATCTTAAAAAAACAAAACAACAACAAAAAAACCTGTACCAACAAAAACTGTACATCTTCTCTAGCATTCTTGCTCGCTATATTCCAAATCAGAGCTAGAATACTAAGTAACTACAGGTCAGAAAGGGAAAAAACACATACAAAAGATTCTAATAATTGAAAATAGCTCCAATATATATTGAGATGATAGGTAAAAGGAAGCAACAATGTCAAACACATTCTTACAGTGTTCAAAATTCAAAGGATGAGGAGACAAGGACAGATCCATGAAAAATTTTTTTTTAATTGACTATTACATTCTGATGCATTCTGTTTGAAAATATTCAGAATTCCTTTAAAAAATTATTTCTCTATTACATTATTACCCATAGCATATTTAGCAGGTGATCTATAAATACTTCATGTAAGAATACCACTGGGCCTTACCAGAATCTGCTGCCCAAATTTTGACAAAAAAAATCCCTGATGGCAGCCTGCCTGCTCGACTGCCCTGCCAAGTTATCTAACGATTGCCCTAGGTAAGTGTACCTTTTCCTGGCTGATATTCAATAAATTCAATACAGCAAGATCAACAAAACTCATCATGTTTTCTATTGTTTTATGGACCCCAAAACCTAGGCAAAAGTAGTAACCACCAATATTACTTATGGTTCCGGTTTTACACCTAATAAAAAAAAGCCAGTTAATGTCTAGATAGAAAGAGCAATTTCTCAATTACTACCTAAAGTCATCCAATGTCTCCTGTATCATGTTCTGAATAAAACGGATCTGAACAGATGTCAGTGGTGCATTTGGCCTATTATTTCCAATGGTATCAGCTATTTTTTCTGATAGTGAACTGGCAACTCCAGCCGTGACAGAGGATGCTGTCTTTGGATCTAAAATAAAAAATGGGAGAAAATATTAATAGTCAGCTTAGACTAAGAGACATCAAACATTTGTAAATAAGATTTGGCATGAGGAGACTTGAAAAACTGGTAAAGAACAGTGTTCCTGTGACATTTAGAAAAACTCACTGTCTGGAATACAAATCTTAGAAACTTTCTATGACATTATTTCTAATAGTCATTTATCTATATATATAAACTGCCAACTGTCTAATATAATAACATATGACAGAGGGATTAATCTTGAAGAATCTTGGAACCATTTCCTCTTATAAAAGATGAATGTGACATGCTATCCCATAAACTAGATAAACTAAGACTATTAAAAATAAACAGAAGGAATATAGGAGTAAAGTACCGCTATAAGCAAAGCCCCAGAGTTTACACTAATACAATATATCCACAGAAACCTTAAAGTAAAACATAAATATCTATATAGAAGAGTTGCTTCTATACAAAGAGTTGTTTTCTATAGATAACTTGTATAACAACCCAATATCCCATTAAATGTGATCAAGTTTTTAGGATCTGTAGCATGAACTTTAGTACGGAGGAGGGAAAAAAAAGACAATTTCAGGTAGTTAATGACTCATTTTCAAAGGGTCCTACGTTATATTCCCATTTGTACCATATTAGATCAAGATCCTTACATATTGGATTGACAATAAAATTCACACCAAAAGAGTATCAAATCAATGTCATTGAGTTTAGCCATTCACATACATGTCATTGTCCTCTAGTAAGAGAGTCATAATAGACAAGCGTTGTGAAGTTTCAACTCCTTCTAATTTTCTTAGTCTATGATCACTCTATTTATCAAGTTAAATAGTGGGAGTCTTCAACTTAACACTTTCAAATATCAGGAAGTTTTATGTACTTACTTGGAGTTGAGGATCCAATGAGGGGGGGTTCATATATGAACTGGGCTTCAATTTCTTTCTCTGGCCTTTCAAATTTCTCAGGACTTCTTGTTTGGTTAGATGACGGAGAGGTATTCAGATTTCCAGTTTCAGCACCAGAAATCAACTTTGCAAACTTCACATTTAAAATAAACAATATATCAATTCTGGTTTTATATATATAATTTGTACCTACTTTTCTTTTTCCAGTAGTTAGGATCAGAAAAATGAAGAAGAAGGGATATAGAAGGAAAAAAAATTGCAAGAACTAGTGGCAAAACAAATCAACTTTACTAATCAAAAACAATTTCAATGGTAACATGATGAGGAAAAGCTCATTTATTAATAAGCATCTGCTATTGAGTGCCACTGAAAATGGTAATCACAGGCCAAAAAAAAAAAAAAAATCCCCAAACTCTCAGGTGGTAACTAGCCAGAAATATTTGAAAAATATGTCAGAAGACATTTTTGTACTTCCTAAATATCTTTTCAATATCATTCTAAAAAATCAATATGAAAATATGGCAGACTCTACCTTACTGGTAACATTTGATCATTTTAAGCCCTTATATAGAAAATTAACTTCTATTTTGGATACTGTATAATAGCAGAAGGTAATGAGGATATATTACATTCTTAGCACCATCAGTTAGCTCTAAGACTTAGGGTAAATGACTTGACCATCAACTTGGTGCTTTCTGCTGCAATGGAAATAAATTCTAAAAAACTCAGGTATAAACTAGTCAAGTACCTTGTCTTAGAAAAAACAGCATTAAGTTTACATCTGCTGTTACCTCCAACATTTCCAAAGACAGATTTCAAAAGTATCCTTTAGTTTTTAACATGTGACATCAAGATTTAAGAATATTTTCTACCTGGTAAGGGTACAGCACTGTCGATAATTAGGACATATCCCCTGGCAGCCACCTGCTTTCTGTCTCGTGATGAGCTTCATTATATGCTTGCTACTGACAAACGCACACTGTGAGTTCAGTATCATTTTTAGGCAGATACCTGTTTGAGGGAGTCCTTAGGTTCCTGTTTTCCCAGATATATTTTCTTAGATTCAGCTGTCAGATCATGATTTTCATTTTCTTCTTTCCCTGGAGATCCCATAAAGACATTCAGAGGACTAGAATGCAACACTGAAGTGCTTGAAGCTACTGGATTTTTTCTTGGAGGAAGGACTGAATTCAATTGTGGTAGAAAGTCAAGGCCTGAAAAAGAGGAGAAAAAAACTATTTGCATATGATTTTCCTCAATCTTGGATATTTAAGAAAAGCACTTAACACGATAAATAGGTTAATATGGTAGAAAGACATGCAATTTGGATTCAGAAGGCAGGTTCATTTGTCAGCTCTACCCCTTACTTGATGTATACAAAATCTTGGGCAAAAATTGCAAAACTCTGTTTCCTGATCAGTAAATGTGAAGAATGATATCCATCTCCGAGTGGTGAGACTAAAAAGAGATATTATATGTAAAACTACTTTGAAAATTGCAAAGCCCAATGAATGTTTTAGTCAATATTATTAGTTTTTGATAACTGAAAATTGTTAATTTGGTATATATATGTAGTATATCTTGGTAGCCTCTAAGATGGCTCCGAATGATCCCTGCCTTCTGGCATGGATCCATGCCCTCAGGTAATGTGGGCAGGACCTAGTAACTTGCTTCCAACAAAGAGAATACAGCCAAAGTGGTGGGATGTCACTTCAAGATTAGGTTACAAACATGCAGTGGCTTCCATTTTGAGTGCCATCTCTGACCATCTTGCTCACCAACTCTGAGGGAAGCCAGCTGCCATGTTGTTAGTTGCCCTGCAGAAGGGCCCACATGGGAAGGGATGGGCATCTTCTGCTAATAGTCGCCTGAATGAGCTTAGAAGTAGATCCTTGCCCAGTCAAGCCTTGATAGGCCTGCAGCCCTGCTGACATCCTGATTAAAGCATCAAGACAGACCTTACGCCAAAGGCACCAGCTAAGGTATGCTCAGATTCTGAACCCACAATTATGAGATGGTAAATGTTCTTTTAAGTTTCAAAATGTTGGGGTAATTTGGGGGTGCCTGGGTGGTGCATTCGGTTAAGCATCTGACCCTCGCTTTTGAGTCAGGTCATGATTTCAGAGTCGTAAGATCAAGCCCTGTGTCCAGCTCCGTGCTCAGTGCGGAGTCTGCTTGAAATTCTCTTTCCCTCTTTTTCTCTCTCTCTCTCTCAAATTAATAAATAAATCTTTAAAAAAAATGTTGGGGTAATTTGTTACATATCAATAGATAGCACGATATCACTTTTAATTTTCCTAAAAATACTTCTCAATAGTTCTTACCATCTTTGCCTATGGACTCATCACCTCCCTTGTTAACCACAGCATCTATAATAAAATTAGAAAATCAAATTTTTTAAATTGTGACAAAGAAGCCATAGCAACTTAAGCTTCCTATTCATTCCCCAAAGAGTTTGATTTTAAAAAGGAAAATCTGAGTGAAGTTACAGCTGGGACTCATATAAACTTCCCTTTTCATTCTTCTCACTTCATGCATAGCAACAAGTATGAAGAGTAATTCTATGTATAGGGTCATTTAATGAGACAGCAAGGTATACTAGAAAAGCACTGCAGTAGGCTCCAGAAACCTATAATCCAATTCTGCCTACCACTTAATAGCCTTAGACAACAAGACTTTAATACAATTAAGCTTCAGTTTCTGCATCTATATAATGGGAATAACGTCCTGACCATCTCACAAGATTGTTTTGAGGATCAATTGAAACAACGTCAAAATAGTTTGTGAGCATTACAATGATATACAAAACATAAGATTTTATTAATATTTATTTTAACGGCAGAATATGTATAAGAATATTCCAATACTATAATACTATTCATTTACCAATTAACAACCAAAAATTGCCTAACCTCATTTTAGCAAATTAATTTAGAAAAATGAGCACAAGTCATAAAAAAATCCGTCAGAAATTCAAATGGCCAATGAATTATCATACATGATTATCATAGTAGGAGTATCAACCATACATCTGCATGTGTGTATATACACCTAGTAATTACACAACACACATACACTTTTAGAAGTTATTAGTTTTAACAAAAGCAGAAATATTCTTATTTAAAAGATGAAGAAATTGAAGCGCAAACAGATTCAGCCTTTTACCTAAGGAGGGTTGCATTCTTGAAATCAAAACATAAATTTCTTGACAATGAAAACCAGTCCTATATTTAGTATACATGTTCTTTTATTAATAATATGAAATGCTAATAAATGAGGGGCATATAGCTCAAATTCTAATCATATTTTAAAAAAGTAAAGAGGAATTTCTATCCTTTATTCATTTCTTTTAAAAAACCATTAAAGAGAATTTCATTTATAACTCAAACACTTTCAAAAAGCCCCTTCCTACATTCTCCAATTCAAAAGTTACCCCAGAGGTTCTCATAAGCCAAAGCTCCCAGATGGTTACTAACCTCCAAAACCTTTCTCAACTCCAGCTCATGCCACTTTTCCCTCCTTTGCCCACATCTTTCCTCTCTTTATTCTTTAACTATGTAGTCTGACCCCTCTTCATCCTGAAAGAAAGGAATCCTTCCTCTTTCATTAGGTGGAAGATAGGGAAATCTGACCTGGCAATTAAAGTAGTCATTTTCAGGCCAGGATAAGGCAGAATACACTAAGTAATTCTGTGCCATCACATATGTGTTTATTCTTTCTGATTACGAAACTAATTGTAGAAAATTTGGAAAACAGACAATTTAAAGTAAAAAATGAAATTTCATAAGATCATGAGTGGATGTAACAATTTAAACATCCTGTTACTGTTGACATTTAGATATGCTCCAGAGTTCCACTATTATAAAAAAAAAAAACAGTACATACAAATCTTTGTGGGATTCTCTGAACAAGTTATTAGGTAAATTTATAGAAATGGAATTAACAATCCAAAGAGTATGAATATTTAACCTGCCAAATCATGCTCTAGAAATTTACCCATAGTGTTAATAATACTGCTATTAGCAGTGAGACTACCCAATTAATGAAAACAGTATGAACATCAGTATCAAAAAAACACAGCCAAACAATGTGACTAGTTCATACAGTATGAACAATGATATATACTGTTTCTATTTATCAAAATGGTAAAGTTTTTTATATTTTTATTTTCTTTTTAGTAGCAACATCTCCTAGCAATAGGAAGAGTGTGTATGTGTGTGTGTTACTTTCACAAATAGTTAGTGTAAAAGATGAGGCAATCTATCCCCCCCGCCGTATATCTCCATGAAAACAATGAATAAATATACCAATTAGATATTAATAATCAAAAAACAAACAAAATATTTTTAGGTTAGAAGATATTTTTTGCCTATCAAAATATCCAAGATTTTAAGATTTATTTAGAAGTAGATACAACTAAAAAACTGCCTATGGAGGCAAAACTTCCTTTAAGAAACTTCTGTGGAACAAAAATAGACTCCAAATGGTTGAAAGACCTCAATGTGAGACAGGAGTCCATCAAAATCCTAAAGGAGAACACAGGCAGTAACCTGTTCGACCTCAGCCACAGCAACTTCTTCCTAGAAACATCGCCAAAGGCAAGGGAAGCAAGGGCAAAAATGAACTATTGGGACTTCATCAAGATAAAAAGCTTTTGCAAAGCAAAGGAAACAGCCAACAAAACCAAAAGGCAACCGACAGAATGGGAGAAGATATTTGCAAATGACATATCAGATAAAGGGCTAGTATCCAAAATCTATAAAGAACTCATCAAACTCAACACCAAAAGAACAAAGACTCCAATCAAGAAATGGGCAGAAGACATGAACAGACATTTTTCCAAAGAAGACATCCAAACGGCCAACAGACACATGAAAAAGTGTTCAATATCGCTCGGCATCAGGGAAATCCAAATCAAAACCTCAATGAGATACCACCTCACACCAGTCAGAATGGCTAAAATTAACAAGTCAGGAAATGACAGATGTTGGCGGGGATGCAGAGAAAGGGGAACCCTCCTACACTGTTGGTGGGAATGCAAGCTGGTGCAGCCACTCTGGAAAACAGTATGGAGGTTCCCCAAAAAGTTGAAAATAGAGCTACCATACGATCCAGCAATTGCACTCCTGGGTATTTACCCCAAAGATACAAAAGTAGGGACCCAAAAGGGTACGTGCACCCCGATGTTTATAGCAGCAATGTCCACAATAGCCAAACTGTGGAAAGAGCCAAGATGTCCATCAACAGATGAATGGATAAAGAAGATGTGGTATATATATACAATGGAATATTATGCAGCCATCAAAAGGAATGAGATCTTGCCATTTGCAACGACGTGGATGGAACTGGAGGGTATTATGCTGAGCGAAATAAGTCAAACAGAGAAAGACATATATCATATGACCTCACTGATATGAGGAATTCTTAATTTCAGGAAACAAACTGAGGGTTGCTGGAGTGGGGGGTGGGGTGGGAGGGATGGGGTGACTGGGTGATGGACACTGGGGAGGGTATGTGTTCTGGTAAGCGCTGTGAATTGTGCAAGACTGTTGAATCTCAGATCTGTACCTCTGAAACAAATAATGCAATACATGTTAAGAAAGAAAAAAAGAAGAAGAAGAATGTAGCAGGAGGGGAAGAATGAAGGGGGGGAAATTGGAGGGGGAGAAGAACCATGAGAGACGATGGACTCTGAAAACAAACTGAGGGTTCTAGAGGGGAGGGGGGTGGGAGGATGGGTTAGCCTGGTGATGGGTATTGAGGAGGGCACGTTCTGCATGGAGCACTGGGTGTTATGCACAAACAATGAATCATGGAACACTATATCTAAAACTAATGATGTAATGTATGGGGATTAACATAACAATAAAAAAATTAAAAAAAAAAAAGAAACTTCTGTGGAAATTAAAACGCTAAGTTGAGAGCTATTTGCATAGTTCTCATGTGAAAATGATAAGCATATACGTCAGAATGGTAACATCTGAAATATCAGGGCAAAGGAAAAGATACCACTCCAGGGACTGAGAAAATTAGCAAGTGTCATGAAAAGAGTCAGACTAAAGCTATTACCCACATCTTTTAGCTAGAATAAAAATGTAATGACTGCCAGCAAAAGAACATGATCCTTGGATCTGAACAGACTTACCATCTCTGATAGGTGAGAACATGTCACCTAAACTACTTTTTCTGGTATCATCAAAGCTGAAGAAATCCTGATTTTTCCCACTGTCCGTTTCCTTAGATATAATATCAGTGTTTATGCTTCGAGGCAAACCTTATAGGAAAATTAGATATAAAAATAACTGTTACTACATATACATGAATTTACCATCAGAAGCTAGGTTCTAAAAATTAATGTATCATGCATATATTAATGTATCATGCATATATTACATACATTACATCACTGTTGTAATATTACAATAGTGAGCACCAGGAAAAGAAAACAATGTAACAACAGTTCAGTTAACCATGATTTTCATGGAAGGAAGGGCTTCTCAAAAGCAAATAATCTATTTATTCATATGATACCACCTTACTTTAGCCATTTTGATGAAATTTTCCCAAAATGATTTATATACTTTGCTGCCCTCTTAAACAAAGTATACTGAACACAACCAACTTCTGTTATAATGGGCTCACTTTTATGAACATCTACAAATGATTTAAAAAGTCTGTAAGGCATATAGCACGATGCCTAACATAGAGCAGGATTCAAGTAATGTTAGTTCCTTTCCATAACTGCAGTAACTGGATCTCCTTTTTCCCTCTTCTGTCTTTTCCTTCACTAACTGTGGAAGCTTAACACTGCTCTCAGTATTATTGATCTCAAATGACTTTACTAGCCTCAGGATAGTTTACTAAGAGGAAAGAAACCAGAATACTAAACTCATAAAGAATAGCATAGTAGACAACAATGAAGAGATGTGCAGCAGTTTATTTTCCCTGCCAGTATATAATGCAAGGAATTAGGGCAGGGACTTTGTAAGACTGAACTCTGTGGGCTCAGTAGCTTCTCGCCCATTTTTGGGTTGAAGAATGAGTTCTAGAGATTCAAGAGCTGTGAGGAAAGTCTGGTACTTTAACTGGTAGCATGTTATTGTATTACATTTTTTTAAAAGATTTATTTAATTTATTTTTTCCAGAGAGAGAGAAGGGAGGGGCAGAAGGAGAGGGAGAGAATCTTAAGCTGACTCCCTGCTGAGCAAGGAGCCTGACATGGGGCTTCAATTCAGGAACTCACAACCCTGAGATAACGACCTGAGCCGAAACAAAGAGTCAGAGGCTCAATGAACTGTACCACCTAGGTGCCCCCTGTATTACATTTTAAATAGTGTTTTATTTGCCATCTTGGTCCCAAATGAAAACTGAAAAGCTGGGATAAAAACAAAGAACAGCCAGCATACCCAAAAAGGTCCAAACCTGGCAAATAAAATAAACTTTTCTAGTAACACCTGATAAAAAGTTAAAATATTACTGAACATTTGTACACCACTGTCATTGAAGTGTTTATACCAAGAGTTAAACTGTTATAAAGAATAAATTTTCTCTCCTTCTTCTAGATGTTTAAACATGTATGAATGCATAACTTTAGCCTCTGGAACTTTAGGAGAAAGAAGTTTGGTATCATTTGAAAGTAGTGCTAAAGACATTTTTTACTTCTTAAACTGCTGTTTTCCTCTGAAAATAAGCACTAGCAACAAGTCTGCAGAGGTTCTCTAAGTTTTTACTTAAATTCCAGGTGGTTAACATACAGTGTAATAATTTCAGGTGTACAATATAGTGATTCACCACTTCCATACAACACCAGGTGCTCATCACAACAAGTGCAGTCCTTCATCCCCATCACCTGTTTCACCCATCCCCCCCACCCCACTCACTTCCCCTCTGGTAACCATCAGTTTGTTTTCTATATTTAAGAAAAAGCAAATGACGTATCACAATTCCAGACTTCAAGTTGTATTACAAAGCTATAGTGATCGAAACAGTATGGTACCAGCACAAAAATAGACACACAGATCAATGGAACAGAAAACCCAGAACGGAACCCACAACTATATGGCCAATTAATCTTTGACAAAGCAGGAAAGAATATCCAGTAGGAAAAAGCCTCTTCAACAAATGGTGTTGGGAAAACTGGACAAGAACATGCAAAAGAATGAAACTAGACCACTTTCTTATACCATATACAAAAATAAATTCAAAATGGATTAAAGACCTAAATGTGAGACATGAAACCCTTAAAATCTTAGAGGAAAACATAAGCAGTAACCTCTTTGACATCAGCCATAACAACTTCTTTGTAGATATGTCTCCTGAGGCAAGGGAAACAAAAGCAAAAACTACTGGGACTTCACCAAAATAAAAAGCTCCTGCACAGCAAAGGAAAACAACAAAACTAAAAGGCAACCTACAGAATGGGAGAAGATATTTACAAGTGACATATTTGATAAAGGGTTAGTATTCAAAATATATAAAGAACTTATAAAACTCAACACCCAAAAAATGCATAGTCTAATTTAAAAATTCGCAGAAGACATGAACAGACATTTCTCCAAACAAGACATCCAGATGGCCAGCAGACACATGAAAAGATGCTCAATATCACTCATCATCAGAAAAATGCAAATCAAAACCATAATGAGATATCATCTCACACCTGTCAGAATGGCTAAAATCAACAACACAAGAAACAACTGGTGTTGGCAAGGATGTGGAGATAGGGGAAACCCTCTACACTGTTGGTGGGAATGCAGTGGTTGGCACCTTTAGTAGAAGCAATGTGAACTTTTTTCAAATTTCAGATTCATTTTACAGGAAGTTGAAAATAATAGTAATGATGATAACCGTGATGACAATATTAGCAAAACCATAATTTACTAAGTGCCTATCATGTGCCAGGCACTTTTGATACATCTTCTCGGGTTTTCACAATAACCCTAAAAGTTAAATATTATTCTATGGAAGAGAAAATAAGACTCAAAGTGGTTAAGAAAACTGCCCAAAGTCATGCTGGTAGAAGCCACAGACCCAAGACTTACACCTAACATACTCTCAATATTTCAGAGTGGGGAAAATGTACGTGTGTGTGTGTGTGTGTGTGTGTGTGAGAGAGAGAGCACGATAATGATGAAGCAAATGTGGCAAAATTTATAAAACTGAATCTGCTAAAGGGTATACTAGAGCTCAGGAGTTCTTTGTACTATTTTTGAAATGTTTCTATAAGTTTGCAATTATTTCAAAATAAAATTAATAGACAAAAGTTTCTAACTCTGTGGGTACAGAGAAAACATTCACTTTGTCAGAAACTTTGCTAATCAGCCAACAGTTATCATTAATCAGTGACCCTGCAGACCCAACTCTTGCATTTCCTAATTAATGCTGTCATCGTTACACATGAGTTTCCTTATTAAAAACTAAATGAGTAACAGTGAGACTTCAGAAACCTCAGAGTAAATAAGAGAAACTTTATTTTGTTTAATTTTGGAAATTATGAATAGAATCAATAATAATAAAATAATGACAATTTTTATAATATAGTTAATTCAACATCTTGGTGAACATTACCCAAAGTTCTATTTCAAAATGAATTTCTTCTTCTAAGTATATAGGAATAATATTTGTTTCTGGGAGTTCTTAAATAAGAAATTATTTTTCTATATAATATGTAATGACTTTTAGGTAAGGATGATGTAGATATTAACAGAAAATTTATAGTGAAGATATATACTTATTATATTTTTTTAAAAACCATTCCATACCATCAAGGCTAACAAATTAAAGTTTTGCTTCTACTTGAAAATTGTAAACTCATGCTGAGAAGGTACAACAAATATTTTTGTCCAAGTTAAGTACTTGTCTTGAAACCTTAAAAGACATGGATACGTGCATTTCTAATGAGACTAGTTTGGAAACACAGTGGTATATCATGCAGACTTTTTAAAATTTTTTTAAAGATTTATTTATTTATTTGAGAGAGAGTGCATGAGAGTGGGGGTAGGGGCAGAGGGAGAGAGAGAGAGAGAGAGAGAGAATCCCAAGCTGACAGTCCTTACTGAGAGCAGAGCCCAACATGTGGGGCTTGATCTCACAACCCCAAGATCACTACCCGAGTCAAAACTGAGTCAGACACTCAACCAACTGAGCCACCCAGATGCCCCTACCATGCAGACTTAAAAATACGTCGCAAGTTGACAGTATAGTGTAACTTCTTAAAATTTAAAAGAAAAAAAATGTTTTCAGGAATTTAGAGAAAAAGAATATTCTCTACAGTAAATACAGGGAAGCTTATATTACACCTTCACAAAGTCTAAATGAATTCTTTAAGAACCATTTCATCAAAACGATTATCAGAGTAGAAGAAATTATTTAAAAATTGCAAAATTTTTATTTTTCTTTAATAAACTATTAATATACTGCTTAATATGTGCCAGGCACTATTCTGCACTTAAATACATTCATCACCTGACTTACTTTACATTCTGAAATATGAAATAAAAGACGCCATTAATAGCTTTTTTTGTGACTCAGTGATCAAATCAAAATGACAGCATCAAAGAATCATACTCTCTACTGATTAATCTGAAGACACAATGGACAGTCATCCAGTCTGGAGTGGTATTAAGGATAATTTCTGGATTGGCATTATTCTGTTTTTAAGATAATCAATATGTCTTACAACAGAAGTTCAGCTAAATAGAATAGGTGCCTTTCATTACTTTTTTAAAAATTTATAGCTCAAGTTAAAATGGTCACTTCTTCTATTTTCACTATCTATTAATAATTTTACCTAAATACACAAGTGAATTTGAGTTCCAGGTTCTTGAAGAAAGCGCTAATAATATACACCGGGGTGGGGTGCCGGGTGGAAACTCCACATATGATACATAAGCAGCATTTACCTGCTTTGTCTTGCACAGCAACTGCTCCTTTCCCCCCGGCCGTTGTCATGGGCTGTGGCAGAGCCGTGCCAATGGGAGTGGTGGCTGCTTCTCTGACGACTCCAGAATTCTGAACTCCTCCACTGGTGGCGCTCACATTAATGGCTCGTTTGTTCACAGCTGCGGGCTTATTTGAACAGCCTTTATTTAAACTTGACTGAAATGCAATGGAATATTTAAAAGCTCAGGTTTCTAATGCTCCATACTATACATTAATATTTTATCAATTCCCTGTTAGGTTAAAAATATATATAATTTCCCTTACAAATCTTAAGCCTGCTGGTGGATCTGAGAGTTTCCCTCTGAACCAAAAAGCCTTTTAAAATATTTTTTGAAGAGAGAAATATGAGAATTAAGTACAAAAAAATAGTTTTAAAACCAAGTATCAAATGGCTTTGTACCAGTCATTTAAAATGCTTTCATATAAAAATGATTATAAAGTAAAACTACACTGTGTTTAATGGACAAAATATGATTTCCATATTCTGAACTAGACTTATTTAATAAAATAAAAAATAATGAAAAGAAATACCTTACCTTAGAAAGAGCAGTGGAGTACTGAAATGCTATACACCGCACAGATGTCTTGTGAGCACTGATGGTTTTAACTGGTGATTTCAACATCCTTAAATCATACTGATATATTTTCCCACGGGAAGATCCAATAGCCAAAGCGGCTCCATCAGGCATGAAGTCTACTGCAGTCAGAGGGGTGTCGGCCACTAAAGTTTTCACTAGCCTTGGAAGGGTAACAAAGTATACCTAGATATGTGCACCTACACAGGTATGTAAGTGTATGTGACATATAGATAGCTATCTACCAAAACCAAAGTTACTTAGCATTTGGCAAAGTTACTTAGAATATGCATCCCCAATATTTGTGTAAAGCGTAAATTCAGAACTAGACTTAGAGACCTTTCTAATACAATGGCATATAAAGGAACTGCTGCATACTCCATCCTATTTTTCCTATTCACTTCCAATAGGTACGTTCTACATCATCTAGAAGCAGCAACTATTTCTCTGAGTAATTACTACTTCGACAGTGAACATGACAGACTTCCTGAGTGTTATTCCACAAACAAGGGCTCTAGTCTCAGGATTAAGGAGGCCCTAACCATCCCCTTTCCATTTATTGACCTGCTCAGGTCTCAAGAGGACTATGACCTTTCGCAGGGGAGCAGCTGCTACTTTGCTCTTTTAGCTGTGCATTTCTTGACCAGAAAGCTAACAGAATCCATGTGGCTTGATCCTCATGAAGCTAATATAGAAATATGGATACTGAACTGCTGAAGCTGAGCTCTTTGCCACAGTTATCTGGTATAAGAGAGAAATGCTTACTGACTCAAGGTTCTCAGTAAAGTTCAAAATAAAATAAAATAAAAAAAATTTTAAAAAAGAAGAAAGTAAAACAAGTAACAGTAAACTTTAACAAGGACTGAAAAAGTCCTTCCCTAGTCATAACATTACCACTTTCTTCCATACAATCTTTAGATATTGCTAGGTGTCTTGAATACACCTGTAGCACTCTTGTACCATTTTTTTTTTATAGCTAACCAAGCACACCTATAACTGTTAAGAAAGCCAGAAGGCACAATGGACCCAGATACTTAGAAGATTATGTACCCTTTAGCTCTAGATCAGTGGTTCTCAACTGGGGGCAATTTTGCTACTTTTTCTAATATGGGGAGTGCTACTAGCCTCTGGTGGATAGAGACCAGGGATGCTGCTGAATATTCTACAATGCCCAGGATAGCCCCCCACAAATGAGAATTATCCAGCCCAAAATGTCAACAGTTTAGAAACCCTGCTCTTGATAATGAATTAATTTTAAAGCAAATTAATCACAATGCTTTTAAAATATACATAATTAGTTGTATTTCTGAAAAAGAATACTATGCCTATATGCTAAAATAAAGATGTGCAAATCATTAACATGCTATCCTCAACATTCAACATCCAGATGTACTCTAAAGAATATCCGCATCTCATGTATTTTTTTCTGCATGGGAAGAAAGAGAAAATTCTATCCTTCTAGATATCAAGTACACAACTTTAGATCTTCCAAACATTAACCAGAGGTCTATGCAAATCACAAATGTCTGCTAATGAGATAATAGTTATTTGTCACTAAATTAAGAAATGATCGTGTCACACTTACTTCTTACTTGAAGTGTCATAGAGAATGATTCTTTTATCCAAGCCTATAGTCACAAATAGCAATTCATTGACAGGAGAAAAACAGATGCCTGAAGCTGGAGCTTTATGTGTACTGTCAAAGTTATGGTATGGACTCTGACTATTCACATCCCAGAGAGTTACTATTCCGTTATCCGAAACACTGCCCAGTAGTGATTTCTTAAACAAGGAGTACTTCAAGTGCCGAACAGACTATAAAAATAAGAATAAATTTTATGCAATTGTAACCATTCATAAGAACATTTTATATAAACTATATAAATAATGGCAACAGTCAACCACACTATTCACAGGGGATTTAGGACTTCTCTTGTTCATAGAGTAAGAGGTTCAACTATGACAACCATAAAAATCACTTAGTGGGCTATAAGATGATCCTAATACATACCAGTATTCTAGTAATTAAATATTTGTCATGATTTTATTATCTTGGAATAGAGCTACCTCAACCTCCCCTTTTGTAGAAGAAAAATACAATATGTTGAGATTAACTACATTAACTCATCAGGGTTAGGAATATCTACCATAATAAAAGGCCCAGTAGCTAATCACAGCCAAATCACGATTTATAAGTATCAGAGAACACTGGCAGAGAATAAGCAATATTTCAAATTTATTTTCTCTACATATTTTATTTTATTTATTTTTTTATTTTTTTAAAGATTATTTATTTATTTATTTAACAGAGATAGAGAGAGAGCACAAGTAGGCAGAGCGGCAGACAGAGGGAAAGGGAGAAGCAGGCTCTCTGCCCAGCAGGGAGCCCGATATGGGTTCGATCCCAGGACCCTGGGATCATGACCTGAGCTGAAGGCAGCCGCTTAACCGACTGAGCCACTCAGGCGCCCTCTACATATTTTAGATATTTGGATATATTTGTTTGAATCTGGGCATTTGATGCACTGGCAATTTAGCACTTGAAGCATAATAAAAAAATTAACTAAACCACAAAGAACTGACAACACTCTAGACTGGGGATGGACTATATCCTTCTTTCAAAAGCATCAGCCTGAGGGCAATACTGGCCTTTCTCTAAACACTCATCCCTGGGGGCAGTGGAGGCATTCTCTCTTTCTAGCTTCTGCTGGATCAGAATAAACAAAGATCCAGTTTGAGTAAAGTAAAGTAGATGAATTTTATCTACTTTTACTAAAATGTTGCTTTCAAACTTGTGTTGATATTATCATTTACTGAGCTGAGGATTAAGTATCTTACATTTAAGCTAATTTTTCCCTGCACAGAAACAGCAATATAAGTATAGAAGTTAATAGTAGAATCTGCAAGAGTGGGAAACTGGTTTTCAATGAGTTAAGTTAGAGTTCCAAATAAAGCAATGACTCAGGCTCTAGTAGGCTGACAGTAGCTATACATATAGGTCCCAGATAAATCTGGCACAAAACAAAAGTCAAATCTGAAGGTTTTTTGTTTGTTCTATCTAGTTTAATCTATTATACTCCAAAAGCTTCTATATACCACTAGAAACCACACAGAAACCACTAGCTTCTATATATTAAAAACTCATATACTACCTACTTCTAAGATGTTTCAAAATAATATATATCAGCCCTCAACAACAAAAATATTTATGATTAATACAAAACAAATTCTGTCTAAGGAAACAAAAGGAGTATTTGTTACCAGACACCCCAACATAAGATAATTACTATGGTCATGCATTAAATATGGCTCCTCATTTTCAGACGGTTAGAGTACAAAGAGAAAACATCGGCTTGTGTTTTCCATTTTTGTTGAGGAAAAGTATATCCATTCCAACAGAAAAATCTTTCCTCTGGTCTACAGTCAAGGAAAAATAAACTACTTGGACCTTGACTATATAAAAGACATAGAGGGCGCCCGGGTGGCTTAGTCGGTTAAGTGTCCGACTCTTAATTTTGGCTCAGGTCATGATCTCAGGGTCATGAGGTCAAGCCCTGCATCAGCCTCCATGCTGAGTATGGAGCCTGCTTGAGGTTCTCTCTCTCCCTCTGCCCCTCCCTCCATCCCCAAGCTCTCTCTCTAAAAAGGAAAAAAAAAAAAAAAAAGACACAGAGATCCTTAGTGAATTGCGATGTTTATAGTCACATATCAACCTAGCAAAACATTAATTTTTAAAAAAATTCTGTAGCACATTAAGAGTTTATATAGTTATGGTCCTTCATATAATCTAAATTTAGATTAAATACACAAGCAGAACTTAAAAAAAAAAACAAACTATCACCATAAAACATAGACCTCATAGATCCTCGAAGTACATAAAATTCAACCTCTTAGCCACAAGATTCCTACTGGAAGGTGGTCATCCAGAATCTATTTGAATATAGCAAGGAAAAAGTAGCTTACTACTTCATATAATGAAACTTTATAAATAGTTAAAAATGCATCTCTTGATTAAGTCAAAACCTAAATTCCAAATATTGCTTCATACATGTTCTGTGGACCTATTTGGCAACCTTATTTAAGAAAAGAAAAAAGGCTAACGATAACCATCAATCTTCGTTCAAGCAGGGTCTCGGCCAAACTCTGCAGGGTCTTGGGTAAATTACTTAAACTCTCCAAGCCTCAGTGTTCTCATCTACAAGACAGAAAACGCTCTTATTTTCCAGTCAAAGTTCTTCTAAGAATTAAACATAATCTCTGCACAGAGCCGTGTACACAGCCGTAGCCGCCACTATTCTCACAGGCTCATGACTCATTCTTCATTGTATATGTACCCATTTGACCATCTTTTACACATACTTTTTTAAAAGACCCTTAAGTAGCCAAACTGATTTCTTTAAATGGCTCCCCTCTATCTCTCTGATACATTTCTGACCTTTCTACAGCTATTAAATCATCATGTCTTTAGAGTATCATTAAAAGACTATCCAATGACCTGGAGGGCGCCTGGGTGGCTCAGTTGGTTGAGCGACTGCCTTCGGCTCAGGTCATGATCCTGGAGTCCCGGGATCGAGTCCCGCATCGGGCTCCCTGCTCGGCAGAGAGTCTGCTTCTCCCTCTGACCCTCCTCCCTCTCATGCTCTCTGTCTCTCATTCTCTCTCTCTCAAATAAATAAATAAAATCTTTAAAAAAAAAAAAAAAAAAGACTATCCAATGACCTGGATAAATGAAGTATTAATCTACTAAATTATATTTAAAATAAGTACTAATAATACATGTTAGTACCAGCAGCACTTATTAAGCCCCTACACCTGGTTCCAGATTCAAACCATTTCTAAGGGAAAAAAAAAAATATTGCCAAGAACCTTATGAAAAACATCCCTATAAGCAGCAATGCCATTTTTTCTTACATTATTATTATGTAAGAGTGTATGTGCTTGTGGAGAAATATATGTTTCTAAATATAAAAAGTACATCACTCACTATAGATCAAGGGTTGGCAAACTTTTTCTTGAAGGGCCAAGCAGTAAATATTTTATGCTGTTGTACAGCAAAAGCAATATGAATGAGCATGGCTGTGTTCCAATAAAACTTTATTTACAAAAATAATGGTCAGCTACTGGGTCATAGTTTGTTGGTCCCATAGTTTTCAAACATAAATGTTTGAAATAAAAAAACAAAACAGGGGGGCACTCGGGTGGCTTAGTCAGTTAAGTGTCTGCCTTCAGCTTAGGTCATGATCCCAGAGTCCTGAGATCCAGGCCCATGTAGGGCTCCCTGCTCAGTGGGGAGCCTGCTTCTCCCGCTCCTTCCCACTTGTGCTCTCTCTCGCTATCACTGTCACTATCTCTTTCTCTCTCTCAAATATTTTAATAAAATCTTAAACACACACACACACACACAAAAGAGAAAAAAAATCTATAATCCTACCACCCACAAAAAAACTGGTTAACATATAGTTTTGTTGTAAATAAGTCTTAGTTTTATTGTTTAAATATTTTTCTGTGTGAATGTATGTTTGTGTGTATTCAGTAAGTATCAACAGAAAACCTGGGATCATACTTTATTATTATAAAGTCAGCACTGTCACTAATACTTTCTACTACATGATTTCAACAGCTGGATAATACATGAATATATATCAATTTATCTAAATAATCTAATGTTGGACACTTAGGTTATTTCCAATTTCCAAGTATCCTAACTACTATCATTTTTAAAATCTGCTAATTTATGAAAGAATTTGTATTTCACTGTTGTTCATGCTTTAAAGGTTCTTGGTTGAAAAATGCTAAGTGACCATCTGTCTTCCTTCTTTTATGAATTACACATTAATCTACTTTGCTTATTTTCCATTGGGCTATTAAGATTTTTTTAAATCCTAATTTGCAATTGATCTTACTATAATAAGGACATTAAAGCTCTCATAAGTATAAATATTTCCCCATTTTTCTTTCAATTTTGTTAATTTTTTAAAAGAATGCTATTTGTCAGACTTTTAAGTTTTTATGCACTTAAATTTCATATCTGTCTCCCTAACTTAACTTTGTTCTTATACTTAGAAAAGCCTTACCTTCACAGAGATAAGAATATCCATTCATGTTTTATTATAGCTTTATAATCTGTAATATGTATGTACCTAAATACATATATATGTATATATACATATATATACTAGACACTATACTTACATATACAACAGATACTATATACTAGACACTATATTTACATATACAACAGATACTATACATGTGTGTATATAGACATACATATAGACACACACACACATACATGCATAAATATATACAGTATCCCTTCAACTCCATCCCCTCCCTCTTTTTTTTTTTTTTAAGATTTTATTTATTCATTTGAGACACAGAAATACAGAGAGCGAGCGAGCATGAGCAGGGAGAGAGGCAGAGGGAGAGGTAGAAGCAGGCTCCCCACTGAGCCAGGAGTACGATGTGGGGCTCGATCCCAGGACCCTGGGATCATGACCTGGGCCGAAGGCAGATGCTTAACCATCTGAGCCACCCAGGCACCCCCATCCCCTCCCTCTTCTTAAGTCCCAGTGTCTTGTCTCAAGCACTAATCAGCTGTCACTGGTGGTACTGCCCACTTCCATTCTCAGTAGCTTACTATCCATCCTTCACATTGCTGCAGCAGTAACCTCTTCAAAACTAGAAATCTGAACATATTTGTCCTGCTTAAAATCCTTTTAACTCGAAGACTCTGAAAAGTTAGTTGTTACAGCGGGGCAGGGTTTCTGAAATCTCTCTGAATAACCCCGTGTGTGTGTGTGTGTGTGTGTGTGTGTGTGTGTGTGTGTATGTGCAGGCCTGGACTTCCTATCCTTAGAAAGTCCTATTTCTCAAGGTTGGCCCTTGGCTGGTATCTGGGATTTTGGGAGGGTTTCCACTACCCTAACTGATAAGAACGACTCACTGACTGATAAAAGTGGCTCACTGTGCCGAAACTGTTTGTGTATGAGATACGGTTTATGACTGAACCATGGCTGAACAGCTGCTTTCCTTCTAGGAGTTTGGAATTTCAATATATGCTACACGGAGGGTGCCCAGGTAACTAGCCTCCACTAAAATCTCTGGGCAATGAATCTCTAATGAGCTTCCCTGGTAGACAGCGCTTCATACATGTCACAGTTTGATGCTGGGGAAATTAAGTACCTCCTCTCCACTGAGAGAGGATGCTTCGGAGCTTATACCTGGTTTCCTCAGGACTTCACCCCATGCACCTTTTCTCTTTACTGATTCTGCTTTGTACCCTTTCACTGTAATAAATCACAGCCATATGTATGATTATATGTTGAGTTCTGTGAGTACTCTTAGTGAATCATTAAACCTGGTCTTGGGGATCCCTAGCGCAGTGAATTTAAATGACTTTGTGTGCGTGTATGTTTTACAGACAGACAGCAAACCCCAGACAGCAAAAGTAAAATCCCATGAACATTTACAACAAAACTAGATGATCAGGGATCCTCATGAGCCCCAAAATATATGCTAGAAAGTCAAACAATTAGCAGCCACAAGTCCCTCATAATATTAGTATCTGTGCAAAGGAAGCAGAAGGAAATAACAGGGAGTCTGAGACAGAGCTGAGAACAGAAAAAGTCCCAAATAGCCAATAGGTATTCAAAAAAAAAAAAAGCATGGTGACCAATTTGACAAGCTCAGCCAAAACCAGGACGATCTGCTGCACGGGTGGGACTATACAGAGGTCTACAGAAAGGTCTGAAGAGCTAGAGAAGTTTAGCTGCAATGAACTCCCCAAACTGACCAGATGAGATGCTTACCTCCCAGGTCAGGGCACCACACTAAGGAGACACTGTTAGGAGTAGGTGCAAACCTAAATAGGATGGAGTCAAGAGAGCTGAAGGAGAGCAAAAGTTCACATACAAGTGAGTGAGTGGAACAAAGCTAGGCAACCTCAGAAAACAAGTCACCATTAAAACAAAAACAAAACTAACTGAAAACAAGAGGGAGCTTGTAAAGCTAGAAAAGACACCCTGAACCCCATCTCTGTGTAGAAGTTCAGGGAAACTAACTCCACAGATAAATCCCATATGAAGTTATTATGAGAACAAGAAGAAAGGAACTCTCAGAGGAGATGACCAACAAGAAAATAAAATGACACAAGACATTAAAAACAATATAAATCAGAATTAGAAAACTTAGAAATGAGATGTTAGAACTTAGAAAAGAATTAGAAATTTCAGAAGTCTCTGCAAAAATGAAGGCTAATTTAAAAGGTATATAAGAATGAATAAACACAAGAGATAACACCTTAGAGACAGGAAAAAAATAAAGAATTTTTGAAAATTATAAATAAGGAAAAAGTTAAAATGATTTGAAAGTAATAAATCAGTGAAGACAAGATCTAATAAAGAAAAAAAAGAAAACATAAGGAAAATAACAAATACTAAAAGCAATAATTCAAGAAAACTTCCCTGAAAGAAAAGATCTGAAACTACATATTAAAGAAGCACACCGGGGCGCCTGGGTGGCTCAGTCGGTTAAGTGGCTGCCTTCGGCTCGGGTCATGATCCCAGGGTTCTGGGATCGAGCCCCGCATCAGGCTCCCTGCTCAGCGGAGAGCCTGCTTCTCCCTTTCCCTCTGCCTGCCACTCTACCTACTTGTGCTCTCTCTGTCAAATAAATAAATTAAAAAAAAAAAAAAAATCTTAAAGAAGCACACCATGTCCCTATGAATAGCAATACAGAGTGACCAACACCAAGACACAGTCTAACAAAATTACTGGACTTTAAAGAAAAAAAAAATATCCCTTGGACATCTAGGAAAAAAGAAACAAGTGACTTCTAAGGAAAAAAATACTTAAATTATCATCAGACATTTGAGACCAACAATGATGGGAGTAACACATTGAAGTTCCTCAAGGAAAAAAAATGTGAGCCTGCTACTGAGTTACATCAAAAGAGAATTTATGTCAGAGAAAAAGTCAAAAAGCAGAAAACACACACTTATGGAAACAATATATAGTGCTCATTGTGATTATAAAATTTTGGAAAGTACCTAAAATATAGGAATGTTTAAACTGTGGCATTTGAACAATGGAATATTATGGAGCCATTAAAAAATTATGGTCATGGGGGCACCTGGGTGGCTCAGTAGGTTGAGCATCCAATTCTTGATTTCGGCTCAGGTCATGATCTCAGGTCATGGGATCCAGCTGTGTGTGTTGGTCTCCACACTCAGCAGGGAGTCTGCTTGAGATTCTCCTTCTCCCTCTACCCTTCCCCATCGCTCATGTGCACTCTCTCTCCTTAAAATAAATATATAAGTCTTTTTAAAAATTATGGTTATGAAGACTAGTAAAATGAGAATACCTGGGATGCAACACTACCGTGAAAAAGGCAAAAAACAAGACTGGACCAACAGAATGATTATAATTGTATGGAAGGAAGATAGAGCTATACATAGAAACACTGCAAGAAAACATTCTTCCCATTACAGAAAATTTGGAAGAGAGATATAGAAGGGAAAAAAATAGCCTTTAAAAAGTATCTACATTAAAAATATAGATTAGAAGTTTATTTTATGCCAACATGTCAATTATAAAACTGCTCAAGGAACATACTAGATAGGCTAGACAAATATACACAAATACTAAGAAAAAACATGGAGCATACTGCATGGAGCACTGGGTGTTATACGAAAACAATGAATTGTGGATCACCACATCAAAACCCAATGATGTATTGTATGGTGACTAACGTAAGATAATAAAATAGAATTTAAAAAAAAGAGAGAAAGAAAAAACATGGAGGACATATTATCATGCAAACACTGTATATCAATGTTCCTATATAACATCAAGGAGACCATTATTCTAGAAATAAAGCTTTGTAGTCAAACTCTCTGAGTGGTAAAATTCAGGTATAAATATAACCAGACAAACAAGTTAACCCAATTAAAATTAAACTCATTCTTGATAAAATAATTATTATTTTTAAGTGTAACTAATAATTATTTACATTTTTGGACTCTGTACCCAAACATGGTTACTAATACTTACAAAATCTATACCTAAAATGTCAAAAATTACATTGAATAAAATTAACTTATTTAACATATATCAAAATACATTATATTTATTTATTTATTTTTAAATACATTATATTTAAAATCTCACAAATAGCCTGCTGCATTTAAAGATCATTTTTAAGTCTAAGGAATCATTAAATAGATCCACTTTGTAACTGTTTTGAAAAGGGCTGCAGTTTGGGAAAGGCAACACAGGTTAACCTATTTGTGAGCCTACGCTGCTGAACCTGCCAAACAGCAACATGCAGTTGTAATCTAGAAAGTCTGTCAGCCCTGGCAGTTCTGCAGAGGCCGCAAGCTTTCCCCCACACCTGCCCCCTCACTCCTGCAGAAAGACACTGTGATCCACATAAAACTAATAGCTTCAATTCAGCTCAGACACTTCAAAGTTAGGATCTAAGTATATTCAGGCAATCTCATTTCCAGTATGAGATTCAGTATAATGCAGATTCAATGACACTCCAGGTTTTTGTCACTTTTGCTAAGAAATCAATCTGATGATTTTTAAATATTTCAAATTCTTGATTGTTCATAGAAACAAAAATTAAAATTTTTATTTTAGGGTGCCTGGGTGGCTCAGTTATGCATCTGTTCGACTCAGGCCATGATCCCAGGGTCCGGGATCAATCAAGTCGTCCCCCGCCCCCCCATCAGGCTCCCTGCTCAGCTCAGTGGGGAGCCTGCTTCTCCCGCTGCCCCTCCCCCTGCTCCTGTGCACATATGCGTGCGTGCTCTCTCTCTCTCTCTCTCTCTCGCCAAAATAAATTTAAAAATCTTTTAAAAAAATAAAATTTTTATTTTTATCATTAGATGTGTCCTATCTACTATTTTTCTCAATACCCAGACCCTACCTATAGTAACTGATCAACATAAAAACTGGGCTGGCTAACAGTATATTTGAGTTGAATTATGTCAATCTTCTGACAGACTTAAAATTTTTATGAACATTGTTTAAATTTAAGAAATGAATATTTAATATATTTGAAATCTTAAATGAATTTTGAGAAATCTAAATGAATGCTCAAGTAGCAATTCTATGCCTCTAGTCACCAACAGATAAAATACACCATAACAAAATCATTTGTAGGGGAAAAAAACAAAACAAAACAAAACAACAACACTCCAAAGATTTCAATTACAATGCTCATAAAAGGGAAATATAAGTATGCAGAATCATGAAAACTGTGACTTTTTTCACTAAAAAAACTGAAACTGCATAGTTACACAGCGACCAAATGGTATTTCCTAGCCCACGTACTCTGTGTTAAAGGTACAGAGGAAAAGTTAAATAATACAGTACACAAAACATACAAACATTTGTTCCAGGGAAGGGGGAAAAATTAAAATACTCCAGTTCAATTTCTTCACTTTCTTTAATGCTCTCCTTTTTCTAAGTCAAACACACAAAACATGATTACTGAGGTCAAGTTACAACTGGAAAATTAGCAAGGGTTTAGAGGGAACTCATTAAACCTAAAGATACGCAAACCAGTTTGGGAAAGTAAATCACAAAAGTTATTTTAATGATTTAATATGACTATTCATTAAAAGCTCACTGAAGTTCACTGATCTCTTACCAAATGTTAGGAACGATGCTAAACACACTCAGCATCTCATTTAGCCCTCAAAACAAACAAAAAAACAAGACTCTACTGAAAGTATATTCGCATTCTCACTTACAGATAAAGAAAAGGAGGCTTGAGAGTTAAGTAACTTGCCCAGGTTCACACAGCTAGCTCTCCAAATAAATGTGGGACCTGCAATACAGAACTATACCAACGATCCTATGGAGATGCCGACTTGTGCTAGCAGGAGGCAGCAGACACATGAAAATCTCATGTGACCTTACACAAGAGATAAGCCTACAGCATTACTGTTTTCCTCAACTAGAAAATAATTTAAGTTCAGTTTTGCTATGCAAATAATCAATGAAAATCCTTTGAAAACCAACCATACAGTGACCTATCACCTAGAATTTTAAAATATCTTTAAAGTGGCAAGAGAATACTGCCAAGTTTCCAGAAGCTTCAGATTCTCAAATCTTTATACATTCAGCTGCCTCTGAGCTAGAAAGAGATCCCAAAGAAAACAGTGCATCCACTCTTAAAGAACAGATCTTCAAAATAGTTAAAAGTCTTGCCATCTAAAAGTCCTCATTTGTAAAATGAAAAATTAAAAAATGAAAAAAAATTTATAACATACATCTCACAAGTGAGTAGCAAAGATTAAACAAGAAAATGTAACATAAAGCAATAATCACAGTGCTTGAAACACAGGAAATGGTAGTAAGGATCCTATGAAGGTGATAACCTCTGCCTGGAATGCTCTCCAAACCCTCTCACCACCTAGTCACCCCAGTGGCAACAGGATGGTCTTTGCAATGAGTAACGCTGACGTAATTATACACCTGTCTGGAAAGCTGAACCCTATATCTCACACCATACACAGAAATTAATTTGAAATGGATGATAATAGACATAAATGGGAAAGGTAAAAAAATAAAGCTTTATCTAAAGGTAAAACAAAAAAGGTAAAACAATAAAGCTTTAATCCAAAAGAAAACAAAAGGACACTATTTTTAAGACCTTGGGGTGAGCAAGATTTTTTCAAGAGGACACAAAAAAGAGCATCTATAAGTGAAAGTGATATACTAGACTAGGTTTCATTAAATTTAAGAACTTCTGTTCATTTTTTTTTTTTTTAAAGATTCCATTTATTTATTTGACAGAGAGAGAGATAGCGAGAGCAGGAACACAAGCAGGGAGAGTGGGAGAGGGAGAAGCAGGCCTCCAGCAGAGCAGAGAGCCAGATGTGGGGCTCGATCCCAGGAAAGAGGCATTAGAGTTAAAAGGCCAGCTGTAGACTAAAAGAAGATATATGCAGCACGCATACCCAAAAAATTACTCAATCTGGAATATATAATAAACTATAAATCTATCAGAAAAAAACACAAGTAACAAAATAGAAGAAGGAGGAACAGACTTTGGAACAGTCACTTCACAAAAGAAGGCATATGAAAATACACTCAACACATCCGGCATGCAGAAATGCAAATTAAAACCACAATGAGGTACCACTACACAACCATCAAAATTGTTATAACTAATAAGATAAACAATACTTGGTATTAGCAAAAATGTGGAGCAACTGCATCTCACAAACATTGCTGGTAGAAGTGTAAAATGGCACAAGTACTTTAGAAAGCTTTTTGGCATTTTTTAATAAAGTAAAGCATGATGCCTACACTAAGACCTAAGCAAGTCCATTTCTGAGTATTTACTCAAGACAAATGAAAACATAGGTCCACAAAAAGACATTCACAAAGAATATTCACAGAAGCTTTATTGTAATAGCTAAAAACTAGAAACAACACAAATGTCCATCAACAGACTGTGACATATTCATATAATGGAAAACGACACAGCAGTAAAACAGTATGAACTACTATTCCATGCAACAAGGCAAACAGTGAAGACTAGAAGAAACCAGACACATCCAATTCTTTTAAGAAATATGAGGTAGGGGCACCTGGGTGGCTCAGTCGTTAAGCGTCTGCCTTCGGCTCAGGTCATGATCCCAGGGTCCTGGGATCGAGCCCTGCATCTGGCTCCCTGCTCAGCAGAAAGCCTGCTTATCCCTCTCCCACTCCCCCTGCTTGTGTTCCCTCTCTCACTGTGTCTCTCTCTGTCAAATAAATAAAATCTTTAAAAAAAAAAAGAAATATGAGGTAGTGCCTGGGAAGGATTAAGAGGGAGTCCTCCGGTGTGCCAGAAATGTTCTATACCTTCTGGTAGTTATGCAAGTATATACATATATAAAAATTCATCAAGCTATATACTTAAGATATATGCCCCTTATTATTTAAATTATATCTCAATTTTAGAAATTTAAATACTTTGCACATAACAAAGCCAAGAGCAAGAACTAAACCTAATGCTTTCAGAACTATCCCTTCATGTCTGGTTTTAATAAAACAAACAAACAAACAAAAAAACCCTCTCTAACAAGATAAAATAAAAACTGAAATATAAGGGCGCCTGGATGGCTCAGTTGGTTAAGCGACTGCCTTCGGCTCAGGTCATGATCCTGGAGTCCCAGGATCGAGTCCCGCATCGGGCTCCCTGCTCAGCAGGGAGTCTGCTTCTCCCTCTGACCCTCCCCCCTCTCATGTGTTCTCTCTCTCAAATAAATAAATAAAATCTTTAAAAAAAAAAAAACAAAAAAAAACTGAAATATAAGAATTCACATGGTAGGTATCTGACCTAATGTTTATGTTACTAAAAAGTCAGCCAAGAATTTTTAATCTAAATGTGTCATGCTTCTAATATATCAAAAATCTTTAAAAAAAAAAAATAGGAAAGGAAGAAAGAAAATTAATTTCCTTAAAAAGCAAGACATGTGAACATTAGATAAGATTTTTTCACAATAGTTCCAATGTTTATGGGCTTAGGCTTTATGTCTCATTATCAAAATACAAATAACCAAAAAAAGAATGACAAAAAAAAAAATATTACTTCCTGCTTTTATGACTCTATTAATACGTTCTCTGTGGCAAATCACTTATCCACATCCATAAAATGCAGAAAGTGAAATTACCTGTAAACACTTTCTTTTAGTTCAAGGTTTCTAGGATTCGGACATTGAACTAATCAAAAACTCTGATTAGCTCCTCAAATGCCTTCCAAAATAGAAGCTGAATCTTTGGTCTGGCATTCAAAGTTCCACATTAACACTATGCTCATACTTACCTTTCCAATCTTTTTTCACATTGGCCCTATATAAAAACCTATATGCCTTCCTTAGTGTTTTTGATTTCCTACATACAAAATACCCTTCTCCCAAAGTTCTGTATTAGCTGATTAAGATCTTTGTTATCTCTATATCCATTTACATATTTATTAAGGATCTTTTCCATATAAAGTACAAAGCTGGATAATGGTTGAGGACAAAGAAACAAGACATGGTTCCACCTATAAAGTGGGAATGTAAAGAGCTAACCCTAATATAAATTAGAATCAATTAGCAAAGAAGCCAATTTATACTGTAGTAAAAGCAAAATAAAAATCATTTAAGCATTAGACACAGATGAAATCCTCCCTCCTTCACTTTTCCCTATTTTATTCCCAGATAGTTCTCCCACTGCTCTGAATCACCATAAGATTGTTTTATATCAATCATCTATATCATGTTTACGTTTATCTCCTTTATTCCCCCAACATAAAAGGAACTTGAGAAGACTTTTTTCTGTTTTTAATATCCATTAAATTTTCCTCAAACACTAAATATATACTATTCAAATCATGATTTCAAAAACTGCTTTTCAAAAGTGAATAGCTCCCATATTTTATCTAATAATAGTTAAGGCCAAAGTGATTATAGTAAAAAGTAAGGATTGAAAGAGATTGCACCTCACTGGAAATTTCTGCAGAGAATTTCACAGAAAGCTGGCCAAAACTTAGATTTCTTGAGTAACTGAATTTATTCTTTTACAAATTTTACAGATGACTATTTTATAAAGAAAAAAATTACTTGACTAATTTTCCTTCATAAAGTTTCCCTCACTACTCCTGTATTAACCTGAAAGTCCATAAACAAGCTTTGGGACTTTGACTATCATATACTTACACAAAAACCTTGTGCCTAAACACACTCAACCATCTACGTCCACCAAAAAGCATTTTTGAACAGAAGTATCTATCTTGTAGCTGACATAGTTTGAGCTACGATAACTGTGATGTCATAGAAAGATTAATATCCATATTTCAGATTTAACCTACCCAACAACTGTTTATATTTTGCCATATACAGTTATATTCTAGGAGCATGTGACTACTCAATGGCATAACTGAACTCATGTAGGCAACATAATCCAGTATGAATTACCTTGTTATTTGAACATTTTTAAAGAATACCATTAAAAAACAGCTAGCTCTAAGTTTTTTAAGCAAGGTAAATGCAAATTTAAAATACTTAATTTTGAAAACTTAAAATTCACTGTCTTATGTAAGATAATTCAAAATCTACCTTATCAACTCTGATTTGAATAAATGCATACTGTACCTGGTTACTGCCATGGCCAAAGGGAGTACTAGATAAATTAGTGGTTACACTGTGCAAAATAATTTCACCACTGAGAGATCCAGAAGCAATGTAGCAGTCATTCCAATTGTATGTGACACAAGTTACTTCATCTTTATGATCCTGAAAGAAATGAAAGTAAGTACACTACCACATATCCTTCACACCGCACATTTTCATGTTTTTGTAAATTTCATTTTTGGTAAATATTATGTATTTGTGAATTTAATATCTGCTTTAACATTTTCCTCAAATAACCTAAAAAAAAATTACTCAAATGAGTAGGAAACTATTTGATCAACACCAAGTCTTCTCAGGGAACAGAGACTTAGTTTTTATAACTGTAATAATGATCAGGCACTCTGAAACAAGAGACAAAAGGGAAAGGTAACTTTCTAGATGGCAATATGTCTACCTTCCACTGACAAGTAACATTTACTGCAAGTTGACTATTATGAGAGTCCCTGGCCTTGAAAGTATCACTGTTCAATGGAAAAGACAGGACATTTAAATTAACATGAAAATGGCAGAAGGAATGCTAGATGAGTAGTAGAGGCAACGTGTCCTAGGAAAGAGAAAGAGGCATGACTGTGACCTAAGTTGACAGAAGAAGCTGTGGGGAAGACATAAAGCTTGAGTTCGACCTTAGAGAAAAAATAAATGATAAGTAGGGAAAGGGGAAAGAAACCAGACACACAAAATGGAAGAGAGCAAAAACAAAAGCCCCAAAGCCAGAAGAAGCAAGGCATGGCTGAGAGATGACAGCAGCTGTTTCCATTTGCTGGGAACATTATGAATTCTTATTAATCCTTAGAAGAATCCTGGGAGGCAAGGTCACTTTTCTCATTTTATGGATGAGTTCACTACATGAGGCACAGAAAGGTTAAGAAATCTGTGCAAGCTCATGTAACTACTAAGTGGCAGATCCAAGATTCAATTCCAGGTCAAAGCCCCAAGCCTATTTCCCTCTCTATACTAGGTTGTCTCCCAATCCAAAGGGGAATCCACTTTGAGGAAACAAAACTGGTTTTAAACAAACTGGGTTCACAAGCACTGTATTTTCCAACATCAAATTAGAGATATCTAGCAGGAGCACAGAAAAGTGATCAGGGGGGCGCCTGGGTGGCTCAGTCATTAAGCGTCTGCCTTCGGCTCAGGTCAGAATCCCAGGGTCCTGGGATCGAGCCCCACATCGGGCTCTCTGCTCTGCGGGAAGCCTGCTTCTCCCTCTCCCACTCCCCCTGCTTGTGTTCCCTCTCTCGCTGTGTCTCTCTCTGTCAAATAAATAAATAAAATCTTAAAAAAGAAAAAAAAGGAAAGAAAACTGATCAGGGTTAGAAGTATAGTTTTTAACAGTTTGCTGTTGTATCTTAATATAAATAAACTAACTTTTGCATCTAATAATTAGATTAATGTAATATCATAAATAGTAGCTATAATATTCCACTTATAATCCAATGTTTTCAAATGGCCCTTCGAGCATGTCTAAAGGTATCTTTACACTTTATTCCTTACCTAAATCAAAGAAAAAATTGCTATCCCAAGGAAAAAATGTCTGATGAGAAGAAAAAAAGAGAGTGGACATTTAGTTCATTGTTCCCACTTGGAAAATTACGAACATGGGGTCCAATACAATTTCTATGACTTTAAAAAGAAGCAAGTGTCTTCCTTATTTTAACTGTGGAAAATAAGTCATTCAGCAAATATTCAGTAAGCACCTACCAAGTGCCAGAAATTGTGTTTCCAGGGAGAGCACCACAGAGAAGAAACCCAAAGGTGAAAGATTAGATTTCCCACTATCAAAATTAGTCAGTCAAACACTTGTTAACTGAATGAATAAAGAAATGAACTACTCTAAGAGTTGTAAACAATGAGAAGAGACAAAACTATCTGGAGTAATTGGGAAAACTGAGGATGGAAAAACAAGTAGCATTTTGCCATGCCATAGGAGTTACAGGGGTAAGAGATGCTCCTAAAATGAATGAGAATATGTGACAAAAGGGGCCACAAACTTCAAATCTCTTCTCAATTCTGTAAAATAATCTTTTTCATAGTAGGTATACCCCTCTAAATAACTTTAACTCAATTTCATAATTTAAAAAATTAAACAATGGATAATATCTGAGTTTGCATTTCACCTTTGTCATTACTAGCTGTTTGACACTGAACAAGTTCTTTAACATCCCTGAGCCAGAGTTCCTCCATGGGTTCACAGGAATAGTATTACCTGCTTTGCAGAATTCTTGTGACACAAAGAATAAACATAGTTAAGCACAGTGGCTGGCATATCAAAGAACTCAATAAAAGTTAACTATTCTCATTATTGGCAACTCTTCAATTATCCTTAAGACTCTTCAAAGTTTAGCTAATATCTAAAACAATGAACTTCCAAAGGTAATATTTTAAGCAGCAATTATAGGATTACATTTCTGTTTAAAACAAAATCATTCTTTATATACAATTTCCCTAGCAAGAATTAACCCAATGACATTTGACATTAACAAAATGATAATGTGTCTAGCATTTGCTTCAAAATAATCTGAGGGTGAGATTACATAGTAATCTGATTAGAGAGTAGACAGGGCACATATAAAATAATATTGGCCATGAGCTGACCATCATCACAGTCAGATGAATGTATGTGTATGTGTATTAATATGTTTAGAATTTTCATATTAAAAGTTTTTTAAAGACATATGAAAATGAAAAATAACCTTAAAGATGAGTTTCCAAATATTAAAAGTACATAATAGTGAAAAGGTGAATTCCAAAAAAATCATAACCCAGAAGCTTTCACGTGACAAATATTTTTATTTTCTAAAACTACAAAAAGCTAATTATTTAAAGAAACACTAATTGTAAATAGTAAATTATTTTAGAAAATATTTAATTACCAAGATGAAAACACATACACACAAAAATAACACAAACAGCCGCAACCACATACGTTAGAGAACTAAGAAGTCAAATCCCCAACTTTGATTAGTAGGTCGATTATGGCCATCCCAAAACCACTCTCATTTTTCTCAGAGACTTAAAAAAAGATTTCTGATGACAACTCATACTTTAGAAAAAATGAAGGAAGTGGTTCACTAAAAAAAGAGAGGAACTAAGTGAAAAGAATAAAGGAAAAGTTTTAAACACCAACAATATGCATTAGTGACATACATGGAGGTAAAAACAGACCAAAAAAAATTTTTCTGACTTAAATAGCATCTTTATTTTCCCTAACAAATCTCACTTCAATTCTGAAGCATCTTATTTTTATCATAAAAGCTCAAAATTAAAAGTGTGGCAAATATTCTAAACATCCTAAGATACTCATTACTACAAGGATTTAAAAAAAAAAAAAAAAAAAACAAGTTGCTTACCTTAAGAGATCGATGAATTCTTTTTGATTTTAAATCCCAAATGTTAACAGTGTGATTTAGGCCTCCACTTACTAAATACATAGATGTGGAATTTAAACTGACACATGTCTGCTTTTGCTATTAAAGAAAGAAAAAAAGTTACCTTAATTTAATAGAGCCCAGAGCTGACTTTCAAGTCCCATCCAACACTTAGTGAGCACTTTGTAAACATTTGTTGAATTAAATGCTATAAACATGCTAAGACTTAGACTGACCTCTCATCATCCTCCACCCGCATCCAACAGCTTGAAAGGAGTTCAAAACGGCTTCAAGGAACTCAACCAGGGCAGTGTTCTCCTCCATAGAACAGAGCTGACAGAGGAAGCTTAGGCAACACCAGCAAGTCTGGGCCTCCCATCATGGCTTACTTGCTCTTAATATTGCCCCTTATAAAACCTACTCTTGTACTGTCACAGAGTATCTTGAATTAGAATCAACCCACAGCTCAGAAAACACTAAACATAGAAGTGACTTTAAAGAATGTCTAGACCCCTTCTTTTACAGATGGGGAAAGTTCATAAAGAGGACAAGATACTTGCCCAAAGTCTCACAACAAAGTCTCCCCCAACGGAGCCCAAGTCTCCAATATCAGATCTTCAGAACCTAACTCTACCCTCTTCCTCCCGTCTGAAAAGGCACCATCCACTCAGTTTCTCAAAAGTCCAGAATTACCCTTGATTCCACGTCTCCTTCCCTGCCACCTACTGTAAGTTCTTTAAACTCCAACACTAACATAAACCCCACAGGGGCTCCCCTTTATCTACTGAGGCTACCAACATACTAATCCGGACCCTATAGAACCACACGAACAGCAGCCTCCTAACTGGTTGTCCCACTTCCAACCCGACTCCCCTGCATTCTATGCTCCACAAGTAGGATGACCTTTAAAAAATGCAAATCAGATCATGACGCTCCCATTTAAAAAATTTTGATGGCTTCCAATCAGCCCTAGAATAAATTCCAAACTCATTAACCTGGCTTTCAAACCCTACCTCATCTCTCACCATTCTCCTCCTCACCTACTAATTCTCCAGCCACAATGGCCTTCTTCCATTCCTTAAACGTTATCAGCCCTGTATTTGCCTCAAGGCTTCTATACTTGCCTGGAAACCTCAATTCCCTGAGCCCTGGCTGAATGACTTCTAGTTGATAGACAGCAACTTCAAAGCCACACTTTCTGGGGACCTCCCTTGGCCACCTAATGTAACTTGCTATCTCAATGCTTATTTTAATTCTCTGTGTAGCAACTTAATCACTATCTGGGTATTCTGTTTAGTAGTTTACGGTCTTCCACCAGAATGTCAGTTTCATTAGTGCAAAGACCATATCCATGCTCGATAAATATTTATGGAATAAATGGCTAAAAATATAGAGGTTTTCAAGTTTTTCTCACAATGAGTATCTGTGAGCGTCATCTATCTGGAGGCATCATCAGTAACTATGCTACACAGTAAAACACAATGTTGCATGTGTTTTCTCCTATTTAACCTACAGATACACTCTGTAGTTACATTAATTGTTCTCACCTCTAGTTGAATGCAATGGGGAAAAAAAGAGAAAAATGAATTCCAAGGGGCACATTTTATGACTTAGCTAGAAGTTAAAAGGTAAGCTATGTAGGTTTAGGCAAGTCATCTCACCTTTCTAAGCCTACGTTTCTTCATGTGAGAAGTGAAAAATCAGGACTAGATCTATTGTTCTTACCTCAAGAGTCCACGCATCTGAAAAACACCCTGTGCTCAAAAGGGCACTTTTCTTAAAAATTTTAATTCCAGTATAATTAACATAGTGTTATATTAGTTCCAGATGTACAGTATATTGACTACTTCATGCTCATCACGATTAAGTGTACTCTCAATCCCCTAGGAGAGCACTGGATTCTTATAAGAAACCTATCCCTCCCCCGAGGTTTCTTCCAGCTCTGAAATTTTGACCAAGAGTCAAAATTACTAACACATATAAAAATATCAGGAACACATTACATCAATGTTTCAGTATAGTTGCTACAATTCCCTATAGATACCATTCTAGGAACTGACTTTGGTCTAAAGGGACTAGTATTGATTTAGAATCTGGAGGCGCCTGGGTGGCTCAGTTGGTTGAGGTCATGATCTCAGGGTACTGGGATCGAGCCCCACATAGGGCTCCCTGTTCATTGTAGGGTCTGCTTCTGTCTGCCCCTCCACCCGCCCCCCACCCTGTGCTTTCTCTCTTACCTGTGCTCTCCCTCTCAAATAAATAAAATCTTAAAAAAAAAAAAAGAATCTAGTTATCACCACAAATCAGGACAGTTTACTAAGAGCTATCAAAATAACCTTTAAGAAAATAAATAAGAATGGTGTCCATCAAAGATCAATATATTAGTATTCTAATCATCAAAAACAACTCAAATTATTAAGGACTCAGAACAAAACCTATGTTTTCAACTGGCCTACCCTGATGTTAGAAGATCTTTTTTTTTATGTTGATGTATTATTAATGTAGCTAATGAACTTAAATAATTGATGAAAACTGTGTGCTCATTATAGGAATCCTGTACCCTAAAACACAAGCAATGGGTGAAGTTTTTAAAATCTAAAAATAAAAGCTGGCCAAATGTCTAGGTTATACAGTAGCCTAAGATATTCATTATATTACTGTTAATATCAATTTGCCTACTCTAAAGAGCTAAAAGCAAAATCAAAGAAAATAAATACAAACTTAAAGTTCTGCTCTAAAAATGGTGTTAAAGTAAGTAAGATAGAATCTTATTTCCCCAAGGAGTAATGGTCTCATATCTCAAATGGTACACAAATAATAGGACTTGGATCCTACAAAGCAAAGGTGATCAACACACTAATATGTTACAAGAAATTACTAACAAATGCTAAAGAACCAATGTTTGCAAAATATTCTTTTAAGCAAATTAAATTAAAGCAGATTCAAATTATAAGTAATAACCTCACTTTCATCCACCTGTATACTTTTTTTTTTTAATTAAAGATTTTATTTATTTGGGAGAGAGCATGAGCAGGGGGAGGGGCAGATGGAGAGGGAGAAGCAGACTCCCTGCCAAGCACAGGACTCCACGAGGGGCTACATCCCAGGACGCTGAGATTATGACCTGAGCCAAAGGCAGACTCTTAACCAACTGAGCCACCCAGGTGCCCACCATCCACCTGTATTCCGATGTGATTTCTCAACTGTAGGAAAGAGAACTACCTATAGCAACTGATGTGGAATATTCACAAAATCCTTAGAATTGTGTCACATTTGTGAATATCATCTACTATTTTCATAATTTAACAAGAACAACAATTACAAAGACAAAGTTCCCAAACTGTTCTAAGGCATAATGGATAGAAGGAGCACAATATTGTGCTGGAAGTGGAAACTGAAATTGTTTTGATATTGATATTCAATTCAACAAATGCTTGTGACACCTCTGATAGTACCTAAAGATCCAAAAATGACTAAGATGTTCTGCCTGCTCTTGAAGAGTACAGTTTACCTTTTATCAACCAGGGCTACTCTCTGCCTCAGTTTTATTTAACTGAGTTTGAATAGGCAGTGTGTCTCAAATTCTGTATCTGCCCTTAGCAGACATTCTCTGCCCCAGCCTCTAGCATTTGTGGGCTGGATTTGATGCTTGTGTCAATCCCACCTGCCTTTAGGAAAGGATGGATAGAAATCAAAAGTCCTTTTTAAATTAGATGAGCTCATATTCCACTGTCCTTCTGTGTTCTTTCTAAGTGAGCTACCTTACCTATTCCAGTGTGTAAAATTATGACAACTGATAATGGTTTAGGGCCTGCTATGAAAACTGTGAACCTTAAATTAAGAACAAGCTACCACTACTTGTACCTTTTTAGTTAAAGCTTATTAACAAAAAAATAGATTTCAAGGAGTGTGTGTGACTAAAAATGAGGACACCATCATTATCCTGAATCAGAGGGATTAACATATAAAACAAAAAGATGAGAAAAAAAATATGCAGTGAGAACTTCATTTAAATGCTCTGGGACCAAGGCTCAGTTTGACAAAGCCATCCTGTTCCAGGAGAGCTTGAGGAGACTCAGGCAGGCCCCTCAGTAACCAGAAGGACAGAAGCTAAAGCAGAAGCTACCAACACATAGGGGTCTTTAGCTGATGGTCCTGAACTCAACAGCAGTAAGGATAGGCCTATATCATTAGGACATTTGAATGGTCAAATCAACCTGGTGACCGCGGTAGGACTTGGGCTTTAAAAAGGCAGCAATACCAGGCAATCTTCCACAGAGAGATGGAGAAAGCAAGTGATTAGCTGACATAATCTAAGTCCTTGATTGCTCCCCTAAGATCCACTATTATTTTACCTGAAGATGTTTCAGTACCCATCTCCTCTTTAAGTGTTACTGTATTATTTTGAGTTTCGGTTAAGAATTATAGTTTTAAACACCTTTATATTTAGTTGCAAGCACCATAAGAAGCAGTTACCACCCAAGCAGAACTAAGATTTTTTAAATTTTTTTAAAAAAAATCACTTACCCCTTCACCAAGCTCGAAAAGTAGAAAAGGTTTATTTTTGTAATGTGAAACAACAATTTTGTCGCCACTGGAAGATGCTGTCACTAGAAAGTTATCTAAATGAAGAGTTATGGAGCATCAAACAATTCATGAGCATCTCTAGCACTAGACTATTATTGCAAGAATTGTGATGATAAAAGCAAGTGCACTAACCTAAGAAGACAAGCAAATGAATATAGCTTATACATCAGCTTTCAAAAATGGCTCAGGTTACTAATTACTAAGACTCATTCTCTTTACTACTACCGCAGGGAAGAACTATCCTCTCTGGCTCTACTATTACTTGAAAGCTATTTTACCCAAGTGAAATACTACTCCATTTTCAAAGAATAGGCCAGAAGGTCTAATTTTATCCTTCAAGAATGAGATCATGATAAAAGCAACATCAGCAAATATCAATCAGCCTTTTCATCTATAAACACCGCTCAAGATAGTTATTTATTAACACAGTGCTTGGTACCAACTTAAGCTATAAAGCAAATAACCACATTAGTCTCCTGTTCATCCATTAAAAATATAAAGCCTGATATATCCTTACAACTAGAATTTTTACGAAAGAATGTTTCAATCTTAAATAAATTAAGAATAAATATTACAGTAAATATAGCAAATATAAATATATGTGGTTAAATAGCAACTATTTATGCTCTGGAAGAGTTTTATTTTATAAGTTAAATTTATTAAAAACTTAATTTAAAAATTTAACTTAATTTAAAATTATTTTACCTTGTTTTACAGAAATTATAAAGAACAGTCAGTAAACACAAAACACTGTAAATTATTTTTAAATTAAAAAGATTAAATACATGCTTGTACACTCTCTCTGTCCCTCTGTCAAAAAAAAAAAAAAAAAAAAAAGATTAAATACAATATAATCAAGAATAAGAGCCTAATTTTGAGAGTCACAATGAATTAAAATATCAGAAGTTTAAATCTTTGATTTTTAACAAGCGAAATCTTAACTGCATTATTTTGGGTGGTTTCTATAACATTTGTATATTTCATGAATAGACCATGGATTATGATTTTATTATGATACATGATTCAAATAAAATCATTCCCACCTAAGTATTATAGCACTGAGAAGAACAAATCATTTCCCTTTCCTTGGTTTCATCCCTGTTTACTACTTTTTCTTCTTAGAATACAGAAAAGGACTGAACAAAGATAATATGAGAGGGTAATCTAGTTACTCCTTTTATTTCTCTTATAGTTTTAGAAATCATGAGAAAGTGAGGGACCCTACCTAATAGGGCCAAAAACCTGGTACCTCACTCAATCCTGTTCTTGGAATCCATGCTAAGTGGACCCCAAGTAGCTGAGTCTGGGAGGTCCTTGTTCTTTGGTAACTAACCTCTATGGAAGAGATCAAAGCCTCATTAAAAATAAGACTATATGCAAAAGTTTCCAGTGTGTATCTACTTGTACAACAAAACTATATAGAAATAAGACCAGTTTCCAAAAGTCATCCCACACCACCTCATAGTCACATCAGTTTTGTTGATAGACCATTAAGTGGTTTATCAGCAAGTGCCAACTCCTAATAAAACTCTTTGGAATAAAAATAAACCCAAACTAATAAATCTTATCAAGAACTGCTACTCTTTTCTTATACAGTAAGTAACAGGGAAATTAAGCTCTACACATAATAAAAACCTAATAATAGAAAGAAGCAACCTCACATATTTGTCACTCTCTTTAAAACATTTTTCCCCCACTACCCGCCTAGAGAGTCCTTCAAAAATGTACTCCCTTCCTTCACCAGGAGTTTGATTAATAGAGCACCAAAGTAATTTATTTTGCTACTTTAACACAAAATCAAGGAATGATAAAGAGGTAAATTTAATTCAGTAAGAAAATTCATCATTTTTGTTACATATTTGCAAGAATAATTAGGTTGGGCATGAAAACTTCTGTTTTTGTTCATAAATCAGTCATATTTTAAAGCTTTGATATTTTTACTTTCATCAGGAAACAGAATATTCATAATCTGATACTGATAAGATCAAACATACGTTAAAACTTAATCTGGTGTTTAAGTAATAGTCTATATGTGTAAGTTATACAAAAGAATGATAATTTCTAGCATACCAAGTTTATAGAACATATTCAGAGTATTTTGTTTGCAGCAATGGTTCTACTGAGAGCTACTGGCTTCTGGTGGGTAAAGGCCAGGAACATTTCTAAACATCCTACAGTGCACACGACAGCCCCCATAACAAAGAATTATCTAGTCCAAAATGTCAATAGTGCAAGGCTGAGAAATTCTGATTTCTAAGCTTCATCCCCTCATTTATTTTACCCACATTTAGGAGCTTACTAAGACAGGGAGCGTGTAAATCAGAAACACAAAAGGCTTGGAAAATTCAATCTAGACAATTTCTCTGAAAAATCAGGCTATTTTCATCATAGACAGAAAGAGAAATACAGAGAGTACATCAGTAAGATGAAGATGTTGGACAATTTTAATTTTTATCTCCTCCCCCAACTTTGCTTCTGCCTTTGAGTTCTGTCTTTAATTTGCAGACCAGACCTATAAATAGCCAAATGTAGATGCAAAAACTCATTCCAAAACCTTTCAGAAGTTTTCCCACCATTACCTACCTTATTCCATTTGGGTTAAACGACAAACTGTTGATAATAAAACTAATTCTATGGTCTCGATCTAGTAGTTTATATATATATACACACATACATATACATATGTGTGTGTATATATATACGTATACATTCATATGATGTACTTATTAAACCCCTATTTCACTTTATCTACCTAGCTTTCATAGCTATGCAAAATATATTTCTTATTGGTCACATGCAAAAGTTTCATTGATACTGTTATTTAACCTAACAAAAAGTGGTTATTTAAAAAAAAAAAAAAGGATACTATTACTGCTCCAACACATTGAGCTGATTCCATGTGGTGATGTGTGGGGGCTGAATTTATCCACCAATGTCATAGAGGAAGCATCCCATATTTTAATATCATCTCCGGATGAAGCAAATCTGAGGTTTTCCTGCATGACTGCACCTACAAATAGTTTAAAACAATATATTTAAAAAAAACAATTAAGGATAGGTCAAAATGAAGGATCTAATCTAAATCAGGTGGTTCTACTTGTCCACTTTTGTTCCAGAGGGGGGTGCTCACCACAAAGTAGCTGGAGCGATCCTTCTAAAATCACATTCTCTCAGTTGACCTTTCCAATAGCTCTCCACAGCAATTATAAAGAAATCCAACCTCCTTGGCATGCCTCGCATGACCTGGCCCCAGTGTAACCGTCCTACCGCTCTTCCCCAGGGCCACCAGACTCACAGGCCTTCTTTCTTGCCTCAATCTTCCCAGTTGCTGCCCCCTCTGCCTGGAATACTCTTTCCCCAGATTTCCCATGGTCATCTCCTTCACCTCACTCTAGTTTCAGCTCAAATGTGTCCTCAGAAAAGCTTTCCCTGACCACCATGGCTAAAGCAGCCCCACACCAGTTGCCCATTATGGTTTCATTTTTTTCCCCCACAGCACTTTCTGCTATTTGCAACTCTTTATTTATTCTCATAATAATGTCTGCTTCTCCTGACTTGAACAAAACAAAGATCCTGAAAACGGATTTTGTCTTGTTTACTATCAGTCTTGAAATGTTCCTGGCACTCAGTAGGTGCTCAACAAATAAGTACTGGCTAGAAAACGTCCTAAATCTTTTTAAAATGTATAATAAACTGGAGGATCCCTGCGGGTCAGAATCCAGTGACTCCAGTTTTTCCAAATAACTCCAAAATTAGCAAATATAGCCAAAGGAGATGTCACTAAGTCCCTGTACCAATACTTGGTCTAGGATGGCTTCACTCGTATTGTTTATTCACAGTATATAATTCGAGTACATAATTCTGACAAGTGATTTAACAAACCAAGGCAGTCTAAAAAACAGAAGGCAAGGGAGCTGCTTTAGGCAGATACTCTAAGAGCAGCAAGTGGTAATGCATGATGAGTCAGAAAAAAAATGCTCAAAAATACATGGAAGAAAAGGAAAGGAGCCTAGAAATATACCCTCCACACGTTCCTGGTGTGGACAGTGTAAGAGGACTGCACAGTAGTAGTGATGTCACAGAGTCCCAAGTCACCAACAAAGCATCACATTTATGTCCAGTATATCTTATTTCAGAGGCCATGTTAAAGGTATAATAATTACAAGGCCCTTTGATTCTCAAGAGACAAAAAAAAAAAATTTTTTTAATGTGCTTATAAAAAGACTAAAACTTTTGTTAACTAGAAAAGTCACTTATGCGGTGACTTATTATGCTTCATCCGTCGGATAAAAACAGTGTTACCAAAAGCCGTTCGTCATCTGTTGAAATGTGGACATGCAGTGTTTGGATTTGGTGCCTTGACATGTGGTAACATGTATTGGTTCCCTACTCACGGTACAATTAAGTGCTGGAAAGCGGATCTCTTAAACCCAGGAAACACAACTGAAAAATGCCTTTACTATAATCTCACACCATTCCCGTTAAGCGGTGTGGGGCAGTGTGGAAAGATCACTTAAGTAAGGGCTCAGAAAACAGGAGTTTGCCCCAAAGTTAGGTGGCAGTAACTTCGGCAGAGTCACTTAATGTCTGCTTCCTTCTCTTCAAGTGGAGTGGGGAAGGGGTCCACCTGCCCATCTACCTCGCTCTTCTGAGAACTGAGCACCTTTAAGGGAGAGTCATTACATCAGTCTCTCAAAGAAGGTCCCATTAAAGTGAGTTGTCAGGACACAAGGCGGCAAAAGACAGCCAACCCCAAATTTAGGGACAGCGCCTACAGGGGGAAAAAAAAATTCACTACAATATTTAGTTTAAACGAAAGTTCTTCAACTTTTACTTGCAGAAGAACTGCTCAACAGGGTTACCTTATAAAATGCATTCGAGCCGTAGAGGAGAGGTTTACAAAAGGGGAGGCGGCCGGTGGAGAAGCGGCAAACTTTCCGGGGGACAGCACACCCCCCAGAGCCGCCACCAACCCACCCACCCCAGCTGCCCAGACCACCTCTCAGGCCGAGTCGGTGACTGTCGCAGACGGAGGTGCGCGACCCCGGCCCGCGGCTGCCGTGCACTTCCGCGCCAAACTCGCTGCCGCGCCCCTGCCCGACAACTGCCCGGAGCACTGGACCGGCCCGGGCGCGCGGGGCTCGGGGACCTCCGACCCGCCCCCGGAGTGGCCGGAAGGCGGGCGGGGTTCGGGAGTCTGCAAGGACGCGACGCGCAGCGGCCCGCTGACCCCCGGCGCCCCGGAACCTCACCTCTCAGCCGCGGCACACCGGGGGCCACGGCGCGGCCCGCTCCGGCGCTGGGCTTCCGGCTCCCGCCCGGATTGTTAAACTTCGGCGGCCGGAAGTCCCGCCCGCAAGCGGCGTCATGGGGAGAGGCGCTGCACGGAGCGGGTGGCTAGGGTTGGCTACGCAGGGGCGGGGGCGGGGCCGGGGGCAGGGGCAGGGCCTCCGCGGGGATCCCTGTCCCACCGCCAGGGCGGGAGCTGGGGGCTTGGGCGGCTCCTTCCACGCCCCAGCGACGGCCTCTGGGCACAGGTAGATAGATGCCCCTTTGTTGTTTATTTGTTTGCTGACTGCCCGCTGGGTGCCGGGTTCTAGGATAGACTCGGTGCGCGATGATGGGCTTAGCCTGGGAGTACAGGGGTACTGTGAACGTTCATCGTCCCTGGCCTCGTGGAGCTTACAGTTCACTATAGGAGGCAGACGTTCATAAATAATTACATACTTAAAAGAAAAGTGAAGCTGACAGTTGCTTCAAAGGAAAGCTAAGAGGTGAATGAAACATATATGAAAGGGAAATGAACATGGATATGGGTTTAGGAAAGGCTTCCTTTGAAGAGGAAACCATGGAGAGCGGGTAATACCCCATGCAATTTACAAACCAGAAGGCATGCTCAGAAAAGCTCAGAAATAACCAAAAGTGTAAGTGTCTGAGGTATCTGACTTCCAAATCCATGAGCTTTCTTCCTAATCATTGATCTTTCTTCTTAATCATGCTGCAGGGTCAGGAACTTCAAACACCATCTGGTTGGAATTCTTCTGAAAGGGAGATTTCTCAGAGTGGAAAAAAGAGGAGCTGAACTGAGTTTTCAATACCAAGGCCTTTTTTTTAGCTTTACTGACAATTTTTGCTGAGAATACTTATAATAAATATAGGGCACTTCTTCTGCAAACAGTATTATTATTCTTTCATCACAAGTTTGTGAAAGAACTAGGAGTGGGTTTCTGAACTAGGTTCATAAGCCCCAATTATTTGTACCCATGTTGAAAATAAACTTGAAAACTCTGAGTGCAATTTTTTCAGAGCAGAAATTGAAATCCCAACCAAGTTGTAAAGATTGATGGGAAGCCTCAAAAGGAGAAAGATAGCAAGCAGCAACTGCCTTAATTGTGTAGTTTACAGTTCTTGAGTTTATTAAATCCAATTTTTGCAGGGATGGGGGCCAAAAAGTTGGAAAATGATAAAATAGAGTAAGGGAATAGAGGCAGTGAGAATTGGGGCAAATGGGGAAGAAAAGACGACTAAATCTCTGAAAAGTTAAAGCCAGAAAGAAAATTGAGACTAGAAAATGTGAAACAAAATATAATACATGTCATATAATACATATTATATACTGTATAATAAATATATATGATGATACATATTATTTATAATGCATACTTTACTAAACATTATATATGTATGCATGTATAGATATAATGTGTGTATGTATGCTATAAGTCATCCTTCCAAAAACATATACTATTATATGTCCCCCACTTTACATTTGAAGAAACAGAGGTTAAGTAATTTGCCCGAGGTCACACAGTTTAGAAATGGTATGGACAGGATTTAAACCCAGAACCATAAGTCTACAAAGACTGTGCTATATAGTCATTATGCTATATAGTCAAGAGCTAAAACACAGCATAAAGAGCCAAAAGTTAACCTCCACTGCCCTTCCTACTGGTTAGAAGTTACATGGTCTTGACAGTTCTGTCATTCTTGTTCCTACCGTTGTGTCTATGTGCATACTTTCCTCAGATCTATAAAATATAAGCAATAGAAGCCAAATGTTGGGAACCTCACTAACATATGAATTATATAAACATATATACCTTTCCAAAAGTAGACATCATTACAAGGAATATTTCTAGAGACAATGAAGGATACTTTGTAACAATAAAAGTGTCAGTAAAGCCAGAAGCAATATAAATTATATATGTGACTACAAAACTCAAAGTATATGGAGAATAAATGTCATAATTAAAGGGGAAAAAGGCATATCCAGAATCATTGTTTGAGACTTTAAAAGAATTCTCTCGGGCGCCTGGGTGGCTCAGTTGGTTGGGCGACTGCCTTCGGCTCAGGTCATGATCCTGGAGTCCCGGGATCGAGTCCCGCATCGGGCTCCCTGCTTGGCGGGGAGTCTGCTTCTCCCTCTGACCCCCCCCCTCTCATGTGCTCTCTCTCTCAAATAAATAAATAAAATCTTAAAAAAAAAAAAAAAAAGAATTCTCTCAATAATTGATAGAATATCCAAATAAGAAAAACAATAAGTAAAGATGTGGAAGATCTGAACATTATTAACTATTCTATATGAAAGAAAGAAAGAAAGAAGGAAGAGAAAGAAAGAAAGAGTTCCAAAGCCAATGATCTATGCACTCTCTTAAGGAACCTAGAAAAAGAGGAGCAAATTACACAAAGAAAACAATGAAATTGAAAACAAATTAACAGTAGAAAAAATTTGATGAAATCAGAAGGTGAATCTTTGTAATGATTAATAAAATTGATAAACCTCTACCTAGACTTATCAAGAAGAAAGAGAAAACATAGGTTACCAATAGGAGAGGTGAAAGAGAGGCCATCAATATAGAGCCGAAAGATATTTCAAAAGATAGTAAGGGAAAAATATGAACAACCTTATAACAATAAATTTGGTAATTTGAAATAAAATGGACAAATATCTTGGAAGACATGAATATTAAAACTGACACAAAAAGAAATAATATGAGTAGTCCCTATATATACTACAGAATTTGCATTCATAATTAAGGAAAGAAAATATCAGGATCAAATGGCTTCACTATTGAATTCTAACAAACACATAAGAAAGAAATAATAACAATCCAATATAAACTTTTTCTGAAAACAGAAGAGGAGGGAATATCTCCTAAACTTATTTTTTTAAGGATAGTATTAGTCTGATACTAAAACCAAACACATTACAAGAAATAACTATAGACTCATATCTCTCATACATACAAAAATTATACATGCATGCAAATTAAATATATATGCAAATTAATTCCAATAACATATAAAAAGGATTATACATCATGACCAAGTGGAGTTCATTCCAGAAATGGAAGGTTAGTTTAACATCCCAAAATCAGTGTATATAATTCACCATATTAACAAAATAAATAATACCCATATGATTATATCAATAGGTGAAGCAAAAGCATTTGAAAAAATCAGCATTCACTCACGATTAATAAGTCTCAGCAAACTAGGCAAAAAACAGGGAGGAACTACCTCACCTGGGTCAAGAACATCTATGAAAACCCCATAGACAGCACCATACTTCATGGTAAAAAACCGAATGCTTTTCTCCTAAGAACAAGAACAAGACAATCATGGAACACTACATCAAAAACTAATGATGATGTACTGTATAGTGACTAACATAACATAATAAGGTAAAATAAAATTTAAAAATAAGTAAAAAATGCTGAAGATGAAAAAAAAAAAAAAGACAAGGATGCCCCAGTCTCACAAATACTATTCAAATTCTTCTGGAGGCCCTCGCTGGTACAGTAAGAGACAAGCAGAAAGAAAGAAAAGCACACAGAATGTACAGGAAGAAGCAAAACTCTATTTGTAGACAATATGATTGCGTACTGGAAAATCATAAGAAATATGTTGAAAAGCTCTTAGAACCAATAAGCAAATTTAGCAAAACTTATGCAAAATCATATACAAAAATAAAGGAGCATCTCTAAATAGTAGCAATAAGCAACTGGAAAATGAAATAAAAATTACAATTCCATTTCCAATGGCATCCAAAAGCATAATACTTACAGTTAATTTAATAAAATATATTTAATAACTACACAAACTATAAAACATTGCTGAGAGAAGTTAAATATAGATATAGATATCATATTAATGAGATGGAAAATATTGCTAGAATGTCAATTTTTCAAAAAAGACAAATTCGAAAGACCTATCCCTGCTGTCGATCTAGATTTAATACAAATTAGTCCATTGTGACAGAAAGCAGTGTAGCATTTGCCTGGGTAGTGGGAGGGATGGACTACAAAGAAGTCAAGGAAGCAATTGGTGGTAATGGAAAGTTCTTTACCTTGATTTTTGTGGTGGTTTCAGCACATCTATCAAAGTTCATAGAAGGGTTTATTTTAAACTATGCAGTTTAATATTTGTATATTCTACCTAAATAAATTTTATTTTAAAGAATTTCAGGGACTAAGAGTTCCAGATCCTTAAGAAATAAAGTGATGTCCTTGACTTAGAAGAGAAAAACAAAATTAATTATTTCTTAAAAAGACATACTAAAATACATAACTGTCAAATTTCAGAATATTGGTTTGAGAGAAATTTTAAACATTCCCCAAAATGAAAAAAAAAAAAAAGTTACTATACAAGTTTCAAGGATTCAAATGGCTTCCATCTTTTTAATAGGAATACTAGAATTTATAAGACAATGGAACAATCCCTTTATATTTTTGAGCAAAACAAAGAAGAAAGATTATTAACTAAAAATTATCTAGTCCTATTACTATTCAAGTGTGAGGGAGGAATAAAAACATTTTCAGTCATGTAACATCTTAACCAATTTACCTCCCATGTACCCTGTGAGGAAGCTATTTGAGGGGTTGCTCCACCAAAACAAAGGAGCAAACCTAGAGAGAGGAAGCGTGGGTACGGTACCCACCCTGAGAAAGGTAAAGGGAATCCCCAGGATGTCACTGAAGGAAAATCCCAGGATAACAGCCAGACACTGGGCTTAAAGAGCAATCAGTCCAGACAGCAGGTCAAAAGGCTCCAGGAGTGCTATTGTCAAAAATAAAAATACACACACACACACACACACATACACACACACACACACACACCCATATTTGACATGCTTAATTGTGTTATGAAGAGATTTGCAGAACTGGGAGAGAGGAGGTAAAGGGCTTATTTCCTAACTGAATACATAAAAAACTGGAAAACCAACCAACCAGCCAAACAATAAGAGAAAACTAACACTAGGGAAACAAAAAGTTGTGCAAGAAAGGAAAAATGGAAATAGCAACGACAATATACCATATAATTCTGTGATGAGTAATATTAACATAATCATAAAAATGAACATGGAATGTTCATTTAACCAAAATTATGATACAGCTATCTTGAGTTGGTAGGGAGATAGGAAGTATTCATTTGCATGTGGTTGGGTCCTGTGAGAACTGATTCCCTGCCTTCTATGGTGGAAAGTTAATAGTAAATCCTAAAACTGAAAAAATATTTATCATGAATAAGCTTATTATTCAGAGAGATGGAGATAAAATCCAAAAGACACAACAAAAAACGTTGCCTCAGGGAGAGTAGTAAGTGGGTGATGATGAATAAAAGCAAGGGACTGCTTTGTTTTTTTTGTTTTGTTTTTTAGCCTTGTGGTTTTATGTTCCTCTTTTTAACTTATTCCAATATGTCTGATTCTTTTAAGTAAAGTAAATTTAAAAAGAAAAAAAGTAAGTACAAAATATTGACCCATTCATATTTTAAGGCGTCAAGATTTAGAAAGGATAGAGCAGCTAGATAATATATTTTATAGTGGTTTTCAGGGATACGCCAAAAAACCACATTGTTTGTTATTATTGCAATGTCAATGAACATTTGTGAGTCCTCCAACTTCCCAGGAAGCTGTGCGGGTTAGGTGATTTCGGTCACCAAGATGAACAATATCCCTACCTTGGAGAAGCTCAGGTTATACCAAGGTAACACATACTAGTGATACAAAGTGGTAAATGCTATAATATTTATCAAGTGCTGGGGAGCCTCAGTGGACAAAAGAATTAGTACTGCCTAAGGAGCTAGGATTGGTTTCAAAAGGAAGCAGGATGACATATACTTAACAACTTACAGTTTCCGGGTACTGATAGGGTCCTATGACATGGAGATCTGCACCCCTTCTCTCTCCATCCCTTCCCCACAACTGCCACCACCCATTCCTTTGGGACCCTGCTGCCCCACATGGTTCTTCTCTGCACACTCTTTCTAGGACTTTCCCGTGGCTCCTTCTGGCACTTTAATCAGGTTTGGGCTCAATTCTTACCTCTTCTTTTCTCCAGACTACGTTATCTAAAATATCCCCACACCTCATCATGCTCTGTCTTCTTACCTGAATTTGTCTTCAAAGCACCTAACTGCCTGACATTTTACAATATTATACATTTATTTGCCTTTGGTTTGTTTAGTTTCTTTATTGGAATGACAGTGCCGCATGAATAAGAATTTTGACCCCTTTTTTCCTTGCTACTGTACTCCCAGTGCTTAGACCAGCGCCTGGCATCTAGTAGGCCTTCAGTAGTTATTTGTTGAATGTGTAAATGGATGAAGACTGAATATCTCCAGTCTAAATCACCTAAGTGCAGACCCATACATACTCAACTGCTGCTGTCTCCACCAAATCATACTACTGCCTCTCTGCCAAACTGTCCCCTCTTCCATAGCCCCTCAGAGCATCCCAAGGGCTCAAACCAGACATTTGCAAGTCAATACTGACTTTCCCCTGTTCCTTCCCTCCTTCCCACAAACATCCAAATAGGTCATCACTAAACCCAGTTTATTCTGTTGATGAATAACTCTCAAATCTGTCCAGTTCTCCCCATCTCCAGTAGCTATTATCTTGATTTAAAGTATCCTTGACTCTTGGCTGGATTGTTGAAAGAGTCTCCTCCTCATTTGTTTTCGTGGTACCAGGTTTTGATCCCTCCAACAATCTTCCAAACTCCTACCACATTGCTTTTCACAAAATGCAAATCTGATCACATGACTGCTCTGCTTAAAACCCAGGTTCTTAGAATAAAATCTAACTCCTTTGCCCGGCCCCCTAGGCCCTTCACCACTGCCTCAGGCTGACGTCCCCAGCTTTTCTCTGGCTACCTGTTCAGCCTTACGGGACAGATATACCCCGTACCAGTTTGTCTAGCCTTTGTCCTTGCTGCTTCCTCTGTTTAGAACATGTCCTGCCCCTCTCCAATTTGATCAGATGGCAGAGACTGAGAAACTGTCCCCCCTGCTGGGTGCTGCCACAGCATCCTTGGCCCACCCCACTGGACTGTAAATCATGCATCTACTCATTGGCCCCCTGCACTAGACCCAAAGCTCAGGGGCATAGCGCCTGCCTATGAAAAATATGTCTTTACGTCCCCAGTACCTAGCGTGATGCCTGACACAAAGGAGATACTTAATAAATGTTTGGAGAATGAATGAATGAGTGAATCCGTTTTTCAGAATCTCTTCTTAGAATCTAGCAGTAAAGTGGAAAATGGATTGCTGGTAGGGAGTCTCAAAGCATGCAGGCTAGTTAAGAGCTAACTGACATATTCCGGACAAGATGAAGAGAGCCTGGACTCAAGCAGAGGCAACAGGAATGGAAATAAGGAGTCAGAATAAGAGACTTTTGTTCAAAAAAACAAAAGGTATTTTATGAGCAAATGCAATTGAGCACTGTGTGTTTTCTGAAGGATGGGTCTAGTGTTTTAAATTTAGACACAGGCTGGAAAGCCAGACATACCCCGTGAGAAGCAATCAATCAACAAACTTCATGAAAGTGAGAGGAGGTGATTGAAGTAGACAAAGAGGTTAGTAAGGCACATAGAGTTTTTGATACAGAAATAAAAGAGAGTGTTTTAACTGCCGAAGAATCTAGAGGCTGACAAGGAGAGTGAAGATTTGAGTGCAGAGGATGTAATAACTGGAAAAGTTTGCCTCAGTCCTTAATATGGTAATAAAATTTGCAGACAGCCCATAGTACTATACTGACTGCAAAGTTATACATTATACAAGCTGCCTTCCATTTTGACCAGAGAGGTATAAAAGTAAGCTAGCAAGCTTCTGGGATTTATTGGGGGGGAAATAACTAACTTCCAGGGCCTGCCACAGGGGCCGTGTAGCCTTCCCTCATTTACAAATAATTGACATCGCTAGAGTCACAATGTGACGTAACGCTGAAGGTATCCCCAAAACATGGAAAGATTCTGTGATGACATCTGTGCTTTAGCCTAAGTGTGGGGAAGGGAAAGGAATGGATATTTCCTAGGAACCTACTATGTGGAGGACACCATGGTTTACATGTGTCTGTCACCCATCTTTACTTTTTAAAAATGAACATGAATCATTATCTGTCATAATTGATTTTGGGAAATTCTTTTTGGGAAATTCTTCAAAAACAATGAAGACCGAGACACCTGGGTGGCTCAGTCAGTCAAGCGTCTGCCTTCGGCTCAGGTCATGATCTCAGGGTCCTGGGATCGAGCCCCACGTCAGACTCCCTGCTCCGTGGGGAGTCGGCTTCTCCCTCTCCCCCCTGCTCATGCTCTCTCTCTTGCTATCTCTCTCTCTCTCTCTCAAATAAACAAATAAAATATTAAAAAAAAAAAAACAATGAAGACTTGTAAATACTTTTTTTTCTGAATAGATAGTAAATACATATTATAACACATTTAATCAGTAGAAAAAGGTAGAGTTAAAAATAAATCTTCTCCCATCCCAGATACTGAGCCACATTTTTTCACCTCTGGGACAATAACTAAAAATAATTTCTTATGCACCTTTCCAATAATATTCTATACATATGTACACTTTTACATACATCATTCAAAAATCCATTCACTATTCACTGAACACAACATTAGCTTACTATACATCTGTTCTGTGCTCTTCTCTTTTTCACTTAACAATCTAGCTTGGAGAGTTCCCCACCTTAGTACATATTGATCTCATTCCTTTTTCTCATCACATAATATTGCACTTTGTGGATGTATCATGTTTTATTTAACGAAGTCTCTGTTAGCGAAAATTAAAGATGTTTCCAGATATTCTTTACACATGCATATTTCTCATACACACAATTAGAACTGTATTTGCTAGCACTGTCAAATAGTGATATGATGTAAACAACTTACTCAAATTTAAATGTTTTAGTAGCCACATTAAAAAAAGTAAAAGAGGGGTGCGTGGGTGGCTCAGTCAGTTAAGCATCTGCCTTCAGCTCAGGTTGTAATCTTGGGGTCCTGGGATCAAGCTCCACATCAGGCTCCCTGCTCAGCAGGGAGTCTGCTTCTCCCTCTCCCTCTGCCCCTTCCCCCAACTTGTGTGCTCTCTCGCTCTGTCTCAAATAAATAAATAAAATCGTTAAAAAAATAAAAAAGTAGAAAGTAAAACAAGTAAAATTAATTTTTAAAATATATTATATTTAACCCATTATATCCCAAATATTTCAACTTGTAAATCAAAGTAAAAAATCAGCAAGAGGGGCACCTGGGTGGCTTAGTTGGTTAAGCATCCGACTCTTGATTTCAGGTCAGGTCACGATCTCAGGGTCATGGGATGAGCCCTGCATCAGGCTCTGTGCTCAACGTGGAGTCTGCTTGTCCCTCTCCCTCTGTTCCTCCCTACTCTCGTGCATGTTCTCTCTCAATCTAAAATAAATAAATAGATGGATAGATAGATAGATAAATATAATCTTTAAAAAAATCATCAATGAGATATTTTATATTCTTTTACTTGGACTGAGTCTCTGAATTCCAGTGTATATTTTATAGTGTACAACCCAATTCAGACAAGCCACATTTCAAGGGCTTAGCAACCGGTTAGGTGTGGTCATGGCTACCATATTGGATGGCATAGGTATATACATTCCTAGAAGAAGAATTGCTCAGAAGAATATGAGGTAAATTGCCTTTCAAAGAAGTTGTACTTATTTACGTTACTTTCAGTTCGGTTAAAGATAGCATATCACTGAGTTTTGATTTGCAGTTACTTCATTACAAGTGAGGTTGAACATCTTCTTATATGTTGAAAAGTTATTTGTATTTCCTTTTCTGTGGATTATTTTTTCTTTCTTAGTTTCTTTCTTTCTTTTTCTTTCCTTCTTTCTTCTTTCTTTTTTTTTTTTAAAGATTTTATTTGACAGAGAGAGAGACAGCGAGAGCAGGAACACAAGCAGGGGGAATGGGAGAGGGAGAAGCAGGCTTCTTGCCGAGCAGGGAGCCCGATGTGGGACTCGATCCCAGGACCCTGGGATCATGACCTGAGCTGAAGGCAGACGCTTAACGACTGAGCCACCCAGGCGCCCATCCTTCTTTCTTCTTTCTTTCTTTCTTTCTTCTTTCTTTTTACTGGATTGGTTTTCTTCCTCACTGGTAGATCAGAGAATGAAACTACTCCCTTTATCTGTCATAAATGTGGCAAACATTTTTTCTAGTTTACCACTCTTTTGGCTTTGGTTATAGCATTATTTTGCCATGCAAAAATGTTTACATTTTAAGAAGTCAGAATATCAATCCTTTATGGCTTCTTGATTTTATCATACTTGTAGAGGTTGTCATCTCTCTAAGATCATTTAAAAAATCTTTTCCATGACTCTTCTAATCCTCATAAAGTTATGAAACTGATGTCATCATTTCCATTTTACAAATTGGAGAATAGATGCTTAGAGAAATATTAAATAAATTGCTTAAAAACACCCAGCTGATAAGTGGAAGTGCTAGGATTCAAACCCAGTCTGTCTAGTAACACTAAAGACTATGCTGCTTTTTTGACTACACTGCAATGATCAATATAATCTGTGTTAGGTGTCTCCCTATTGTCTGCTTCTTTTAAATCCTAGTGCTGTATTAAATATATCATTATTATTGATAGCTAAAGCATTCCATCAGTGCTAACACCATCTTCCCACAAAATTCCAGATAAATAGAAATAAGAACTCTGGGCAATCCCATGGTGTAAGGATGACAGTTGTACCCCAGGTGGAGGAAACCAAGGATAGTCAACTGGAGTGCAACACATGGGAAGGCTAACACATGGGAATGATGACATTTGATTGGTGTCATAAAGGAGATGCAGAAATTAGACATACAGAACAGAAAGACAAAAAGTCATAGAGAATGAACATAAAATATTCAAGAGTTCAGTTCATTGAGTGAAAGAGAACAAATAACAAGTTTCAGCGAGACAGCAAAGAGCTTTGACTTCTAGACTGAAGGGTTTGGACATATTTATATGAGTAGACAGAAGTCACTGATAGATTTTGGAAAAGGTAGTGACATGATTGGAATTCTGCTTCAGAAGATTAATCTGGCTGGTGTGTGTAAGAGCTACTGGAGAGAGAAGAGTGAAGGAGAGGGAGAGAGGGAGTGAATGAGAGGGAGAGAGAGAGAGAGAGAGATAGGTGTGAGGGAGAGAAAGGGGGGAAAAGGAGCAGATCATTTAGGGTCCTGGAGAGGAAAATTAATCCATCTCATTATTGTACTACATGATTGTGTTGTATTCCTATTTACTTACCTTTTCCACTTAATTTTACTCCAAATGACAACTTACATTGTTTTAAAAACTCAAATCTGTCCTTTAAAGAAATAGATTTTTACCCCTTCAAGCTTTGAGACAAATTCAAAAGAGAAGTTTCAGGAATATCTTGTGCAGTGATTTCACTGCTAGATAAATGTACAGCTTCTCGAAGTGAATACCTTGGAAAAATGTTCCAGTGTTTTCATCTAATGTTTAAAAAAAATCACTTTATAGTTTTATCTCGTGCCAAAAACAAATTTCAACCACCATGAAGGAGAAGAAAGTCTGCCTTTCTTATGTGCGATTTTCTGAGAGTACATATATCTTAAATTCATATGTTTAGTTAACAGGCAAGCTTCCTTAAAATGAAGACTAGTCTGTGGGGGGTTGTCTTCATTTTTAAATCAATATCTGTCAGAGCTGAGTTTAAAAAGCTGACTGGGTTTCAACTGCAAGCTGGCTTCCACCATCATCATTCAACAGATTGTAGACATCTGTTGTTTTTGGTTGCCCTCCATTTTCCCCACATATTCTGGAAACAGCAACTCTTCTTTCCTCTGGATTTATTCCTGCCCTCTTTGGACTTTTTCCTCTTCTTTCCTTTGGATTTATTCCTCCCCTCTCAAACCACGTGATTCTGATCATGTGGCCATTCACAGTACCTAGTCCCTAGCCTAGAAATGGGCCCACAACCCTGCCCTGACTAATCAGAGTCCTTCTGAGCAAGTTGTATATTCTGAAGTGGGGAAAGAGTTGTTCCTTCTTTTCTCTGGAGTTACAAGGCTGAGGAAATGTAAGCCTGGAGCTGCCCCCTGTCTTATATCCCTGCATGGACAGGGACCCTATATGCAGTAGAAGAGAATGAGACCAAAATGTAGAAGGACAGGGATGTGTGGATGAGGGGTTATGGTGAGAAATGGAGAGAAAATGGTAATATCATTCAAAACCTGCTTCCTCCCTTCTCATTCTCATCAATGGAAACCAATAAATTCCTTAAACTGATTTGACTTGAGCTTCCAGTAATTGCAACAAAAAGAGACCTAATTGCTTCACTTACAAATTAGCTCCAATGTACCCAATATGACATCACAGGCTTTAGCTCATCCAATCTTTTTGATGTCCACATCTCTGTTAGCTATGTTCTCTTTCTTACTCTATTCTCTTAGATTTTATCCCATCTCTCTGACCACTCCATCTTGGTCTCCTTTTGGCACTTTGCCCCCCTGGGTTTCCATGCTGTGTCCTTCTTCCTGTGAAATAGTATCAAAACCCACAGCTTCAAAACCCACTTCTATTCTGTTGACTCTAAATGCGACATCACACAGGCCCCTCCGGCCCAAGGGGCTATAGTAAACTTATTGTCTTTGACACCAAACCTGCTCCTTCTACCTATTATATTCTGTATCTCAACTGATTGACCCGTCACCCAACCATAAGCTCAATCCAGAATCCCAAGAATCATTGTTAGAGTCTCCTCCCCTATCTTCTCTTTCCCTCTATTCTATCAGTCATTAGATCATACACATGTTGTTTTCTAAGTATCCTTCAAATCAGCCCCTACTTTTCACCTTAACATGCCCTACCCTAGTTCAAACTATCTAGTCTGGAATACTACTGTAACTTCCTAGTGACTCATCCTACCTCTAGGTCAGTCCCTTTATACTGTATGTTCTATCCTATTACCAGAAGGATCTTCCTACAAAACAAATATGACCATTTCACTCCTCTCCTGAACATGCTTCAGGAGATGGCTCCCCATCATTTTTAGGATGAAGTTCTAACTCCTTAGCTTAGTACATACAGCCGTTCTTGAGTCACCAAACGTATTAAACACTCACCATGTCCCAAGTTCTGTAGCAGATGTTGTAGTTGCAGAAAATAAAACAAAAACATAACTTCTGCCTAAAAGAGCTGCTAGTTTTGGAGAAAAGTCACTAAACGACAGTAACTTGGTTGAAATGTACAACACGAATGCTGTGATTCATGCCTTTTCTAATTCCATGAAAAAACAACATCAAATACATGATCCAAGAGACCTCAACCTGAGTTATTTGCCTACTAGAGACCACTCTTACTTTTAGCCATTTTGCTTGAACTGAGTTGAGGCTATTCTAGAAAAGATTAAAGGAAGATTCATCCCAAAGAGTGACTTTTTGCATTTCTTGTAGCTCCTGATAGATATTAGCACTCAAGGCGATTTGAGCACTACCGGCTTGCACGCCTATACCTTGATGGAGAAGGCTTTGTCTACCTATGGCCCCATATGTTCACCTGTGGGTCAGATGGCCCTCCTGTGCCTTCTAAACACAAAATAAAGGATGCTTTATATCACTTGGTTTCTAATAGCATGCCATAGACTTTAATGCAACATTATGGGGTTACAGTATTTAATTGGTTTGGTGCTTGCTTCCTGTCTACTCCTATAATAAAGGGTACATTAGGTGTGCTTTATGTGTATGGCTTGACTTTGAATAAAACAGCTGCTCTCATTTTAAACTAGAGAAAAAACTAGGAATTATATCACAGGGAACAATCCTTCACCTGATGACCTAATGTATTTTTTTTCCCTTCTAATTTCCATGAGTCTAGACGCATCTTTTGTGAGGAAAAAATGCTCTCTGGCTGTTAATTTGACAGCTGGAAATTTTTTGCTCTTTTTCACCTGGACTTTCATCACTGATTTCAGCTTGTGGGGGACAGGGGAGCTGTCTCACAGAAACTATTTTTGAAAGCTGACGAACAATGGTCCAAGGGTGACTTGTGACGCAGAAAAGTAAGCATTAAGCAGATTGTTGAATAGGAAAAAAAGTTGTTTGATATTTTCCTTCCTCCTGCTGAAGTATTGACCAGAAAAGGCCTTCTTGGGTGCTAGTGAAATTCTATTTCTTTATCCCCTGTGGTTACTAGGTGTGCTCAATTTGAATAAATTCATTGAGCTTATTCTTTGGATTCATGCAACTTTCTGTATGTATGTTATACTTCAACAAAAAAAGAAAGAAAGAAAAAAAAAAACCCTGCAACATCCCCTCCCCACCTGGAGATTGGAGGATAAATACACACACACACACACACACATGCTCCCTCTTAATGCAAAGTGATTATTTTCCTAAAATATCTTTCTCTTTTCTGTTAGACTATAAATTCTCTTCCTTCTTTATTAGACTTTAAATTCCTTGAGAGTAGGGCAAATGTCTTACATAGTTTACTCTCCTTCTTGGAGCTAGTACATAGGAGATACTTAGATATATGCTGAACAAATGAGTGAGTGAAGCAATGAATAAATGACCAAAGTAAAGATATTAGAAACAGATCTTAATGACTCAGAATAGGAATATAGTAAATTAGTATTCTCTACATTGCAAAAGGCAATTATGTTCATGATAATCTTGGACATTGGCCAGGTTCTCCAGGCAGCTCGAATCTCATAATTGTGGTAAATATTAAATATAATGTTTGACCAATCAAACCAGCCTTATTCTCAGTATTACCAGATAGGCGTCAGGAAGAGTAAGGTCTCTGTGACTTAGTGATTGTCTTTAAAGAGTGTTTTAACTACGGTACTGCAGGGTGAGATGGGCTTAGTGTTGGAGCAGGGGACAGGACACCGCCTCCATCCCCCATGTGATAAAATCTTCATTCATGTCATGAGAACAGTCATTGATATTATAGGGACCTGACTTAACATGTACGGTTTTATTTTGTTATTGTTTTCTTAAGCCTTCATCTTGAAAAATTCCATGCTTAGACTGTGGAAGAACAAATAGAATAGAACAAGGTAGAAAGAGTATCAGCTGATACTGTAGCCTCACTGCATGAAGCTTTTGGTTTTGCTAACATAAGGGTGTAGGTTTTAACAGCTGTGATGTCTGGGACTGCGCAGAGTGGCATGTTATAACTAAGATCCTTGCACGAAGCTGAGATCTTCAAAACATCATGTGGCCCGCAGAAAAGTGGCTCCCTAAAAATACCCACATCCTAATTCCAGGAACCTGTGAATGTTACCACACATGGCAAAGGAGAATTAAGGTTGTGAATGAACTGACCTTATAATAACAAGATTATCCTGAGTTATCTGAGTGGTTCCAATGTCATTACAAGAGTCGTTAAAAGTGGAAGAAGAAGACAGAGGAAGAGATCAGAGCCATGCCATGTGAGAAAGACCTAACTCAGCATTGTTGGCTTTGAAAATGGAAGGAGGACCAACAGCTGAGGAACGTGGGCAGCTTTTGGAAGCTTCAAAAGAAAGAAATGGATTCTCCCCTAGAGCCTCCAGACACCTTGGAATCCTTTTAGCTGACATCTTGATTTTAGCTCAATGAGATACATTTTGGACTTCCGACCCACAGAATTACAGTTTATGATAATTTACTACAGCAGCAATATGAAACTAATGCAGACTTCAGCCTCCATAAATGTTGGACTAGAAAAAAATCTGCTCATTAACACAGGTAAAGAACAAGGGATTGTATTTAATTTCCTGGTGTTTTAGGTTAAAACGTGTCCCCTGAGATTTTGTTACCATGGCCTTGCCCTTCACTAGGTGTAGGATCTGGGATTCCCGAACTGAGAAATCATCCAAATAATTTTTCTCAGGGAGCGGCTCCTGGCAAAATGCTCTTAGAAAGACCCAACCTTAGTCTAGGACCTGCACGATTTACACAGATAAAGTTCTGAGAATACCCTACTTAAAATGCCAATCCAAATTTTTTTTTTAAAAAGAGAGAGAAAAAATAATCCAGCATAAACCAAGTAAGCAGATACATCAAAGAGTAAAATCAATATCACAGGAGTATCATATAATAGAAAAATGACAGAGAAAGGGAAACAAGGTATGTTTTAAATGGTTGACAATAGAAAAGAGAGAATCAGAATAATAAAACAAGACACTATTAAAAAGATCAGACAGATTTGATAAAGAACAACGTGGAAATTCTAAAACTGAAGAAGATAGCCTTTGCAATTAAAATTTTTATGAACAGATTAAACAGCAGGTTTGGTAGAATCAAAAAGAGAATTAGCAAACTGAAAGATAATTCTAGAGACACCATCTAGAACAATGACAGAGAGGGTAGAAAGAGAAGATCGAAAATATGTGTACTAAGGATTCCTAAAGAAGAGCACCAAGTGAGTGGGAGAGAAGCAATATTTAGAAAATGTATTATATATATGTATATATATATATACTTATTTTTTTTTTTTAAGATTTTATTTATTTATTTGAGAGAGAGAATGAGAGAGCACATGAGAGGGGGGAGGGTCAGAGGGAGAAGCAGACTCCCTGCTGAGCAGGGAGCCCGATGTGGGACTCGATCCCGGGACTCCAGGATCATGACCTGAGCCGAAGGCAGTCGCCTAACCAACTGAGCCACCCAGGCGCCCCTATATATACTTAAAACCAATGTCAAGTAGGTACCGATGAAGAAAGTAAAATGGTTATTAAGTACCTCTCTCTTGACTCTTGCTTCTGGCATAAAGTAAATAATAACCCTACACATTGAATAATTAGTCATTCTTTTCTATATTGTATGTCATAGGTTTCTCCTTTGCCAAAATATAATCTGCACAATTTAAAAACATTATACTTATAAAAATATAAAATGAATATAAGACGAAGACGTCATTCAACTCATTAATTGGGAAGGGAAGTTTTAAAATGGTAAGGCTTATTCAAAGAACACTTTTTAAATGTTAGAATAAGATTGCTAGGTTAGACACAAAACTGGGCTTGTCCTACAGGACAATGAATGATCACCTTTGTGTTATCGTCCCATCACTGGCATCCCTTTGGGACAAGATTCGTTTACATTTTTACTATCAGTTTTTTACAAGTTAACCTCCACTCTTTCAGAGATGTAAAATGTCCTAATCAGTAGTAAATAAAATGCCAAACAAAAGTTTACAACCCTAGAGAATCAGATACCTACTTCAGGGACGTTAGACAATGCCCAGCATTCCATGGGCAGGACACCCAGTGATCCTTTCTGCCTATTTCCAAATTGGGGATAGTTTTTCTTAACATTCCATTGATTTGGAAAGGTTTCATAGATTTAAAAATCCATTAACACCAAAGTTGGCCCTTCATCGTGCTTCATAGGTCTTTCTTAGAATAACTTTAAAAGAGAACTGTACTTCGGTGGGTGGTAGGAAATGATACAATTGGACTACTCAAATACAACTGGGACAGCTGATGTAGGGCAGGCTACTTTCATTTTATCATAAAAAACAACACCAATACCACAACCTAGTTAGGGTTTGCAAAGGTGACTATGTCTTTCCTGCCCATTTGCAATCCAGTCCCCCTATTGCAGCCAGAGTGACCTGCAGTGCAGATCTGACCTTGTTGTTCCCTGGCTGTGAATCCTTGAGGAGCTTTCACACCTCACTGTGGTCCCTGCAGCATTTAGTGAGCACGCATATCCCACTAGCCCTTCCTCTCACTATCCCTGTGTTACCACCACAGGCTCGTGACCCAGCCAAACTGAGCTTCTTTCCAGTTCTTGAAAAGCCACTCTCCAGTTTGCCTTTAGGTGTCCCAAAATGCTATTCTCTAAGTCTGGACTATTTTCCTCCATCTTCAGAAACTAATTCTTCCTTATATAACTATATTAGTTTAAAACTTGTCTTAGCTCAGATTTCCTAGATGACAGAGCCTAAAGCAAGAAATCAGTGCTAGTGCTTTGTGGGGAGGGCGGGGATGTGTAATCCTGGGGCAAACAAGTGTGAGAAAAACAGGTGAAGCAAGATAGGATGTGAAGCAACGGGAAATGTGTTAGCACTCTGACCACTGCTTCAGCACAAGCCTTGAGAAGTACAGCAGTTTGCTCAGCAGATGTGATTGTTGAGTATTCAAGATTTCTCAAGGTGACTGTACACACCACAATGCCTCAAAAGGGGAGAAAGTAAGAAGGGGAATCTGCCCCAACCCCATGTATCTTTTGTTTCCCACTAGGCTGGTCTTTAGAGGATCTCAGCTTTATGCCAAGATCTTAGTTCTAACTTGCCACACTGTGCATTCCCTAGCCTCATGGCCCTTAAAACCCCAAGTGGGGTGAACCACCTCATCCTTCTAGGTCATGACATCTGGCCTTTTCTGCAGCCTCTCAGAATACCAGATCCCGTATCCAATGATGTGTGCAGGGAATCAATATATGCTACTTATATGTGCCAAGATATGCCACTTGGGATAAGAATTATTTCGAGCTGAAAGCATTTGGGATTCAAGAAATACAGAAAGAAGCATTTCTGGAGCTTCCCTTCTCTGATCAAAAGCAAAAACTTCTGAGAAATGAATACTGCCGGAAATCCCCTCTCCCAGGGAAGGTTTATGGTCACAGAGAAGATGGAAATTCAGCACCGAGTGGATCTGCACAAAGAAAATATACTCATTGGTTTCTCCCATATATTTACCTTCTCATAGTTTGTCCTCCTTGGAATCCTAAAACCTTTTTCTTTGTTTTGCACTTCTCTACAAATTTACTATCCTTTGTTAAGATGCTATATAAGCCCAAATTTTTTTGTTTTTGTTTTTGTTTTTGTTTAGAGAGGGAGAGAGAGAGAGAAATGGGGAAGGGCAGAGGGAGCGAGAGAATCCCAAGCAGGCTCCGCACCCAGCACAGAGCCTGACGTGGGGCTCGATCTTGCAACCCTGAGATCATGACCTGAGCCAAAAATCAAGAGTTGGACATTTAACTGACTGAGCCACCCAGGTGCCCCTATATAAGCCCAAGTTCTAACCACCTCTTTCAGTTACTCATCACTGAGTTTCTCCCACATGTATTCACGCTACTCTGTTTTTCTTGTGCTAACCAATCAGCCTTTGTCAATCTACTTCACAGGGCCCCAGTCAGCAAACCTAGAAAAGTAGAGGAAAAGTCTTTTTTCCTTACCTGCAAGTATTTCCAGAATAAGGAGTAAAATGTTCTAGTTTAGATCCTCTGAGAAGCAGATGTCAAAACTGTGTTAAGTGTCCAAGATATTGATTGTGTGAAACAACTGTGAGGAAATTGAGGGAGGGGCAAAAAGGTAGAAAAAGTAGAGAATGATGTGAAAGCATAATGGAGTCAGGGAAGGAAGTTCTTACTAAGAAAGTTTTAGTCAGACTGATGGGGAATCCTAGGGCCAAAGCTGCCTATCATAGGAATCCTGTGTTGCGCGGGAATGGGCCAGCCTCAGGATCCCTCTGTGACGTAGTCTCTGGCAGAGAGAACCTGGGGAAGTGGGGCATCAGCACCAACACAGTAGTGGATTCAGAACACAGAAGCTGGAGTCACCCATTGCTTCTGTCCCTCTCAGCAGATCTGAGTGGTGCACAAGGAGTGAAAATCTCTAGCTGAGTGGCAGAGACCAAGATGGGGGCCAGGACCACTGGGTGTTGGGTCCCTGGTGTTGGCGGCACAGCCCAGTGTAGGGGGCTGAGAGAATCTGAAGTGGCAGATAAGATCTGTGTTCGACACAAGAGTAAAGGCAATTCTACCAGGAAGGCTGCCTTCAAAAGCATACTAGTCTTTCATCCTATGTTAGGGGCTCCTAGTCTTTGCTCTGTGATTCCTTTATCAAAGCATGATTATACTTTATTTTAATTGCATATTTATTAGTAATCTTTCCTGATAGTGTAAGCTCTGAGGAGGCAGGGACCATATCTGTCTTGTTCATGGTCCTCAGAAGGGGCACAACAAAGAGAGTTGAACAGATGAGAAACAGAACCCCCGCTGTCTGCCAGTGATACTTTCAAGGCTATGAAATGATCTCTACCTAAGATTCTCTATCTTTAAAACAAGTCTCAATTAAAAACATACATACATACATACATACATACATAAAGCCTCTTTTAGAGGTTGTGAAGGATAACCTTATAAAAAGATGTGGAATGGAACTTTTCTTATATTCTTAGAATTTTCCTAAACCCTAAAGATGAGGCCAGTGGTTAATAAGCCCATTCACATTCTAAATATTGCTGAGGAAGCTTCCAGCCACCCCATTCCAGGACTTGCATGGAAGAGATGCAAAACAGGCCCTTGCATTCCTCCCCCTTCCCTCCCACCACACACACACACTTCCCCTCCCCCAGCTGTGTTACATAAACAAATGAGAGTTCATTTAGAAAGAGAATGTTTGAGGAGTGAAGAGTGCTATGGCTTTTCTCCTCTCTCCTGTTGGAACATGAAGTTACTGCATGCTTCATGCTCCATCATGAAGATGATGGGGTAATGAAGAAGAGTGTTCTTTGCTGCAAAATGGAGTTGGGGTGGGTGGTTCTAGAGAGAAGCATGGTAGAGATCTACACGCCTGCAGTAGAAGACTGCAGTCATCTGGCAGCTTAGTCTGGGGCCACCAGGAATAGGCAGAGCTTTTAGGAAGAAGGATTTATGTCCCTTGAGCTTGGGGCTGTAATTGTACATGCAGTGTGTGCCTCCTACCTGCAGAATTCTGAAGATGGGAGGCTGTAATTCCACCCTACTGCACACCCTCACCCCAGACTATGTAAGTCGGTTTCCGCAAGCTCTGTATAATTCTGACATTCTGGGAATGGAATGTGGTTTACATTTTTATGTCGTCTTTGACTCTGAATTCCTACATCTCTGAGTTAGTTCAGTCTGTGGATCATCTTCCCTGATGCACCCTAGACAAGGAGCAGCCTTTTTTTGATTTCCCCTTTGATATCTGTCTCCCACAGGAAGCAGCTGTGTGTGGAGCAGAGGAAAGGGCTTCATGTCACCCTGTTGTTTTCACCCTTTTCCCCTCAGGACTGTTCTTTTCTCATTTCTCCTTTCCACTGGGGTCCCTGAGAAATTAATTTCCCTTTACTTTTTCCTGTAAAACAACTTAGACCACTGCATCCTACTCGCTCAGGGACCTATATTTACCTATACTTAACATGCTCTGTAAGCAACGGACCATTTTCTCCAAAGCTTCCACCTTGAGCAGCACTAAACTCTGTTACCGGTCTCTGAAATTATATAGCTGAAGTAAGAGATCTGATTCAGAAGTGACTGAAAAGTAATTGATACGCTACCACTGTCCACCCCCTTCCCTAGTTCCCTAGAGGGTTAGCGAGAGAGCATGGTGCCCTCCATCAGGCCTGGAATGGGTCTCAAGGCAATTTCGAAGGTGGGAGAGAACAATATGTTTCTCTGCTAGATAAACTATGACTACCCCCACTTTTGAAAGCAGATGCTGCGAAAGTCAATTTTGGTTTTAAATAACACATTTTTGTCCTCTTCATTTCACATCTGTCACATGAACTGTGCCAGAATACATTTAATAAAGAAGTCCGTGCTAATCATTAATTATGATACAATATACCAGTTGTATTGTGTTCTAATGTAACTCACACTTGTGGGTTTCAAAAAGCTTCCCCATATTTAATTAATCCTCAGCTTTGCTAATGAAAAGCATGGCTTCTACCCGGTGTGAGTTTGGGTTTCTAATCTGTTCCTTAAGGTCACCTCATTTTTCTTGAAAATGCACATTTGTAGTTTAACACTGCAGATCTTTCACATTCCCTATTAAGCAATTATTTTGATTACTTCATTATCTTTCTTTTTTTTCCTAGACTATTTAGGTTGGTTTCTGCCTACTGCTAGCCAAGTGTAATTCCGACATTCTCTCTCACTCCCTTTATTAGCATGATTTGCATTAGCAAGGGATTCATTTTCATTCTGAGGACTGAAAACAATTTCATTATCTGATAAAAATTATCTCCTCATATGCTGTAAGAAGCAATTCTCCTCATTTATGGTCTCATTAAGCATTTCATATACCTAATACATCTTCTCAATTCTTCCTCTTTCCAGAAGTAATCATTCTTGTGGCTCAACTAACAATATCTTGGGCTTGGAATTCTCATTTTTGCCTTCCTTCCCTCCTTTGTTCTTTCTTTTCCTGATGTAGTAACTGCATCATCTCTGTGAACACTGGCTATTTCCTTCTCTTCCTACACAGTTTGTTCAGGTTTCGCTCCAACACCTACACTGCTGTATCATGAGTTGTAAGTTTACATTTCTGTTGTCCTTAGTGGACTATAAGCATCTGAAGGGTGGGCCACAGCTTCCAGATAGTTATATTTTCAGAGGCTGGAACTGAGTCCAGTGTACAGCAAGAATCAAAAGATGTGTATTGAATAGATGAAGGACTAAGGACACATGCACAATCATTTTTATTTTAAAAATTAGTACTTTTCAAAACACAGGAGAAAGTGGAGAAGCCAGAGCAACTTGATAAGGAAATGAATCAGTCGGACAAACCGAGGCAGGCTAAAGAGATACATAGATCTATAAGTAATAGGAAAGAAGTGCTTTAACTGCCCCAGTGGGAGCTAAAACAAACTTGAGGCTGCAAGGGGCCAGTTGAGCAAGAGCAAAAATCCAAAACAATTATCTGGAGAATATGGATACATCACAATGATCACATGGGGCAAGTTCTAAGTCAGACCTAGTGCCTTCTGTGCAAATAAGATACTGAATCATGACTGTTTCTTCTCACCAAATCTCCAAAATGTGACAGATATTGCTGAAACATTCCTCTGTCCGATGTCACATTCTTGATTTATTTCTCAGTTTTATTCATCCCTCAAGGAGGAAAAAAGTAATCAGAATACTTCCTTTTCACCATAAGCATGTCAGAAATATAAGGAATGCTGAAGAACCATCCTGTGGCATTGGGGTCAATCCCATAGAAATGCCAAGGTAGCTCAGCCTGCCGCTGAGCCTATTTTAATGGAAGCAGAGTTCCCTAGCAGGTTTAGATTACATTAAATTTAAAATGCTATTAAACCTTTAAATGGAGAGGTCAAGCAGACAGGTGGCTATAGGACTTTGGAGATAGGGGAGCAATCTAGGTTGGAGATGAAAATTTGGAAGGTTTTAACACATACATGGTACAGATATGGTCATCCTGAGTGAGAGTAATGGAGAAAAGGGAGCACGTACGAGGAAGGAGAGTTTTTTGCTTAAAACTGGTCTATCTTTTAAGTAAAGGGTTAGCGAACTATGATCTGTAGTGAAAGGCCCTCTGCCGGTTTTTGTTCAGTCTTTGAGCTAAAAGTGGTTTTACATTTTTAAGTGGTTAGGAAAAACTAATCCAAAGGAGAAGAGTATTTCATAACACATGAAAATTACATGAAATTCACATTGATAATTAGAGTTCTATTGGGACACAGCCATGCACATTTGTTCACATATCGTCTATGATTGCTTTCACTCTACAGTAGCAGAGCTGCCTGGTTGCAACAGAGACACAGCCTAAAATATTTACCATCTTGCTCTTTACAGACCAAGTTTGCTGGCTTACGGTGTCACGTGAGAACGCAAGTCCTGGAAGTGCTCCGCTATTGTTGCCACTATGAGGGAAACCAGTCTGACTATGAAAGGTGGCAGGGAGGAAGGTTGCTGAGATACTTGCCGAGAAACGGAACCAGAGCCCAGAAGTGACTGTGACACTCCTAGACTGAATCAAACCTGAAGCTCACTTCACCAATGCCCTTTACAGTCAATGAGGGAATAAACGCCCTTTATTGTCTGATCCAGTTGGATAGATTTCCTATCATCCAAAATAAAAAAAAATTTTTTAACTACTACAGTTATGAGATCCAGAGGTAAAGCGTAGTCCTTTCTCCCCTTAATATATGCCAACTTGATTCAAATCTCCCATTTCATAGCCCGTACAAGTCCAAGGTTGTCCTCATGATTTCTACAAACTCCTGAAGACTTATCATCTCAGTTGCTAAAACAGAATACCATAGATTGGGTGGCTTAAACAACAAGTATTTATTTCTCACAGTTCTGGAGGTTGGGAAGTCCAAAATCAAGGTGCCATCCAATTCAGTGACTGGTGAGAGCTCCTCTTCCTGGTTTAAAGATGACTGCCTTCTTGCTATATCCTCACACAGCAGAGAGTTAGCTCTCTGGTATCTTCTTATAAGGGCATTAATCCGGCATGAGGACTCCACCCTCAAGACCTCATCTAAACCTAATTACATCCCAAAGACCTCATTTCCAAATACCATCAAATTGGGGGTTAGGATTTTAACATATGATTTTGGGGGGGACACAAACATTCAGGCCATAGCACTCATGGTCCTTGCTCCATGAAGTCCATGTCCATGACATATGCTGTCTATTTTTCACCCATTCTACCTCATCACAAGTTTCCCAAACCTACACACATACTCTGAACCTATCATTTTGTGAATTTAGCAATTTTACTTAGGGCTTGAGGGATCATTCAAGGGGTCACTTTAACTACTATACAATCTCCTACATCTCCTGGCTATCCATTCTGTTCTCCTCTCTTTACTCTCTTATTCCTCCATTTCCAGAAAAAAATGAATTCCTCTCTTTGTAGGATGAGCAACAATCCTAGCCTGCCTGGGACTGTCTTAATTTGGGGACCATCCTGCTTTTTGCACTGAAAGTCCTGGGTGAAGTGGGAAGATCTGTGACTCTATCTCCTTGTCTCAAGTAAAGTCTTTTTACCTGCTTCTCTGAAGCATCAAGCCAGCGCACATCTGTAGCTCACAGACACCACCTGCTCCAAAGACTGAAACATCTTCCTAATCAAGGCAAGTCTCCTTAAAGGGAATAACTGTACCAGATGTTTTGAAAATAAACACTTCTTATCATTAGATGCATGTATACTTAGGGTTGTTATGTCATCTTATTGAATTGATGCTTTTATCATTAAAATGAAATGTTTCATTTTACCTCTGACAGCAATTCCTATCTTGAAATCTATCTTGATATTAATATAATCACACAGGATCTCTTATGTTCACTGTTCATATGGTATACATTTCTCCATCCTTTTATTTTCAACCTTTTGGTGTTTTTATTTAAAATGCACACAATCTCTGCCTTTTAACTAGAAGTGTGGATCCATTTAGAATTAGTGTAATTAATGATACGGTTGAATGGAAGTCAAATGTAAGTCATCGAGACTTTTAGGTCAGTCCATTATCCTTTGCCTTCCATGTTTCTGATGAGACATCAGTCTTTATTTTTATCATTGTTCCTTTCCTTAGTATGTTACATCTTTTTCTCCTAGATGACTTAATATTTTTTTCCTATCTTTGGTTTTCAGAAGTTTGAATATGATTAGCTTGGGTATGGGTTCTTTTTAAAAGGCAGAGATCATTTCTGTGAGCCAGAGATGCGGGCTGGCCTTGATGGTTTCCATTCCACAAGTTTACTGTCTGTTTTTTCTTCTGTGGTGCCTGATTTGATATTAAGTTCATCTAGTGAATTTTTTAAATGTCAGGTATTATAGTTTTCAGTTCTAGGATTTCCATTTGGTTCTTTTTTTATAGTTTCCATATCTTTCTTGATATTCCCCATCACTTTACCCATTATACCAATCTTCCTAACAGATTCCTATACATGTGTAACATAGTTATTTTAAAGTCTTCATCTGCAGTTTCTAACATCTGGGATTTTCACGGATCTGTTTGACTATTTTCCCCCTTGATTGGGGGCACATTTTCCTGCTTCTTTGTGTATATATATATATATATATATATATATATAAAAGAACAAAGAATTTAATAAGCCCCTTTTACTTGGCTGGACTTGAATTCCAAAACTTGTCTCTCCAGCACCAGGCACCTGCTGAAACCTCTGTTTGGCTCATTAAAACTTCCAGCTGTTACTTTCCACTGGATTCCCTGGGGTCTGATTACATGCAGGTGGGAGCCAACAATTTGAGGGGAATTTGTGCAGATTTAGGGGCTCCCCACTCTGTCTCCCAATTTTCTGAAATATGCTTCCTTAATCTCAAGCTACTATGACAAACCCCCACTCTGCCTTGTGAATCCTCAGTCCCATTCATCTGCCTCTTCCTGACTGAGCTCTATCCCTCATGTACTTTGTAAGATGAGGAGTACCGTCAAGGAAAGAGCTACTCAACTGTGGATCTTGGGCGCCTGGGTGGGAGCACCCAACTCTTGATTTCAGCTCAGGTCATGATCTCAGGGTCTTGAGATCGAGCCCTCCGCTGGGCTCTGCACTCAGCAGGGAGTCTGCTTGAGATTCTCTCTCTCTCTCCACCCCTCCCTGCTGCTCATGCTCTCTGTCTCTCCCTCTCTGCCTCTAAAATAAATAAATAAATCTTTAAAAAAAAAATAAATAAATGTAGATCTTATGTAGTTTTTTCCCCTTTATTTCAAGGATCATGTCCCCCTCAATTTCTGCATATTTTCAGCCATTCCCCAGGGCTTCAAATAGTTATTTGAATTCTGATTTTATAATTATTTACACTTCTTTTTTAGTCTGAAGTTCAAAATTGTTATGACCAGATGATAGTTCAATGAAAGCTACTCTGCTAGTAACCAGAAGTGAATACCTCTTATTACTAAAACTCAATCAATCCATCAGCCAATCAATCAATCGATCTCTGGTCTTTCTAGGCAGAACTGAACTTTCCTGAAAGGTGCATGTGATAATATAATATGCAATTAAAGTAAGAGATAACTGTACTGCGGATCCACAACCTGCTAGTCACTGTTCCATGTGCTTTACCCCTCCCCAACTTACGGATGAGAAAGCTGAAGTGCAGAGAGGTTAAGAAGCTTACCCAAGTTTATGTAGGTGGTCAGTAGGAAAGCTGGGACTCCAGCCCACATGGCCCGATGTGATCGCAGGCTGCCTTAGTCACTGCACAGTGGTTATTTAGGTGTGGGCTGCTCTTCAGCGTGGCCTTTCCTTGATGGAGACAGTTTAGAGGGGATTTAAGCTTGTAGCAGAGGACAAACCAAATATACTTTGTGGTTCTTTTAAACCAATGAATCCATTATCCTATAAAAATTAGAATCTCCAGTCAACCAAAAATATTTTCACGTCAGAAAAATTATTTTCCCTCAGTCAGAAATCCAGAAAATGTCCACATAAAATGGTATTTCCATGTATACTCAGCTCCCACAGAATCGTTTCTCTTTTCTCGACTTCAGAATTTGACTTACGGCACCTCGAGCAGAACTGTTTATTGTGGTTTTGCCCGAACTGCCGCGGTGCTGATTGTATATTGTGTTCATTTCCAATGCAGTGTTGATATTGATAAACCAACTTACTTCAAGCAATTCAAAGCATCAACCTTTGAAGTTTTGAAAAATAGCCGTTTGGGTGTGTTTTTCCATGCCACCCCAAATGCACTGGAAAAGTATTTTTTACCAATAAAATTGCTCTAAGAGGAAAAGCCACATTTAAGACTTTTTTTTCCTGAAACTGTTTCTAAGATCAATAAAAATATCCCTTTTCCTGATACCTGTCTTTTGCTATATGCCTCCCAAATTGTTTTAAATGGACAAATCAGAAGTGGATATTGTTTTGCAAAAAGCAAACAAAGAAAAATCCTTGAAAGCCTGCAAAATACAACCCTTGGAAGTGTACAGTCCTTGAGACCATCTATGAAATGGGCTGCATTTCACCGTAGGCTGCTGTCGAAGAAACAGTTCATTTAGAATATAATCTCATGAAGCCCCACAGGAAAAACTGTTCTCTAGAATTAGTATTGGGAATAGCAGCGCTCCTAAGTACAAGGTCTGCTTTGCCCTCACAACTCTAGTGATGTAAGGCGTTGCATTTGCCTGTGAACGCTGGCTGCCAGAAAACACGCAGCAGCATCTCTGGCTGACCCCTAGTGAGTGTTAAGGTTGTAACACCATCTTTTTTTCCAAGAAATTAATTCAACTCCTGGCTCCATCATAAGTCAGATGATATTTGTGTTCTACCTTTACTTGTTTTCTTTGCCTCCTTTTTCTCATCTGGCTTTAACTAATCGTAGCTTTGTATTGAATCCATACTTGTAAGCTCTCTTGCATCCTTTTTGAGCAGGTCTGAAGATAACTGACTAAATGATCAGGATTTGATGGCCATAGTTTTCAAAATAAAAACCACTGAACTGTAAATGAAAGTTGAGAGAGGCAGATGAAAACCTGAAAATGATGTCACAAATTATATGGAAAGGGTTAATAGCCTGGACATCGAAGGATCTTGGAAATCGACAATAACAACAATATAAATAGATGGGTGTACAAGTAAAAAGTTGAGTAAAGGACTTGAAGAGACATGAAAATAGAAAAAAATGTGATGAGCAAATAACAAATGTAAGAACGATTCAACTTCAGTTGTCGTCAAAGAAATGCAAATTAAAATTTAATGAGATGAGAAACTTCCATTTAAAAAAATGGGGAAATAAATTCATTGGTTTCCTTGAACCTACCTTGCTCCCTGACCTCGAGGACAGGGTAGGGGCAGACATGCCAATACGCATGTGTAAAATAGAGTGGCTCCCACGTGAGCATGTGTATGGTAGGTGGAGGCCCTGGGGGGTGGGCGGGGGACGTACAGCAGGAAAGACAGGTCCGAGGTAGTGGAGATGCCTGGGCTGAATCTAGGATGAAGAGCTGCTATCATTAGATGTAACTCTTTTTTTTTTTAAGATTTTATTTGTTTATTTGAGAGAGAGACAGCAAGAGAGAGAACACAAGAAGGGGGAGGGTCAGAGGGGGAAGCAGACTCCCTGCTGAGCAGGGAGACCGATGTGGGACTAGATCCTGGGACGCCAGGATCATGACCTGAGCCAAAGGCAGTCACTTAACCAACTGAGCCACCCAGACACCCTAGACGTGACTCTTTGAAGGACAGGAGTAAGTGGTATTCTTCATGTATAGCCTCTGGCACATAGTGGGCAATAAATATCTTCTAAACGAAAAGAGTGAGAAAAGACATTCTTGCCAAAAAGCAAAGGTACAAAGTAATGAATAAAATCCATCAAATGAACAAATATATGCATGAACAAATGAGCTAAGTTTTTCAGGGAAATACTAGTGTTATCTATGAAGGAGATTTATTTTTATTTTTTTTAAAGATGTTATTTATTTGATAGAGAGAGAGAGCACATAAGCAGGGGGAGCAGCAGAGCGAGAGGGAGAAGCAGGCTTCCCGCTGAGGGGCTCAATCCCAGAACCCTGGGATCATGACCAGGGCCCAAAGCAGACGCTTAACTGACTGAGCCACCCAGGCGCCCCTAAGAAGGAGATTTAAATGACCAGCCTCCAAAGGACAAAACAAAGATTTGATATATTTTTTTTCCTTCTTATGGATCATTACCATATACTTCATTATTAAGAAGTAGAACTCTAGACAATACCTTTGGATCTAATTACATCCTGATTTTTCTAACTGCATCTCATCCAGGCCACCAGGTCTAAACACTCCCAATTTGGGCATTTTCCCAACCAATATGCTCTGGAAAGGCATCTGTACTGCACCTCAGGAAATATGGATAGTTGCCTCAAATCTCAATACTTTTCAGTCTAAGATTGTGTTTTACTGGCTATTAGGGAAGACAATTAGATATGCTGTAGGACATATATTTAAACATTAACGTTGATTGTTTCATAGGAGTGGATTTCTGGGTAACTTTTATTTTCTACTTTGTAACTTTCAATATTTCACAAATTCTCTATATTAGTTCTGAATTGTTTTTGCAATGACGAGAAGAGAAATCGGTTCAAGTTATTCTTGTGAATCTTGTGGGGGAGAATTAGGACAGTAGTGAAACTCTTAGAAAATCTTCAAATTATTTAGAAATCTGCTGAGTTTTCTTTCACATTGTGTACAGTTTTAAGGGAGGGTTCAAGCTGATTTGCACTCGGGCAGAATGTGGTTTTTAGACCTGTTTTATTCTAAGTTATTAAATACAAAACGTATAAATGTTTCGTAACTATAAAACAGGACCAAAGGCAATTTAATAGCAATTAATTTTGTGTTGTTTCCAAAGCTCCAGTTGAAAATGTCCTTGTTGTAATAAAATCTCTATGCCTTTTAACCCAGCGTTTTAACTAATGAATTTAATTATGAAAAAAACTGCTGTCACTAAAGTCTTCCTCTTAATCATGCCTGTATTTATGACCAAAAAAAAATCTGTTGCTATGGAAATTTTAGAGTCAGAGTTGCATCTCATAAAGCTCTACTGAAATGTAAAGCAAAAATAGGAAACGAATCTTCAGTAAAGAGAAACTTCTTAATATATTTTTAAAAACATTGAAATTATAGATTGTAGGTGGATTTTACAAATGAACCTCATTTTGCATAACAAGTAGTCATGTAAAAAGTTCTGCATATATCTAATTTTGGAAAATCAAATAATTTAAAGTATAACTAGGGAACTTACCATTGACAGGCATTGCACTGGGGATCTGCCTCAATTTAATTAAACATATATTGAGGCTTTACTATCTTATATTAAAAATTAATATTTTCATAGATGGAGTTTCCCAAAATTGAGCACATTTATAATTTGACATTAGTTTCAAAACGATTTTTAGTTGTCACTAAAATCCCAAATAACAGAACCAGATGTGAACTACAGCTATATAATGAGACCAGCGTCATAACTCACATTTAATAGTTATTTACCCACAGGTGAGCCAATGACCACACAAAACGAGCTGGCAAACAGGATGAAGAAGGTAAATGACGCACTTGCTTTTAACTTATGAACTATCTCACGTATGCAAAAAGTAGAGACCAATGTAACAAACCCCCGGCTGAAAAAAGTACAAATGAAACTTCTTGGGCCTTCTTGTTAGATCTCATTCCCTCTCCTCCGTGACTCCAAACCTGAACTTGGGCTTGCCTATGAACCTGCATCGAAAAATGCTTTTAGTACATACTTACACATCCATAAATACTCTATATGAGGTCATTTCCCCTGTTTTAATAACTTTTATATAAATGGTGTCTTCATATATGTTTTCTGCAACACTTCACTTTTCTCTTTTACTCAACCTACTTTTGAAGCATATCCAGATAAATATGTCTCTGATTCATTTACAATATTCTGCCGTAGTCTGTTACACATTCATTTCTAACTTCTGTGTACTATTCTACTGCATGATGACATGGTCATTTATTTATCTGTTCTCCACCTGAGAGATATTAGGTAGGTTTGTTTCTTTGTGTTTGGGGGGTTTTGTTTTTTGCTATTGTAATCAATGCATCAGTGAACAGTTTTGCATGAGTTTCCTTGGGCACGTGAGCGAAGCTTCTTTGGGGGATATACCACAAACATTTCAAGCATGGGAAAATGAGAAAAGGTGCTTCAACAGTGGGCTTCCTGGTCTACTGTTTTCTCCCCTAATCAACAGCTGTGGGCTTGTCCAATCCTGTGTACACATAGATAATATTAAATTATTAAAATTTATGTTTCCATAGACTGAAGATAGCCTTGATGACATTATATATATTTCACCTAGGTTTCCAGGCTTTATGGACACCTTCCAAGATACCTTAGCAAACAATGAAGTATCCAGTCTCAAGCTAGATGAAAGCCGAAGGAATGTGGGGCAGACTCACACACTTATGCCATCCTTTGAGTTAAGGTTATAAGACTGCACGGTGAAAATGTAACAATGCAAACCTCTGCGCTGAAGGGCGCTATTAAGAGCCAAATTAGCAGTGCACGAGCCAGTGCCCAAGGAGTTCTGGGAGCTCGACGCTGTGCCATTTGAATTAGGATGGAAAGATTCATGTAATGCGCAGAAGGAGAAGGAAGAGCGATGCAGACTAGAGGCAGAAACCAAGTTTCTAGTACTGTCCAAAAATGTGCCATTTTCCCCTGTAATTCAATGAAGGAGAACAAGTCAGCTGGGGTGGGGAATGCGTAAAGCACCTACACATGAAGTGAACTGAGTCTACTGCGTTTAAGCCTCTGAATAGCTGGCAGGTGGTCAATTTCTAAAGCAATTTCTTGGAGATTGATATGGAGAAAGATATGGGGAGCTCTGCGGTTTTATTACCCATCACTTAGCTGCTGGCCCTGGCTCCTATTCTCTCGCTGCCTGCTTCCCTCCCTTCTCTTTCTGCTTCCCTTCTTCTTCCCCTTTCCGTTTGTGTCCTGTCATTCTCTGTTATAATTAAAATAGAAAACATTGCAGGTGTCTGCTGTAAACCACTTGCAGACACTGGATATTACATGAAAAAAATAAGCAGCTGCAAATTGTGTCATTTGGTCTTTAAAAAAAAAAAAAAACAAAACCTGAACGACATTTCTGGAAATAAACACATCTTTCATCCTGGTAGGTTTGAATTTATTTTTTGTTTGTACTTCAGCCCCTTTGCTCGCCATTTCCTCACTGCCTTGTACAGAAAGTTTCAGCTTTAACCAGTGAGTGTTCCTATTTTAGAAGAAATAGGGGAATTTCTGGAATTATGGCTTAAAATGGGGCAACTGTGTCTGTAGGGTGTGGTGCAGTTTTAGGCAGTGTTTCTCTCGGTCAAAACAACGCCTAAGAATAACAGCAGCTGTAAGTGACTAAAAGTGGAGAAAAAGAAAAATGTGCTGAAATATTATCTGTGATAGTTGGAAGGGATCTGCCATCCCCAGAGGAAACCAGTATATTGGCATGGATGACAATGGGGACTGCACCCCACCCCCCCACTCCGGCCGCCATGTTTTCTTGGGGGCATCCCCTCAGGTCTGCAAGTCATTTAAAAAAATCTGCTCCTACAGCAGACAATAGGTGTTCCAGTTTTAGCTTGAGGCTCAGCTATGTCCTCCTTTTCCTTGACTTTCAAATTTCCCGGAGCAGTGGGATGGGTGCAAGAGAGGGGAAGCCCGTGTAGCAATGAAGAGTTTAAGTTCTCCAGTCAGACAGAACCAAACTTAAATCTTGGTTCTACCTCTAACTGTGATCATTAGGCAAATTGTTTAACTGCCTATGCTTTTGTTTCCTTATCAGTAACATGGGGTCAGTCATTCTATGTGCATCATGGTCATAATTCTTGTGAGGACAGAAGGAGACGATGCATATGAAGTATATAATAATATAGTGTCTAGCATGATAGATGCTCCAGAAAGGTTAGGCAGTTATGGTAGTGGTAGTGATGGTGGAGGTGGTGGTGATACCTTCCCTTCCCCTCCTTTTATACCCCCATAGTGCCATCTTACCTGGTCACATCCATCCACCCACCCACCCATCCATCTATCCATCCATCCAAGAAGTGTTATAGACCTCTACTATGTGCCAGGCATTATTCTAGGGCTCTATAAAACAGTATATGACTTTATATTCACTAATATTTAAAACAAAGAAAAATGAAAAGCACCCAGTTAGTAAAAACTTACTAGTGGGAGGCATACATATACACTCCTTGGAAATTAATATTAGGTTGAAGTGAATGGCCTTGGTTATGAGTGATGCTATATTTCCACACCTATATTAAATGTGTAGGTAATTTGTTGTGCTTTTTTGCCCCTGGTGGCTAAACTTCCCATAAGTTAAACTTTCTCTGTGAGAAACACAAAACCCTTGAAAGCATCCCCTCTCCCACAAGAGAAATTTATAAACTCCAGTCTCTGGCCAAAGGATTCGGAAGCCCTCACCACATAAGTGCCGTCACTATCCTAACGGTTTTCTGCAAGACCCAAACTTTATTTCATATGAAGGTATGGTCATCAGGCAATTTCTTTTTCTGAATTCAATGGGAAGTATTTTGTTCTTTTCTCTTTCTCTTTCACTGCAGTATAGTGTCTTTCTGGAGGCCACTAGCGCCATCCTCCCAGTTATAGAAATCAAAGTTCTTCCGACATTGCCTCATGTGCCCTGGGGACAAAATTGCCCCCAGTTGAGAACCACTGTTTTAATCCAATCTTGTTCTATGGACGCATCTAGAGACAACCTACACGTGAGCTGTATAAACGTGGGAATAGTTGCACCGGGCACACTATTCATACTTTTAGGAATAGTTCTGTGAGATGGTTTTAATAAGCTGCAGCAGCATTGTCATTTAATTCAGATACAATTTAAGACATCACTCAAAACTACAATTTTTGAGGAAATTTAGCCTATGTAAGAAACCATTTTATTTTGCTTGTTATAAGAAGACAGTTCCAAAAATGTATTCAAACCAAGAAAAAGAGCATCAATTAAATCCTTTATAAGGTTAGTTAACATGTAAAGAACGTTTAGGGAATAATCGACACCATCCAGTTGAAAAGGCTTCCTCCTGATATGATACAACCATTAGCAAGGTCAAAAAGTCTCTCAAGATGGAATATAGATGGCAGCGAGATATCAAATGGGACCTGAGAAAAAGCAGAAAGTGTTCATGAAATGCATCGTTTCAAACTGTTGGCTGAAGGAAAGTTCTCAAACATTCAAATACCAATTCCATATAATGGTTTTATGTGAAAGATATTTAACTCTTGCCTAAGGCAAAATGCCAAGTTTCATATCTCTGCATGGCTAAAATGTCACACGTATCATTTTAGACCCTATTAAGATTCACAGATTAGCCTATAAAACAGTAGATATTTTAGAAATATGGACTACTTGCATCCCTATAATCACTGTATATGATTCTAAAGGTAGGACTTTGGCCCCATTCCTAACAAAATGCTTTCCTCCGTAACAGGCTGCCCAGTGGACAAATCTCCCTGTCTTTGAGCTTAAGTCTTGCCACAGTGAAGCAAGTATGTTTGGCGCTCACTCTCTCTGGAAGAGGCACTGGGTTACCATGCTGAGAACTAGTCCAGTCTCAGTCACCTGAACAGAATGAAAGATGGAAAATAAGACTGCCTTTATGACCACAGCACTGGTCATTTCAGAGAGAAGCAGGAAGGAGAGAATAATAAATAGGAAGGAACTTTAACGTTTCCTGGGGACCTACTTTACGCAGATCTAGATACTTTGGAAGATAAATGAGCAAATGTCATGTAGAATGACCACAACAGATTAGATGCTTGTGGCCCTAAATTCTGGTAAGAAATTAGAAGACAAGTTTTATTAATTTCTTGTCAAATTGTTAAACGAATCTTTTATTCTTAAGAAAACACAGTGAGCCTAAAAGTGGAGGCTGGTTTTTATTTCTTTTTCTTCACTTCATTGGATTAAAACAGGACCAAAGTATTCCAGTGCTTTCTATAACTTAACATAATAAAGAGGTGAAAAAAATTAATAATGTCCTCCTTTCTCACTCAATCCTGAAGTAATAAGTATTACCAGTTTGAGGAGTATCTTTCCAAGACTTTTAAAATCCTCTGACGAATGTATATTCATGTGGGTTTTTTATTTTCCCTTTTTTCTTTCCTTTGTTCTTTGAAATAGGATAATTAGGTTTCCATTATTTGCTTTTTCAATTACGAGTATGTAAGAGAAATCCCTCTTTAATCAATTCAAGGAGGCAGAATAACTACATGGAGTTTAAGCGTGTGTGTTCTGGAGTAAGACTGCTTTGGTTCAAATTCAGACCTCATCACATACCAGCTATGTGAGCTTGAGTAAAATATTTGATCTATTTGAATTTTAACTTGGTCATCCATAAAACAGAAATAATATTGTTATTACAATTATTATTACAATCGTTGTTACAAGATGGAATGAGTTTATACATATAAAATACTCAGAATGATGCCTAGCACACAATGAACACACAGTAAAGGCTACACATTACTATCATTGTCGAGCATATTCTTTTTAATGGCTACATAACAATGCATGGGATGGCCGCATCCTATTGTTCAATCAATCACCATAAAGGTTGTTTCTAGTTTTTGTACATGTTTGTTTATTCATATACATCCTTGGGTATAGAAGCTTCTATTTCTGTACTACTGATTCCCCAAGATGGTTTGGTTTAGTCAAAGGGTGTTTACATTTTACATTTTAACATTTCTTGCCAGGTTACTTTCCAAATAGGTTATGATAATTAACACTTCAACCAGAAATATATAGCTGTATGGATACCCAATTGACCCAGATCTATTTGTTGAAAAGACTGTTCTTGCCTCACTGCACTGCAAAGTCACCTTTGACATAAACCATTGGGCCAAATATGCATGGATCTCTTTCTGGACTGTATTTTGTCCCATCGGTCTATATCTATACTTACTCCAATCCCACACTGTTATTACAGCTCTTTCATAAGACTCGACAACTAGAAGTGTAATTCCATTAGCTTTGTTCTTTTTTTGGATGGTTTTGGCTATTCCAGGTCCTTTGCATTTCTGTGTAAATTTCCTGATACTACAGTAAATGATAGCTTTTCAAATCTTTCATTTATAATTTTTGCCTGCTATATAGAAATAAAGTTTACATTTACATTCATATGCATATAGCAACTTTGCTAAATTCACTTATTCATTCTAAGAGTTTATCTGAAGACTACTTTGGATTTTCTATGTCTATAAATAATAAGAATTGTATTCCTTCCTTTCTCACACTTACACCTTTTTGTTTTCTTCCTTTACTTCACTGGCTGAGAATCCCCATGCAGTATTAATTAGAAATGATGACAGGATGTCATAAACATATGATTAATTGACTTTTCAGTTCAGAAAAAGAGGTAAGGTTTATTTAATGAATGGCATTGTAAAAATGTCTACTACTAAAATTCATTCTTTACTTACGTCCTCTACTACTTTATTCCTAGACATTTTATAGTTTTGTTATTATTGTGAATGTTTTAAAGTTTTAAAAGTTCTGTTTAAAGTGATTGTCCTTGGGGCACCTGGCTGGCTCAGTTGGTGGAGTATGTGAGTCTTGATCTCAGGGTTGTGAGTTTGAACCTCATGTTGGGGGTACAGATTACTTAAAAATAAAATCTTTGTAAAAAATGGTTATTCTTAGGGCGCCTGGGTGGCCCAGTTGTTAAGCGTCTGCCTTCGGCTCAGGTCATAATCCCAGGGTCCTGGGATTGAGCCCCGTGTCGGGCTCCCTGCTCCACGGGAAGCCTGCTTCTCCCTCTCCCACTCCCCCTGCTTGTGTTCCCTCTCTCACTGTGTCTCTTTCTGTCAAATAAGTAAATAAAATCTTTTTAAAAAAATGGTTATTCTTAGTAGAAAGAAAGTTATTTTTATATCAGCCACTTTATCAGATTCTCTTAATCTAATCATTTTAAAAACCTTACATTTTGGTTTTGCAGTTATATCATTTACAAATAAATATAACTTTGTTATTTCTTAGTATTTATGTTACTGATTTTATTCTCTTGTCTCATTGCAATAGTTAAAAATTTCAAAGTAATATTGATTCCTAGAAGTGCTACGGAGTCCTGTTACTCCTAAAAATTCTACCACCTAAACATGTTCCAGGTAATTTATGGAAGTTTATTTTGTTAAACAGTAAAATTAAAAAGCCACTATCATCAAAAACATGGAGTCCAGTTTTAAAAAATGTTGAGTTAGGTGAAAATGTGAAATTTATCTCACACCCAAAGTACATCAATGCTATAAACATTAAGGGAATCTGAATGCTTTAGGAAGTCAGAGTTATATCTTTTCCCAGAGAGTTCAAGATTTTACAAATTAGGATTTATAAGATTTCGAATAAAATGATAGAGTTAACAGGTAAAGCATTTCTTTAAACATGTTTCTTGATTTGTATCTACTCAATCTTGATACCAGGACATTTAAAGTAAGCCCACATAATGTTTTACAATGTGAATACCCCATGAGGCTCAGAAACTTTTTTTTAAAGATTGATTTATTTATTTGAGGGTGGGGAGGGGCAGAGGGAGAAGGAGAGAATCTCAAGCAGACTCCCCATTGAGCAGAGCCTGACCTGGGGCTCAATCTCTCCACCCTGAGATCATGACCTGAGCCAAAGTCAAGAGTCGGTTGCTTAATCCACTGGGCCACCCAGGTGCCCCAGAGGCTCAGAGACTTCCAGTGACTTACCCAAGCTCCCTCAGCTTGTGCGTATCAGAGCCAGGATCTATATTCCTGGCTCCTCAGAACACGTTCCTAACCACCCTGTGGCACGGCCTCTCCCCTGCTGCCCAACTGTCCTCGGAGCCCCCCCCCCACCATGTGTGGCCACCCCAAAAAGCCCCTGCTCCCTGCAGACTCTCCTCCTGCTCCCACCTGACTACACTCTCCTGCTCCCTCCCACGGGCTCTGCGGCGCTCTGGACCCTTTTCCAGTTTTGACTTTTGGAGATTTTATGGAAGGTTCTAGGGCTTCCATATGGAATTTCTCAAGTAAAGTTAAGCTTAGGTGAAATTACTGAATCTTTTTTTTTTTTTTTTTTTTTTGGCCATTCAATGGAGACAAGATTGGCAATCGTACAATCATGGGGGAGTCTTTTATGTCTTCTGTAAGTAGCTCTCAGTCTGAATTATCCTGGATAAGGTACCAAGGAGTCCCGGTTCCTTTTCATGAATCAAGAAAGACTTTGTGGAGAGAAAGGAAGAAAACAGCCTGGCAGGTAAACAGACTGTAAATTAGTTCAAGTAGGTTCTGCTTTAAGGGGCAATTTTAGAGAAACGGTGATGGTTCTGCCTGGAAAGGATAGAAGTTGGAAATAACAAGAGGAAAGGAAAAAAGGTAATCAAGTTGGGGCGCACTGAAGGGGTTCACTGCCAGGACTTGAGCTTGTCTGGGGGAGTTCTGAAAGTCACTGGAGAGTTAAAGTTTATCTGCCAATGCTATATTTTATATGAGTTTCTGCATGAAAACTAGATTCTATCATAATGAAAGATTTTATTACTTCTGTTCTTTTGTTCCAATAACTTTCCTTGACTGAAAGAGAAATCATATAGTCTTCAAAGTACCTATGGTTTTTCTCAATCCAGTGAGTTTTTATTGAGCACCTACGTTGAGAACTCTTCTTGCTTCTCTCTCAGCACAGTGTCAGTTGCCTTTTCGTTGCTTCTATGTGACCAAGAAGACCAAGAAGAAAGGGGAGGGGGAACGCCGAATTCCCACTACTCAATCAGGTTTGCCTACTCTTTTAATTGGTAAGTGGGTTATCAAAAACTGTGGGCCTTGTGATATGGATGGATTTAACTTTGCCTCCTATCAAGGACTTTCAAACACAGAGAGCCAGAGCCAAGGTGGGGGGGGGGAGGGCGGGGGTGGTGGTTAAAAGCCTCAAGGCAGGAAAACAAATGCTGTTTTCATCCAGCATTCTCACATGTAAGTTTCTGTACCATGTGATAGTTCTATCTCAGTATATCCCCTGAGTCTTCGAAGTTAACAATTTATTGGGTTTTTTTTTCAGACTGGGGAAAAACATGCATTCCAAAGTAGGAAGGATAATATGATACTAGTTTACTTAAGAATCAATATCATGAATGACTGGTGACCCATCGGATAGCAGTTCTAGATGAGAGGGAACTACAGAGATTTGGTTTCACTGTACTTTATATGATCAAGAGAATCCCACCACCGACAGTAATAGGTATTATCTCCCCAGAAATAGCACCCAACTCTTAAGAAGGCGAGAAGGGCTCGTGTACAACTCTACCAGACCACGGGAAATTTCAAACTTTGCTGAGAACAAGATTATCTTTTCCATCACTCTAATTTTGTGTTAATAAAACTTTAAATATGACCAAAAAAGGGTTCTTTTTTTAAACATAATATGAGATCAAAGGGTCATTCTGGTAAGATGGTAGAAATCTTTTAAAATTAAATTTTAAAGAAATAACATTATTATAAAGACATTTTGCAGAGAACAAGAAAATTAGAAATTAAAGGTGGGATATGGGAGAGAAAGCATTTCTACAGAGAATTGGTTCAAATGTTATACTATCTAAAAATAGGATTGATTCTTCTTAGATCATCATCACCACCACCGCTATCATCACTGTGCCACCACGGAGACTTGGTTGTGCATGGCATTTCCTTGAGCTCTTGAGGAGAGTTCACCTTTTAAGAAAGGACAATTCATGCTCAGACACATTGTCCTACATGCGCAGGAAACCCAAATGTTTCAGTCAGGCCAGAAACTGTTCGGCAACATTCAAGGGCCCTGTCTCTCTTCTTGTATCTAAGTAGATGCCAAAAATGTTTTGAACAATGGCCTCTTTATTGGACTACATGAAGAATGCCTCCCTAAGGGAAGATATATTGAGGGGGACTACATCCACTGGGTGTACATTGAAAAATCAATCTTAGGATATGCTCATAGTTTAGAGTTGTGGTATAAGAAAAACTAATTAATTGGTCTTTGTCCCAGGTTCCTAGCATAAAGCTCCTAAAGCCATTGGGAATTTTCCTTTGTCTGCTAATAAGATGACTATGGCAGGGAAGGGGCCTGACAGCTTCAGGATGGAGCTGGTCACCAGGAAAACCAACCATGTGATTGGAGGGTTGGAATTTTCAGCCGTAGGCCCTGATCTCTGGGGAAAGGAGCAGGGCTGGAGATTGAGTTTGATCATAATGGCCAACCATTTAATCAATTGGACCCATATAATGAAACCTTCATAGAAACCCCATAACCACAGGTTTCAAGGAACTCCTTGGTTGGTGAACACATTGATGTGCTGGGAGGATGGGGCGCCCTGAGAGGGCATGGAAGCTCTGCCCCTCTCTACCCCCCATATCTTGCCCTATACATCTCTTCAATTTGACTGTTCCTCAGTTGTATCCTTTATAATAAACTGATAATTGCAAGCAAAGCGCTTTCCTGAGTTCTGTGATTCATTCTAGTGAATTATCGAATTGGAGGGGATATCATGGGAACTCTCAAATTTGTAGTCTGCGGAGCAGAAGTGTGGCTAGCCTGGGCACTTCATTTGTAGCTGGCATCAGAAGTGCGGGCAGTCCTGGATTAAGCCTTTCATCTGTGGAGTGTAGGCTAATGGAATTGAATGGTTAGACACCCCGTTGGGGTCAGCAAATCGCAGAATTGGTTGGTGTCCGGAAAAACCACCTAGGGGTCACATCTGGCATTATGTAAATTAGGGCGGTGCTCAGCTCTGAGTGTCTCTGGGCCTTTGGGGCGTTCTGCACTCCCCTCCTCCTTGGCGGCTATTAGGCATACACTGCCCTTCACACCCTTCCCAGGCCAAGCCGAGGCACTCCTTGATGAAAAGCGACAGAGCCAACAGTGACATCTCCATTATGGGTATATGCTTTTTAGAGGGAACTATTTAAGAAAATAGATCCTGTAAGAAAACAATCCTGTAAGGCCAAAAGAGATCTTTAAGAAAAAGAGTAAAAGTTCAGGCTGTAAGTATCAGGCTTATTCTAACTGCTCAAGAGTCTAAGGCCCAGGGAAAAGAGTCTTTGAAATGTGACACCCTACTGTGCAGAAAGAGCAGCTGCTCCCTCCCTCTCTCCAGGAAAGTATTTTTCACCAGATAAAGAACTAATAAAGGGTCTCAAACAGGGCAAATCCCCTTTAAAATATCAAAAGCTGTAATCAGAACAGGAAGGATGAGTTATGCAACCAACAATGAAGTGCATGGGGCATAAAGGCTAGATCCAAGTTCATGGCCAATGGCTCAGTGCTTATAATCAGGGCCTTGGGGGAAGAGTGAAAGTTTCTTGGAGGGAGGATTTAACAGAAATGCCTGTATTCAATGTGTTACAAAACTGAATGCCTATTTCTCATTCCCGGTGGAGATGCAAGAGCATAAATTTTGATATAGTACTTATATGTGATTACATCACTTTACATCATTGCCTTTATTTTCAGAAGATAGTTTTTATTTTATTTTTTTATTAACATATAATGTATTATTTGTACAGGTCTGTGGTTCATCAGTCTTACACAATTCACAGCGCTCACCATAGCACATACCCTCCCCAGTGTCCATCACCAGCCACCCCATCCCTCCCACCCCCCACCACTCCAGCAAGCCTCAGTTTGTTTCCTGAGATTAAGAGTCTCTTATGGTTTGTCTCCGGCTCTGGTTTCGTCTTGTTTCATTTTTCCCTCCCTTTCCCTATATTTTCAGAAGATCGTCTTAAGGCTTTACTGAGTCCTTGTTTTTCTACTCTGAAAATATACATTTTCTAAGAAAGGAAGTCTGTATTTATTGAGGATTGCAAATGGGCTGGAGTCTTTGTTTTACAGAGTTTATTTCATCTGTAAGTTAACTGCTAAATGGAGGTCAAGAGAAAATGTCAAGAGCTATGGAGTCACATTGTAGAATGTAGTTTTAATCATGATTGGGTGACATGTGTATGATGTTTTCTCCTTACTTCTCCGTTGGAAAATAAGCTTCAAGCCAGAGTATGCTTCCTAGTTCCTTTGGAACTCTTCTAATTCCAATAAATAAGGATAATTGAGCATTCATGTATTCATAACCAATCAGGGATTTTATTTTTATATTTTAACTCACTGCTGAGGTTCAGGCTCCTGGGAGACAGACTCTGAGATGGAACTCAGCTTCCAGGAAGCTTATTAGGAAATACTCTTGGGATCAACACCCATGGGAAAAGGGAACACTGCAGGATTAGCAGAGAGAAGATGGGCTGCAATGCAGTCATAAGGAAGGGCTCAGCCAACACCACAGGGGTTCTGAAGCTGGGATGACCCTTCAGAGATGCTCTGAATTGTGGTAGGGGGTCAGGTCTCTGCACCCCATATCAACCAGTAATCGGATGCTGACCTCCCCCAAGAAAGAGGCCAGCTCCTTTCCCTGTAGGCAATTCCTGGAGAGGGCTGAAAACTGAGGGCTGTCAGTCAGCACATTGGGAAAATGAGCTCTTCAGTCCTGAAGGGGAGATCTGGGTGGCTCAGTGAAGGGGCCATGACAGGCACAAATATTTAATTCAATGGTTAACTATAAAACCATTAAACAACTAGCAATATGGCAAAAAGCATACTAGTATATAACTAATACAAGCCAAAGGGAGATTTAAAGTAATAACTAAGTAAGAATTCTTATACCAGATTTCCAGATGCTGCTTTTCTGGGTCACAGTAAGACGAGCTTAATACATTTTCAGTATAACTCTTATTAATCACTTTATTTGATTACCCTGAGGAACAGTCCCCCTTCTGAAGTATGAGGAGAAGAACAAGGAAACAAAGAGTAGGAGGAAGATTCAGAAACAATTTCTTCCCTCAAATAATACCTTTCCATAAACTTAAATATGAAGAAATTCAGTAATTTCACCTAAGCTTAACTTTACTTGAGGAATTCCATATGGAAGCCCTAGAACCTTCCATAAAACCTCCCAAAGGCAAAACTGGAAAAGGGTCCAGAGCGCCACAGAGCCCGTGGGAAGGAGCAGGGGAGTGTAGTCAGGTGGGAGCAGGAGGAGAGGCTGCAGGGAGCAGGGGCTTTCTGGGGTGGCCGCACGTGGTGAGGCGGGGGCAGGGGGGCTCAGAGGACAGTTGGGCAGCAGGGGAGAGGCCGTGCCACAGGGTGGTTAGGAACGTGTTCTGAGGAGCCAGTCTGCCTGGGTGTAGATCCTCTAACACTAATTAGCTGAGGGAACCTGGGCAAGTCACTTAAATTTCTCACATGTAATATATGGATAATAACAGTCTCTACCTCAACTAGAAACAGAAATCTGAGGTCAGACGCTGACCTTTACAAGGTATGTGCATATTCATGTCTGATTGCTGCTGCGACAGCCTATGACAAACCCAGGGGCTTACAACAACACAAATCTGCTCTCCCACAGTCCTGGAGATAAGAAATCAGAATTTATAGTTTCACCGGCCGAAAATCAAGGTGTCAGCAGGGCTGGTTCTTTCTGGGGGCTACAGAGGGAGAATCTGTGTCTTTGCCTTTTGTCGCTTTTATAGGCCACCTGTTGCCCTTGATTTGTAGGCCCTACAGCATCCACGCCAGTCCTGCTTCCGTCACCACACGCCTTCTCCTGTCGTTGTCAAAGCTCCCTCTGCCTCCCTTTTATAAGGATACTGTGACTACATTTAGGGCCCACCTGGATAGGCCAGAATAATCTCCCCATCTCAATACCCTTAACTTAATCATAACTGCAAAGCCCTTTTTGTCATACAAGGTAAAAGGTTTTGGGGATTAGGGCATGATTCAGCCTACTGCATGGGTGATTAAATGATATGGCTTCGTTCATAAGAATATCATATTTATATCCTACCTGCTCAACAAAGTCTTCATAGCTGCAGTTATTGCATTGTTTCTATTTAAAAATTCATGGCATTATTTGCAACAACATGGATGGAGCTGGAGAGTGTAATGCCAAGTGAGGTCAATCGGTCAGAGAGAGACAAATACCGTATGATCTCACTCATATGTGGAAATTAAGAAACAAAACAAATGAACAAAGAGAAAAGAGAGAGAGAGACAAACCAAGAAAAAGACTCTTAACTATAGAGAATTGATGGTTCCCAGAGGGGAGGTGGGGGGGTGGGTGAAATAGGTGATGGGGAGTAAGAGTACATGTAACCATGACGAGCACTGCGTAATGTATAGTTATCGAATTACCATATTGTACATCTGAAACTAATGTAACACTGCAGGTTATCTATACTGGAATTAAAATAAAAAATAAAATAAATATATATATAAAAATTCATGGCATTCCTGTAAAATGCCTATTGTGCTAGAAGTTATTAAGTGTTCACTAAAATACATACCCATCCCTCTACAATTCTCTATGTCCTTGCATATCAGGTTGAAGCCAATAGGATATGAACAGAAATTATGACAGTCAGTCCATGCTGGCTCTTGGAAATGGTCACCCTAATTTATTGCCTACACTGGGACACTTTCTGAGAGTAAAAGGGAAGTATAGTAAGCATCTCTCCAAATCAACAGGTATATGTTATGAGTGTCGCAGGGAAACTGAGATGCATAGTCGCCCTACTTAAAATTATCCAGTGAAGCCCTCTAGCTCTTCTCTCCTACAGTGGCGACCTCGGAGGCCACGTGGTCCAGACAGCATGGCTACAAGTAGAAGGAGAGCTATCCCACCCTCACTGAACTTTGCATGAGAAAGAAAGGAACCTTTATTGCCACTGAGATTTGGGGTTTGTGGGCACAGCATAACCTACCCCATCCCGTCTAGAACACATATGCTCTGGCAAGCCTGGCAAGCTTGTCCTCCCCTTATCATATGGGGGGGGGGGTGGTAATGCCATCAGAGTGAGGGTTTAACTCCACTGAAAGGTCAGGACTTTGAATCTCAGCAGCAAACTTAGAGGAAGAAATGCTGTAAGTGGGTACACTGAAGCTGGGCTCCCTCCTGAAGGGCTGTGTCAAGTCTGCCTGTGGGCTTTTGTCTTAGAAGATGTAGAAGTGAAAACCCCAGAGTTCGAACAATACTTGCCATTTCCTGATGGTTATAGTCTGGCAACTAGAAACAGGAAGGTTTTTTTTTATTTTTTATTTTTTTAGATTTTTATTTATTTATTTAAGGGGCAGAAGGAGAGGGAGAAGCAGGATCCCCACTGAGCAGGGAGCCTGACAACGGGCTCCATCCCAGGACCCTGGTGACCTGAGCCGAAGGCAGACACTTAACCGCTTAACCGACTGAGCCACCCAGGCGCCACAGGAGGAGACTCTTTTTTAGAACAAAGGCTTGATAAAGAACATGAACTGAAGTTTGCATTTTGTTCATGGGACTTTGTTGCTTAGAACCAAACCATGACAGGCTTTGTTCATAGCTTCCACTTGCAGCAGCGAACTGGAGGGCAGACCTCCTGTGCAGGGCATGGAAAGAAAAACTTCTCATGCTGACTTCTTTATTCATCTCAGCAAAAACCGCAAGCTGCCTGCAAACCGCTCTCACAATATGGCCAACACTGCCCGGCAATGTTTGATTGAAAGTCTAACAGAATTTGCAATTTACAAAGGAATTTCACATAAATCCTTTCATGGAACTCTTTTTAGAATTTCTAACTTGAGCAATCAACCTTCGTCTGTCAATATTAACAAAAGGATGTGCAGAAGAAGGGGGCAAGGAAAGAGGGAAAGGATAGACAGGAGGAGAAGAAAGGATGGAAGGAGGTGGAGTAGAAATCACCACTGAGCTTCCCTGAACACCTGCAGGCACTATGACCCAGGTTCTGCATCAGGCACTTTGGGCTACGGACAATTCTGTGGCCACGATAAAATGTGCCGATGTTCGTAAATATTTTTTGGCTCATCCAGAAGTGTAGTCTAATAGCTCTCTGGGGAATTACACTGAGTGAAAAAAATGACAATCCCCAAAGGGTTACATAGGGAATGGTTCCTTTTACATAACATTCTTAAAATGACAAAATTATAGAAATAGAGAATAGATTAGTAATTGTCAGAAATCAGGGCTAGCGGTGGGGTGGGTGGTGAAGTGTCTATAAAAGGACAACGAAAGGGGTCCTCGTAGTGACAAAATTGTTCTGTATCCTATTAATGTCAGTGTCTTGGTTGTGATATCCTATGGTTCTGCAAGATGTTACCAATGGGGACAACTGGGTAAAGAGTACACTAGGACCTCTCTATATTATTTCTTATAATTACAAGTGAATCTATAATGATCTCAAAACAAAAAGTTTAATTAAAAAAAGGATGGTTGAAAAATAATACATCTATTAAATGCGCATTTACTCTTTTGAAAATTAGCAAATATTTAGATAGGCCAAAAGCCACTAATGAAGGAAGTTTCTAATGGTCAGATGAACAAAGACTCATTTCACATTATTAAGGCAGGAAAAAATAAGGATGACCACAATGTACTGAATGCTTACCACTGGCATTATACTGGCCGGATACGAAATATGTTGCATGCTTTTTCGAATGTAATTCTCCATGCGGAGAATGAATGTACAGACAAGGAACTGAAGCGCAGAGAAGTAAAGTAACTTGCTCACAGTCATGCAATCAATAGATGGTGGAACCGAGAATTAAATCATGTTTTTATCCACTAAGATACATCGTTTCTGAGACCTTCAACAGAATCTAATAGCCCTGAGGTCTTTAAGGATTAATGACTTGTCCACAAGGGCAAAACTGGACAAGAACTTGTGCTAAGCGCTCTTCCTACCATACTGGGATCTCACAGGTGGTTGAGAAAAGAACATAATGTCATTAGCTGCCTGAGATACAGGCAGAAGAAGAGCAAAAATCTAGAATGGCTGGTGTCCTAAGTATTAACAAGGAGAATGGGTAAATTTAGACCTGCTCCTTCTTTGTGGATTTATTTTAATATGAAAACATTTGTGCAGAGAACTTCCAAAGCTTACCGACTGACTCAGCTATGTGAGGCAAAAGTCAGTATCTTCCAAAAATGAAAATATAATCCCATTGTTAAGGGTACAGTTTTTTAATCAAGACAAAAGCATTCAGCAAAATGAATGAGATAAATGAAGCTAAATGTTTACCTCCGTTTTTAGCAAAACGGAAAGCAGTAAACAGATTTGCTAATGATAGCCCTGCCTTTCACCTCCTTTGAAGTTACCCAACGTGACTAAACTTCAGGAAGTCGTCCCTTTGGTTCTGAAATGCAGTTTTATCCTGAATGAAGCCAGGCCTCCTTGATCCAGCAGTACACACACTTCTTGCCATTTAGTAAATACACAATATCAGGTTCATATTATCTTTTGGTTTAAATTACATCCAAGTATCATTACACCAGCACATTGCACGTCTCACAAAAGTAGGACCAGTACTTGGAGCGCAGACAGCACAAAGGCTCTGGTTCCATGATGAGCGAGAGTGTATTTCACCTTGACACTACTGCTGGCGAATCTCTGAGAGATGAGCATTTTGAAAACGCTATAAACAGCTTAGCCTTTTCTTAGCATTTTGAAGAGCACATTAATAGCCTGGCCTTTTCTTAAGGGCTTCCTTTTTCCCTTAGCCAAATTTGACAGCTAGAAGTGAAGAGTGAGAGGATGGAATCAAAGTCGGGGCTATGTTTTAAAAGCAGCATGGAACTGATGTCATCCGGCATTGTCTTCAAAAGAATATAAGAATATTAAGTGGATGTCTCATGAACTTACACACAAAGGATACTCTTCACTTGAGGACAGAATGATAATGTCTCAGAGAAGAAAGAGGTAATTCTAGATGCCCATAAAATCTATTCAGACAGCTCTTGGCTGGTACAAAAAAAAAAAAAAAGCAGAAGAAGAAGAAAAGGAAAAGAAAATCTGCAACTCTTAACCAAAAGAAGTTATAGTTATTAGTAAAATTAATTTTTAAATACTTATTAAACACCTACTGTAGAATATGTGAAACCTTAAGCCCAATGCTATTAAATGACAGTTTAAAAGACAGTATGGTTATTGTCACCATTTGGAAAGTTTTGTTGAAAAAAAGACCAAGAGGCATACGGTAATGTAATAAAATTAGCCAAAGGAAATTAAATAGCTTAGCATCACTCTCTAAGATTTAACAGCCTAAAAAAAAAAGTGAAGTGGGAGCTGTCCCACATAAATAGGGACACGTGCAACCCCATCCACCACCCAGGAAACCTGCATCGGTCATTTCAAAGGGTGCTTTGAGAACCCAACTAGTTTATCTTCTACCTTCTCCGTAGAAACACACTGAGCAACTTCAGGACAGTTACTGAGCATATTTGGGCAGAGTTGCTAATTTTAAAAACTGCCTAAGTAGGTTGCCAGGAGTGGCCTCTGCTCGGAGTAGGAAGAGACCAACAGATTGGGAGTGCTTTCCTGGATGTTGGGGCAGATTGCATTTTCCCAAAATGGCTTCAATAGCTCCTGACCCCATGCCTTTCCTACAGTTTGACATTGACACTCCGCCCATCAAGAGGTGGAATCTATGTTCAGCCTTTAATGTGGGTGGATTTGGGACTAGCAGGGAGAAGTCATTAGGTAGCTTAAAAAGCTGGGGCATAAAGAGTGACAGAGCTTCTGCCTAGTTCTCTTGAGAGGCTCATTCCTGAAACCCAGACGCTACCCTGTGCTGATGATGCTCAACCGGCCCCACGGAGGTCACGTGTCACGTTCTGGCCCACAGCCCACTCTGCATCCCCAGCCCTCAGCCCCTGGCCAATAGCCAGCAGCAAGCACCAAACCAAACTAGCCTTTGAGCCTTCAGGGATCCCAGCCCTCAGAAGCTGAATCATCCCCAAACTTCAGGTCTTCCCAGCTGATGCTCCAGATACCATAAAGCAGAAACAGATCCTTCCCAAATATTCATTAAAATGTGGGTCATTTTATGCCACTAAGCTTGGGGTGCTTTGTTATATAATAATAGTAACTGGAACAGAGGAAAATGGGACATATATGTGGCTAAAAATGATGCACACGGTCATTCCTAGCACTGGAATTACTGCAGCCTCTCTTTCGGGAAGGTACTCGGGAGCTTTATGCTACACATGTTTTTCTACTACAGCCACTCCTCTACTTACAAGGGTCTAACTCCACGTGAGCTCACATGGCTCTGAGATGATCACAATGTTTTGCTTAGGATGGTGCCAGGCACTATTCTGAGAGTTTACGTGGATTACTCACTTAATCCACAAAACAAACCCATGAGCTAAGTACTATTTTTTTTTTTTTTTAAGTAGGCTCCACGCCCAGCGCAGAGCCCGACTCGGGGCCTGAACTCACAACCCGAGATCGAGACCCGAGCTGAGGCCAAGAGTCAAAAGCTCAACCAACTGAGCCACCCAGGCGCCCCGAGGTTAAGTAGGATTTTTATTCCCATTTTACAAATAGGGAAATGGAAGCATGGAGGCTTGCCCAAGGTCACAGAACTAGCACATCAGAGCTGGGCTGGGATGTGGAGCCGGGCAGTTTGGCTCCCAAGCCTGCCCACTAACGACCACACCCTGACTCTCATTTTCCCTCAGCCACGTATGGCTGAGTCCAGCCCCTCCCCCGCCAAGAGGGCCCCAACTGAAAAGGGGGGACACTGCTGGCTTCAGCGTGATGGTCATGGTGAGAGCCCAGGCTCTGGAGTCTGCCAGCCCCAGTGACTTTGGGCAGGTCTTTTAACCTCTGTTAACCTCTTTCTTCCTACTTTTATGCGAAACAGTCATCCATTGAAAATCACAACCATGGTCTTCGTTAAGCACTAGCCACATTCCTTCCTTCTAGACTGTCAGCCTCTTCAGGGCAAGGACTCCTGTCTTTCTCACTTCGGGTTCCTCCTTTGGGGCCAGCACCGTGCCATGTACTCAGCTGCAGCTTATAACTGAGCTGATGTTGGCTTTTTCTTTTCTTTTCTTTTTTTAAACTTCTGTCTTTATTTTCGTATCCAGGGCTTTTGGGATTTGTTCTGTTCTCTACATCCCCATGAACAAAGCCTTAAATCATGCCTTTACCACTGAGCCTGCTGCCAAAACTAAGACTTGGGTTTTCTGCCTCGTCTTTCAAAGGTCTTCCTAATCAGAGGAACAGGCGTTCACGGGCACCCTTGATCATGTTTATATCTACCTAAGGATTCTCTACTGCCTCCCAATCATTTTCCAAAGTAATTAAAACTCTGAACCATGGGCCACAGGAGCTTCTACTAACTTGATTTCTTATAGGGAACTATTAAACCCTTTCTTAAAAGATATCACAGGGAATTTCTCACCTTCAGAATTATGTCAAGATAATACCAGAATATTAACTGAGATTATTCCTGAGGAGAGTTGTCTGGCCCCCAGGCCTCTGTTTTACCCTGTACTGTAATTACTTCTGTATTTGCCTGTCTCCCCCACTAAACCGAAGGCTGGGACTCTGGCTTTTACCTCTGTATCCCAATGTCCAGTCCAATGGCTGGCAAAGTGGATGCACTTGTCAAATGTTTACTATTCAAATGCATGGAGTTGATGAGCCCAAAGTCACTGATAATGTCTGGACTAGAACTGCAACCCAGGGGGATCTCTGGAAAATGCATCAAGAGCACTCGTTCATTTCAAAAACATTTATTAAAAACCTCTGTGGAAGCCAGCAGTGGGCAAGGCAATGAGCATAAAAATGTAGTAAGATCCAGTCTTATTATATAAAACCCAATCTGCTCTAGTAGGGGAGACCAATATGGAAGCACATCATTAGAACACATTCTGGTAAGAACTAAGTACAGGGATCTAAACCATGGGCCTGAGAGGCAATGATAACAAGAAGGCAGTCTGGGTTAGGTTAACAGATTAGACGTGTTATTTCCCATTTTTACATGGTAACCTAGCAAAAGATAAGATGCTAGCATTGTGGAGCGATCCTCCAGCTGATAGCCAGGGTCATAAGGTCAAAAGAGGTCATAAGGTATAGGTGGTCACATGATAGAATCAATACATCAGACATAAAATTAATGATGCTAATGACTAAACTAAGATAGGTTAATATATCTGTGACTCTGTGTCTCCCTCTACCTGTTCTTCTACCCTCTCCACACTTCTTACCCAAACCTTCTTAAAGATAATTATTTTAGTGACCAGCACTCGGATGATGTCAATATCTGAACATAAATACATCAAAAAATGATCATTTTAGGAATCAGAAATAAGAGAACATGTGTGCACTAAATTCAGCCATGTGAAAAGGAACACACATAGATAATGTACATAATAATGTCATGGAAGTCCTTAGAACTTACCTGTCATTAACGATTTTTTATGTTAAATTCAAGTTATTTTTAAGAAAATATATTGCATAATAAACTATTTTATGTGCAACTGGGGCTTGAGAAACAATGGCAGACATCAGGCCATCTTGGTGCTTTCTCAGAACAGAAGGGAGGAGTTTTTGGATCTATTATAAGGTAAATTCATGGCTGTGAGGCCTCTCACATGCTGTCAGCTGCCTTGCTAGTATTCTCCTCCCGCATTTGCCTCTGTTGGCATTTTCCTCTCCTGTGTCCAGGAAGGCAAGGGGGTTGGAGAAAACCCACAAGCCAAGCCACCTGGTACCCCAACAAATGTATGATCTCTAAATCTCAGTGTGACCTTCGATCCTCGTATTTGTCCTTGCTCAGCTTCCTCCCTCATCACACCCAACGACTGTGAATACTCAAGACCTTCCTCTTTCCCTTGGAAGACCATGCCCTCAACCCCCCACCTTCTCCACAGCAGGTAAACTTGCCTCCACTTCACAGAGTAAGTGAAAACCTCTGGGTGTGAACTGCCCCAGCTTCTCCCACCCTTTTCTTCCACACTCACTCACGCCCCCACTCACCTTCATCTGCCACCCCAAGACCTAGAGAAAGAGGTCTTTCCTCTGTTCCCAGTCAGTTCTCTTGCTCGTGCTGTCATGTTTTTCTGTTCCCACCCCCTCTCCAAAGGCCCTCCTCCATTGTTTGTCCTTATCTCTTCTAGAGAGGCAACCTCCACCCCTCTTAGCTCTTTTCCCTCATCACACTTCCCATCCTAGTGCCCTCCTGACGGGCCCCCTCCAGCCGTTCCTCTACCCCTGCAGACTTCTCACCCAAACCTTCCCGAAGATTCATCTACACCTGCAACTTTCACTCTCTCACTCCTCAATTCCCTGTAGCATCTGCTCCCTATTCTAATGAAACATTTGCTGGGTATAATTTAGTGAAAGATGCAGATCCCAGACTGAAGCAGAACTGTCTTTGACTCCTGCCTCCTCCACTTACAAGTGTGAGATCCCAACATGCTGCTTAATTTCTTCATTTCTAATGTGGGGATAATAATAGTAACCAACTTCACAGAGTTCTTGCAATATGCAATGAGATACCATATTTAAAACACTGAGTAGTGTCTGCACATACCATTGCCCAATAAAAATTATTACTAGCAGTAGCATTTGCATTAATGATTATCATTATTATCTGTCAGGCACTATGCTAGGTCTAGCTAGAGATCCTGAACTAAAAGAAATCCTACCAAATTCATGCAGCCAAGAAAAACTAGTTTGCAATCTTCTTATACAGTGGGGCTTATCTCTTGGCTTAGAATCATCTTTTCCACCTTTGAACCAGGATCTGCTCCTAGGAATTTCCTTCCATACTGATTCTGTATGACTGCAGTCAGTTCGGTTCACACACACACACACAAACACAAACACACACACATACACGGTAAATTTATTTGTATCATGTGAACCAATAGGAAAATATTTAATTTAGCTGAACACAGGACCTTTAATCTCTGCTGCTTTCACAGCAATAAAGTATCTACACACCAATGTTCTGTGTGCAGTTGGAAGTCAATAATTACTGATGAGCAGACAGTTCTATATAATGACTTAGTCCTCCTCGCGGTCAGTAACCGCAAGAACAGAAAGCATATTTTTAGCATCATGTTTGACTCCTACCTGACAACCTGGAAACTGCAATAATTTGAACCTATGTAGGCAAGGAAAGGATTACTTTGTTGCTGGTACACCAGAAATGAAACCTAATGGTCATTTATTCCCTTGGTTAGCACAGAGAGCTCATTTCCTTCCTCCACCTTCTTGCTATTCTCAATTTTTTTTTGTCACAGGCTGTGTGTGGCAATATTTGTTTTAATTAGGAAGACACAGCAGAGGCAAAGGCAACCGTAACAGGTATGCTCACTAAGGGACCAAACTGCACGGCGAGATCCCATCTCAGTGACAAAAACAGCTTCACGAAGGCATGTCATTTTGTTTGTCTAACAGTTTGCTTTGTGGAACAGGCTTGGGAATTCCCATGCCCCACCCCAGCACTAGTAGGCAAGTCTTGCTTTCAGGGGAAGTATTGGTATGGGGTTCAAGTGGGGGGCACCTTCTCTTGGACTAGTGGGTCTTTTCCCTGCGGGGGATCTCAAGTCAGGATCCCGCGCACTGATCTCATGCCTCTAGGATTCAACAGTGATTTACATCACAAAAAAAAATGGTTCCTGGTTCTTTCTCTCTTTTTTTTTTTTAAGATTTTTTTTTAAAGTAATCGCTATACCCACTGTGGGGCTAGAACTTACAACCCTAAGATCAAGAGTCACACACTCCACCTACTTAGCCAGCCAGGCGCCCCATCTTTCTCTATCTTTAACACTGTTCCTCTCCTTTTCTATCAATGTATCAAAACAAATTTGGATCCTAAAAACCTCTTTGAAATTAGTTGACTAGGGGATGAAGAATTCACACGTGGAAGGCAGGACCATAGTAGGTGTGATGATGATGCCTAAACAGCTAATAATTACCAAACATTTATTTGTGTGAGGCCCTATTCCAAATACTTAACGTGTATTATTTCTTTTAGTCCTCACAGCTGTGAAGGGTCGGCATTACTACCCCCACTTTACATATGAGAAAGCTGAAGCTTAGGGAAATTAAATAACTTGCCTGTGGTCGTACAACTAGTAAGATTCAAGGCTGGGATTCCAACCCAGTTCTGTCAGATGCCCAAGCCCATTAGTGCTATAAATCGTATGTCTTAAAATAGCAACTCCTTCTTCTGTGACCTATTTTTAACCAGAGTTTGTATGAAATTAGATTAAACTTGATTTTTATTATAATGTCTTCCATGGTAAATCTATGTATTTCCATAATACAAAAATTAGGTTCCCATTTAAAAAATAGGAAAAGGACATGAATGGCCAAATGAAAAAAAAAATTAAGTCAAATATTAAATTTCAGATATTTAAAACTAAAGGGAATTTAATTCAATTCAAGAAAGAGTAACCAAGTGATACACTGTACTAGGCACTTCAAAGTATTCAAAAATTAAGATAGTACTGCTCCTGATCCAAGAAGATAGTGATCTAGTGGGAGAAACATAGTGTAATATTTCAGTTCTTACTTCAAATGTCATCTCCTAAGAGAGATCTTCCCGGACCTCCCTATCTAAACTGTTGCCCCATTCCCTGTTACCTTCTATCACAGGGGCTAGCAAACTTTTTTTTTCCTGTAAAGGGCCAGAAAATAAATAATTTAGCCTTTCTGGGCTATATGGTCTCTCTCAAAACTACCCAACTCTGCTGCTATAGCTCATAGCAGCTAGAGATCACAAATAAACAAATGCGCATCCTGTGTTCCAATAAAATGTTATTTACGAAATGGGCAGTGGGCCAGATAGAATTCACAGGCTGTAGTTTGCTGACCTGACCCTACTCTAACATATCACTCTGTTTTTTCTTTCATATCACTTAACAAAATCTGAAATTATCCTGCTTACTGATTTATTACTATTATTTACTATTTCCTTCCACAAAAATGGCAGCTCCAAGAGAGCAAGGTCCTTGCAGCTCGTTCGCAGCTGGTTCTCCAGGGTCTTAGAAAGGGGTTCCTGACACATGCACAGCTCGCTCTAAAGATCTGTTGATTGACTAAATGAATGAGTACTATTTCACAAAAGGAGAGACACTGATTGCCAACAAACATATAAACTATATTTGGCCAGATTATTAATAAATATGAAATAACTGAAAATGTCATTTTTTTTTTTCACTTAGCATGCCTGGAATGGTTAGCAAAAGGGAAGGACAAAGACAAGAAAGAGAGGGAAAAGAAGGGGAAAGGGAAGAGAGAGGGGAAGTAGGCGGGGAGAGCCTGTGTAGATGAATATGTGGGGAAACTGACCCTCTCATCTACTGCCAATGAGAGAGCAAACTCTTGTACACCCATGTTCATAGCAGCGTTATTTACAACAGCCAAAAGGGAGAAATGACTCAAATGACTACCTACAAAAGAATGCATAAACAAATGTGGTACATCCACAGAGTGGAATATTATCAAGCCTTAAGAAGGGATGTAGTGACACATGCTACAAGAATGAGCTTTGAAAACACTGTGCTAAGTGGAATAAGCCCACCACACAGGATCCTATGTATGACTCCACTTATGTGCAGGTATCTAGAATGGGCAAATAGTACAATAGAAGCAGAAAGTAGAATGGAGGTTACCAGGAGCTGGGAGAAGACGGAATGGGGAGTTACTATTTAATGGGCACAAAGTTTCTGTTTAGAATGGTGAGAAATTCTGGAGATGGATGGTGGAGACGGTTGCACAGCATTGTGAATGTACTTAACGCCATTGAAGTGTATATGTAGAAGTGTTTAAAAGTATAAATTTTATATTATGTATATCTTACCATAATAAAAAAGCATATACATTTTTTTACTCCAAAAATGTACTCCTAAGAAATAACTCTGAGGAGATAATACAGAAGGGTGAAATATGTATATGCTAGAATCCATCAACCTCAAGATTCAAGAATAAAAATCTAGTTGTGTAAATAGAGCCTGACAAAAAATATACAAAAGAGGCTATTACGCAAGCATTAAACATGACAAAGTAGACTTTCCACATAAAAGTATCTCCATAACACTATTGTTATATAAAAAAAAACAAGCTACAGAATGCATGTACAGTAAATCCCATTGATGTAAAAATTCTAAGGTTTATCTGTACATGGAAAAAATTTGAGATATTCTCCAAAATGCCCGTAGTTGATTATTCTCTGAATAGTAGATTTGAGATGATTTTAAAATTATCCTCTTCGTAATTCTCTGTACTTGATTTTTTAACAAAGAATATTTTTAACCAAAATAACATGCTATTATAAACTCCTGTTTATCACTTCTTCACATTAATTAAGGAGGGTTAGGCTCTTGATACTTTCATAATAGATGTCTTCTGTATTTCTGTTTCCATAGCAACAATAATACTTGTGAGAGAATCAGATACATTTTCAAAAAGATACGTACCTCAGACAATGGTATTACATCTCCATCAGTCAAAAACAGATTTATTATTTCAGAGCAACATTCAATAATCATGTTCTAGAAATAAGAAAACAATAAAGTGAGGTTGAACTTACTGGTAAACTACTAGATATTTTAGTCATAAACTATTTCATTTGTCTTTTCTTGCATCACCACCTAACCCTCATTCCCAGGAGAAGATTTAGAGGGACTCATAGGTCACAATCCCTCATATAATTAAGGTTATTTGAAAGGACACAGGATGGCCACAACAGATAAGATTTACTTATGAATGATACATTATTTCATTGTTAAAATTCATACGTTACAGAATTCACACCAGAATAAGGTTTTGGAAAGTCACTTTTCTTCTGAGAAGAGAACCTGGGGATAAAGAGATTCAGACCCCAGGAAGGGATTTAAGCAGAGAAGAATGGTTGAGAATTGAGAAAGAAATGGAGAGAGTAAATGAAAAGGAACCAAAAGTCCGTATCATACGTTGTCCATTGCTGACGACACTGGCATGGCCCTACTGTGTGGACACAGCCATGTTTATGTGTGGACCTCTGACCGCAGACGGATCTACCCATGGGCAGGAGTCAGTCAGTCAGATTCTCTGTCATCGTAATTTCATATAAGGAAGGGCAAGAGAAGACAGCTATAGTGAGTACTGACGATAGGAGCTGAAGGTCCTGAGACAAACGTGGAAAAGGCAGCCATTGGGCTAGATGTAAGATGAGTAAGAGAAGGGAACAGATGTGTGAGAACTTACACCCCGCCACCCCCCTCCCCGTAATTAAGCACCGTCTTGGGGTGCCTGGGTGGCTCAGTTGGTTAAGTGACTGCCTTCGGCTCAGGTCATGATCCTGGAGTCCCTGGATCGAGTCCCACATCGGGCTCCCTGCTTGGCAGGGAGTCTGCTTCTCCCTCTGACCCTCCCCCCTCTCATGTGCTCTCTCTCTCATTCTCTCTCTCTCTCAAATAAATAAATAAAATCTTAAAAAAAAAAAGGCACCGTCTTGGCTCCCGACTCACCAGTTCCATTTTTCTGTGAGGCCCACTGTGTTTGGTTTCCAGTCCTTATGTATGAGCTTATCGTACCCTGTCACATACTGCCTTCCCCCACACCTGCTTTACTTGAACCAGTTTAAGTAGCCTTTCTTTACTTACAGCTAAAGGAGTCATGACTATAAGACTGTCAGAGAGAAACTCTGCCTACTTTGTGATGTTGCCAGGTCCAGCAACAATACACTTTTATGGTTGTTTAATACACACGTGTACCAGCATTCAGAAATATGAAAATGATAAAGTTACACTAATTTTTAAAATCTTAAAATACAGAAACAAACAATAGAATTCACAGCCCCAAACCATATTATATTTAAGTTTTAATAAATACATGAATATAGAAAAGATCACATTTTAGAGTTCCAAAGCTATTGCTAATTCAATTTAACAAATATATTCAAGATGCTGTGGAACACAAAGATGAAGAAACAGACCCTATCCTCACAAAGTGTACAATAGCTGAGAAGAATAGATTCGTACACTCCTAAATAAAATACGAAGTAGAATGTGGTCAGAACATGGATAGGAATATGTTAGAGGAAACTAGAGGTGGGAGAGAGGAAGTGTAAGGAACAGGGAAGACTTCTTGGAGGAAGGGTCATGTGAAATGAGTCTTGAATGAATAGTAGGATTTCACTGGCAGAGAATGGGGACAAGGGCATTCCACATGGAGGGAGAACAGTGGATATTCAAGGATCTGATATGGTCATTACTGTGGGTGTGTATAGGAAGCATGGCAGTGAGAGTGATGAGAAATAAGGCTGGAGAGGTGAACTTATAACAGGACATGTAAAAGTAAGGAAACTGAGAGGCACTGGTCTGAGGAAATAATGATCAAATTGCTTTAAAAAAGATACTTCTGGCCACAGTTTTAAGGTGAACTGGGCTCAGAAAGAGACAAGAGAAAGATAAATTAGCTAGGAGGCTACTCAAACTGTTTAGGCAGGAAGTGATCATGGCGAGAAGTGGGCCAGCTTCAGTGGGACCAAAGAAGGTGGAGGGCAAGCAGGGTATCCAGCACTGATCAGGATATACTACTTTGCTATGATGAACCTCCCAGGCTCTTGGTCCACTTTAAGACAGAAAGGATACTCCTCTGTCTGAACACTGATACTCCTCTTATTTATCTATATTTCTGTATTTCTAATCGAGTTCTCAGGACTGGTTGCACTCTGATACTCCTCTTATTTACAGAATATTTATATATTATAGAATATTTCTATATTTCTAATTGAGCTCTCAGGACTGGTTAAAGTATATTTCCTCCCTATAGGAAATGTTTCAATAACAGCCATGATGCGTTACTGTCATGATTTCATCAAGAGCTATCAAGCAAAATGAGATTGTCTATATCATTAATCATTTCACATAACAGATGAAGACAGCAATGTTACCTGATAAATAAATGCCTTCTGCTCCCTGTCTCAACATTTATCAAGCAGAAATTTCACCTCAACAACATCCTATTTCTTTGGCATTATTTGCAGTAAACCATTACAAATATCAGTAGTTGGCTGATTGGATGCTCGGCTACCACAGAAATGTAGCCTTGAGCTCATCACACCAGGCAGAAAGCTGCCAGAGGTATACTGTGCACGATTGGCAAGGGGCTGGGAGGACACAGAATAACCCTTGTTCAATCTTTGCCATTTTTCCCTTAAAAAGGAGCATCTGATGATTCTATGATGGTTTTCTGAGTTACTTCAAAAATAACCATGCCGACTCTTTGACTTAGTTGAAATCCTCATCTTCTTTCACCTATGGAAAAAAACTTCCTAAATTGTTTTCCATCCTCCAAACTCTTGCTTCCCTCATCCCTCCCTCACATGCCACCAGGGCCACGCCACCACACATCTCCGCAAATCACAGGGTGGATCATGAGAAGTCCTTTCAGGTGCTGCCCCCTCCCTCTCCTACCACCCGTACCCAGCCCTGCCTTCTCCTGGCCCTTGCTACAGAACAAAGTTCACTCACCATTTTTTCATTCAACGCCTACTATATGCATCCTAAGTGCCATAAACTGGTAATGAAAAGACAAGAAGAGAGTCCTTAAGCAGCTGATTGATGGTCTAGTGGGAAGAAAAGGAGAGATGGACTCTTAACAGTACCATGTGGTGACTCAGAGAGGAGGAAGCACTTCGTTCCACCCACCTCTTCAACCCCATCTCCCACTGCATTCCCCCGTTCTCCCACCACAACAGATAGCTCATTGTCCCGAGTAGAACATTCAGTCCCTGACTTCACATCCCTTCTCTTGCTGTATCCTCAGTCTGCTATGAGGGCCCTCCAACTAGAAGCTTCCCAAGCAAGTACTCGAGAGGCACTGTGTGTCAGGCGCTAGGTTAGATATTGGAGATAAGATGATGAATAAGACACCCAGCAAAGGAATTTGCAGTAAAGAGAGAGGAAGAGACCCATAAACACATAACTGCCAAAACAATACAGTAAAGGTACAGGGTGTTTGGAGGTATTTTGTCAGAGGGCCACGTGTGGATGTGGATACTAAAGAACACGACAGTTGGGGAAAAGATTTAAGAGAAGTTTTGCTATGTATTATGAAAAGATTCCCTGTAATGGTTTATGTTCTTATGAGAGACTCCATAAAGACTTAGATTATTTTCAATGGTTTTGAACATCAGATTGATGTTTCTTTGAATTTTGCTAAAAGAGAACCACCAGGTGGCTGGGCTCATTATGCATGACATCTGGGTACTTATGGCCAGACTCATACAATGATTAAGCTCCTCCATGACAAAGACCTAACTGTACTGATTTCTGTTATGTCCTTATCTCCTTCCCAAGCCTGGAAAATTTTTGCACATAATAGTTCTTCAAAAAGAATTTGTTAATTGATGCTAATGTCCAATTGTATTTTTTTCTGTTTTCATAGTACTTTGATATTTGGGATATGTTGACTATATACTAATCTTTTTTAAGATTTTATTTTGAGGGGTGTGGCAGAGGGGGAGAGAGAGAGAATCTTAAGCAGGCTCCATGCCCAGCGCAGAGCCCAACATGGGGCTCGATCTCACAACCCTGAGATCATGACCTGAGCCAAAATCAAGAGTCTTGACGCTTAACCGATGGAGCCACTCAGGCACCCCGACTATATACAAATTTTAATTGCCTTGGTACAATCCAGGCATCCCATAAATGTTTGCTGAACTAACCTTAGGTGAATTGGTAAACATATTTTTAGGCTTTTCATATCAGTATGCTATCGTTCCAAACAAGGTGTTTGTCTCTTAAAGTCAGGATTGTTTACATCTTTCATACGCTGTAAAGTCCCTGGTAAGCTCTGAAGATACTCCTAAAGCTATGAATGACAGGTTAAAATAACTCAGTCATTCTGAGCCAGTGTTGTTCATTTTAGAAGGACATACATAGTTTTCAAGCCAGAAGTGATTAGAATACCTGTTCTATAACCCTCTCAATACCTCTTAAATTAATATCTGTGTTCTGAATTTCTTAGCTTATTCCAGACTATAGGCTTTTTTTTTGGGGGGGGGGGGTAAAAAAGGGAAGGGAATAAGAAAGAGAATAAGATTCATTATCCCCCATATCAACCAAAGGCACATTTTCTGGGCCCTTCTACTTAATAACCCACCAAAAATCTATACTGTGATAGAAATAAATATAATAGATTATAGAGGTTATGAAATCCTGTCCAATTCCAGACCAGAATCGATCTCTTCAAGTGCCCTAGTTAACTTCTTATTAGCGCCAGGTGAAGGTTGTCATGACAACGAACGGGCAGATTTAGTCAATGAGATGTGTTATAACACAGAATATAGCTGCCCTTTTTTAAGTTCCAGTTGGCATACTGGAAAAAAAGAAAACTTTATATATTCCTTCTATTTCTCAACTTTTCAAATGTTCTGAACTACTCTGTTTGCCAATTCACCTAAACAAATATCAATTTGTCTTCCATTTGATGACATTCTCTCATACATAGAACCAACAGAACTGAAACATAGCTGAAAATGCCCTACTTAAAGCTGAAGAAACATTTTCTAAATTGAAGAATAAGACAAATTCAAAGACAGAGCAGAGAACATCAGGAATGAAAGCAGTTTGTTTTACTCAAGGACTGATCCACTCACATATACCATTCCATTAGGACATGAAAGCAAGCCACAAACTGTGGTTAAGTCAAGGTAGGGCCTCTGGATTCCTCCCTCTGCTTACATTCAAATGCTCCCCCGTACCCCCATTTATTTGGTATTTGTTTATACTCATAGTCAACCCCTTGACTGAGACACTGGGCTCATTGTGATAAATTTGATACCCACATCGGACACACAGGGAAATTCTGATGACTCACATTCCAACCAAGGGGCACAACTCTCCATCTCCATTTAATGAAATGATCATTTTTAGAGATGAGAAGAAAATTAATCCCAGAAAAGTTTAAGTGACTGACCCTAGGTAGGAAAACTGAGTGGCAGAGCACAACCTAGACTCCCTGCTTTTATGGATGCTCACTCTCCTGCCTCAGACAATCTAAGCTAAAAAAACAAATGGGTTCAGGAGAAAATAACCATTTTCCATATATGAACTATCTAGAAGTGGATTCGGGGACAATTTCAGCAAAGAATATTCTAGACTATGGCTCAAAAACAGCAATCTGATATGTTTGGTCTACAACTGAAAAACTGTGATTATTAAGTGATCTACAAAAGAAGTGCAAAAATGACACCAGAGCTGAGTTCTTCTTGAAAACAGATGTAAAAGGGCAACCATACACTTTATAAAAATATGTATGTTATAATTATTATTTTATAATATATATAATCTCATGGGTTTGAGATATCTGATCTATTAGGAGATTATAAGTACTCAGTATATCAGTAATACCATGAAACATCCAGTAATTCATATAGTAACATACCAAGACACTGAAAAGATTTTTGGGATGTACAACCCAAAATCTAAGACATCAGTTCTATGATAAATCCAAGCACATAGCAGAGGAGTTGTAAGTATGGGAAAGTGGCATTCCACAAAGGCTAACTGTTCTTTCCTGATGAATCCTCTTACAGCTGCGCTTGTTGCTTTCACAATAATGAAAAATGCATTCACTCACTCTACTGGTAAATTCAGGCTCAAAATGCAAACAAGTATACTCTAAAAATCAGGAGAGTTGCCAACTTTTATGCTTTCATATGAGTGCACAGATGAGGAAAACAGTAAAAAAGGGCTAAAGCTACACTGAAACTAACATGACATCATGTGTCAACTATACTTCAATAAAAAGAAAAGGTTAAAATGGTAAAAAACAAAAATTAGAAAAAAGACCAAAAAAGAGCTATACCAATACTATTCTTTAAGAATTAAAAATGTTTTGCTATTGGTAATTGAATATTAACCTAGCAAAAAGTGAATTAAGGAAAAAAGGTACAGCAGACCAAATATGAAGGGAAGATCCTAAAAGCTTGCAGAGAGGAAAAACAAGAGCCGGGCCCCAACCGGCTGGGAGTTCAACCAGGAAAGCAGCAAAGGGAGGTCCCAGAACTAGAGCTGTGTAGCAGGCACTCTTGGGTAGGCAGTCCTCAGCTAAAGCGGAAGAGATAAAGGAACTGAGACAGGATTTGATAAGCATGAACACTTGGGTAAAAGTCTATGGGTGAACATGTGAAAATTCTGATGTAATGGTCAGAAGAAAGTTAAGGAAAAAAGACAAGTCAAGAAGAATCAAAGCATATACAGGAAAGAAAAATAACCTTAGTACACTATCTGACTTGGCTGTAATAATGTAAATGCTGGATATCGATTTAACCAAACTCTGTGATGTAACAATACCCGGGAAAGGGGAAAGGAGAAGTTGGGGAGAAGTATAAGTGAATTAAATCCTTATATATCATAATCAAATCAACAGATATTATCTCAAATTGATACATCCAAGAAAAAAAGAATAATTATTTGTAACTTCTAGCACTGTTCATCAGTATTTCTGGCTTTTCTCCTTCCAAGCCGTAGCATGTGACTTATTTGGCCAATGAAATATAGTAGAAGTGATATGACGGAAACCTTAAGAGCTAGTGTGTGATTTGCCCCCTTTCTTCCCTCCTGCTACTGTGACTGGTGATATTTCATATGATGGATGTGCCACCAGCCTGGTTGCTGCCCTGAGGAGACCTGGAGCAGGGCCTCAGTTGTCCCACTTGGATTCGAAGGCTTTTACCTCGTTTTCATGACTGATACTACATATTACTGTACGCCTGGAGGTAAATAATGAGAAACAGCTGAAAGAGTTGAAAACAGCTGCCTCTGCAGAGCAGGACTGCAGAGTGAGGAGAGGTTGGGTCGGAGACTGTCCCTTTTCAGTAAGTCCTATAGAGCTATTTAATTTTAAAAATGGCCACAATAACTACAGAATCTATAACTCAAGAAATTGGATTAATGTGCAAATGGAAATTCAAAGAGCAAGTGATTAGGGGAGAACAAATATTTCTCTGTTCCTCTCATTTCCAAAGAGGGTAAGGAATTGCCACTCCACTCCGGAACGAGGAGACTTCAGGCTTCTTTCAGACTTGTAGCTAATTTACTGCCAGAAAAGTATAGTGACTTATCTGATTGGTGAGTTTGGAAAAAGCAAAAGAACATGGTAGGTTCAGCCCCTTCTGGGCAATCTTTGCTTATATTTTTGGAGGCACCCTGCCTGCAGAACTGTTGGTCTCGGCTCCTGTGTACAGTGAGCCTGGTGGGGACGGAAGGGTAGTGGGCAATCCTATAGTTATACATGTGGGTAGGTGGGCAAGTCTGGCTCATTCAGGGGTGAGATACTACTAAGCTCGTTTGGTAACAGACCTAAAGCCATGTGCGCTAATCAGCTTTATCAGTTAATGATGCTGATATTTTGATCTCCACTATCCATCTCCTACATCCCGTTCCTCAACCAGGTTCAGAACTTAGGAAGGCTAAAAGAGAAATGACCCTCTTCTCCAAACACATTCCATCAATCACCACAGAAACCACTCAACTGTGTGATCAAAATAATAATACACCATTAAGATGTGTAACCTTTTTTGTTGTTGTTCGAAAAATACGTATGCATAGAAAGGGTCTGAAAGATATGCTTCTCTGTACTTTCTAGTTTTTCTTCACACATTTCTTAAGTAATAAAAATGTTCAAACAATAGACTTAAGAATGAAGAGTAAAAGAATAATATAAAGTTACAGAGCATTGTTTCTTGGGATTCACAGTGATATCTGGATGATTTCTCTAGATTGCCTTTGTATTCATTCACCATCAGATTCTTATAATTGGTAAGCTTAGGAGAGCTTTGAAGGAAACACTACCTATGTGTCCAAAAAAGTTGGATCATATCTGATACTCTAAAGAGAGAAAATAGAGAACAGAAGAACCACAACGTTCAAGTTTAGTTCCTATGCTTTGATGAAGTAAAAAGTCACATAAATAATTACGTAAAATGACATCCATGCTGCCACAGCAATACAATTTTCCATTATTTAATAACTTACTTCCATTTCCTTATCAATTGATTTCTCTTCCATTTCTTGCATTTCGGATACATTTTCATCTGAAGCGATTTCAGGAGCTGTTGGCAATGATATTTCAGCTATTTGCTTAAGATTAGATAGTTTCTCATGAATTGAAATAACTCTAAAAATAACAGATAAATATGTATTTTACTTGAAAAGGTAAGAAAGGCATTCGTTTATTCCCAGAATCAATAATATGTGTAAAGTAAGTCCTCAGTTATTTAACACTTGGATTTCTGGCATTCCCAAACATCATTCATTCAATCATTTGTTCATTCAAGAAACACGAGCAAAGAGACACAATTCTAACCTGTATAATGTTTATGATCTAGTTATATACTCAAATAGATATAAAATGACTGGCAAAGGCACAATGACAGAAAGGCACACATCCAAAATATTGCTTAAGATGAAAATAAAGAAAATAAAACATCTATGTGGGCAAAGAAAGTCCAGGCAATGACAAAGTTTGCTCCTGTGTAAATCTTAACGCCATTTGATGACTGCCTTGATGATCTGAAGGTAAGAATTATGGCAAGATAGGCATGGTTCAAAAAGGCCAGTCAATGAGCCCACAACAATGAAGTATACTGTAGAGGGCAGAGGTGAAAGGGTAGGGAGAAGAGTCAAGAAAGAAGGAAAATCAAAAGCCAAGAAGGAAAGCAGAGGACACAGTGGCAATTATATTGAAGAGGGAAAGCTTCTGGAACCATAGGCCAGTGAACAGGGGATACTCTGAAGGCAGAGGTAAACCAACGGATGGGTGGAGTCAGGAGACGGAAAAGCGTTTGCAGCAGCTGAAGGAGGCAAAGAGCCACCTGCATGGCCTTCCGTGATTCTATGCTACAGGCATATAGCACATGTGTGCATGCCTGTGTGTTTGCATCCATGTGGGTGTCTCCATCCAGGGAAAGAGGGAAACTTTTATGAGAAAGACACAAACGATCCGTGAAAGCAAACTGACATCAGGAATGTATGCAGGAATGTCAATTCTCCAATGTTCCACAGGGTCCTCATCTGCAGTATGGCACGATACTCAATTATCATAATGATGGTTCTCAGCAAAAGAAGGTTAAAAAAATACCTTTAATTAAATAAGAGGATCTGAAATTGTATGTTTAATAAATGATTCTCTTTAAAAAGGCAATGATTAAAATGTAAAGATCTGTTATTAAAAGTTTACTTGGAATACATCCATTAAAAAAATGGGTCATCTCCAATAGCGCTAGAAAAGCTGCCTGATGCATTGGAGAAAAAATAGGACTCAAAGGACCTGGGTGAGTCATGCTTGGTTCCACCACACAACAGCATGGGACCCTGGACAAGTCACCTAACCTCTCTGGCCCTGACATTCCTCCTACTGCAAGACTGAATGATAAAACCCATGTCATCTACTTCACAGCATTTTGTAAGGACAAAATGAGGTATCTACATACATTCTTAACCATAAGAAACCCCATGAAGGAAAGATGATATTCTAAACCACTATTCTTGATTCTAATACCCAGAGAAAGAATTCTTAGAATTCTTACTTCTCTTTCAAAAATAATATAGCTTTCCTTTCTAACATGTGGAACTGCAGGCAGGATAAACTATTCTTTGATGTTTGCATTTCAGGTGGTCAATAAATGTCCAGAGCTGTATTATTTGCTTCAAAAATAAATGGCCTGGTCCAACTCTGTAAAAAGCAGGCTGGGACCAAGCAGAGCAGGCTGGGCACCCGTGCAAGGAGCAACATCAGAGGACCTAGCATCTCTGCTTCGGTCCCTGAGCCTCACGACTCCATTTGCCCCAACATCTTGCCCATATACATCTTCACCTCTCTGTCCACATCAATGCTGGGTCCAGCCTTTGAACTCCCATGTTGGCCCACAAACAAATATCCATTTGGGCTAGACCAGCTCCCCCCAGCCTCTGCTTTCATTCACTGATTCATGGGCACTCACTCTCCCGGGCTGCCGGGGCCTGGAGGCAGGACCCAGCCAGAAGTAGAAATGTGTGGATGGCAGGAGACTCAAGGGCAGAGACAGTAGGTAGGGAACTAGATCTTGGTTAGAAGAGCGTAATTAGATAGAACTACACAGAAACCTTTATGCGTGTTTAATGAGAACATTCTCTTTTCCTTTGTTGCTGTAAGAAAAATGCAAAGAATGTTTTCCTTGTAGTATTTAATTTGGAGATTAGGAAGTGAAGTGAACAATTGAAGGAGGACTGCCCAATTTGAAGGTTCTTCAGGTTCCTTCTCGGGCCTATTTTTTCTGACCTGTTGTACTCTTACTTTGCCTTCTGAAAGATGGTCAACAAGAAGCAAGTCCCCACATGCTGATCTCACCTTGACCCTCCTAAGAACACAAGGAGTGCCAGCCTCAGTGAGAGAAACAGGCAGCCGTCCCCGTGCCACCGAGGGACAGGTTAGATGAGAAACTCTCAGGCACCTCCCTGTGTTGGCTCAGTGACTGTGCACGGCCCTAATTTTAGTAAACCTACCACTGCTCATAAACACATCTAAATTAAGAACTTTGGGGAATAAAAAAGAATTCTGTCAGTTTGATTACATTCTACTCTGCAGAAATTATAATCATTTTCATTATGTGATTCTAAAAAATAAATCCTGCCATGTTTCTGGGTACAAAGCAAGTGTATAATTTCCTAACTTTGTTGCTTAGCTGTGCTGGTATCTGTCCTGTGCCTAGATTTTCTGCCATTTCACTGAAAAAGAAACAAAAAAAAAAAAGGAAAATTGACTGAATAATTGAAAATGTGCCAGCTCTTGAAACATCTCTTGTTTTATTCTCTTTTATGGGGAGGCCAAGAAGTCCTTCAAAATGAAAATCATGGAGCATGAACAAGGCTCGTCAGGGAAGAAGAGAGAAGCACCAAGTCTCTGTTCACTAAGCACTTAGGAGGTGCCTAGCAGGGCAAGGAGCTAACACTGACAGACGCAGGAGTCTGTAATGAGACTTGACATCGGCCCAGTGCTTTTGGCCTTTCAGAGGATGTGCATACATTGTCCAGTTTGATCTTAACAACAACCCCAAGAGGCAGGCAGAGTAGATATTATTTCCATTTTACAACTGAGGAAATGGAGGCTGAGATCACAAGGGCAATGAACAATGGAATCAAAACTAAATTAACTAAGCAATGAAAAAATTAAAAAAATGCACTGGGAATCTGGTAAAGTGAAATGGAAAAGAGAGAAACCAGGCATGAGCAAAAGTTAGAGATATGCCCCGCTTGATGGAGAGGAAGGAAGACAACCTGGCTGAGGCAGAGACTGTTGACGTGGTGAACAATAAAAAATAGGATCAGACACAGGGGAAGGGTGGGACAAGATAGGTAGTGGAGTTTGTCCTTAATATTGCAACCCAATACAGGGCTGCACGTTATTTGTTAAACACACCCCAAATTACAGGCAAAATACAGTACAGACAATATCTTTGTACTCTTTATAATCTTTATGAAGTGTCAGGAACTGTTTCTGCAACAACTCTAAGTACTATTATTGTTATACCCACTTCATTGATAGGGAGACTGAGGCACAGAGAGGTTAAGTAACCTGCTTAAGTTTGTGAAGTTAGTAAGGGGCACCACTTGCATTTGAACCAAAGTGGACTGGATTCAGAGTTCATGCTCTTAACCACTGCAATATCATACTCCTCTAAATAAAAGGAAGATTCTTCTAAAAAAGTCTTCTAAAAGTTCTTCTGTGATTTACCTTGTACATTACTAAAACAGCCTGTTCCAATGAAAATACCAGCAGAGTTGTGGAAAATCATTCATTACTTGCCTGTTCAGTGGAACCCAGAAAGAGCCAGTATACACATTGCAATAAGTGCTATCAGGTACAGCATCTGAAATATTCTGGGGCTTCATGTTATATGCATACAACAATAAAACCTATAAAAAATTAAAATACATAAAATGTGATTACATTACAAGATTACATTTTGCCTCAAAATAATATCATTAAATTTTAAGAAATTTGTCTTTGAAAGACAAAACTTTTTTATCAATTCACTTTAAACAATTCTTTTTAAGTAGGCTTCATGCCCAATGTGGGGCTTGAACTCACAACCCTGAGATCAAGAGTCACATGGTCTACCAACTGAGCCAGCCAGGTACCCCTCAATTCACTTTAAAGAGGAATGATACGGGATGTCTGGGTCTCTTAGTCGGTTAAGTGTCTGCCTTCCACTCAGGTCATGATCCCAGAGTCCTGGGATCGAGTCCTGCGCTGGGCTCCCTGCTCCACAGGGGGCCTGCTTCTCCCTCTGCCTCTGCCTCTGCCTCTCTCTCTGTCTCTCATAAATAAATAAAATAAAATCTTAAAAAAAAAAGAGGAATGATATGAATGAGAATTGTACGAAGTTTGAGGTGAAAATAGATGTCATTTGATAATAATATATTATTTTCAAAGAGTGCCATTTCTTACTGCAATTAAGTTTAAATCTCAGCCTTCGAAGGCCCTCTATAAGTTGGAAATATGTACCTAGGAAATACCCAGCCTTGCTTCTAGTTACTTCTCAACACGCCCCTTTCCCATCGGTGGTCTAGCTGCTTCTGTGCCTCACTTACGCTGCTTCCTTCCTCTTTCCATTTATTCAACCTACACACAACTTTCTGGTCCCCACCTCTAATGTGGAACTTCTCCTAATGACTCATGCTCTGGTCATTTCCCTGTTGTTTCCATTTTGACAACCCTTAAAGTCAATTCCATAACTATAGCACCTATTTACGGTCATAGTCACAGAATTTGAGATTCATAGAACCTTAGAGAGGATCTGGTCTAAGACCCTCATTTTAGATATAAGAAAGCTGAGGCCCAGAGCTGCCCATCAAAACTGACTGATTAAGTGCATGCATTTATCTCTGCTTCCTTGATAATCAAACTAAAGTAAGAGTAAAGTATGCCTTTAAAAAGGCATAAATCTACAAAGACAGATAAGAAGAGAGGAGGTAAAGCAGACAGGAGATGTTAGCAACCCTTTGAAGGACAGAAAGTACTCAGAAGAGCACTGGGTGACTCAGAAAACAGGAAAGGCTGTATCCTAACTGCCTTCAGAGGGGTCGCCAACAACAAGCGTGACTGAGAGCCCTGGAAAGGCTTGGGAACTGCAGATGTCAGGTATCTTAGACAACCTCCCTCCCATCCCTTCGATGAACCCATGCAACCAGATTTCCCCACTTCCCTTGCCTCCTCTCTGGCCAAACCTCTCCCATTTTCCTCTCTGCTGAGGCTAAATCAGAGATCTATTCTCAGGGACATTAGGTACAGGGGTGAGATGCTGAACTGAAAACACTGGAGGGGGTGCCTGCATGGCTCAGTTGATTAAGCATCCAATTCTTGGTTTCAGCTCAGGTCATGATCTCACGGTTGTGGGATTGAGCCCCACATCAGGCTCCACACTCAGCAGGGAGTCTGCTTGAGGATTTTCTCCCTCTACCCCTCCCCCCACTCATGCACACTCTCTCAAATAAATTTTTTAAAATCTTAAATTAAAAAAAAAAGAAAACATTGGAATTAAGTGAAAGTCTGTGTTCTGAACAAGAGACAGCTCCTACCCCACTGCAGGCCCTGCTCGGGATGTAGGAAACCAGACAGAAGTTGAAAAGGATCCTCTTTGAGGAAACCGACCAGACAAAGAGAAAAGACCTATGGGTACTGACATTTCAGCATCCTGCAACGAAACCGTTGGCTCCTGCAGTTACCCTACAATGAGGTCTATAAATCAATAAGTCTGACCTGATACACTTTTTAGCACCTTCAAACATGAATGAATAACCAAGGGTCACTAGACATGAAATGAAAGATAGAGGCCAAAACTAATATAAGAAAGGAACTTGAAGAGTCAGGTATAAGACAGAGAGCAGAAGACAACTTCAATGAAACCATAATTGAGATCTTCAAACAGAATAAAGACAATATTTCATCCATGAATCAAGAACACAGTGCTGTTAAAATGAATAGACAAAAAGAGCTCTTAAAAACAAAAATATGATCACAACTAAATAATCAACAAAAGAGTTGAAATATAAAGTTGAATATATATCTCCCCAGAAGTAAACCTAAATTTTAAAACATAGGTAATAGGGGAGAAAAGATGAGAAAAATACTCAATCTAATAAACTCAATATCTGAATAATAATTCTAGAAGGTACAGAGATAATCAGAGGTGGGAAATTATCAAAGAAAAAAATTCTTCTTGAACCAAAGGCTATACTTTCCAGATTGAAAGGGGCACAATGGATGAAAGAGCTAAACCAAGGCTCATGATGGAATTTGAGAACACAGGGGACAGAAGGAAAGTCCCCAGAGCTTCCAGAGGAAAAAAATCAAAAGAAAGAACTAGGAATCAGAATAGGACCAGACTTAACAGCAATGCAGGATTGCCAGAGATAATGGAGCAATGTCTCCCATGTTTTGAGAGAAAATAATTTTCAACCTAGAATTGTATGCCTAGAGAACAATGAAGTCAGCATTAAAATGATGACTTTTTGTCATCATAAAAAGACACTCAAGGTCTTTTTTATATTCTGTGTAAGTACAGGGTCAATCTCAGTCAATCTGTTGCAACCTGTTAGCCTCTCAGGGGACTGTAGTCAAGGTATTGGCCCATGGCCAAACCTGAATGAAATGTGCTACCTACTGACTAATGCAGTCCTGTCCTTGGCTCTGAAACACACCAGGAGGCAGCCTGTGCCATCTTGTTAGCATTTTTTTGTAGAAAATATACATATTGATGATTTGCATCTGGATTCTATTGTTCTCTTAATTTCTATCACTGAATCTGGTCCCACACATGGTTTTGATTACATGAAGAGAGAGGTATGAAAGACTCCTCCTCGGATGAGACATCAGCTTTCTTGAGACCAGGATATCTTAACATATTTTGGTGGTTCATGATCTGTAGAGGAAGTGTGTCCTGTGCAACTGAGCAAGGACCCTGGCAACTGTTCCTGAGCATATTGGATCTCTCTAATGGTTATCTGTGCTTACTTTATCCTGCCATGCCTTATCCTTTACCAAAATCTTCCTCGAATTACTTTGTGGAATATATTATATGGTGTGTCCTTTGAATAATCAGAACCTCTAACACACCCTTTGTTGGGAAGCTGGAAATGTGTTCATTCAACATGAGAGAGCAAGTCAAGATAGAAACATGGGACCCAGGGAACCCATCTCAGAAAGAGATGAAGGAATTCTCAGGAGGATGGTGAATGGGCTCTTATGAAGTTATTTGAGTCAGGAGAACAATCAATCCCATTTGGAGCGTGTCTCTGAAGAAGAGGAAAACAATAAAAGAATGAGAAATAAACTGATGAGTTTGACCATATGGAGAAGAACTTTCTAGTTCTTTGAAAGTTTAGGAAGAATGAGAGATTCTAGAATACGGAGAACACCAAGTTAAACAAAAATAAAGCAGTTTTTTTTTTCTTTAGGATAGAAGTCAGGAAGGAAGGAAATAGTACCTTATTTGGCTCAGCTGTGAGTGATATTTACATAGTTGTAAACACTGGCTATGGGTTTAAGAATTGTGATAGGACTCATTTAAGAGAATGTGTGGAAGAGAAGAATGTACGTGAGGGGGAAAAAACAGGTAGACATTAGCCTTCATCCTCCGTAGTAGTGTGTGAGGTTAATCACTCAAAGAATTATCATGTAAGCATGTAATTTAGATATATGGGGGGGTGGAACCCAACCAAACAGAGACAGCGAGAGTTAAAAGTAATTGTATCTGATGGTGGAATTTAGAGATGTGGACAGCTAGACAGAGGAATATTCTTTTTATTCATTAAAAGTCTTTTAAATTTGGTTTTTCAAACTATGATAAATTTTTGATGAAACATTTCTGAAAGGAAAATGAAATGAGTCCCAGAGAGGTTAGTCTGTCCTATGGTGTTTGCTCTTGTTTTGTGTTTGTTAACCTTGACTCCCAGGCTAGCATACAAGATCTCCGTGGACACGAGTGACATCTTGTACTTTTTTAGTAGTGCTTGTAGCACTTGCTACATGTTAATTAATATCTTCATATCTCTGAAATTTTCATTACATCTCTTAAGAGCTAATGAAGCTCCCCAAAGTGTGTTAGTGGAAAAATTTAAATAGATAACATACTTTATATTTAACCCCTGATAATGAAAATGACTTTCTCCCTCCTCAGGCTGACACTTGTCAATGGCTTTGCAATACAATTTTAAAGCCTTTTCTAACTGAGCATGGCACAACTGAATTCAAAGTATAACAGTCGGAAATCAAACTGGACTTGGATAAAATACGGCAGTAGATAAACAACAAAATGCTAAACTCACTTGCATATTTGTTGTGAGCCTGGGCTTTGGAGCCAGAGTGCCTGGGTTTGCCTCCACCATTTTACTGGCTGTATGATCTGGGCAAATTATGAAAACGCTGTGCCTTCACTTCCCATTTGTAAAATGGAGATGTGGTAATCCCCATCCCATGGATCATGTGAGGATTCATTGAGTCAATGTGAAGTGCTTAGAGCATCACTGCTGTGCTTGTGAGCCTCATGACCACTCCTGGCTCCTCACCCTAACTTGCTTGGTACCTCACTCTCCATATTCTTTTAGACTCACTGCTAACCCCAAGGCAGCTTTCTGTCTGACCTCCCAGGTTGTCCTCATTGAATCCATGTGCTTAGTTCTATTCCCAACTTGTCCTCACTCCTCAGGGGTAAGTGTCAACCTATAACACCTTGCATACTCGGGATTGGATTCTGCAGGAGACAATACACCCATGATGAAATTTCCAATGCTCCCTTATTCACTTCTGCAAAGACTTGTTTTTCAATGGCAAAGAAGTGATGTGCTTTTGACAAAAGTTGAGGAATATGTATTTAAAATTGGCTTGAATGGGGAATCCCTTACAGCCCAGCAATGGGTGAAAAAAAGAGCCCCTCCTCTACTAGATGGAGTTGATTCATTACTTCCTCACCTTGGTACCTTAATCACCTAACAAAATGCCTGGCATATAGTATGCACTCAATCAATGTTTTATTAATTAGTTAGTAAGCAGTTAAGTTATATGCACGTTATAAAGAAATCCACATGAAGAACTAGAAGACTCAGGTCCCCATTTTCATTTTTGTCACTAGTAAGTTGTGGCATTTGTCAAGTCACTTTACCCATATGGGACTTGGCTGCCTCATCTGTAAAATGAGAACATCAGATAGACGTTCTCCTACTTTCTTTTCAGTTCTGAAATTTGATTCGGGTGGTACCAAGAGAAGCCAGAGAAGCTTTCCCGTGGAGCCTACGGTTTAAGTCGCAATGCAGTAGCTTCTTGGAGAATCATTATTAGAGCTGTGGGGTGCTTTGGAAGCACTGGTCTAGCCCAGCACTTCTCAGAGTTAAACGTGTATACATTACTTGGGAGATATTTTGATTCAGTGGGTCTGGAGTGAGACCTGAGATTCTGCATTTCTAGTGAGTTTCCAGGGGATGCCAGGGCTGCTGGTTCTTGACTCTCAGATGCCAGTCCCTGCCTCCTTTGCAGCCTTTGTCTTCCCCAGCTCCCAGAAGCAGGGTGTAATTTTGGGCCTCATCTGCAGCACCAGGTTCTCACTAGTCACTTGGCTAACAAGACCCAGAATCCAGGGCACCTCAGAGGGAAGCCCTGGGCATCTGTATGATCTCTGAGTTACAGCACTCCTGACATCGGCACTGACAACATTGAGCTTCTGCCTTTACTATGACTTGGTAGTTTTCTACCTTAGTTAACTCTACCTAGTTAACTCTTCCTTCAGGATGTAGGACTGAGCTTATCTTGAATGCACAGCCTGCTTATTTGGGACCATGAAATACAGTCTGGCTCTAACCAGGGCTATAAAGATCTCCAGAAAAGATCACCAGCTCCATATCTTTTGTTCCCAGACTGGTTGGATCTCTACAGTGAATAGACTTTTCTCCATGAACTTTTCCAGTTCTATCCAACTCTGTGTTTTCACTTGACACATGGAGTCCTAATTTTCAGTGCTTTGCTTGATCAGACTTCTTGCACTTGATTATGTTTGTCTGCCTAAATCTTCTGTGGCCTCTGAATACCGTGCCTTGGACAGTCTAGCTGCACTCAAAACAATAGCCTTTGCAGCAGTTTGATTCCCTCCAAATTAGGTCTCATAGACCAAAAGGAAGGTCCCACTACTGCTTCTTTATTGCCCCTCCTCCCTGCTAGCTCCAAGTTGCCTTTCTTTGAGTCTGATCAAGTAATAAACATAATTCAAGTCTTACTCTAAACCTGGGCTGGCTTGCGATCCAGAGCATCCTACTGGGAACTCTGGATGCTAAAAATAGCAAGAAGATGAGGTAGAATTAAGTTAAAGGTCCTAAGATGTATTCTTAAGACAAATTTGAGCCATCAAAACTCTGGCTGTAGTTACATCTTTGTAAGCTAAGCTGTAGTTATGCGTCTTTGAGCCATTCTTCACAACTATTTTTAAAGCCTTTGTCTGGGAGGTTCATTAAAATGATTGCCCCTTGAAACCTCTTTAGTGTCTGCCTCTAGAAGATACTGAAATTGTTCAAAAGATGCTTAGTTTGTAATAAAATTCCAGGGAAGAGCTTATAATGTGGTTCTACTACATTCTTCTAAAGAAAATTTTGTTAAATAGGATAATACAATTTCTACCCCCATACTCAAGAAGTTAAACTTTTCCAAGTTATAAACTTAACTCTAAAAAGTATTGTGACATTGAAATATTTAGCTCTCTTAATTATCTAAAAATTTTATGTCAAAGTCCCTAGTTCCAGGTTTTCTACTTTGCTGCCAACAGCATCCTTAGTTCCTACCAGTATTTCTGCTTCAGATACTAGATTAACTGAAGAGGACTGAGTAGGTGAATCAAGTGATGTTAACCTGCATTGTTAATCCTCTAAGTCCCGGGAAACTCCAACACCATAGGTCAGATATTAATTTTCATCACCATCCCACCCAGAAGCTAGAAGTGCTTGCAGCCAGGACCACTCTTGAGGACTCAACAAAGCACCATATTAGGAGTGCAGACTTGGAATCAGATTGTTCTATCCTGATTCCTTGCCGACTAGCATTCCTCTATCCTGTGTCTCAGTTTCCACTTCTGTAAAATGGGGCTGATGATAGTACCCACCTCATAGAGTTGTTGTGAAGTTAATATAAGCAAAGAGTCTAGAATATACTAAGCTCTACATTCACTATTGCTATTATCTTGTAGTTTCATGAACTTTAGCCAGTTATTCAACATGAAACTCTACACTAAGATAATGAGTAGATAAATGTTCAAATACACCAATATTTAAATCATCAAACAAATTTCAGTGTTATCTTCTGAAAAGATAGAATCTTAGGTCTGAGGAGATCTAGTCCATCCAAGTCAGTGTTTCCCAATTTTTTGACTGAAATTTATGTGAGCAACTACATTTTTCATCATGACCCAATATTTATTACCAAAAAGGGGGAAAATGCCCCCAAACTAAGAAATGGGAAAACTGTGTTCTTGTGTCTTTGCTTGTGGCATAAGAAAACCACTCTAGCAACCTGTTTAAATCAGAATTAGTTAGCTGGTATTCTCCTTCTAATCTCTGCCCCAGTTCATGCTTCCATGTCCATTATCAGACACAATTTTTGATGGATAAAACCCTGTTACTCTAATTATCAGCCACAGATAGAGTCATAGCATTAACTTCTCAGGTCACTCTGTCTCAGACTGATATGGATGTGATATTTCTATGAGCTTGCAAAATGAACTTTATAGTTTATACTTTTTTCCTCATTTTTTAAAATTAGCTCCTTAGGTAAACATTCTATTTCCCAAATATGTAATCCTTCTGCATCCATACCCTCCCTGAATGAATATACTCTTTAATCACTTGGTTATTTCTCTTGCCAGCAAGTAAATAAATTCTGACATATGCTGAAGATCAGTCAATCTGAGAAATTTTGTTTTTAACAACATCATGAAACAAATTTCAGAAAACGTTTTTTCTCTTAATTTATTTTAAAAAAAAATACGACTCAAGACCCACACAATATTGATTCCACGGTCCATTAGTATTCTTGGATCCAGAAATTGAAAACTACATTACTAAATTCCCCAAAAGAGACTATGCAGATTTATTATTTTTAAAAGTATATGGAATATCTGGCAAGGATTTGACATGGAAAGTGTGGGAAAGAGAATACTTTCATAACGTGAGAAATAGCTTTAAATGTTCCTGGGAGTGATATGTTAAAGTTCCTTTTTTTTGTATGAGTAGAAAGAGAGATAATGACCAAGAGTTAGCAGCAGGTTGCTAGCCTAAGGAGGCAGAATGAAGAGGCCAATGAGAGAAGTGTGTTCAAGAGCAAAGAGAGGTAGGCCCAGGAGGTTTCACAATCTGACAGGGTCACATGGGTCAAGGAGCAGCAGAAGCTACCAGAGGCACAGCTAGAGGGGACAGCACTCAAGAGCTGGAAAATGCAAGAGTAGACCAATGCAGGAGGCAAAAAGCAAATAAAAATGCTGAACAGGGCAAAACTATATGGCAACTGCTTAATGGGGAAAAGCCTGAGGCTCTTCTTAGAGAGAGCAGCAATCAAAGGAATGCTATGGTGGAAGGTCCCTCTGCAAATGGCTGTAGTGACCAACTGTTCCATTTTTAAAAGCTTGACCTCTCGTCAAGATTCTCCTAGAATGTGAATCACTGTTATTTCTCCAATTGTTCAGGGATTGATATTAAACTGATTCTAAATACTTGCCCCCATCTCCACCTGCTCCCCAGTGAGCCCTAGTGCAAATGTCTTTCCATGCATATGGACATAGATGTGGATAAAGATAAAGATGCAGAGTTAGATAAAAATAAAAATAATGAACATTAAAACAAGGAGTGACATGTGTGATATAAATTTATGAAGGGCACTTAAAGGCAAACTAAGGTTTTTTTCCCTATATGCTATGTACTTTAATTTTGCTGTAAGGCACAGTTTACTCTCTTTTCTATACAATGTTGGCAGCTAAAGTATCTATAAGAAGATATTGTTGCTAAATTTTAAAAGAAGTTTTAAATAATGTTTAACAAGTATATTACATGTATATTTGAAGTTATTAACCTTTAAGACAGCATAATAATTTTAAAATAGTTTCAGATAATAATAAATGACAACTACTATTTATTGAGGTTAGGCATTTACCCAATTATCTCTAGTTACAGAAAAGGATAACTATGATACAGAAAAGTTAACCAATCTACTGAAGATCACAAAATTATTAAGTGACAGAGCTGGGATTCCAACCCAGGTAATTTGGCTCCAGAGTCGTGTTCTTAACCACTACACTAATATAAGCAAAGTAAATAAAAAGTAAGCCATTCCCAATAAAATTCTGCAAAGTAAAAGAGAAAATTCAAAAGCAGTTAGTGAAAAAATTCAATACTTTAAAGCAGTAAAAGTTTGTCTCTCAACAACAACAATGGAAGTAAGGAGATGACATTTTCAATGTACTGAAATAAAATAATTTCCAATCTTAAATTACCTACTCCATAAAAATGTATTTCATAAATTAATGTAAAATAATGACATTTGTCAGGCAAACAAAAATTGAGAGTTTGCCTCTAGAAGATCCTCACCAAAGGAAATTCCAAAGTATATACTTCAACAGAAAGAAGTGTTCCTAGATAAAATGTCTAAAATGCAAGATGAAGTAAAAAAAAAAAAAAAAAGAAAATAGTAAATACAGAGAAAATTCTAAAGGAAATAACTCTTGTATAAAGCAATTAAAAATAATATTATTTTGGGTTAAAAAAGAAAATGTACAGTAATATAAAAGTCATTAGAGTGAAAAAGATATTTATTAACTTTAGATGTTGATAAGTATGTATGCTGTCCTGCAGGTAACCACTAAAAGCATTGAAAAAAGTGTACAATTTCAAAACTCATAGAGGAAAATGATAAAAATAATCCAAAAGAAGGGAAAAGAGAAAAACAGAAGAGCTCAGACAAATAAAAACACAAAATAACATGACAGATTTAAAACCAAATATATTAGCATTTACATTAAATGTAAATGTATTAAATTCCCCAGTCAAAATACAATGTTATCAGACTATATTTGAAAATATTCAAATGCATGCCTTTGATAAAAACATAAAACACACGTACACAAAAGGGTTGAAAGCAAAGGGTTTCACTGTGAAAATAACCACAAGAAAGTCATTTTCCTCTAGTAATATCAAACAAAGCAGACTTTATGAGGAAAAAAACATTATTACAAAAAGGCCATGAGTCATTTCAAAATGATAAAATGCTCAGTTCACCAAGAAGATACAACAGTTAATTTGATTGCACCTAAGAACACAGTCTCAAATTATGTAAAGCAAAATTTGACAGACTAAACAATGACAATCACTGCGATAGATTTAAATATACTTCTTTTAATAACTGATTTTAAAAAATTAAAGGCAAACAAACAAGAATAGAGATTTGAACAAGACTAACCAAACTGACCTATTGGGTATATATATGAATACTGCCTTAGCAACTGAGGACTGCACATTTCTTTTAAGAGCAATGGAATATTTACACAATAAATCCTTTCCTGGAGAAAATATGCAGGTTTCAACAATATCAATCATACAGAGCATTTTTTTTTATTATCACAGAACAACATAATCTAAGAATAAAAAACAAATTATAATACAATATATAATACAATATATTTTTCTAATATAATATATAAAATATATATAAGTTCTATGTAGTTTGGAATGTAAAAAACACATGTTGAAATGGCCCATGAGTCAAAGAATAAATTGTAACAAAAATTTTAAAATTATTTTTAACTGAATGCTAATGATAATACTATAATAAAAACTTGTGGGATGAAACCAAAGCAATGTTTAATGAAACTCATAGTCTTCAAATGCATACATTAGGAAAGAAAGGACTGAATATTAAGCCAAACATCTATCTCAAGAAGTCAGGAGTAAGGAAAAGAATACAAAACAAAACAAAAACAAAGTAGAAGAAAGATATATGGATTAGTGAAATAAAACTGATGAGAAACCTCTGGTGACAATGATCAAGAAAAAATACACAAACAACCAATGTAAGAAATGAAAAGGGACACTTCAATACAAATACAATGGAGAGATTAAAAGTATGAGAGAAGTTTTAAATAAAATGAAAAAATTCCTAGATAAAGCAACTTAAACAAACCTGACTCAAGAAGAAACAGTAAACTCCAATGTTCTATAAATAGGGGTGATAGTCAAAATATTTAAAACTTGGTTTGACATGGGTACTAACCATTAGAACAGATACTGACCCAATCAGAACTGATACCAACTTTGGCATCTAGTAAATGAGTACTAGTGCTTAATGACTGCCTCAAACTATTGAGAATTATATTACTAATTTTCAATTTTTTCACAAAGAAAACACTAGGGTCAGACGGCTTTACTGATGAATTCTTACCAAATATTTGAGAGGAAAAGTTTACTCTAAACTTACAGAAATGTCACCAGAAAATAGAAAAACACGGTTATATTTATCAACTCACTTTATAAGTCTAACAAAATCTTTATACAAAATATATCTGACAAAGATAGTATGAAAATGAAAATTTGTAACTCAGTATTACCCTTAAACAGTGGCAAAAATCCAATACAAAACCTTAATAAACTGAATCCAATAAAATTAATATATGATCAATTTGAGTTTATCTCAGAAACAGAAGACTGATTAATATTTTAAAAATCAATTACTATATTTTTTAAAATTATAAAATAATCTTAAAGACATAGCAAAAGATTTTGATAAAAATTCTTAGCAAAGTAGACAGTAGAAAAAAACTTCCTTAATGTGATAAGGAATGGCTGCAAAAAAAAGTTAAACATCCTATATTATGGTGACACACTGGAAAGTTTCCCTTGAAGATCAGGAAAAAGGAAAAATGATCAACTCAAGTCAGACTTTACCTGATTTCTTAGTTATTTTCAGACTCATTCTACTAGACAATATAGATTCTATATTGCTGTATATTTTCATCTATATGACAAGGGGTTGTTCTCTATTTTCAAGTTTAATGGTCGAGTTAAACTTTACATCTAAATATAAGATTTAGCTTTGTGATTATATTACATACCATAGGTTCTGTGTCCTTTGGAGGTCTTTCTAGAGGAGGAATGTACCACTGAAAGCAAAGTTCTTCGTTTAAATCTTGTATCTTCATAACTGATGACACATCTCCAGAAGATGGGCTGGCAGAGAGCTTATTTAATGATAAATCAGAGTGTAGAGAACTGTCATGACATAACTAGGGAAAAATCAAAAACAGTTTAATTGCTGGTAATAAATTCATGCAATATTTAAAACATTCACTCAATATCCATTCAGTATTGGCTACATTATAAAACTCTGGGAATTGTCTTAGTTTGTTTTATGAGTGTCACTTTTAAAACTGTCCCCAATTACCAGAGAAGATTTTACTACAGAAAAATACGCTTCAAAACCCACGGGACTCAGGGTGCCTGGGTGGTGCAGTTGGTTAGGTGTCCAACTCGGTTTCAACTCAGGTCATAATCTCAGGGTCGTGAGATCAAGCCCTGCGTCAGGCTCTGAGATCAGTGCAAAGTCTGCTTGAGACTGTCTCTCTCTCTCTTTCCCTCTTCTGCTCAGGCTCTCTCTCTCTAAATAAATAAATCTTTAAAAAAAAAAACAAAAACCATGGGACTCAACAAATGTCTTCCACTTTGGTGACTTTCCCAGAGTAAAGATCTAGAGAGGAAAAATGTCAATATTATCATTTCAGTCTCAAGATCGCCTCAGATTCTAAGAATATCTCTTTTTTTTCTTATTTATTCAGTGGTGAATAAACTGAGGGTATGATTATAAATAACATCTACCTTCCAACAGCAGTTTTTTTCTGTGTCATATGCAAATTAAGACAGTTTTTGCTGTAAAATATTAAAATCAATCACTCTCATTCCCTCTTTACATGAATGTAGCTGATTTGTTAATTCAGTCTTGGTGAATCTGGGCCTAGCTTTGATGGAACCAGGTCCCTGAATCAGGAGTTTCCAGGAAACATAAATGTGTGGAATGCAACTGGCAATTTCGCAAATTATTCAGTTTTTTTTAAAAGTAGCTCAGAAAGCAAAGCATGGTTGCTATAAAAAAATAACAGTCTAGACAGAGAGATAATAATAGTGATAATAATACCTCAAATCTGAAAAGGACTTTCTTTAATGGAGTGCAAAGTATTTTCAAAATTAACTTGTTATTCCCAAGATTATAATATGGTAGCTGGGAAGCAATTCTTCTGTTGAACTTTTGACATCTAAGGTATCTTAAGGCTTGATGATGAAGGGGAACATGTAAGTGGCCAGTAAGAAATGCCTGGTGCTTCTGTATGGCTTTGTACCTCCCATTATTTCTGAGCTTGTTCAAGATACAATATAAGACTGTCAATGAGAGTCTTCAAAATAAAATAAAAAGAGAAATAAAGACACTGACCTTTCAAGTTGTCTACTGATAAGAGAAAAAATATGTCATGACTGAAAGGTAATATTAAAGATAAAACTTTTCAAAAATGTCTAGAGACTATCATCATAAAAGGATATTTTAAGCCAGAATCCTCATTTATTAGCACTATGATACTAAAAACATGACCAAAATAAACAATAAACAAGACTATTAGGTTTAAATAATCATTTAAAAGTGCTAAACTAAGATTAATTCTATGCCAGGCAATTCACCAAAAATTCAGGTAAATAATTGATTCCAAAAATAATTTTGGAATTTAATTTTCTTCATATCTGAGTGCCTTTCAGAGGTTCTGACAACTATTTGAGCAACAATTCATATTTAATAACTAAGCAGAGAAAAATAATAAGCAAATATTTACTATTTTAATATATATAGCATTTATTAACATGGTCTAATAATGGTAAATTGTAACAAAAGTCAGTATCAAAATAGGCATTTAATTTTCCATTATCTTTAAAAAAACATAAAATCTAGTTGCTAATGGAATTAAGCATATATGCTAACTGATGGACCATACACTGAATATTTTCTATATGTTTGATTTATTCTTTGAAAGGAATGAAACAACAGACCTACCAGGAGAAGTCTTGCTTGCCACAGTCCTATAAATGACAAGTCACTTTACACTAGTCAAATATTCGACCTTATGACAAGTCTAAACATGAATAACCCAGCATTGTGCATAATTTTAATCATATCCTTTTTTCTTGGAATTTTTAATGTAATTTGTTTGGCACCTTTGTTTTTCCATCACAGAGCTTCAATAGACCTAACGATATGCAGACGCACACACTGATGAGCCTGACACCTAGCAATGATCGCTCTGGAAAGACATCTACCTCTTTGTGGAGGAAAAGCAGGATTAAGTATCAATTTATGGGAAGAGTTTGATTGAAATAGCCTCCTGAGTGATTAAAAGCTCAAAAATGTTATTATAAAAATCAGCCAAGCTTGCAGTTTATTTTTTTAAAAAATCCAAAAGGCTCTATGCTCGTTAGCTGTCTACCCCAGTGAAATGAACACATGATTAGGTGGCTTGCACCTGTCAGACGAGCAACAGTGATCTCCAGAGCCGATTATTCTGGGAAAGTGTTACACTAATTATATTAAAGAAAAAAAAAAAAAAGAGCGAACAGGGTACAACCATCTCTGATAACACTGCTGCCATTAGAAGTGTTGCATATATTTACAACGTATTCAAGGTTCTACGTTCGGAGCATCATGCTTAGGAAATGGGTAATGGTAGGCTGCCCTTAATACTAAAATACTCAAGCAGAGCTCCTTTTGGAATATTAAGAAATCACACCTATTAGTTTCCAAACTCATACAAAATCGTCACAAGAATACATTCACAAAACTATAGTTCTCCACCTTCTCATTCTCTGCGTCTTGTGCCAGAATACCTGAGGCATCTGGGACACTTGGCAGTAATCCTCAAAGGGAGTCACAGTTTCTAGAGGGGTGAATCGGGATCTGGTGTTAGATGGAAATGATTTCATCCCACTCCTGCTGCTTCCTTCCCAGCAGAGGGCCAGACATTTATAGTACATTCCTGACCTTTCTGCCCCCTCTCCCTTCCCTCCCCTGGAGAACCACTTGATTGGTGAATTGGGGAAAAAAGAAATGTTGGATATGCATAATTATGCTCTTTCTTCTTGGGAGAGAATGGTTTGTAGAGAGTGAATATTCTCTGCTCCTTCATGAGACAGAGTTTATTTTTTTTAATTTTTTTTAAAGATTTTATTCATTTGTCAGAGAGAGAGAGAGAGATTGAGAGCACACATGCAGGGGGAGCAGCAGACAGAGGGAGATGCAGGCTCCCTGCTGTGCAGGGAGCCCGATGCGGGGCTCAATCCCAGGACCCTGGGATCATGACCTGAGATGAAGGCAGATGCTTAAGGACTGAGCCACCCAGGCATCCCCATGAGACAGATTTTAAAGGGGTCTGTGTCCCCACAGATTTTAAGGGGGCCTGTAGTGACCAAACCAACCAAACAAAAACAACACAGCTGAATTGGCAAAATCTGTCTACTTTGCTATTTGCTTTTAGGAAGACCATTTGCCAGTAAATATAAACCATATCCTGCAATGTCAACATTATGACTCATAAGGGTGGGTATTTTTTTAATCCCAAACTCTTGAACTCTTTTATTTCTCAAATGATTTATAATCTGGGCAAGAAATAGGGGTGTTAAGTATTAGGCATACCAATATCCCAGTATCTGGGAACTAACTCAAAAAATCCTCCCATGTGGATTCTAATACACTGCCCTGAGAGCAACTCCCTAACTCTCCCTGAGAATCACTTCTTTAAATGAATTCTTAGGGGCGCCTGGGTGGCTCATTCGTTAAGCGTCTGCCTTCAGCTCAGGTCATGATCCCAGGGTCCTGGGATGGAGCCCCGCATCGGGCTCCCTGCTCTGCGGGGAGTCTGCTTCTCCCTCCCCCACTCCCCCTGCTTGTGTTCCCTCTCTTGCTGTGTCTCTCTCTGTCAAATAAATAAATAAAAATAAATGAATTCTTAAATTATCTCTTAGTAGGTATTCCCACTACTTTTTAAAATCACAATTTATTACTAGTCACCTCACTTTTTTGTTCAAAAGAGTGATTTTAAAAAAAAGAAAATATTATTATCTATCCAACAATCTAGAAGGATAAGATATGCAAAGGTTCTCAATTTGGAAGAAGTCACATTTTCAGGTCACTTCTCTGGGCTTAGAAATATGGACGTGTCTGGTATGGGCAAGTCTATATCAAAAAAATGAAAGCAATATATGGTGAAGTCCAAAGTCAAGATAATTCAAAATAAATGACTGATATTTTTTTTGTTTGGAAAGAACTCAATGCAAATGACTTGATTTATTCATTTTATAAATACATATTAGAAATTTACAATACACCACGTCCACTTGAGTTTTCTCAAATGTGCTTCCTTCAGAAATATAACAATGATTCTAAGAAGTTTTACAAAAATATATAATGTTTGAAAACAGTACCTTGACTGAATCAGATGAGATTTTTTCCGAAAAAAGTGTATTTTCCAATCCTTTACAGAGTTCTTTTGGAAATTCATCAATACAAGAGGAAGAATACAGCTGTAAAAATCTTTTAAGGAAAAAATGCATTTCTTTTTGGCGCAAAATCAGCCCAGAGTTGAAAAGGGACGTGAGAAGTGTATCATCTGGCAATGAAATTCCAGATCCTGGCTTTGGAGATGCTTAGGGAAGAAAAATATGTTACTTTAGAGTCATGTTAGATAACAGAACAGTCTCAGTATTGTTGGTATTTGCTCAGTAGCTGCTCTCCCTGTAAATCACACACCTCAGCTAGTGGCTGCCAGTGTAATTCCTCTCTTCTTAAGCTTATTCACTAATGGAACTGCTTCCTGCCACAGGAATGAAGAAAATTTCAGAAGGGTGTGAGGATATTGCTTTAGGTTCTAATTCTTGACAATGCAAAATATTCTATGTAGTCATCTTATTTGGGACTTACCCCGACAAAGATCTTAAAGCAAGAACTTAGGTGCAGGTCATTTATTTGAAAAGTGATCTCAAGGAGCATAAGTGAGAGAACGAACAAAGTGTGATGGAGAGAAGAGCCAACAGAGTGAGTTAATGGATGGGCTGTAGCTCTGGACAATCAGGGCTCAGTCCTGCTGAAGACCTTCTGAAAAATAACATGTAGAACTGTCTGGGACCGAGAAGCTGGAATGTTTTCTACCAGTTTCCTACCTCATAAGTATGTGTGGAATCCCTGGCACTTTGGGCTGTCCTGACAGGGCTGAGCAAGTCTCAGTAGTTTCAGGAGGAGCGCAGGGCAGAAAAGCAGTAAAATGTGGGCACGTGACATGGCAGGTGCCAGCAGGTGAATTCAAAGGTGAGCTGAGTTGACATGGGGCAGGCCCTGCCAGAGTATGCTGTACCGGCTCACGTTCGCATCCTTTGCTATCGAACTTCTTTTATTCTTGCCCTTCTCATGATGTACCTTTTATACCTGACACCTCTCTGAATGCTTGTCTATCCCACGATAACTCCTGATAACCCTGCTTAGTCACTCACTCTGTGACTCAGCCTATTTACCCTGCTGGCTTCTCCACCACTGGGCCCTGACATGGGTCAAACTGTCTTTTCCGACTATTTGCACTGATGAACAACACGAAATCACCAATTTCATGGGCACAGATAAAATACAACATACATTGTCACAAACACAAGAGGGACTAACACGAAGCAGATTATACCAGTTTTTCTGGATGTTCCTAAGACGGCATTGATGATACAACAAAAACTAAATAAAACAAAACAACTCAATGGAGTTACATCTTATCTGAAGTCATATATTTGTCCTCTTACATACTGAATACTGGAACATTCTCTCCTTAAAGTCAAAATTTCATCCTGTTCATTTTATAAGCTGTCACATTGTGATCACTCTGATTCTTAACTGTTTTGAGCCATGGGCCACTTTGGCAGTCTTGGGAAGCCTCTGGATGCATCCTTACAATAACATTTTTAAATACATGAAATAAAATATATATAATGTCAGAGGAAGTCAGACTTGTTGAAATACTATTCCACCCAAAGATCTGTGTATCTCAGGTTAAGAGCCCCTACAATTTTCATATTCTGATGAGAGTTCACTCCAAAAGATTATCAATAGTATTTTAAAATTCCAAATAAGAAACATGACTTAACAAGAACTGGAAAAGAATGTGTTTTTCTTAACACATCAAAAACCTACCTAGCAGTTTGCTCATATTATTAATCCTTTGCAGATGAATATAGTAGCGCAAGAGAAGAATCCACGTAATATCCACTTTAGTCTGAGGTTTTTTTCTAGCATCTCTGTTGCCACACACTCCGTCAGTTTGATACGAGCATGTGTTGCCAGTGGGGAAGACCACTTGGTAGTTATCTAAAAGTAAAAAAATAATAATAACAGTAAGTGAAAAAAAGTTTGTAAGACAAATATTATGCTTTCCTTGAAAAATAACCACATGAGAAAAAAAAAAAAAGCACAACCCATAAAGGAAAGACTGACACATGGGACTACATTTGATTAAAAAAAAAAAACAGTTTTGTATCACAAAAGACACCAAACACAAAGTTAAAAGACAAACCACTGACTGAGAAAAAATATTTAGAACACATATGAATGGTTTTTCTTGAATATGTATAACACCTTGCACCAATCAATAAAGAAAAATTCAGAGTCCAACAGAAAAGTGGGCAAAGAATTTCAACAGTCAACTCATAGAAAAGGAGACCCAAAAGCCAAAATTTTAGGGTCACTAAAAATCAGAAAAATGCAGATTAAAATGAAATACCATTTCCCATCCCTCAGTAATTGATAGATACTAAGATCTGAAAATAATAAATAGTGATAATAATGTGAGGAAACTGGTATCTTCATAAACTACTTGTGAGAGCAACTTCTTTGGAAAGCAATTTGGCAGGATTTTATACAATTAAAAATGCAGATACTCATATAAGTGGTATATGTGTACGAGGACTCTTGTGGAAGACATTCATGACACCATTGTTGTAATATCAAAAAAAAAAAGGAAACTTAGAAAAATAAACAGAAGTCTATTCATTTGATGGCATGCAAAATGAATTAATTAGATCTATAACGCAGAAAGTATATAGTGTAATGTCAGTTCAAATTCCAGATGTACTTCTCACAGATGTGTGACCTTGAACCTCTCTGCACCGTAGGTCTCTCTGGGCTTTTGACTTCTTGGGTTTTAATTTTCTTATCTTTAAAATGAGCATGGTAAGATCCTGGATAGATCATGACAACATATACCAAGTTACAAGCAGATTCCTGATGATACATAGAATATACTACCATTTGTATAAATTTGAAAAAAACTCAGTGTAATATTTTGTATTATTTATGTGCGCACACACACACACACACACACACACAAATATACAGTATTTTATTAGGATAATGGCTGCCTCTGGGAAGGAAAAGAAGAAAGATGAATAGAATCTTTTATGGTTAATGGTCTATGTATGTTTTCTTGAATAATAAGATGAATCCCCATGCTCTTACCAACCAGTTTAGCAAACAGAATATTCCCAGTACTTTTAGAATACTGTGCAAACCTCTCCCTAATCCCATTTCCTTCCTCCTTTCCTTCCTTCCTTCTTTCTCTTTTTTTTTTTTCCTATCTTACATACTTTTTTCTTTGTAACCTTTGTGTGCTGAGGTACATTTGCTAGTCACTTACTTTAAAAAGTTCACCAAGGTGCGCCTGGGTGGCTCAGTCGTTAAGCGTCTGCCTTCGGCTCAGGTCAGGTCATGATCCCAGGGTCCTGGGATCAAGCCCCACATTGGGCTCCCTGCTCCGCGGGAAGCCTGCTTCTCCCTCTCCCACTCCCCCTGCTTGTGTTCCCTCTCTCGCTGTCTCTCTCTGTCAAATAAATAAATAAAATCTTAAAAATAAAAAAATAAAAAATAAATAAAAATTTAAAAGTTCACCAAAAGAAAACCAGTTGAGTCCTTATAAGGATCTCATGCTTGACTGATTGTTTAGCTAAATATATGATTTTGGTTGAAACTCATTTTTCCTTAAAACTTTAAAAGCTTTATTCTACTGCTTTCTAGTATCCATCCTTGCTGGGGAGAAGCCAGATGCTGGTCAAATACTCATTCCTGTGTTTGACCATCTTCCCTACTCTATAATGTTTTTAATGAACTCCTCATTATTTGTGGTGACTAAAAATTTCATGCTGCATCTAGGCCTAGGTCTTTTTCATTCATTCTGCTTGTTATGTAGTAGGCCTTTTCAATGTGAACACTCATCTCTCCTTGTGGTCTTGCAAAATATTCTTATATTTATTTCCCTGATGAGATAAATATAAGAACATATTGATTCTCTCTCTCTTTTGCTCTCTTTCTGCCTTTCCCTCTCCCTTTCTCTCTCACTCCACATATTTGGGCACTTGATTTATAACAGATGTGACACTGCAATGTTGTGAAGAAGGTTGGTCTTTTTAATACATGGTTCTGGGTTAATTGTATATCATACGGAAAAAATTAATCTTGACTTCAGCCTCACACCATATACAAGAATAGATTCTAGGTGAATTGTAGATCTAAATGTGAAAAGTAAAAAAAAAAAAAAAAAAAAGATGGTAAAGATAAGAGGGTATCTTTATGACTTTTGCATAGAAAAAGATTTCTAAAACTTAACACAAAATGCATAAACCATAAAAGAAAAGATTTATAAATTGGACAACATTAAAATTATAAACTTTGTATAATCAAAAGTACCACTAGCAGAATGGGGGTAAAATATATTTGCAACACATATACTCTATAAAATGGTCATATCCAGAATATTGAAAGAATCTCTCCATATTTCTAAGAAAAATACAGAAAACTCCCAAGAAAACTGGGCATGATTCTTGAATAAGGAGTTCCCAAAAAAGACTAAACAAAAGCCAATACTATATATAACAGTATCCTACCTTTTTAGTCATCAAGGTAAAATTTAAATTCAAACCCCTTTGGAGAACTTCTAAGTTGAAAATATATATACCTATGACCCAGCAATTCTATTCCTTGGTATATACATAAAAATGTGTACATCTGTACACAAAAATGTCATATACAAGTGTATTCATAGAAGCATCATTCCCGATAACCCCCAAATATTTATCAACAATAGAATGGATAAGAAATTGTTATTATATCCATCAAAGAATGAACTACACAAACATAGTGTTGAACAAAAGAAGACAGATACAAAAGAATACAGACTATATAATTTCACTTACACAAAAATCAAAAGCTGACAAAACTAATCCAGGTGTTAGAAATCAGAAAGCAGGGCCATTAATTAGGATGTGTTGACTAACCTTACTGTGGTAATTATTTTGCAATGTATACATATATAAATCATTACATTGTACACCTTACACTTACACATTGTTTTATGTCAATTATATCTCAATAAAGCTGGGAAAAAGAGGGGGTTGGTAGGCAGCAGAAGGGGGTATGATGTAGACTTGTAGGGTACTAGATTTGTTCTAGTTTTGACCCATGATGGTTATATGGGCATTTCCTTTATGATATTGAATGAAACTGTATTTTCATGATTTGTGTGATTTTCCATATTTATGTTATAATACGGTAAAATATTTTTGTGGTGACTTCCAGCAAAGGTGTCCATATAGTATTGGCATGTCCTCTTCTCCTGGAAATCATCCCAAAACAACACAAAAAACAAGTGACAAAAACCCAAATACTATTTTCAATAAATCAGGAAAGAACTAAAACCCCAAACCACAAGATGCATGGCATTGTGCCCAAAGTAGTTGTCACCAGGTAGAGGATACAAAGGAGGCAGAGGACAATACTCAGATGTAAATCTCAGAAAGAAAGAGCAATGGTGAACTGCACATTTTTAAAACAGTATTATGGGTGCCAGTTAAGTTGAGGCATCTTAAGACCAGTTGTTCAGAGTTTAAAGAAAAAGAAATACATATACATTTTGAACGTGTATGTGATGAGCTCTTTAAAGCCAAAAAAAAGAAAAAAATACTCTTTGTTACAGCTTTTCAAACTCCAAATGAAAAAGTCAGTGAAGTATCATATAGAGTAGGTTATCATATTGTGTTGGCTAGAGAAATGCACACAAAAGCCTAGAAACTAATAAGTTGACATCAATGAATACATATCCTGAAGTCTAAGACCTCAATGTCCTGTTTGCAATAACTTGCACTGGTTGAAAAATCAGTAAACAAAATTGTAACACTTTCCAATAATAAAATAACTTGTTGAATTCAAGATGTAGCTGCAAACATGAAGACTCAGTAACACATCTGCAGAGTTGTACTTTTGCCTTACAAATGCTCACATCTACAGACATTGTTGGTCATGCTGTTTTGCTTGGATTTGTCGAATAGTATCAGCACCAACTATTGAAAGAAGATCTCCTTGTCTGTGAATGATTAGCAAGAATGCAAGTGAAATATGCAAAATGTTGAATAATCTTTCTGAATTCAGTGGTTTATCCTGGAATAAGTATGTTGGCATGTGCACTGATGGTGCAAAAGGAATGATAAATAAAACTGTGGTGCTTCGCATGAACCTAAGAAGGCAGCGACATCAAACTACTAGTAGTTCCTGAGATTAAGAATTCCTCATATCAGTGAGGTCATATGATACGTGTCTTTCTCTGATTGACTTATTTCGCTCAGCATAATACCCTCCAGTTCCATCCACGTCATTGCAAATGGTAAGATTTCATTCTTTTTGATGGCTGCATAATATTCCATAGTATATATATACCACATCTTCTTTATCCATTCATCTGTCAATGGACATCTTGGCTCTTTCCATAGTTTGGCTATTGTGGGCATTGCTGCTATAAACATCAGAGTGCATGTATCCCTTTGGATCCCTACCTTTGAATCTTTGGGGTAAGTACCCAGTAGTGCAGTTGCTGGGTCGTATGGTAGCTCTATTTTCAACTTTTTGAGGAACCTCCATACTGTTTTCCAGAGTGTGCTGGAGTGGTGGGGGGTGGGAGGCATGGGTGGCTGGGTGATAGACATTTGGGAGGGTATGTGCTATGGTGAGCGCTGTGAATTGTGTAAGACTATTGAATCACAGACCTGTACCTCTGAAACAAATAATACATTATATGTTAAAAAAAAGAAGAAGGTAGTAGGAAGGGAAAAATGAAGGGGGGGAAATTGGAGGGGGAGACAAACCACAAGAGATTATGGACTCTGAGAAACAAACTGAGGGTTCTAGAGGGAAGAGGGGGGGGGGCGGGTTAGCCTGGTGATGGGTATTAAAGAGGGCATGTATTGAATGGAGCACTGGGTGTTATACACAAACAATGAATCATGGAACACCACATCAAAAACTAATGATGTAATGTATGGTGATTAACATAACATAATAAAAAAAAAAGCTGCTAGTAGTTCTTGCGTTCTTCACTGTCATGCACTCATAGTAAAATGAATTAACTAAAATGCTAGTTTCACTTAAGAATGTCCCTGATAAAGCAGCAAAATTAAAGTTATTAACTACTGACCCTCAAGTACACTTTTTTTCATAATTTGTGTGACGAAATGGGAAGAACACATAAAATGTTTCTACTCAGCCATCAAAAAGAATGTTATCTTGCCATTTGCAATGATGTGGGTGGAACCAGAGGGTATTATGCTAAGCGGAATAAGTCAGTCAAAGTCAAATATCACATGATTTCCCTCATATGTGGAATTTAAGAAAGAAGGAAAAATAAAATAAGATAAAAACAGAGAGGGAGGCAAACCATAAGAGACTCTTAACTATTGAGAACAAACTGAGGGTTGCTGAAGGGGAGGTGGAGGAGGAAGGAGGGATGACTTAAATGGGTGATGGGCATTAAGGAAGGCACTTGTTGTGATGAGCACTGGGTGTTTACAAGTGATCAATCACTACATTCTACTCCTGAAACCAATACTACTATATGTTAACTGACTTGAATTTAAATTAAAAAAAAAATTCTGCTGTATCCTGAAATATACAATGGCTGTCTTAAGGAAAAGCACTTCTGTGATTAAGTTGCAAATGGAATGCCCTACTCCCCGCACCCCCTCTGGCCCCCCCACCATGGAACACCATTTTTACATAAAAGAACAACTGAGAAGACAAACTAAGTGTTTTCGTACTTAGATGTGTGGCAAACACCTTCCATAAAGTAGTAGGCCCTCAGGAAAATAACGGACAGTATTTACTGTCGATAAAATTCAAATTTTTAAGTAAAAACTTAGAATTTTGGAAAATTTGTATATGCCACCATGGGCTTCCCAATACTTTCTGATTAGAATGGTGGTGGTATTTTTAAAATTTGATTTTTTAAAAACTGTCCAGTGAATTGTACAGACATTCGGAAGTCCTGCATAACCCAGGGAGTCACTATTTTCCAAATATCTTGTGCATGATATTACAAAGTCATGCATCAGTAAAAGATCCATTCAGACTGAAAGATTAATGAATTTTAATGTAACACAGTACAAAAAGCTCAATGATATTGTTTCATAGTCTACACTGGAACTAACCTTTAAGAAACTACCACTTACCTCGGTGTTGGTTTGGTACCAAAGAAGAATGTCCACAATTATCTGAAAAGGCTCTTAAAATAGTCCTCCACCTTCTATCTACAGATCTGTGTGAAGCTGGATTTTCTTCACATATTTCAACCACAACATTATGCTCTAACAGGCTGACTGCACAAGTGGGTGTGAGTCCAGTTCTTTCATTAAGCCAGACATTAGAGAGCTTTTTAATGTTACTTATGCTAACTTCTAATGGATTTATTACTGTTCTTTTAAAATTAATTAATAAACTTTAATTTTAATTTCTAATGTAACCTATTTCTTCTATAATGATAGATTTGCCTAATTTTTTATATAATGTATTTTGAAGTAAATTTGGGTAAATTATATTTTTCTCCAAAATTATACATTTTACAAAGTTTTTAAAATTTATTTGCTTCAAATTAAACAGAAAAAAACTCAAATAATTTAATTTCTCTATATCAGTGATTACCTTCCTCTTAGCATTTATCCTTTTTCTACTGTAATTAATTTTCCTAAATAAGTTGGCTAATAGTTTGTTTTTTCCCCTGAAATTACCTCATTTTATTGTTTTTGTTTCCTAGTTTATTATGTATGTATTGTAAAATGATACAAAATAATGCCAAACATACCTTTCATGTCAACTAATTTAAATTAGCTGAAGTTGCCTACTACCAAAAAGAAAAACATTATCAAGTTTTAAAACAAAGAAAATCCAATTCTGTGTTCTATTTAAGAGGTATATTTAAAATCAGATGATTTAGAAAGGTTGACAATAAAAGAATGGGCAAATGTGTACTAGGACAACGTAAACCAAAAAAAGAAAAAAGAAAAAAGCAGTATTTGTGAACCTATTATCATATAAGCTAGCATTCTGGCCAAAACAGATTCTCCCCTAAAGCCTCCAGAGGGATGTATTTCTGCCCACACCTTAATTTTAGCCCAGTGAGACCCACTTTAGACTTCTGACCTCCTGAACTGGAAGATACACTTTGTGTTGTTTTAAGCCACTAAATTGTGGTTGTTTCTTATAGCAGGAATAGGACAACAATACAGTGACAACACCAATTGCCTCTGCAGAGGACTCAGTTATTTTCAGAAAAGATAGAAGGAAGACTTTCTCTCCATGACCTTTGATGTCTCTTGAGTTTTTATTTACTTATTTTTATTTTTTAAGGAGTTTATTTATTTGAGAGAGAGTAGAGAGAGAGAGCATGGGGGAGGGAGAGGGAGAGAGAATCTGAAGCAGACTCTGCGCTCAGCGCAGAGCCCGATGTGGGGCTTAATCCCACGACCCTGAGATCATGACCTGAGCCAAAATCAAGAGTCAGACGCTTAATCAACCGAGGCACCCAGGCACCCCTTTGGAGTTTTGCTTCTTGAGAATAAATTACCTGTGTAAAGAAACTGAACGAAATTAAAAGAAAAAAAAGGAGCCTCTGTACATATTTGACCAATGTCGTCTGGTCTTTAACGTCATAGGAGAAAATTAATACCAGTTCAATTTTTTCTTCTTTATAGAAAGGCCACTTTTTGTGATTGAATGCTTACAATTATTTTCTTTGTCTTTATAATCCAAAAGTGATGCCAGAATTTGTCCAGGTATAATCTGCACTATACGTTTATCTTCAGAACTCTTGTGGGAGGCATATCCCATTGCCACGGTTTCCCTCCAGCCACAGCCATTGCTGCATGGGCTTCACTGGTTCTGGGCCAGTATTTATGCTAATTTCCCTGCATTTTTCCAGTGGTGGGAATTCCAACCTTACCATCTCAGATGGGGTTCTGACTTCTCCCAAGTGACTCATTTTGGGCCCTGACTGGGCACTTGGCATGTTTCTCTGCATCTACTCAAGCCAGTGGGCAACGTGTTTCTAGTCCTCAATTTGTAGACAAGTCCACTCTGAACCTCAGTTCTATGTAGTTAGCTGGGTTCTGACCTTCCCTACCTGCGGGGCCCTCCTTCCAGATTCCCTCTTTGTCCAGCCATTCAAAGTCCCAGCCCCAGCTGTTCCCTCTCCAATGAGGTCCTCACCTTCACCCCTTGCTTATAATCACTCATTTTACTTTGGTAACTTAAGATTTTCTTTTCCTGATTTCATGCTCAACTATAAATTAAAACAATTTTGGTTCTGTTTTACCCAATCTTGTTACATGTTTGGATTGGGGAGGGCAAAAGCATCTTTCATGTCAGCTCAATTCAAAAGGGTGATGCATTAGTTCTGCACTTTGATTTCCTGGTAATACTTTATCACACCCAACACAGTGATCAAAAGCACAGCTTTTAGAATTGGATAGATCAGGGTTTGTATCAGCAGTAGAAAATTATCCTAGTTACATAACCTCTCTGAGGACTTTTCTTCATTTACTATACGTGCATAATGACACGCTCATGGAATTTTCCCAAAGTTATCCTTTATCATTTATCACATAAGAAAGCACTAGCACATCGCCCCAGAAGCCACTAGTCCCACAATTATCTAGCACTTGCTGCATTATGGCTTTCTATGGTTGTGTCAGTCTTTGACTGTTTGGGTACTGCTGAGGGTTCCAAACAATTTTGTTCCATTTTCTTTGGTTCCCTGCAGTGTCAGTCTTCCTCCGAGTCTTCAAGATAGCATTCCATTGCATCTGTTACTTCTTATTTTTCATCGTTGATGCTGTCTAGAATAAAGAATCTCTCCATACCTAGTGTCTGATAATAGAAGGTGGAGAATGTATGCTCTACTCTTCGTCATGGGACTGTTCCTTCTCAGATTTAAGTAATCAAAGTGTAGAGCTCTCCGTAAAATTTCTAGAATCTTGCAGGTGTTGGACCAGAACAGCTCTGCTTCACTGAGGATGGTTCTCATCATACCCCAGTTGTCTCAACTGCTTATACTCTGAACTGATACAGAGCATGTGCACACACATGCACATGCACATACACACAAACACACATCACTGCTATGAGCATAAATTATTTATCTCCATTTTCATCTGTAAGTTGTGTAATAGTTTGGAATTTGAGGATGTAATGTATTCCCCTAGCTCCCCACCTATAGACAATTATGTCTCAAAGGAATAGAAGAAATCAACATAATAGTAGAGGAATGACATCCCAGTTTTTAGCTGGTATTGACCCCATGTCTCTAAACCAGGGGCAAGGCAGTAAGGAAAGAATAAAACATATTTTTACAGGCTGGAAGGTTTTCTCTCTTTCAAGAGGCAGAGCATGTATTAAAGGTCAGTTGTGATCCTTAGTTCTGCTCTACAGATCTCTTTTTATATTCTGACAATAGGTTCACCAACATTAGTTTTTAGCATGACACATTTATGTTTTTCTATATACAAAGTGTATGTAGTTGTGAGAGGTTGCATCCAGGACCACTAATCTTAAATGTTGCTCTTAATTCAAAGTGTCTTGTAGAATTTAACAATTTTTATACTAGCTGAATTTTTATACTAAAGCCCCAAGAAAATCAAGACAAAAAGATAAGCATATTTTAATACAGGTAGGGTCAAAGTAGGCATCTAATAAATGTTTTTTGCACTGAATCTAAATATGTTCCTATATTGACAGTACCATCATTTCAGGGTGTCTATTCCCATAAGACGTTGGAGAGGAAACCTCAATAAATCGGATGAGTTGAATCACTCAATTACCTTATTGTCCTACAGATATCATACAGTAGCTCTCTGGTACACATATGCATGACTAATCTATTCTGTCATCATGCTTCTCTGATCATCAACACTCTGTTGGGAAAATGTGCTTTCTCTCCACTCTGCCACCCATGACTCTGGTCTATTTACACCTGCCCTGCAATATATTTCTTCCAGAAGAAAATGTTCTTAATTAACCCACATGCCCATCCTGCCTGTGTCTAGCTTTAGTTTACTCTGCCTCCATTGTCTTCTTAAAAGATGCATTTATATAATTTCAAGGTGTATGCCTGTTCTGATTGTCAGTGACTGGAAGCTCATGGAAGACAAGCCCCACTTTATTGATGTGTTCCATGACTCCTCCTTCCCTCAGGACATAAATATCTGGTACAGGGCTCTGCACACAGTAACAATGACTATCGATCACCACCTCATGTACAGATCAATGCTAGTGAAGGTAAGATTACTGAGGAAGTTTTCTCCTGGATGCTAGTTTATGCTAATGTAAGGAAAATCAAACAAGTTTTATTTGCTACTGTTACCCTTTAGCAATTCCTTATAATGTGAACCTCATTGCCATCTGGGTATTTGTAGCAGTCAGGAGGGAACCTGACTACCGTAGTAAGGGAAATCACCAACATGAATTAATTATCAGTCTGCTAGGAAAATACTGGAGGGCAAAACTATTATCCTTAAAGCAAGGCAAAATGCAAAATAGATTGGACTTCAAAATTCAGTCATTTCAGGGGCACCTGGGTGGCTCAGTCGTTAAGCATCTGCCTTCGGCTCAGGTCATGATCCCAGGGTCCTGGGATCGAGCCCCGCATCGGGCTCCCTGCTCCGCGGGAAGCCTGCTTCTCCCTCTCCCACTCCCCCTGCTTGTGTTCCCTCTCTTGCTGTGTCTCTCTCTGTCAGATAAATAAATAAAATCTTTAAAAAAAAAATTCGGTCATTTCAAATTAGTATTATGGTAAAACAGTAAAGGAGTGCTAATGGTACAAAATAGAAACTAAAAATTGGAATATGCTATGAAAACCACTGAAATAGGCAAAGAAAGCATATACTGTAGCATTAAGCATAGCTAAGATGAAGACTACCCGCTCAACTGGATCAACTAAGATCATTTGGATAGGGGATGCTGTTCCTCACAGCATGTGCCCATGGGTGACAACATTAGTAGATCACTGGAACACCTTTTCCTGTCTTTCCATGCAGCGACTCAGAATTCTTCTTAGGTCACTACTAGCCATAGATTGAACTTGTCATGTATGGTAGTCTGGATTATCATTCAGCAAACATTCATGCCCCTCTCCCTTTCTCTACAGGCAGAGTAGATTTCCGTTCCTCACTGATGTTGGACTTGGCCATCTGGTTTGCTATGATCAATGGGCTGTGGTGTGGAGAGAGACCTTGAGTGTGCTTCTGTGATCTAGCGTGGCCCCTTTGCTCTGGTGTACAGCATGAGAAGAGCATGCCCCAAATAGCCACGGCCTCTTCAGCCTGGGCTTCACAACAAATGTACATGAACTACACCTGAACTCAACCTACAGAATGAAGCAGAATACATGAGACAAGTCAAATAATGAATTCTTGTTGTAAGCTACTAAGTTTTAGGGCTGTTTGGCATACAGCATAATTTTGGTAATAAATGGTTAATACAGCATTTTAGATGAAATTGATGAAGCAAAATTCTACCAGGCATTAAAACAATAAAACAAGAAAATGACACCTTGGCATAAAAAACCCATCTAATGGTTTAACCTCGGGCAATCCATTTTTAGGCTGGAAAGGAAGAAAGCCAAGGAAGGGGACAGTTTCAGACACTAACCCTTTGGCTAAAGTTGACTTAACACTTCAGCAGACTAAGCTGCTGCCTACAGATATGTTCTCAGAGGCTTTAGGAAGAACACTCCCACCCCCACCAGGTTCAAGTACCACTCTTCATTCCCTTTGGCTCAATGCTTCACCTGGTGCCAAGGAAAATTAATTATGGTTATTACTGAAATGTTAATCTGAAGTAAGATTACTTCTTAGAACCCATCCAAGTGCTCAGGACATAAGAGCACTCAATAAATATTTTTCAAATGATTGAATGGACAAACACACAAATGAACATTAAATATGTTACTGCTCATCTGACTTAGAGGTTTAGATTATAGTTTACTAATTAACAAAGGAGTTCTAAATGAGAAAAAATAAATAGCAGTGAGGTCAAGTTGAAATTCTAACCTCTCATTCATTAATTCATTTAACAAATATGAATGCCTGTAATGTGCAAGTAATGTGTGATTTTCTGTGGTTGCAGCAGCAAACAAAATAAAGTCCCTACCCTCAGGAAGCTGATGATAGTTTAATGAGAGAAAGAGCTCAAATATGTACACCCGTGTGTGTGCACACACACATACACATACACACAAACACACACATTTAAAATATAAGAAAAAGCACAGAGAGCTACATGAGAGTACGAGAGCAAGTACACAGTTTAGAGGATCAGGAAAGGACCCACAAGTAAATATTTTCAAAGGCTTCATTTGACATCTGTGAACTGGAAAAGAAGCAGACAGAAGGGAAAACCATTTGTCACATAGCCCTGCATCTGAAATGGAGGAGCTGACTGAGTAACATGAACATACATACAAGGAAATGATGCCCCTTTGTTTTGGCAGCTCGGCCTTAAGAACCCTATCCTCTTCCTGAGGTTCCTCACACCACTATCCTCTCTAAGCTAAAACCCAACAGATCACCACAATTAAAACTTTGCCACTTGATTAGACATTGTATATATCTGGTTTTTATAAAATGCCTAGACATTTCAAACATACCAAGCAAATAATCTGTGTATGAAGACAGAAGATCCACGGTGGCAAATTCTGGGATATTTGGTAATGCCCCTTGGCTAACTTTATCAGTTCTAGCATTCTTCTTTCCAATAAGCAGATTAATTTCCAACACAGCTTCACTGACCTAAAATTAATACATAATCAGAATCCATAAATGTAAGCTTTCTCATTCATAGATTATCCATTAGGTAAATAATGTGAGAAAGTGAATTCATAAAATAATATTCAATATACATTGGAAGAAAAAAAAGATAATCTGGAAAACAACATGTGATCCCCAACATGTAGTATATATCATTGTCAAACAAATCATTACTGTTGACAATTTAATTAATGTATGAGCCACTTTAAATAGGCTCTCTCACCTAGCTACAACAGGTATTTGCCAAAATGTCAAAACATGCACATATGTATCTGCCAATACTCTCATTAAAGGAAAGCTGAAACAAACAAAGCCAGGTCTGGCTAATAAAGATTAAAAACATTATGTATATAAGGAGCATTTCTAATCTTCCCAAGAAACATCACCAGCATAAATCCGAAAGAATGTGAATTTTCCTTTCTCTCACAGAGATACATTGTACTGCCCTAACAGCTGGTGGTAGAGGTTACGGATAGGACGGTGAAGAGAAAGATTAAACAAAAATCACACCAACCTGGGCAGCAGCTCTTATCACAATCCAGGCCAGTGAACTGTACATTTCAAATTTATTTACTATTGGTTCTTTAATAGAACTATGCCTTCTGGTAGAAGCCTAAAAAATATAGTACATGCATTATGCTAAAGATATCATGAAGTTCCATGATTAATTTTCTCATCCTCTGAAGATGACATTTCAGTGGAACACTATGTAGCCATTAAGAATAATAATATAAAAAAATAATAATGTATATGTATCTATTGACATGAAAAGATGCTCAAAGCATATTGGAGAAAGAAAAGTGGGAGTTACAAAATAGTATGCAAAGTATGATCCTATTTCTAAAAAGACATGTACACACATATACTCCCTGTATATACAAGCAGAGAAAGTTATTAACACCCATTATCCTGGGTTTTAAGGGTGATTATTTTTATCATCTTTTCTAATTTTTTATAATGAGTGTGTATTATTTGAATAACAATAAAATAAACACAAATGGCATTTTAAGGGAGGTATTTACTTAAAATGATATTTGCCATTTTAATAGAGGATTTATAAGTTGAATATATTGTGTGTAAGGATGTCAGAGATAAGAACATTACTTAAGATTTTTGATAGGTATTTGCTATCATCTTTTCAACTAGGAAACTGTTAAAGGGACGATGTAATCATAAAGTTCCACAGAATAGCAAAAGTAACAATGAATGGAGATAATTTTTACTGTGTGTGTTCAGTTTTGTGTTTTGTGTGTGTTCAGCTTTTTAAACATAAGAAAGTCAATGCTACAAAAGTTAACAGAAACTCCACTAGTAACATAGTATCTGCTTGTTTTACATTTTTAAAGGTAACTAAAATAAGGGGCACCTGGGTGGCTCAGTCGTTAAGCATCTGCCTTCGGCTCAGGTCATGATCCCAGAGTCCTGGGATCGAGCCCCGCTTCGGGCTCCCTGCTCCGCGGGAAGCCGGCTTCTCCCTCTCCCACTCCCCCTACTTGTGTTCCCTCTCTCGCTGTCTCTCTCTGTGTCAAATAAATAAATAAATAAAATCTTTACAAAATAAAAAATTAAAAAAATAAAGATAACTAAAATAAGCATTAAGAGTCAATTCTTAAGATTTAACTAATCTGGAAAAAACTATTCAATTAGACTGCTTGGTTCTAATTTTTTGATGTTCATGTTTTGGCTAATTCTTTAATCTTCAACAAGACTGCAGAATAAAACAAACAATAACAAAAGATATCTTTCTTTTACTTCAATAACAAGGAAAAAGAAAGTCAATGAATAATGCTGATGCCAGAGCAAGGAATACAATGTGCAAATGTGGCCTGGCCTAGATCAAGTGCTAAGATTGGTTGGAAATAGATGAAACCCGGAGAAGTCTGCCTATGGAGAATCTAAGCAACACCGCCCTGTCCCAAGATATGAAGACCCACTTGGGTTCTGGGGTAGCCCTTGCCAACTTACTGGCTATGTAAGTCTGGGCAATTTACTTAAATTCTGGAAACAATACTAACAGACATTAAATGAAGAATACATAATAACATTAAATAATTACAATGTAAGAACAATTAGTGACACAGACATTTAAAAAAGAAAGTTCATTTTGAATTGAGAGGGAGACTTTATTAAGAAGGTTGGACTTGAGTTCAAAATGGGAAAATGTGGACAGAGAAGAATATAAAGGGTATTTTTTTTAGATGGAGAAGGTGTTTAACACTGCATTTATGAGATTCTAGCTCATGCAAACAAACAAGAAAAAGAGGAAAATGCATCTAGATTCAAAATGAAGAAGTAAAATTGTATTTGTTTGCAGAAGACATGGTCCTATATGTAGGAAATCCCAAGAAACACACATACACACACACCTCTAGAATTAATAAATGTGCATAACAAGATCACAGGACACAAAATTCAATATTCATAAATCCACTGTATTTCTATGTATCATCAATGAACAATCTGAAAATGAAATGAAGAAAATATTCCACTCACAATAGAGATAAGCTTAACAAAAATGTACAAAATTTGTACACTGAAAAGTAAAAAGCATTATTGAGAGAAATTAATATCTAAATAAATGAAGGGACAGTTCATATTCATGAATTGGAAAATTCAATATTGTTAAGATGGCTACTGTCCCCAAATTGATTTACAGATTTAACACAATCTCTACCAAAATTCTGTTAGTTTGCAGAAATTGACAAGCAGCTCCTAAAATGTATATGAAAATGCAAAGAACTCAAAGTAGCCAAAATGATTTTGGAAAGGAAGAACATAGTTGGAGGACAGGTACTTTCCAATTTCAAAACTTACTGAAAGCTACAATAACCAAGAGGGTGGATACTCCTATAAAGGTAGACTTATAGATCATGGAATAGGATTGAAAGTCTAGGAATAAACATTTAGATTTATGATAATTAATTTTTGACAATGGTGTGCCAAGGCAAGTCAATGAAGAAAAGACAGTCTCTTGAACAACTGGTACTGGGACAGTTGGATATCTATGTGCAGAAGAAGAATTTAGATCTGTATACACTTTACACAAATATTAATTCAAAATGGGGATCATACTTAAATGTAAAAGCTACAACTATAAAACTTCTAAAAGAAAACATAGAAGAAAAGCTTCAACACCTGGGGTTAGGCGAAGAATTCTTAGATATGCAACCAAAAGCACAATATATAAAAGAAGAAAAATGAAAAATTGGAATCATTAAAATTTAAAACTTTGTCTCCAAAGACACTATTAACAATATGAAAAGACAAGCCACCAACTGGAGGAAATATTTGCAAATCAAGTATCTGATAAAGGACTTGAATCTAGAATATACATTTTAAAAACTCTTGTGATAAAAAAAAAAGACAGTTTAGGTTATGGGCAAAAGATCTGAATAAACATTTCCCCAAAGAAGATACAGAAATGATCAGTAAGTACATGAAAAGATCTCAATATAGACAGCTGGGAAATGCACACCAAAGCCACAGTGAGATACACTTCACTTCATAACCATTAGGATGGCTACAATCAATAATATAGATAATAACAAGTGTTGGCTAGGCTGTGGAAAAACTGGAACTCTTATTCACTGGTACAGGCACTTTGGAAAACAATCTGACAGATCATCAAAAGGCTAAACATAGAGTTAACATATGATCCAGCAATTCCATTCTTAGATATACACCCAAGAGAACTGAAAACATATGTTCACTTAAAAACTTGTATATAAATGTTCAAAGCAGCGTTAATCAAAATATCCAAAAAGTGGAAACAATTCATATATCCATCAACTGTTGAATGGGCAAAGAAAATACTATATATCCAAAAAGGGGACTACTAGTCAGCAATAAAAAGGAACAAACTACTGTTACATGCTACAATATAGGCGAACCTCAAGAACATAACGCTAAGTGAAAGCAGTAGTCACAGAAGACTATATATCGTATGATTCCATTTATATGGAATTCCATTATATGAAATATCCAGAGAAGGCCAATCTATGGAGATAGAAAACAAATTAATGGTTGCTTGGGGCTAGGGACTGCAAATGGGCACTAGGGATCTTGCTGGAATAATGGGAATGTTCTAAAACCGGATGGTGATGCCAGCTCCACAGCTCTGTAAAGTTGCTAAACATCTGTGAACTGCACTCTTAAAACAGGTTAATTTCATGAATGTAAATTATACCTCAATAAATTATACCTCAATAAATCTATTTTTAGTATGTGTGCTTGCTAATCTCTTTCTTTGAACTATTTTCCTCCTGCTTGACTACTTGGAAAACTTCTAGTCCTTCTTCAAAATTCATCTCATCTGTAAAACTTTCTCCCAGCATTCCGCCAAAGCAAAATTAGTTCCCACTTTGCTCCACTTCCCTACTTTGACATATCTTGATTACAGTCCTCATTAGATTTTGATACAATTATTTCTCTCCCTTGCTCCTCTGTGCTTCTTAGAGAAAGAGAGTAACATGCCTGGCATACATTAGGCACTCAGTAAGTATTTGGTTAATGAATGAATACATGTTCATGAAATAGTCAATTCCATTTAGCTAAAAAAAATAATTATTGAATACCTACTATATACAAAATAAAGATAAAATGGGAATGTTTAGCCAAAGTCATATATTGGTAGAGAACAGTGCACCCCTCTTTTTGAGTACTTATTATGTGCCATGCCTATTATCTTGTTTAAATCTCCTACCTATTCTAAGAGGTCAGTATCCTCTCATCTCCATCTCACAGATGAGAAAACTAGGCTTAGAAAGGCCCCAATCACCCTGCTGGTATGTCATGAAGCTAGGATTCAAACCCAAACCAGTGCTCTGGTCAGTCTGCTCTGTGGATTCTCCATAAAAGTGAAGCAATAGTGCTTTCTTTTAAGAGTTTATAAAGCATTGTCTTTATTAGGACAAACTTCTAATGTGGTATTTCAAAGGTGTCTGGATAAATTCTTGTTTGTCTTTGGCTGTTTTCTATGCTCCTAGTAATTGTATGACTTGCTAAAATATTTCTATTATGTCACACAAAAAATAATGTGATATTGTATGGAATTATGCTATTTTTTTCATTCAAATTCTACCTTATTCAAGCTCTTAATTATAAATACTTCTCCAGTAAAGGCCAAAAAGGTGATATATTATTATCCTAGCATCCTATTAATTTGCATTGTTACTTGCCATGGAAACAAAGATTTTTGTTTTCTCTTACTAGAAATAAACATGTTTATCACACCAGAAAAAGTTTTCTATGTAATTGTCTTGATAAAAAAAAAATAATAATAGCTGCTATATCCACCTAAGTAGCTACCATATGAATAATTCAAATGACTGAAAACCTGTTTGCCTAAAGGTTTTAAATCAAGTCTATGTTGTCTCAAAAATTAAAGATTTGACACCGAAATTTTCTGAAAAAAATCTCTTGGTGGGTCAAAGGATTACTTAATTGGGATGAATTATAAAAAGCCTACTGAAATTTAAAAAGTAAAAACTAAACATTACTGGGCTCATATATCTCCAATGCACCCACATCCTGCCCACAGGATCTCCCTCAGTCTAGACCCCTGGAATTCAAGTGTGGCCCCCAGACCAGCAGCAACAGCATTTACCTGGAGCTCCTTAGCAATGCCAAACCTCAAGACCCCAAACCCAACTTACCAAATCAGATTCTGCATTTTCACAGGATCCCCAGAGATGCTTCTGCCCCTTAGTTTGGAAGCACTGCTCTAGATAGATGCATGATGCAGATGATAAGCCTCTGCAACTCTCCTCATCCAACAAATCCCACCTTGAACCTGATGTCTTCCCAACAGAATCATTCACAGTCCCACCACCCGAAGTTCTTTCCTAATCCCCCATTTCACCACCTAAATCATCCCCCTTCCTTCTCTCCCCTCCCTCCCTCCCACCTTTCTTCTTCTCGCTTCTTCCTTTACTGGTTTATTGTCTGTCTGCCTCTACTAAAAAGGTAAGCTCCATGAGAACAAGGACGAAGTTTGTCTTAATCACTGTTTAATAACCTTCCAGAACATTGTCTGGGTCATAGTAGATGTTCAATAGGCATGTGATGAATAAATGAATGACTCTATCAAAAGGTGATCTGTTTGTACACCATATCAGGGATGAAAATCTTACTTGTCCATCTGCTTAACCAGTATATCATTTCTTGTAATTTCCTGATTAATATTAATACCTTAGAGTATTTACACACACCTACATTTCATGTATAACATTTTAACAGGTAAAAATGTCCACCTGAACTCTATTTCCAGAGCCTTATATAAAATATCCAAAGAAGTATCTAAACATGAGTGTGACTATAAAGTAATGAATTAATTTCTCCAAGTCATACAGGAAAATCAGTCTCATTAGTTCTATAGCACATTGTTACCAAAATAGCAAGTTCAAAGATAATTAACTTAAGATTTCTAATAAAATAGTTTATTACCTTAAGTGTTAATGGTGATATTGAAAGTTTGTTTTTTGGCTTCCTCATATGTAAAAATAACAGGGCCATTTCTAAGTAGGAGTCTCTTATCAACCTAAAATTATATAACATTGTACTTATTAAATAGCTTTACCATTCATAATCATTTTGCATCATTTTCCACAATTTCTGAGCTAATGAAAGGGAAAAATAGAAAAAACCAGTATCTGTCCCAAACTCACACCTTCTTTTCATAGCACTTTTGGCATAGACACCAGTACCTTCCTCCCTACTGAAACTGGAAGCTCTTGAAGAGACATTCTACCCTGTCCTGCGCTGGCAACACTCCATGACATGACTGCTCTGAAGCCCAGCATCAAGACCATTCTAGAATAGTCCAGCCCACAAGGCACTAAAGAAGTGAACGTCAGGGCTGAAGGAATCTGCCTTGCAAAGCAGATCTCTCTTTCTATCCTCCTACACTAATTAAAATAGAAAGAGACACACAGAGTTATGCAGAAAGCAGTGATTTGGTATGGGTTAGGTCTGTGTGTTCGCTATCAAACCTGTCAGTTGAGGCCATTTAAATCAGTATAGTTTGCATCTAGTAGATGATCAATAAATGACAGCAATCATCATCATCACTCTTCTCATGGCTAAAATAGCCACAATAAAATTATATGAATGTATTATGCAAATATGTATTGTACGTAAGTTATAAATATAGGTATGCTTGTTCTCAAACTTAAGATGATTTTTATATAGAATTAAGTTGGCCAGCCCTGGTCCTGTTGACATAGTGAACATCCACATAAATCCTTTCTAGATAAAATTTCACATCCATGGGAGGCTGCTAGAATCCTGGGACAGACAGGAGATCGATGTGAGTAAAGACTAGAAGCAAATTCACAGTCCAGTATGCCACCGTGATAACTGCCATCATCAACCATCACTGTAAACAAGGCCTTGGGTCAGAGCCACGGTCAACAATCTTGAAAAGGAAGTCAGTAAACCTGTTGGACAATGGACCCCAGTGAATGAGTCCTGCGGTGGGAAGGGGGTCTCCCAGTCATCCCAGCCTTGAATGTTCAATGTACTACCAAAACATGGGGCTTAAATCAAAACATATACTGTTATAAAGATGGAAAGTTTTTTTTTACCCTGAGTTTTGATCATTTCTCAAGCTTAGCTGTATAGCTTCAAATAAACTCTCAAGTTGTAAACTTGGAGATTTCTCTTCCATCAATATTTGACGTTCTATTTTGCCTGAAAGAATAAAAAAAAAATACACAAAAATGGTTTTCCCTTTTTCTATCATTTAGAACTTCAGAATAAATATTTCATGCTGGAACTTCAGAAAACTGGATGTTCTGTCCTTTTTGCCCATCTGTCTGTTGTTTTTGCTGTAAGGTCAGCTAATAGTGAAAGATCTTCTGCTTCCTTCCCCAGGAGTCTCCAGGCTCGCCCTGCCTTTAGTTAGCAACATTGAGTCAAAGCCTCCTTTGGGGGCTTCCAGACACAAATGTTCTTATCTTATTTTTCTATTTCCTTACTTTGTACTTTCCTTTCCTCTGTAGGGCTCATTCCCTTTGTCTACATCCATGTCCTCTTTCCTCTGTCTAGTATTGCAGATATCATAGAAAACATCGCTGTTAAAATAAATCCTAAAAAGTCAACAAACACTTGAAAACAATCACAAATGATCCAAATGCTTTAGGGCTCACCCAGCTCTCCGGCCTCATGGTGAGCCACAGCCTTCACTGGAATGGCACTTCTGTACCCAAAAGGGCAAGAAAGGGAAATCTTTTATCACTATGAAAATGATTCACAGTTTTCATGCAGCATGTGAATACGGCACAAAGCCTCCCAGTGTTAAGTTCACATCTAGGTACTATCATTTAGTAGCTGCTGACCTAGAGAAAGTTACTCAACCAGACTGTACCTCATTTTCCTCATCCATCAACTAGGATTGCCATGCATATCCTGTAGAGCTGTTGTAAGAATCAGCAATATGAGATGTTAAATACTGGCTACTACAGTGCCTTGCATCTAGTAGATGATCAATAAATGACAGCAATCATCATCATCACTCTTCTCATGGCTAAAATAGCCACAATAAAATTATATGAATGGGGGCGCCTGGGTGGCTCAGTTGGTTAAGTGACTGCCTTCGGCTCAGGTCATGATCCTGGAGTCCCTGGATCGAGTCCCGCATCGGGCTCCCTGCTCGGCAGGGAGTCTGCTTCTCCCTCTGACCCTCCCCCCTCTCATGTGCTCTCTCTCTCTCTCTCATTCTCTCTGTCTCAAATAAATAAATAAAATCTTTAAAAAAAAAAAAAATTATATGAATGGATTATGCAAATATGTATTGTACATAAGTTATAAATATAGGTATGCTATAGCCTCTTGATTTAAGTGGGTTTGTATCTTTTATAGAAATTAACTAAAATGCCTAGCTAAAGAATGAAATCATGCATAAAAAATGTCTTCCAAGCATTATTGAAGAAACATTATTTATAGCTAATTGGCCAATGATGACATTTTTGAGTCAAACATGAAATTTTGCATAAGGAGGGTCAATTATAATCATAAAAGAAACTAAGAAGTAGCACTTTCTCTCCCTTTCTTGATACAAACTTAAAATAAGCAATGTTCTCTTTATCCCAAACTAAGTCTGGCAGAAGTACCAATGTCTTTGCATCACTAGGCCCTTTGTAAAATCTGTTCTTTTTATAGTCACTGACCAGGTTTTCAAGAAGTCTATTGTTAATAGGAAAAAAAAAAAAAATTCCACAAACTTTATCATAGTTCTGACCCCAAGTACATCTTACCTTTCTGAAAAAGAATTTCAGCTTCCACCTCATGTTCTTCTGTTGCTGATACCTGACAGAGCTTCAGTGCTATTTCAAAAAGATGAAGGGCAGGGAACCACTTCGAGGGATCCTTCTTTTTACTGGTATAATATACTTGCTTGGCCATTGTATGTCCTACAAGGAATAGGTTGTTCATAACAAGCCTCCAAGTTACCAGACCTCTCTCACCACCAGTTCTATTAAGAACTCTGGTAGTCTTTACTTTTTAGTATCTAAGAAATATTTTCTTAAAACTCAATACCCAAATATTTCAATGAACTATAACAGTAGCCCTTTGCAACTTTATCTTTGATAAATTTTGGCATTTTCTCATTTTTAAAATGAAGGATAATTTCTCCAGTCTCTTTCAGTTCTAAAATTTCATTATGTTCTACAAAACAACTGTGTTCCTAAGATGAGGTTGTTAGCAGGGAAACATCTGGAAGTTTTATGAAGTTTTATATTGTTCCCAATAAAAATTTGCATGTATTAATAGGCAGTAATTTTGTTTCTATTCAGCTCTATTGGAGGTTGCTTGCTATGCATATTTTGTCATTGCAACTAGATGGAAAAAGCCATTTGGATAAGGGCCATGTGCTGTACTTCTCGTGTGGTCCCATCATCACTTAACATAACGAAGGGCTGCTGTATTCTTGAAGAGGCATTAGATTTAATCTGCATGCCCTCACAGACAGACAGACAGACAGATATCTATTTAGCATGTATTTTCCAATGCTGGATAAAATGGGAGGCACTGGAAAAAAAAATGAGAAAAGAGAAAAATAAGAGCTCAGGTTTATTAAGTGCTTTCTACAATCCAGGTACCCTCCCAAGGACTTAAGTATTTTCTCATGTAATCCTCCCAACTCCGGCTGGATTTCATTAGTACACTACCTTTACAGAGGAGAAGGCAGTGCAGAGTGAGGTTTGAGTAATTTGCCCAACATCACGTGACTAGTAAGTAGCTGGGCTGTGATTAGAACCGAGGCAAGTCAGGCTCCAGGACCCACACTCTAAACTATGACAAGAGTCAGATCGTGGAGCTTAGTGTTTAATGGGGAATGAGAATGTCCTGAGCAGCAATTAAAATACTGTGTGGTCAACTATGTGGCAGGGAAAGCACAGGGTGATGTGGTGGCAGGTTACAGGGGCCTTCGCCCAGACCCCAGAAAGGCTAGGGAAGCCTTCCCAGGGAATGTGGCTCTTGGGGCTGGCAGCTGATGATCGCCTTGTCTTTTGGTAATTTTACAAAAGGAAAATGTTGGGATAAAGAGTAGAAGGCAGTGGGGGAAAATACTTATCGATGGGAAAGTTCAACAGCACAGTGGAGAAATATAAACAGGAAGGTAGTGTGGGATTGCGGAATGATACAGTGGCTGGGTCCCAGCTGAAGCACTGGGTTCGAGCTGGTCACTGGTGCTACCATGTCATTTGAGGCCTTGAACAAGTCCCAACATGCCTCTTGGGTCTTGAGTGTCTTCCTCTGAAAAATGAGGCAGTAGAACTAGAAAATATCTAAGGTCCCTTTGGGTTCTGAAATTTTCAATTCCAAAATGCTATGCCCTACAAAGAGTTTTCAAGAAACCAAGAACTTTTTGTAAATTTTCAGTTGAGAAATGAAAGGAAGGATGGTGGAAAAAGTGTATCTCTCCCTCTTTCTCTCTCTTATCCAGGGAGATGGTATGGAGCCCTGACTCTGGACAAGGCAGGTTGGTAGCACGCTGCTGAGAAGATGGAGATGAAGAAACCGAGCCTTGCTTCCAGGGTGCTCCCAGGAGAGCAAGGAGGCCAGGCAGGGAACAGTGAGAATCGCTACCACCTATAAAGCTGTTAGAACAAACTAGGTGCCCTTCTAACAAGGTACACACTCGCTTCATCCCACAACAAGCCTGTGAGATTGGTATTTTTCTTAACCACATTTTATGAGAGAAGAAACTGAAGCACAGAGCAGTTCAAGTGACCTGCTCAAAGAAAGTGGACCAGAAATCTTTCTCCAGAGTCCGTGCTCTTCACCCCAACAGTGACCAATTGTGAGTAAATCCCAGGCAGGGATATGCTAACATCATCTGTCCAATACAACCTCATATTTCAACACAGCTCCTATTTTTATGTGTCTCACTTCTTGTTTCAAATTATACTACAGCTATTTATTAATATAAGACAATAATATCAAGTATCTTCATGTAATTTAAGCAGGTATATATATGTACTATATATGAAGTATGTATTATATATAATAAAGTATTAATATACAATAAAAGTACTTGAATTGTCTTCTAGATTTTTGTGAAAATTAGGAAGAGACTTGTTACAGAAATTACCGACAGTTTCCTTTCTCTGTCTCCCTAACTGGATAACGGGCTCTGTGAGGGCAGAGATGGTGACTGGTTCCCTCTTACATCCCCACTCCCCAGCATCATTCTTGCAACTTTCTTCACTCCTATTATACAATTAATCAGTAATCTACTTTTTCATCTTATGAGAAAGCTCAAGGTTTTGCCATTAATTGGAAAAATAATCTCAAGTAACCATGATGTTTATTTTTGGTTTTATAAAAATAATCTCAAAGTGCCTTTTTCTGTCAGAGGCTTTCACAAAGAAAAAACAATTACTTGAGTGGCTCTATTCTTGTGATGCAATCTATATGCTCACTATAAAGGAAAACTGTCGAGAAAGCATCAGATCAGATGATTTTATGCTTCATAATATTGAAGTGCTCCTGTTTCCAATAAATATCAACTCTGTGAAAAAAAAGTTGTGAAACTGATGTTATTTTGACAGAAAATCTGCTTTTGGTTTTGTTTTTTAAGTCTGTATTTAATATAATATAACAGAAAGCAAGCTGTTCTGCCTCAAGTGAGTCTAAAAAATGGTGGCACTATTGTCACTGAGTGGTGACACATCTTCAAGATTAGGAAGTCATGAAAGCAGAGAATACATTTGATTTAACACAATCTGTACTTTAAGCTCTTGTAGCAATCGAATATACTGATAATATAACAAATTGTGGACTAAAAATGCACAAAAATAGCTCTCCTGGGATCAAATTGCTGGAAGGAATTCTAGAGATCAGCTAGGCCAGCCAAATTTCATAAATAAGGCAACTCAACAATGTAGAGGTGATGCAATTTACTCAAAATAGCAAAATTCCTATCTGATGATGATGATGATGATGATGAATCATATAATAATAATAATAATCAATAATCATGAGCGGGAGGAGCAGAAGGGAGAAGATTCTGGACAGATGATGATCTGACCACACCTCTGTTGCCCTCCCTTCTCCATCCCAGTCCAACCATCAGCCTCTCCTAAGCTGAGCAGCCGCTGGTACAGGAGGTAAATGGGCCCCAAGAGGTGAAGGGTAATGTTTCAAAATGTAGGTTTTATTATTGTTCAGGTGTGATGAGGTCAGCAGGCCAGGTGACAACTACCACTGAAAAGATAGTTCCTTACTTACACTTCCCAAGAGGATGGGGCACACCACACCATAGAGAAAAGCACAAAAGTCAGTCAGGAGCAAGGGGAAAATGTGGACAAGAACTTTTATTCTGGATTTTAGGGAGGGGTCATTAGGTTAGGGTAAGCAGGCTAAGCAGGTTTAGGATTGGCTAGTTTGAGTAATTTCAGTGGGCTCTGCTAGTAGTCTGATACCTGTCCCCAGGGTGATTAGGGCAGGAAAATAGTGCCTCAGCAACGTGTCAGAGCCCAGCAAAGGACAATAAGGCAGCCCAAAAACGGTTCAGAGGATGGGCTCTGGAATAATTTGCATATAAAAGGCATGCTTACAGGACAGTGGCTTGCTAATCTCTAGGAATTGGCTAGCCCTGGGAAGTCCCTCCCTGGTCAGCAGGGCCCCAGATGTCAAAGCCTCAGAAATACAGAAATTAAAAAGGCATGATTAATATAGGTTAGAACAGAGAGCTGCTACCATGTTTTCTGCCCTCTGCGCTGGGCAAAAGCTGGGGAGCTAGAGGTAGGCAGCCTTGGGTCAAAGACCAGAGACGGTGTCCTAGAGAAAGCTTGAAAAATCTGTGAGCTCCTGAGGAGGACAGTACCGGTTGGTCCCACTTTGGTTCCCAAGGGCTGTACGCCTCCTATTTCCTGCTCCAACAACTCCCATTAGGTGCACTTGTGGCTGGCTCCAGGCTACCCTCCAATCTAGGCTTCACCCAGCAGCCAGGGTAATCTTCTGAAACATAAACCATCCCAGCTCACCTCCTCCCATGAGGCGGCTCCTAGTCCACTCCCATCAGGCTGCACTGGTTTCCCAAAGTTCTAGAATAGGTCAAGCGTGTCCTGACCTCAGAACCTACAACTCAAGGCTCTCTCTGCCTCTACCGTGCAGAACTAGTCACTTGCAGTTTAAGGTTTAGGGTTAAATACCACTTCCCCAGAGTGCTCTGCCCCAATGACTCGCTCCCTTCATTATTCTTTATCAGCAGAATTCATCCACATCTTTCATAAAACTGACCACGATTTATAATTACATACCTATACATAATTCAGTACCAGACATAAGCTTTCTATATCCTCACTGATTTTCTGTCTGGTAGTTATCAAATAAACATTTTATTTTATACAATATTTATCTTATTAAAATGTTTACAAAATTTTAGAAATATTTTACAAATGTTAATATTTATAATATAATATGCACTTCTCCATATGGTTTGTTTACTTGCTTATTTCTGTCTCCCACACTAAGATCAGGGACTATCTCCATTTAATCTCCAGTGACTTCCCAGGACCTCACACAGAGTCTGGCATATGGTAAATAATCAAAAACTATTTGTTAAAATAAACGGAGCCTAGGTATTCATAAATATTGCCCCATTTGAATGCACTCCTATGACAACGTGCCTGAAAATGAAAATTTTTCACCAGTGACTTGAGAGTAATACATGTTTAAGTGTTCTTACCAATTCTCATTTTTGTCTTGGCCAATAACATGACATGAGGAAGATAGATATTTTTCAAAGGCTGTAATGGACTTGCATAGTCAGTGTTTGATAAAGGAAATTCAATTGTCTCTCCAAAAGTTAGCATCTGTAAAAGGAACGTTGTAGTTAGTAACTAGCTAATGTGGTTTGGAATAAGAAGACAGAAAAATAAGTTTCTAAGTCTTGAGGATACAAAAGCATGCTTACCTGTTCAATAAGAATGTTGTGAGACTGAATCAACAAATGTAATTTTTCTGTTTTTAAAGGAGTTTCCTCGAATTTCTCGGCTTTTGTTAAGTCATCCAGCAAAAGCATGCTTCTCACCAGGGTTAAATGAGATCGAGGAGAAATAAATTCACTTTCTTCAAGCAAATGTATTATCGCCTATTAAAATAAAGTTATTCCTTTTGATAGTCCCATTTCCAATTCACTGAAACAAGAGCTAGCCAAACTGTTATGCATTCAGCACCTAATGGAATTTAAAATTCTCTCCTTTTGTTCTAATCAGAATCAGTAGTTAAATATCAATGTGAGTGGGGTTTCCTTCCTACCTGAAGGTTGGTTATGATGTCTGCCTTTAGATGCTTTTCTTGGAGGCCAATGCTTACAGCTTGCATCAAGAACTCGGCCTCTAGCTCCCTGTCGCCTGCACTTTTCGCCTCCTCGCACACTTCATTGATGAGGCTGACGTAATCGATCATATCGTCTTCTAAAGTAAATAAATGCAGTTATTTAAAGTACCCTCGGAAAGTAAGAAATTACATACGCGTAACACCCCCAATGTTCATCACAGGAATATTGTATAATACAGAAGGACAGGAAGATATAAAGATGGAAAACAGACTCTACACGAAACATGAAAAATAAATGTGTTGCAATTTGGGAGAAAGTACTTTAGGGTACTCTAGTGCTGCAAAAGTAAGGATGCTACCTGAAAAAAATTAATGTGGAAGATGGATAGAGATGGGTGGATAGACAGATTTACAAATAGATACTTATCAGTCACTGTAAGAACATGTATATGTGCCAGGCTATAATCTAAAACTTTATAAATTTAACCCATTTAAGACTGATAATAACCCTAAGAAGGAGGTACAATTATTTCCTTTTTTACTGAGGAGTAAACTGAGGCATAGGGGGATTAAGAGACTTGACCAAGATCACACAGGGAGAATATGGTGGACCAAACATTTGAACCCAGAACAAGTACCTGGAGCCAAAGTCTGTGCTCGGGACCCCTACATTATGCTGCCTCCCTCAATGACAAGAAGACCTGCACGTTAGTATTTTGATCTCCCTGCCTGGTCTGCATACATCAGAAACCTAGATGCCATTTTCAGTGATACAAGGGACTACTGACATGATTATTCTTGTTTAAGGACATGAATTTTTTTATTCTGGAAACAGATCAAGCTATAAAGTTAGAAAATGTTCATGTTATAATAATAAAATGTATCTCAATAAAACCTCCATTACCTGAGTAAAACTAATGTTTATGAAAACTTGGCTTAAGAAAATAGGATATTTGTACCTGTCACCATTCCAATGCCATGAATCTGTGCAACAAATGCAGTCACCAGTGCTAAGCGGCACCTCAACCAGAGATGAATGTTGAAATATTCTCGAGAATTTAGGGAAACAGGATCTAAAAACTCGTTATCATCTTTATTTTCAGTAGCCTAAACAATACAAAAATGATGGTTATCTTGCCATTTAATAATGTTAAAGGTCTAGCCTAATGCTAAATGTTAAGAGAAGTGTCTGATATCATTTAATACTATTAAATTTTTAATTTTGGAAATCTGTCTTGCACATTCTATAAAATATGAAAAATACACACACAAAATAAAATCATTCACAATCCCGCCATCCTCTATTAATATTTGGTTATACTGATTTTCAACTTTTTTCTTTCTACACCCATTGTAGAAAATAGTTTTGCACTCTGAATTTTTCATTGCAAATTATATTATCAGCGGTGTCTATGTCTTCAAAAATTTTGTAAACATTATCTTAACGGCTGAAAAAAATTAAATAATGCTGGTTAATACTTATTGAGTACTTATTATGTTCCAGGCACTATGCCAAGTATCTTATACACATTATCTTATTTGATCCTCCCAAAAAGCCAAAGAGGAGTTATTATTTCTCTTTTACAGATGTGAGAATGGAGACCTAGGAAGATTAAATATTTGCTTAAACCTGTACCTCTGAAACAAATAATATATTATATGTTAAAAAAAAAAAAAAGACGATAGCAGGAAGGGAAAAATGAAGGGGGGCAAATCGGAGGGGGAGACGAACCATGAGAGGCTATGGACTCTGAAAAACAAACTGAGGGTTCTAGAGGGGAGGGGGGTGGGGGGATGGGTTAGCCTGGTGATGGGTATTAAAGAGGGCACGTTCTGCATGGAGCACTGGGTGTTATACACAAACAATGAATCATGGAACACTACATCAAAAACTAATGATGTAATGTATGGTGATTAACATAACATAATAAAAAAAAAGAAGAAAAAAAAATATTTGCTTAAACTCCATTACGTTTTGGCAGAGGTAGGATTCAAACTTGTGTCCTTCTGAATTTAGAGCCCCCAGTCTTAATCCACTGTTGTATGTTGCTCATGTTCCAAACATGTATTATAAATGATTTCCCATCTTCATTACTGTACTTTACAAAGGGTTGACCAATGTTCAGAGCTCCTGAGAGGGAAGGACAAAGGCAAGTTTTCCCAAGTGGGGGTGGGGAATCCATTTTAGACATTTGGGAACTTTAAAATCATCTAGAAAATGCCCATTTGTTCTAGGAATTTCCTGCTATGCATCTCTGACAGCTCCAACCAATCGGCAACATGTAATATCAAGGAGCGGCCATCAGGACTTGGGGGAGGCTGGAATGTGGAGAGACAGGTGGGAAGCACAGAAGAGGAGGGTAAGCCAGCACTGGGAACAGAGTAAGAAGTGAACAGAGGCCTCAAGGCAGAACGGTGACTAGAATGGGCACATCAAGTACTCCAGAAGTCTAGGATTTAGATTAGCAATACAGGACAAAATGCCTATCCACACACCTTAATCTCTCAGCACTTACAGTTCCTGTGACTACTGAAGAGCCACGTCACACTTAATCTGAATCAGGATTTCTCAACCTCAGCACTATGGGTAGCCGTGGAGGACGTTATAAGTTTAGCAGCATCCCTGACCTCCATGCACTAGATGACAGGAGCACCCTCTCTACTTGTAACAACCGAAATGTCTCCAGATGTTGCCAAATAACCCCTGGGAGGCAAAATAGCCCCCAACTGACAACAATTCCTCTAAGTCAATTTTTGAATTAGATTGCTTTTCAGCATTTTTATTGCTTTTAATATAGTAAGAAATGAGTTTCTATTTAGGATAATTAGTTTTGCTCATTTGTAATGACACTAGATATTAGCAATTTTATTAGTAAAGCTTAAAATAATGAGCAAGGATTCTGTGATGAATCTTTATGTTTTAATCCTAAACAACCCCTTTTTATTAAATTACTTGGTCTTATCAAACTCCAACAAAATGTCAAAGAATTCATGACACCATCGTCAAAGAGATTTCAGAGCTTTAATGTGGAAGAATTATCTATGGGAAATCCAAGGTAGAAAATAACGCAGGTGTCATACTGGTGATGCTGAAGTAATAAATTCAAAAGTGAAATGAAGAGCCAAATAAAGTGAAACAACTTTATTTGCTAAAGAAATCAGATCTAGAATACTGGAATGATATATCTGGCGGGACCTTAGTCATTATTACATTCAATTCCATCAGTTCACAGATGAGATTTAAATGAAAAATTAAAATTTTTAATTAAAAAAAAATTTTTTTTAAAGTTTAAGGGACTTGCCCAAGTATACCACTAAATGAAGAGCATAAGTGGGGCTTCAACACTTACCTTTTTACTCTGAATTCAAAGTTTTTTCTACTTTACCCCTTTATTTCATCCAAATAATTAGACAATTTCCTAGCATGCTAACAGTTATTATATAGTAAGTATTGTAAAGAGAAACATTAAATTCATACATACAGAAGCTCCTGGAGAGACAGAATTCTCTGTGTCATCTTGTACTCCCTTCTTTTTAAAAAGTTTTGAATCCTGGAGAAGTCTAAGCGTAGAAAATACTATTGCAGCACTAAAATAGAAAATATATTTTAAATCTTATTAGTACTGACAATCTCATTAATAAAATGAGCACATATGCATTTCATATGTATCACAATGTGGTTCTCCAGTCTTACAGGGTTATAGAACTTTGTTACTTAAAGCTATACATTTGGAAACTCTTACACTAAATTATTGCTTAATCAGTGTCTAGAAGTACCAGAAGGCAGATGTACTAAACTAAGAAAACAGAAGTTAGGAGATAGGAATTCTCCTGACTTCCTGTTGCTCCATACATAAGTTTGTCTGCACTTTAAACCAATTTATAACTGATATCACACTTCTTCAAAATACCTTAATAACATATATCGAGAGACTTCTTCTTTTGAAAATCTATTCCAAAATGAAATCCAAAATGCAGAACAAGCTGTATACCTGAAGATGCTTTGTAGCATTATTTTATAACATGGGAAGAACTGGGCGAAAGCCAAATGGACAATATACCTATCTACCTAAGTCCCCACTTGAATAGTTAATAATCATATTTAACAGGTGTTATAGGTTGAACTGTGTCCTCTCAAAAAAAAAAAAAAGAAAGAAAGAAAGAAAGGGGGCGCCTGGGTGACTCAGTTGGTTAAGCATCAGACTCTTGATTTTGACTCAGGTCATGAACCCAGGGACATAAGACTGAGCCCTATGTTGGGCTCTGCGCTCAGCGGGGGTTCTGCTTGAGATTCCCTCTCTCCCTCTCCCTGCGCCCTTCCCCCAGTTCAGGTGCATTCTCTCTCTCTCTTTCTCTCTCTCAAATAAATAAATAAAATCTTTTTTTTTAAAAAAAAAGGTATGTTGACGTCCTAACCCTCAGTACCTCAGAATGGATCAAGTTAAAATGAGGTCATTAGGGTGGACACTATTCCAATATGACCGCTGTTTGTATAAAAAGGGAAAATTTGGACAGAGAGACAAATATACACAGAGGGAAGGTGACACGAAGACACACAGGGAGAAGACAGCCACGTGACTGGAGTGGTGCCTTTACAAGCCAAGGAATGCCAAGGATTACGGGCAAACACCAGAAGGTACATGAAGCAAGGAAAGCTTCTCCTCTAGAGCCTTCAGATAGAACCTGGCCCTGCTGACACTTTGATCTTGGAGCACTGACTCCAGGACCATGAGACAATAAAATTCTGTTGGTGCTTTGTTATGGTGGCCCTAGGAAACTGATAGAATAGGTTAAAAGCAGGTCCCCTGGCTTTTGCCTCCTACACCAAACCTGCCCCTCTTCCCTTGTCTTCCATCCCAGAGGGAGAGTCCAGATCACCATTGCTTCCTCACTAACTCATGCTCTATATTCAATCCATCAGCAAGTTCTGTCAGCTTCGCCTTCAACATATGGGTACCAGCCAGCAGCTCCTCACCTCCTCCAGGGCTAGTGCCTTCATCCAAGCCACCATGATCTCCAGGCTGCATGAATGGGAGCTTCCTGACCGGCCTCCTTCTCTGGCTCTTGTCCCTGCAGCCCTGTTCTCCACACAGCGGCCACAGCGACCCCATCAAGAGGCAAATCAGATCCTACCACCTCCCTCCATATATATTTCAGAGGCCCCCTGTGTCCCTGGACTGTGGTCGGTACACTTCTTCCTATGGGTCAGTTACTGAGGTTTCTGGCCGAGTATATGCTCAGCTTCATACGTGTCCATGGATGCTTGTGAGAAGGTACAGTGTTTGTAGGTTCCCAGAGTGTGTACATATGCTCAACTTTTAAATTATATTTTTAAACCCTCTTCTTTTCTGTCTGTATGTTGTATTAAAAGCTGAAAACAGGGGCACCTGGGTGGCTCAGTCGTTAAGCTTCTGCCTTCGGCTCAGGTCATGATCCCAGGGTCCTGGGATCGAGTCCCATATCGGGCTCCCTGCTCTGCGGGAGGCCTGTTTCTCCCTCTCCCACTCCCCCTGCTTGTGTTCCCTCTCTTGCTGTGTCTCTCTCTGTCAAATAAATAAATAAAATCTTAAAAAAAAAAAAAAAGCTGAAAACATTGTGCTAACACACATATTCTGTCCACAGAGATTTTCTCTTTCTTTTTTTCTCCACAATCCTTTAAAAAAACAATAACTGGCATTTACTGAGTGTTTACCACCTGTCAGGTGCTGTGTTAAGTGCTTTGTGTGAATTACTTAATCTCCACCACAAACCTACAAGGTAGATATTATTATCATTACTTGATAGATCAGGAAATAGAGACAGAAATATTAAGTGCCTTGCCTAAGGTGACACAGCTAATAAGAAGAGGCAGGATTAGAACCCAGGCAACTGGCCCGAGCCTGCACACTTCACTGCTGCCGATAGCGTGGCCTCCGTCTTTCCACAGTTCTAACAAGTTTGGTTTGGTTTTGGTATAGTGTTACTCGTTGCCATGTTTATGGCGGCTACATAGTCATTGTTGACCGCACCCTTCATCAACACAGAGGCCCTCTCTGTCCACTTGACTGCCTTTTGCTTTGCATTCTACTCTGCAGACTTCATGAAATAGTATCATTCTAAGGATTAAATGAGGTATTGGTTTTTTCACTTGTTCTCCTATTGGCAAGGAACAAATCTAAGGACTGCGGATACAGTTGCTGTCTTCACGGAGTTGACCTTCTGGTAAGAGTGGGGTGTGCTTAGCACGTAGGAGTACTTAGCAGATACATGATGCTCAGTGCACACTAGCTGTACTCATTTCGTGTATCAAGTGGGCCAGGCATATGGGGGGGAACCAAGCTGATTTTCTTCTATGTTAGTAACTAGAATATAAAGCTTCCTGCAATTATTGAATTTTAAATTCCCAAGATTCTACTGAGTCATTAAAATGGTTTAGATATTTGTAGAATATTTTCTAAGGTATGATTTGTGATTATATAACCTTACTGGTTTTTATTTAAAATAAAACTAAACAGGGGCACCTGGGTGGCTCAGTTGTTAAGCGTCTGCCTTCGGCTCAGGTCATGACCCCAGGGTCCTGGGATCGAGCCCCGCATTGGGCTCCCTGCTCCGCGGGAAGCCTGCTTCTCCCTCTCCCACTCCCCCTGCTTGTATTCCCTCTCTTGCTGTGTCTCTCTCTGTCAAATAAATAGATAAAATCTTTAAAATAAAATAAAACTAAACAAACAGCAAGAAAACAACAAAAGATGTAACACAGATTGAGTACGTATATGCGAATGCAATTTCCTCTCCCTGACACCCTTCCCCACTCAAGCGTTCACACCAGTTTCAAAGGCCCCTTGTTTCCTGCGCAGCTTCAGAGGTGAGCACTGTATGGTTCCGGAAGGGCCCGGGAAGAAGGACGGACGTGGTGCCCACCTCATCATTCTGATTCTGAAGGCTAAATTCTGACTTCAAGAGAAATGAGGTATGAGGTTTAGAATCTTGCTAACCCAAAAACTTAATGAATAAAATATAAACATGCTACTATATCCTAATCCTCCTGGTGCCACGTAGGTGCACAGTGGAAAATTTCTAGTTTCTGCTCTCCACCAGAGAGACAGAAAGTGTAGGAGGATTACTCACTATAAACACTCTGAAATCCCCAAGGAAAGAGGTTTCATTCTGACACAAAATTAAAAGGCTCAAATGTTATCCCATTTAGACAATAAATCAAATATAAAGGAACTTATTTAAAAAAAAAAAAAAAAAAGATAGGACTCTGAGAGAGGCATCCCTAAAAGAAGTAGAAATACAGTTGGAATAACTTTGATCCCATTTATTTCTTATTAACATTCATGACAAAAATGGTCAGTTTGTTCTCATAAAATCCATGCAGCTCACTCTACCTGTCACCCTAGGGAATGTGCCTTTCAGTTTCCTTGACACATAATTTTATTAGAAGTATCATAAAATGTCAAGCTAACCATCATTTGGGAAAGGGACTGTCCAACACTCTCAGCAGCGCCCAAACCGAAGCTTGTGGGGGGTAAAGTTCACATAAGAAAAGCTCATTCATCTTGACAGTAGCCTTCCCCAAATGACAACTCCTCTGCAAAAAGGCAATAACATCAAAGTCTTTGCAGGTTTTGTCCCAAGGGCCAGGTTCATGTATTTAAAATAGGAGCGATTCTGATACACTTGCACATTATTTGCGTATGTCTATCTGGTTTTCAAATTAAAGTTCTACAATGACATTCCTTTCTGTGGCCATTTTGTAATTTTATTTTCTTGTTTCCTTCTTCCTTCCTAAAAAAAAAAAAAATCACTCATGTCTTCCATGGGTGTAAGACATGTGGAAGGCTGGGGATGGAAGGTAAACAGCAAGAACCATTTTCTGGGGCGGCTATTGCTCTCTAAAATAGTCTGGAGAAGAGTTCTATATTCTTCTACAGGAAATCATATAGTCATGTTTTAGAGGGAGAGGGAGATAATGTATTTACATATATATATATATATATATATATATATATATATATATATATGCAAAGCATATATTTTCTATTAATAAATCACCTAGTAAAAATTCCTGCTCTTCAAACTTCAAAAGGGAAAATGGTACATTATTATGCTAATAAGCCCATTTACTATCAATCAACTACCACTGTATTCTTAAAAATAGCTACAAATGTAACAATACTCTGAATCAGTGTGTCTCAAGCTTTTTTGTTTAGCTCAGCACTCCTTATATCTTTAAAAATTATTGAGAATCCCCAGAGCTCCATCAATATTTACCATATTGGAACTTTAACTTCATTACTATTTATTAATTCATTTTAAAATAAAGACAATAAACCCATTACATGTTCACATCAATAATGCATTTTTATGAAAACATCTATATTTCCCAAAACAACAACAAAAATAGTGAGAAGAATGCATCATTTTGCATTTTTGCAAATCTCTTTAATGTCTGGCTAAATAAGAGAAAATCTACCTAATAGAAGACTTTCATATCTGCTTCTGTGGTCTGTTGTGACATATTGTTTTGATTGAAGTATATGAAGAAGACTAGGCCTCACAGAGATAGCTGTTGGAAATAGGAAGAGTATTTTCATATCCTTTTAAAATAATTGTGAATATTCTTCTTTGATACTATACCAAAATGTGACAAGTGATAGTTTTTTAAAAGTCTTTTGCAATGTGAAAGCTAATACCACATGCTGATGAAATTTCCTCCTCTGTTACATTATAACCTATTGGTCTATCTTGTTACCCAGGATTTTGGAACATTATCCACTGGTGATTTGGAAAATATTAACTCCCTGAGTTATGCAAATCCCCTTGATGTTGAAACATTTCTTTATATAATTTTTAAAAATGATGCTTGTTAATCTTAATTACCACCAATCTCATCAGAACAATTATATAAGCATTAGAAAACTGTCAAGCTCATGGTGACAAATAGAAATTTTCCAAAATTCTCATTTCCCTACAAAAGCTCAGATTTTATCATTAGCAACAAATACTATTTGTTGTTTTCCTAGAAGTGGCATGTTCATTTTGCTCATTTTCAATAAAATGCCTGTCAAATACCCAAGTCTGAAAAACCAGTTTGTCAGTTGGTTTTTCAAATAAAAACGGTGTTCCAAGAGACAAACTGCTTGTTTGGCTCTCATTTCAATCACATATGTGTTCTTCCCCAAGACAACCACCAGACTTTGATATGCAGCAAAGATGCTTTAGGTGTATTTCCCATTTAATATTTCCACAGAATATTAAATATATATTCAAGGATAGGGATTTATAAATGTAACAGATTCTACTGGTTCATCAAAGGCATTCTTAAATGAAACTAGGCCTTTTTTTTTTAGGTAGGTTCCGTGCCCAGTAATGAGATCAAGAGTTGGATGCTAACCGACAGCGCCACCCAGGCAGCCCTGGCTTTTTTTTTTTTTTTTTTTTTAATTGCAAGTGTTCGGCAGTAAAGAATGCAATGACCACTAGTATGGTTTGGTGCCACTGGTGTGATTCCCAGGGAGATGCCAGGAGCATTGGTGCAAATAACAACACAATGAAGATGGTGAATGACATCGTAGTTTTGTTATAAAAATAGTTCTGACTATACAGTTCGCCCTGAAAGGGTCTTGGAGACTCCCCTCGAAATCTGCAGACCACATTTTGAGAGTCACTGCTCCAAAATGGACTAAATGGATTTTTATCACTGTTTAGAAACCACAAAAATTATAAATGTCCAAAAATCTACACTGCTCTAGCATAAAATCAAATTTAGATGTGGTTAATCATGGGATGGTCTTCGGTCAAGGCTCACACTGATAAGACGGTTGTATGTTTCTAATCAAAGCAAAGTGGGATTTCTGCTGAATTGATTTCCCCTTTGCAAAAGCTACAGCTAGGCTTCTCCTTTTTCTCACAAAGAAAGCAGCTGGGCTTTCTTATCTGCCTGCCCAGATGTGGGGCAGAAGGGGGAGTGGTGGGGCTTGAAAGCTGTCAGCCATTGAACATCAAATTGGAGACATACTCTTTATTATAACCACACAATTTTAAAACGATAGCTCCTTCTCCTCCCCCGTCTCTACTCCCAATATCTCCATATCATGTATCATTTTTGACCATACTATATAATTTACTTGCTTATTAAGTTCATAGCTTATTGTCAGCCTTTATTACCTCTTATAAACTCCATGAGGGTAGGGTTGTTTTCAATATTGTTAAATATTTTGCCTATATAGTATATATCCAGTATTGGGATATTGATATATCTCAAGAACCTAGAACAGTAACTAGCATATTGTAGGTCCCCAAAATTATTTTTTGAATGAATTAATGAATGGTAAGATAATAAACTTGTGCATTATTCAAAGAATCATTACTGAAATGTCAGACGGCCGCATGATAGAGGTATTTACCACAAATGACATGAGAAGTTCTTGAAAATATAGGTCTATATATTTTTTTATTATCCCACTTAATTGTTTATATATCTTTCAGCATATGGATACAGGAACTATATTCTATTCATCTCTATATCCTCAGTGTCTAGATCAGAGCCTAACAGTAAAGTAGTTAAAGGATACTGGTTGGGTAAATGAGTGAATCAATGAACAAGTCAAATGAAAGATCTGACACTAACAATTGCATAACATTTAAATAATCATCTACCCAAAACTGTTTCTTAAATGGTTTAGCAAAACATAATTCAGAAAATGTTACTTTTTAATAATAGAGCTTGTTTTTAATATTAACTATACTGCAGTTAAAATCAAAAAATAAAAAATACATAAATAAATAAAATTAAAAAGCAAAGCTCTCTTAATTTGTTCATTCTTTGTATAAAACATCCTAGCTGTATGCTTTAATAAAGCAATCATTTTGTTTAGAACTGTAGTTTTAAGGGTAATAATATATGAAAACTCCCCTGAAAAAGAAAATACAAGTAAGCTCTATTAATACTGGAATTTATAAAACGCACATAAGATTTAGGTATATTTGACAAATTAGGGTGAGGAAGAAATTCTCTTCTGTGCCTGAAGAGACTCACCTGTATGCCGCCCGGTGTCTCTGCAGGGCGATTGCCGCCAGCTGAAGCCTGGCCTCCACCACAATCTCCAACTCACCAGCAGAACACTGAGAGAGGTTCTTGTGGCCTGGATGCTCTATCTCCGACACAAGAAAGTTTAGTCTGTCCTCAGCTTCTGTCAGTAAAATTGACTAAAGAAAGAGCACCACACAATCACGTAAGTTCAGAAACAATACAAGTAGTATCTCACCCTTATTCATCCAGGTGTTTTTCACGTACTGAGAAAAGTAACAATGAATGGAAGACCAGATAGGAAATTTGAACATAATCATCAGAGAAGCGTGCTCAGCAAACAGGAAAAAGGCAACAGGAAATGGAAAGGAGAGTAATGGCAAGAGTAAGCATGTATCACAGTTACCCTTTATTGTATGCACAGCCAATGCTCATTACTCACAGTATTTAAACTCTTCTATAAAGTGGCTGCAAATACTGAATTAGCAAATACTGAAGCATTGCTCCTAGAGGTAATACAAGGATAGGTTCCTGTGGGCCTCGGGTCACAACATTTTTGCCAACTGATTCACACATAACTTTGTTTAATGTGTGTTTATATTTAAGGACACATTATTTAATAAATACCATAAATTCACTAACCTTGAACTAACAGCTCTAAAACTCAAGCCTGACGTTTATCTAACACATTTATTTTCTCCATAAAGCACATCACAGCCTTCTTACATTTAGGAATACTAAACAGTATTTCAGCACTATGCTTAGGGGCCATTTCAAATAGTGAAATCACTAACGAAAAGCAAAAAAATGCAAAAAAAAAAAAAAAAAAATGTGGCAATAAATAGACCATGGAAAGGATACTTGTTTACAGTATGAGGGTAGAAACAAAAAGAGCACTGCCTTGTCCAACTCAGCTGGGAATGTGTGTGTTGGGCAACTCAAATTTTTCTGTGCTCTGTGATGTTCACAAATGACCACAAATGAGCCACGGGTATCAATACTGGAGTTATGAGTAAATTTTAGCAGATAGGCAAATTAGCAATTACTGGATCTGGGAATAATGAGAATTGGCTGTATTTCAAGTTAAACTATGGTCATCTAACTGGTAATGTGAAGATAATGAGATTTTACAATTGACAATCAATAGTAAATAGCAGCCTGGCATGGCAGAGGAGAATGGAACCAGCCAAACTTTCAAGAAACAGGTCTCTAAAAACTTGTTTGTACAGTAAATATTATATAAGTACTAGGACACCTTAGTATAATGGTTAAGAACACCATCTGTATTTTATTAGTTGCGTGGCATTAGTGAATTTTTTTCTAAGCCTCAATTTTCTCATGGTTCAGCACAACATAGTTCAAAAATGATTAATACCTACATCACAGAGTTGTAAGAATTAATCATGCAAAGTGCCTGTCATGTAGTAAGCACTGAATAAATGGTAACGGTTTGTGTTGCTGTTGTCATCACTATTATTATTAGGAAATGAGAAACAGGGCGTGGAATACTCAAATCTCATCAAATAATGAATCATATTTTCCACAGTGTCTTAATCAGGTTGTAAAGTCAAAGTCTGACAACCTCTGGGCATCTAATTTTCTCATGAGAAGTAGGCTCCATCTCTCACCTCAATCCATGCTTATGCAAGAAAAGCTACTCGGTCTCCTGAGAGCAAACACAACCCTGAAAGCGAGCCTGTCCAGGGCCTATTAGTGGACATTTTGGTAACCAATTTAGTATGATTTGAAAAATCTTCCAAACTTACCTTCACTGTGCTAAAAGTGAAGTCATCTTTCATTTTTACAAACTGACCAAGTGAGCTTCCATCATCCTTTAAATATAGCTCTGTAAGACAGAAAATTTTGGAAGAACCAAGGATATCTGTGGTTAACTTAAATATTAATTCTAGTTTATAAAACTCATCATGAGTTGGGAAACCATCCATAAATTTCATATTTTAAAAAACCTACAATGATAACTGGAAATACTATTTTATCAAATGGTCCCTAAATATCATATATTCAAAGATTGAGGATGATTTTTTACAATACATCAGACAATTCTGAAAGGATCTTTAGGATGCTTGATGATATTCTTTAAATTACTGGCTACTGATACAGAGTAGTGGTTCCTCCCCTGGACCACTGGGGGAGGACCCTTTCAGGTCCCCAAAGTATTTTGGGTCTTCCAGATATTTATAACATTTCAGTAAGATCTCCTTGGAAATGTCAGTTCTACTGATTTGCATAAGCCTCTCACACTAAGAGCAGAGAGTGAGACCATTTGAAATAGCACAGTCCACTAGATCCACAAGTATCTCAAAATACCGAACCACAATCTGAAGGTTGTCCTTATTCTGAGCCAGGGAAAACTGAGATAATTGAGATCACAGACTCTGCCTGCTTTAGTAAAACTGACTTCTAGACTATAGGAGAGAGAGTAGAAAAAAAAAAAAAAAACCACGACTGGGAATTACTGCAAAAAATACCCACCTAAAGAGACTAAACTTGTCAAGGAAGAAAAGGAAGTCTAAAATAACATGGAATTGAATACCCTTGCCTTCCCCTCTTCTTCCAACTCCTACCTACCTGGCTCTTCTCCTAAAATAGGGGGCTCTGGAGTGAGAAGTCAGCTGAGTATGAAAGAGGGCTTAAGAATTGGGAAAGGCCCAGCAGAAAGATCTGGGGCTGGGTTTTCTCCCCTAAGGGAGAAACTAAGGAAGAGACAGAGAAAGATACAAATGAATGCCTGGAGACTGGTATGAAAGAATCCTGGGAGATGTATCTGAACATGAGAGATGCTAGGAAGAGTGTGATCCACATTTTCCTTCTGCTCTCTCTGCCTCTGAGTGACCCTGGTGCTTCTCTGTGTGGCCCTCCCAGGTAGTAACCTGCTCCTCCTCTTGGAGGGTTAAATAACAAACTAGGTTTTTAGTGGCCATCATCTCCTGATCTGTTGGCCTCATCATACCCGAATAATAATAATAGGAGTTACATTTTAAAACAGAGCCAATATTACTCCAGTATCCAAACTGGACAAAGATACCACAAGAAAAACTACAGACCAATATCTATAATGAATAAGGATGTAAAATTCTTCAACAAAATACTAGCAAATGGAATCCAGCAACATATAAAAAGAATTTATACACCATGACTAAATGGGAGTTAGCCCAAGAATGTAATTACTTTATTACACCATATCAATAGAATAAAAAAAATAGAATCATCTTAATAGATGCAGGAAAAGCACTTAATAAAACCCAGCACCCTTTTAAAACAAAATCATTCAACAAACCAGGAATAAAAAAGAAATTTCCCTGCCTGATAAAGAATATCTATAAAAAATCCACAGTTAACACCATACTTAATGGTAAAAAACAAACTATTCTTAGGGCAACATCCAAAACAGTTGAAAAATACATATATACTATGACCTACAAATCCCATACATGGGCATCTTATCCCATAGAAATATACATTATATGATATGGATATGTAACACTTCAACACTGTTCCCTAGAAATTGATATGAATGCACATCAACAATAGAATGGTTGAATAAACAATGATATTCACAGCATAGAATACTATATAACCAGAAGAGCAGAACAAACAAAGCAGTTGACTTGAAGTGGTTTTAGTGAAGTTTTTCTGGGTGAGAAACACAAGATGCAGAAAAATGTAAAATATGTCATTTTATAAATAAATGACAAGTCCTATTTTGTACATATATATATGAAAAAGTATATGAATACTGACATGTATGAATGGATATGGATACGCATGTACCTGACATGTGCGTCATGAAGTGAGATTAGAGAAAAATATGGAATATATACTAGACTGTTCATATGGATTATTGGGAGTGGAGTGGGAACAGTTGGAGAAAGAAGAGAAAGGAAAACAAGCAAAAAAATAAAACAAAAGATTACCTTTCAAGTTTGGAAGGTTGGCTCTACTCTTCTCAGAAGTAAGTCCATGGTAGATTGTTTTCATTGAATTTTCTGGGACACAATTTATTGTTGCAGCCACACTTATTAAAAAGTATGCTTTAACAAAAGAAAACTTATTTAAAAGATGTTCCTGGCCAAGTGTAACCAGAATTACAGGCAATCCTTTACTTATTAATTCATCAAGTGCCTAAAAAAGAAATGAAACAAAGAAGAAAACAAGGCAAATCAGTAAAATACTGTTTTCAGGTAATATTAGTTTTCATCCCCTTTTGCATTCCTCATTTGGTGTTAGATGATGGAATACAGGATAGACACGACGTACCATAAGTGACAGGTCTATCGCAAGAGACCTGTAACGTCAGAACTATCCCAGTGGTTCTAAGTGCCTCCGCCACTCCCCACCAGTTTGTGACCTGTGCTTCATGAGCCCAGCCCTGCCACATAAGGAGTGAACCTGGTGCTGAGAGCAAGGGAGGGAACATCTTATCAAAATAAAGAACCCACAAAAGCTCATCAGCCATGCACGCCCGGCTGTTCTGCTTTCACATGAGTAAATTAGAGGTACTAGCACAGGAGCGGGGGGGAGAATGGGTAGACAAGCATACTCCCTACCCAGCTTAGATTCCAAGCTCAATCATTAGAACTCTGCCTTGTGTACACCCTATTAACTCCCTGGTCCCTCTCCTGTGCATATACACGTCCTTGGCAAAACAGCCATGGTAAAATCCAAAGCTGGACCTTCTTTAGGTGTGCACACTGCAGCTGAAGAAGACTGAAGAAAAGCATGCAGTCAGGCTAAGCCATCCCACTTTAAGATCCGGACCAAACCTCTGTGCTACTTGGTCATCATTCTACATTTTCCCAGTCCATTCACTCTCCCTCTCTCCTAGACAACTATTTCAGGCTCTTTCTGTTTCTAAATCCTGACCCTTCCTCCCCATGCTCCTCCCAGCTAATGACCTTGCTTCTTCTACTTAAGAGAGAAAACTGAAGCAGCCAGAGTAGTGTCCACAGACCCTACAGCTCCATCTCTCCCACCTACCCAAGCAACTGCCCTGCCTCCCTTCCTGCCACTTAGGCCATGGATCCTCTCCCCACTGGTCTACTCGTCATTCTCTCCTACATCATAAATGTCCCCTTGCTGCAGACATTCTCATCAGCACAAAGCCATGCTGTCTTCTCTTCCATCTCAAAAAAACAAAAATTGTCTATACTTTGACTTCCTTCTCCAGCTACTACCCAAATTCTCACTCTCCTTTATAGCAATGATTTAAAGAGTTGTCAATATTCCAATTTCTCTCCTTTCATTTGTTTTTAAACCCACTCATTTCCTACACTAAAACCCTTTAAGGTCACCAATGGCCTATACTTGCCTTAAACCAGAGTTCAATTCTTAGTCCTCATAAGCCATGTTATTTTTAATCTAAGACATCATTATCTTATATGCCAATTAAACCATCGCAGGTCCTCGACTATAAAATGCATTCTAATTTCAGAGCTATTAAATGTGAAAAAAGATCCTGTTTAAGACTCAGTGAGTTGTGGTGCTTGATTCACCTGCAAAATATGACACTATTAATCAATTCCTCTTTTGAAAATGTTTCTCTTAGCTTTCAAGTCACCACATTCTCTTGGTTTCTTTCCTATCCTGTCAGTCATTCCTTTTCAGTCCTTGCAGCTTCCTCTTCTTCTCCTATATTTTTAAATGCCAGAGTGTCCCAGGGCTTGGTCCTCTTCCCTCTCCTTACTCCCTCCCCCTAGATGATCTCTTTTTTTTTTCCCCTTTAGATGATCTTAAACAGGCTCATGGTTTTAATTTCATCTAAATGCTGATGAAATCCTGAGTTTTTCTTTCCAGCTCCAATCTCTCTTCTAAAATCAAACCAACTTCTGACTCAAATAATCCACTTGGATATCTAAGAGATATCTCAAACTCAACATGTCCAAAACTGTATTCCTAGCCTCCTCACAACCAAACACACACACACACATACACACACATACACATGCACACACACACACACACACACACTCACACTAAAATATAAGCTCTATGAGGGCTGGGAATTTGTCTGTATTGTTGATTGACTGATGTGTTTGATTGACAGCACTGAAACAGTACCTAGCACACAGTAGGCTCAATACATCAGCTAAAGTGAGCCCTTTAAACAGGTAGATCAGGCCACCCCTCTGCTCTAAACCTTCCAGTGGCTCCGCATGCTGTTCAGAAAAAGAACCCAAGTTACAAAGACCCTACAAGGCTCTTCTCGAGCTGGCCCCGTTACCTCTCTGACCGTCTCCTACCACTTCCGCATCATTCACAGGGCTCTTAGCCACACTAAGATGCCCCTCACCACCTCACCAAGCTAGGCAATCCTGCCTCTAAGGCCTTTGCACTCACTGCACTCTCTTCCTAGATGGTTCCTAAATTTCCAGATTTCCTAAACTTGCACCGTTACCTGTTCACAAATGCCACGTCAGTGAAGACTAACCTGATTACCTCATTTAAAATTACAACCCCCAACCTAGCCCCAAGCTCCTAATCCCCTTTATGTGCTTCTGGGCTTATTTTCTCCCTTACCATGGTTCACCTTCTAACTTACTATATAATTTACTTAATTATAATGTTTTTTCCCACTAAAATTTAAGCTCTCTGAGGGCTTGGAGTTTGTCTGTTGCTGACTGACGGCTGTATTTCTTTGACAGCACCAGAATAGTGCCTTGCACACAATATGCTCTTATTAAATATTTGTTGGATTAACAATATGTGTTAATTAATAATTTCGGATGTTGGGGCTGTCTATTCTAGAAGAGAGGGAAACTATTTGCCTTATGTTAATTAAAAAAGAAAAGTCTCGTTGTTTGGGAGAGTTTGAGGCAACATTGGCAGTGAAGTCTATTGCTGTTGTTGATTCTCTACTCCCTTCTAAAAGGTGAAAATCACTACCCGCAGAAGAACCAGACATGGAACCACACTGAGCCTGAGCAGGCAACAAACTGCGTACTAGGAAAATGGCTGACGTTCTCTATCAGGGGGTGGCGAGGGGAGAAACTTCAGATTGGTTGGGGGTGTAAGGGGAGGGGAGAAGGTTTCTCTTCTCTTTTTTCTCCCTAGCAAACAGTGTCTTAATGAGCCTTGACAATTACACACAAACACTTGAGGATCAAAAGAAGATTAATTAGTAATGCTACTTAACACTCATTTCTCTCCCTCTATACAGAAAATATAAAGTGTAATCTGAAGAGTCTTAAGCAGACCAACAGTTCTGTTTTAATTAATTAGCTAATAGAAATCGGCTTTCCATTTTACTGTCAGTTTCTTTTTGTTTAAAAAGAAATGATCAGGCAGACATTCTCTTTATACCCAAAAACACTCCTTAAAAAACTATTTTTAGGATGTCTTGGAATTTATGACTGGAAAGAAATAAATATTCTTAAACATCCGAAGGTCTTGGAACAATGAAACAAAATATGAATATGTATCTTCCTAATACTGATTCTTTCATTGCAGGCAACTTGCTTATAAATCAAAACAAATTTTAAGGCCAAACAATGAATCATCTGAAGCATAATTAAAAATGAAGTTTGTGGAATAACAAGAATAATGGAAAAGTAGTAAGATTACATTTAATAAAAGGTGGCTATAATGCCTATCAAAATTATGGAAGATAAAACTAAAGCAATATAGAGAAATGTTTCTCAAAATTATTTAATAAAAATAGCTTACTTAATGAAACAGAATGCTGTTTCCTAGCATTTAAAAAAATTAAAACTACGTGCACCTGCCTCTCTACATTGACTAACACCTGGTTGTGTGAATGCCTTACCTGTTTGTAACCCCTTAACCATGGCTGCTGTGAATGCCTTACCTGTTTGTAACCCCTTAACCACTCCTCCGTTCTAACACTTTCTAGTGGACAAACTGACAAGACTCCTAAGATTTAAAAAAAATGATTTCAAGATATTTAAATGCTACATGGCATGGATGGAGCTAGAGAGTATTATGCTAAGTGAAATAAGTCAGAGAAAGACAAATGTCGTGTGATTTCACTCACATGTGGGATTTAAGAAACAAAACAGATGAACATGGGGGAAAAAAAAGAGAGAGGCAAACCATAAAGCAGACTCTTAACTATAGAGAACTCACTGAGGGTTGCTGGAGGAGAGGCAGGGTGGGGGATGGGCTAAATGGGTGACAGGGATTAAGAAGGGCACTTGTGATGAGCACTGGGTGTTATATGTAAGTGATGAATCACTAAATACCACTCCTGAAACTAATATTATACTATATGTTAGCTAACTAGAATTTATATAAAAACTTGAAACAAACAAAAAATACATTTAAATGCTACTAGGTTATCAAAAGCTTAAATCCTAATCATTCAATTACTGACAAGAACAAACGTATTGAGATGGGCAGTCTAGTCTTTTCTATGTAAAGAATACTGGGATGTTAGAGGAGTTTCTTATGAAAATGCCATATGGGGGTGCCTGCATGGCTCAGTCAGTTAAGCGGCTGCCTTCAGCTCAGGTCATGATCCCAGAGTGGAGGGAATCAAGCCCCGTGTCAGGCTCCCTGCTCAGCAGGGAGTCTGTTTCTCCCTCTGCCCCTTCCCCCTGTTCCTTCTCTCTCTCTCTCTCACTCACTCTCTCTCTTAAATAAATAAATAATCTTTAAAAAAAAGTTTAAAAAAAAACAAAATGTCATATTAAAACCTTCCATTAGCTAGCACTACAGTGGTAAGCATATTGCAGTATGAAAATGTGTCAAACCATTCAAACACCTTAAATTTATACAATGTTATATGTCAATTATGTCTCAACAAAAATTTTTTATTTTTATAATTTTTTTTATTTTCAATAAAGGAAGAAAAGAAAACCACTGACTGAGAGAGGCAGTCTCAGACTGGAGAAAGGATGTGAGTAAAAGCAGTATTGAACAAGTGAGCTAAGAGCAAAACACACAAAATCCTTTTCCTACAATCGAAGTCAGCCATTCTCGTCTAGGTAGTCAAGATAAATATTAAAATTAGATACTTGACATGGCTAGATACACAAAATGAATACATATACATAATTGAAAAATATACAAGTAATAACTGATATTTGCTCAATTTGAAAACCAGATCAGTTTCGGTCCAATCCTACCTTGGGCCTCAGCATTGGGAGATAAAATCCCATTATTAGAAATAGAAGAGCATATTATGTAGGAGATTTTCTTTTTCTTTTTCTTTTTTTTTAAAGATTTTATTTATTTATTTGACAGAGAGACACAGCGAAAGAGGGAACCCAAGCAGGGGGAGTGGGAGAGGGAGAAGCAGGCTTCCTGCTGAGCAGGGAGCCTGATGCGGGGCTCAATCCCAGGAGCATCTGCTTAACGAGTGAGCCACCCAGGTGCCCCTATGTAGGAGATTTTCAAAAACAAGGGTTACACCTACTAAATAGATTGAAATGACTAAAAGTTATCCTTCCTAAATATCCAACATTTATAAAATATTGTTATCCTTACCTGTATATTTTCTTTACTAGTAAGAGGTTTTCCTGAGTCAAATGACTGAAATATCTGTCAATATACAAAACATTAACATTAGAAACAAAAATATTAGTTTTTATATGAAACTGTTAATGTGTCCTAAAAGTATTTTTAAAATAATTTTTATTGTAAAAGTAATACATGCTCTGGTCAGAAAAGCAAGTATAGAATAAAGAAGAAAGTAAAAATTACACATAAGTCAACTTCTCTTAGGTTGTCAATGTTAATATTTTGATGTCTTTACTACCAATTTCTTTTTTATGTATTCTAAATTTTTACTTATATGTATTTGTATTCCTTTTCATTAAATATTATATCATACTCATTTTTCCATGCCATTAAGTCATTTGTAAACCTCAGTTTTATAGCTAGGTAATGTTCAATCCTATGAATGAAGCATAATAACTCCTTTCCTTTTGTTAGACATTGAGGGGGACTAATTCCCACTTTCATCCCACCATTCAGCCCTAGTTTAAGTAACACGGGTGGCTATTTTGTCTGTATTTCTGATTATCCTTTTTGGATAGATTCCTGGGAGCAGAACTGCTGGGTCATAAGAGTATTAGCACTGAGTATTAGCATTTAGAAGAATCTTTGCCAGTTTTGAGATAAAATCATATTACTCTTCAGAGTAACTCTTTTTGTGGTTCTTTTCCTTTGTTGTGAATGACCTGTTATATGTTTGGCTCTAAATACAATGTTACATTAGGAAACATTCCATTTATTTGCCACAGGAGATGTATCTTTGTATAGGGTGCATTCCTTTTGGTACAGAAGGCCCTTTTTTGAAGATGTCAATACTGATGCTCCACCCATAACCTCTCCGTCACCTCGAAGTCACCAGCAGCTTCTGTGGATAGGTTATTCACATATGGACAGTATCCTACTTCAAGTACCTTATTTCTTTGCTTGAGGGTGTTCTGTGGCCACAAGAGTATTCAGGAGAGGCTGGGAGTGCAGGGAGCAACCCATTCCAATAAGCATAAGATTGTTCTCCCTGGTCTCTCTGAGGGCCCGGTTGCCCACGCAGGGACATTCATGCTCTCTGTGATGGTTCTCCTCCCTTCCGATCTGACTTTCCCACACACTCACCATTCTCCTTGGAATCACCTCCCAAATATACTACTTGCTCCCAATTCCTTGTCTTAGGATCTGAGGGATTTGAGGGACCTCTAAACCAAGACATCACATATAGCTCTTACTGGAATAAAGTGTTGGTAAGTGTTAATTTTTTTTTTCCTTTTTTGAAGATATCCTGTATCTTCTCTAATCCATTGGAAAGTGAATAACTGAATCCAGGGGAAGACCTTTGGCGATATAATTGGAAGAGAGTTGATGATGGGACTTTAGATTTGGCGATAAGAGCAGAATCCCAATACAAGTATCATGTTAAAAGATAGAGTTTCTGAGGAGAAAGAAAAATGGCGGAGGAGTAGGGGACCCTATTTCAACTGGTCCCCGGAATTGAGCTGGATATCTACCAGACCACTCTGAGCACCCACGAAACCAGCCTGAGATGTAAGAAGATCTGGATCTCTACAAGCAGAATATCGCAGGTGGTTGGTTTTGAGGTACGAAGCAGGGAGCCCTGATTCCGCAGGCAGATATCGGAGGATAAACGGCAGCGGGGGGTGCCTGGCTGTGGGGATCCCACACCACCGGTGAGCGACAGCCTCGTGCACTGGGGACGGGGCACAGACTCGCAGACTGGTGGGGGGGAAGGACTTTAGGGCAGCCCCCTGGGCGAAAATGTGGAGCGGCAGGGTCGCGTGTGCGAACTGGGAGCGGCTGGTGGTTTTAGAAGCACAAAGGGCAGAGACGTGCTCCGACCTGGAGGCAGGACTGGGGGCGCTGCGGAGGGGTGCACAACCCAGGCCACTGCAGTTTATAGCAGCACGGACAGAAACGGAGACGGTGTGGCCCGGAGAACTCACTGAAGAACTGACTGCAGTCTCTCTGCTCTGAGGCAGAGGGTTGGAAACGGTCTCTTCTGCTCTGACTCACAGAAGAGACGCGGAAAGCCGCCAGAGAACAAAAGCCCCAAAAACTGATTCCCGCTGAGCCCATCCCCTGCCACAGGGGGGCAGGGCAACTCCCCCCAAACAGGGTTGCCTGAGTAACAGCGTGGCAGGCCCCTCCCACAGAAGACAGGCTGGGAAAACAAGAGGCCAGCAACCCTAAGGTCCCAAGAAAACAGGTGCATCTTGCTTGGGTTCTGGTTGATAATTTGGACTCTATACATTCCCTCAAACACCCATCAACAGAATGACTAGGAGGAGGAGCCCCCAAAATAGAAAACACTCAGAGATTATGACTTATGCTGCAGATTTACAAATGGATGCAGATATAACCAAGATGTCGGAGATGGAATTCAGGCTAGCAATTGTGAAGACAATGGCTAGAATGGAGAAATCAATTAATGGCAACATAGAGTCTCTAAGGGCAGAAATGAAAGGTGAATTGGCAGAACTTAAAAATGCTATCAATGAGATCCAATCCAATCTAGATAATCTAACAGCTAGGGTAAAGGAGGCAGAAGAACAAATAAGCGACCTGGAAGACAATATAATAGATAAAAAGGGAAAAGAGGAGGCCAGGGAAAAACAACTCAGAATCCATGAAAATAGAATCAGAGAAATAAGTGACACCATGAAGCGTTCCAATGTCAGAATAATTGGAATCCCGGAGGGAGTGGAGAGAGAGAGAGGGCTAGAAGATGTCTTTGAGCAAATCGTATCTGAGAACTTCCCTAATCTGGGGAATGAAACAAACATTCAAGTCCTAGAGGCAGAGAGGACCCCTCCCAAGATCAAGGAAAACAGGCCAACACCCCGGAATGTAATAGTAAAACTTGCAAATCTTAGAACCAAGGAAACCATCTTAAGGGCAGTTAGGGGGAAGAGATTCCTTACGTACAGAGGGAGGAACATCAGAATAACGTCAGATCTATCCACAGAGACCTGGCAAACCAGAATGGCCTGGCAAGACATATTCAGGGTATTAAATGAGAAGAACATGCAGCCAAGAATACTTTATCCGGCAAGGCTTTCATTTAGAATGGATGGAGAGATGCAGAGCTTCCACGACTGGCAGAAACTGAAAGAATATGTGACCACTAAGCCGGCCCTGCAAGAAATATTAAGGGAGGTTCTATAAAAGGAGAAAGACCCCAAGAGTGATCTACAACAGAAATTTACAGGGACAATCTATAAAAACAACATCTTCACAGGCAACATGATGACAATTAATTCATATCTTTCAATAATCAGTCTCAACGTGAATGGCCTAAATGCTCCCATAAAACGGCACAGGGTTGCAGATTGGATAAAAAGACAGGACCCATCCATATGCTGTCTACAAGAGACTCATTTTGAGCCTAAAGATACATCCAGACTGAAAGTGAAGGGATGGAGATCCATCTTCCATGCCAGCGGACCTCAAAAGAAAGCTGGGGTAGCAATTCTTATATCAGACAAATTAGATTTTAAACTAAAGTCTGTAATAAGAGACACAGAAGGACACTATATCATTCTTAAAGGGTCTATCCAACAAGAAGATCTAACAATTGTAAATATCTATGCCCCCAACATGGGAGCAGCCATCTACATAAGCCAACTGTTAATCAAAATAAAGAGTCATATTGATAACAATACGTTAATTGTAGGAGACCTCAATACTCCACTCTCAGCAATGGACAGATCATCTAAGCAGAAAATCAACAAGGAAACAAGAGCTTTGAATGATACGTTGGACCAGATGGACCTCATAGATATTTACAGAGCATTCCACCTTAAAACAACAGAATACTCATTCTTCTCGAGCGTGCATGGAACTTTCTCCAGAATAGACCACATACTGAGTCACAAATCAGGTCTCAACCGATACCAAAAGATTGAGATTATTCCCTGCATATTCTCAGACCACAATGCTCTAAAACTGGAACTCAATCACAAGAAAAAATTTGGCAGAAATTCAAACACTTGGAAGCTAAAGACCACTCTGCTCAAGAATGTTTGGGTCAACCAGGAAATCAAAGAAGAACTTAAACAATTCATGGAAATCAATGAGAATGAAAACACATTGGTCCAAAGCTTATGGGATACTGCAAAGGCGGTCCTAAGGGGGAAATACATAGCCATCCAAGCCTCACTCAAAAAAATAGAAAAATCCCGAATTCACCAACTAACTCTACACCTTAAAGAACTAGAGAAAAAGCAACAAATGATGCCTAAGCCACGCATTAGAAGAGAAATAATTAAAATTAGAGCAGAAATCAATGAATTAGAAACCAGAAACACAGTAGATCAGATCAATGAAACTAGAAGTTGGTTCTTTGAAAGAATTAATAAGATCGATAAACCACTGGCCAGACTTATCCAAAAGAAGAGAGAAAGGACCCAAATTAATAAAATTATGAATGAAAGGGGAGAGATCACAACTAACACCAAGGACGTAGAAACAATTATTAGAAATTATTATCAACAACTATATGCCAATAAACTGAGCAATCTGGATGAAATGGAGGCCTTCCTGGAAACCTATAAGCTGCCAAGACTGAAACAGGAAGAAATTGACAACCTGAATGGGTCAATAACCAGTGACGAGATTGAAGCGGTGATCAAAAACCTCCCAAAAAACAAGAGTCCAGGGCCTGATGGATTCCCTGGGGAGTTCTACCAAACATTCAAAGAAGAAATAATACCTATTTTACTGAAGCTGTTTCAAAAAATAGAAACAGAAGGAAAACTTCCAAACTCATTCTATGAGGCCAGCATTACCTTAATCCCCAAACCAGGCAAAGACCCCATCAAAAAGGAGAATTTCAGACCGATATCCCTGATGAATATGGATTCCAAAATCCTCGACAAAATCCTAGCTCATAGGATCCAACAATACATTAAAAGGATCATCCACCACAACCAAGTGGGATTTATCCCAGGGATGCAAGGGTGGTTCAACATTCGCAAATCAATCAATGTGACAGAACACATTAATAAGAGAAGGGAGAAGAACCATATGGTCCTCTCAATTGATGCAGAAAAAGCATTTGACAAAATATAACATCCTTTCCTGATTAAAACTCTCCAGAGTATAGGGATAGAGGGAACATTCCTCAAGTTCATAAAATCCATCTATGAAAAACCCACAGTGAATATCATCCTCAATGGGGAAAAGCTGAGAGCCTTTCCCTTAAGATCAGGAACACGTCAAGGATGCCCACTATTGCCATTATTGTTCAACATAGTACTAGAAGTCCTAGCAACAGCAATCAGACAACAAAAAGAAAAAAAAGGTATTCATATTGGCAAAGAAGAAGTCAAACTCTCTCTTTTCGAAGACATGATACTTTATGTGGAAAACCCAAAAGACTTCACCCCCAAATTACTAGAACTCACACAACAATTCAGTAATGTGGCAGGATACAAAATCAATGCACAGAAATCAGTTGCTTTCTTATACACTAACAACGCAACTGTAGAGAGAGAAATTAGAGAAACGATTCCATTTACAATAGCACCAAAAACCATAAGACTCCTCAGAATAAACCTAACCAAAGAGGAAAGGATCTATACTCTAGGAACTACAAAACACTCATGAAAGAAATTGAAGAAGACACAAAAAGATGGAAAAATATTCCATGCTCATGGATCAGAAGAATAAACATTGTTAAAATGTCTATGCTACCCAGAGCAATCTATACCTTCAATGCCATCCCGATCAAAATTCCAATGACATTTTTCAAAGTGCTATAACAAACAATCCTAAAATTTGTATGGAATCAGAAAAGACCCCGAATCGCCAAGGACATGTTGAAAAAGAAAAAAAAGCTGGGGGCATCACGTTGCCCGATTTCAAGCTATATTACAAAGCTGTGATCACCAAGGCAGCATGGTACTGGCACAAACACAGACATATAGACCAATGGAACAGAATAGAGAACCCAGATATGGACCCTCAACTCTGTGGTCAAATAATCTTTGACAAAGCAGGAAAAAACATGCAATGGCAAAAAGACAGTCTCTTCAATAAATGGTGCTGGGAAAATTGGACAGCCACATGCAGAAGAATGAAACTCGACCATTCTCTAACACCATTCACAAAGATAAACTCAAAGTGGATGAAAGACCTCAATGTGAGACAGGAATCCATCCAAATCCTAGAGGAGAACACAGGCAGTAACCTCTTTGACATCGCCCACAGCAACTTCATTCAAGATACATCTCCAAAAGCTAGTGAAACAAAAGCAAAAATGAACTTTTGGGACTTCATCAAGATAAAAAGCTTCTGCACAGCAAAGGAAACAGTCAACAAAACAAAGAGGCAACCCACTGAATGGGAGAAGATATTTGCAAATGACACTACAGATAAAGGGCTGGTATCCAAGATCTATAAAGAACTTCTCAAACTCAACACCCAAAAAACAAATAATCAAGTCAAAAAGTGGGCAGAAGAGATGAACAGACACTTCTCTGAAGAAGACATACAAATGGCTAACAGACACATGAAAAAATGTTCACCATCATTAGCCATCTGGGAAATTCAAATCAAAACCACACTGAGATACCACCTTACACCAGTTAGAATGGCCAAAATGAACAGGGAAAGAAACAACAAATGTTGGAGAGGTTGTGGAGAAAGGGGAACCCTCTTACACTGTTGGTGGGAATGCAAGTTGGTACAGCCACTTTGGAAAACAGTGTGGAGGTTCCTCAAAAATTTAAAAATAGAGCTACCCTATGACCCAGCAATTGCACTACTGGGTATTTACCCCAAAGACACAGATGTAGTGAAAAGAAGGACCATGTGCACCCCAATGTTCATAGCAGCAATGTCCGCAATAGCCAAACTGTGGAAAGAGCTGAGATGCCCTTCAACAGATGAATGGATAAAGAAGATGTGGTCCATATATACAACGGAATATTACTCAGCCATCAGAAAGGATGAATACCCAACTTTTACATCAACATGGATGGGACTGGAGGAGATTATGCTAAGTGAAATAAGTCAAGCAGAGAAAGTCAATTACCATATGGTTTCACTTATTTGTGGAATATAAGGAATAGCATGGAGGACATTAAGAGAAGGAAGGGAAAAATGAGGGGGGGGGAATTGGAGGGAGAGATGAACCATGAGAGACTATGGACTCTGAGAAACAAACAGGGTTTTGAGGGGGGGATTGGTTAGCCCGGTGATGGGTATTAAGGAGGGTACGTACTTCATGGAGCACTGGGTGTTATACAAAAACAATGGATTGTGGATCACCACATCAAAAACTAATAATGTACTGTATGGTGACTAACATAACATAATAAAATTTTAAAAAAAATAGAAATAAAAATAAAAAATAAAAAAAGAGAAAAAATAAAAATAAAAATAAAAATAAATAAAATTGAAAAAAAAGAGTTTCTTAAGAAGCCTGTGAAAAGTCAAATAGTAATCTGTAAGACTTTTTCAGTTACTTCTTTTACAACTAAAATCTAATTAATTAATCCTTTCTTTAAACAACTAGCCCCCAGCCTAATAACATTGGCACCTATTTTAATTATAAACCCTGAATGCATTTCCTCTTTTAATTACACTTTTTAAATTCCCAATTGAAGCTGGAAAGCTTCAAATTAACTTTGAGAACATAAAATTTAAAGTCACAATCTATTGAAAGACAATTCACACACACTTTTCTCTTATGAAAACTGGTTAATAAAAATGAAGTTTGGAATTCACCTGTAAAAATTAGTTTCAGCCTGTTTGCTTTGGTGAAAGCAATGAGCATTAAAAACTCTTTCTTGTAAAACAAAAACAAAAACAAACAACAACAAAACAAAAACAAAAAACAAACACCTAAAAACCAAAAAGCAACTTTCTCTTGTTTCTCATTCTAACCAATTGGTTTCTCTTTCCTTCTCATTTTCCTGGACTCTAAATGTGGATGACCCTAAGGTTCAGTCCTCTGACTTCTATTTTTCTCTCTCTGCCCCAGCTGATTTCATCCAGTCCCATGATTTTAAATCTCTATGCTAATGCTCCCAAAATTTACTAGGATCCATCTCCACCAGGGAGACCACTTTTCACTCCTTTCACCAATATTACCCCAACCATTGTCATGTCTAACTCAGATTATTTGCAAAGACCTTCTAACTGGTTTCCCTATTTATACCCATGTTCATCCACAGTCTATTCTCCAAACAGCAAGCAAAGTGGTCCTTTGAAAAGTAATTCCTATCCTGTCACTCCTCTGCTCAAAATTCTATAAGGTTTCCCATCTTACTTAGAGTAAACTCCTGCTCCTCACCAAGCCCCATGAGGTCTGATATGACCGTAGCCCCTGAGTCCCACCATCCGCTCCTCCTCTCTGTTTTACCAGCCTCACTTGGCCTCCTTGGTTTTCCTCAACCACATTTTGCAGGCATCCCCCTCAGGGCCTTTGCCCTTGCACTTCCTCCTAGTTGGAAGGTTGGTCCCTCAAATCTTTCACCCTCAAAACTCCCTTATAAGGGATACTTCAAGCCACTTTGAATAAAACTCACTGCTTTGATCACTCTCTGTCCCCTCAGCTCAGCTTGACTGTCCCTCATAGTACATCATCACCTGACATATATTTATGTGCTTAATATGTTTATTGTTTGTCTTCTTCACTGGACTGTCCAATAGTAACATGCTCCCAAAAAGGCAATAACTCCATTTATCTTTTTACTGGTCTATCCCCATGGCTAAAATAGTGCCTGTTATTCAGTAAGCATTCAATAAAATATTTAAATGAGTTAAAATATAATTTTAATAACAAAATGCAAATCATTTACAATAGGGAAAGGCTGTTGGCTGAGAAGCAAGCAAGAAAACACTGTTCATTTAACCCAGGTAAGAAGATGAGTTAGTTCATGCCAAAAAAATGAGCAAAAAACCAACTCTTTTCTCTCTAGATAGAGAGATATAGAAAGAGACAGAGATAGGGATGTATATACATACACACACAGATGTATCCTATTGCCTACTGAATGTCCCTCTTAGGCTTATTTCTAGATAACCTCACACTTACCCTGGTACAACAAATTATAATGCTGTATCAGTCATACTGAGAATTAAGCAGTGACATTTTAGGGGAGTACACTGAAGTAATGAATGCATTGTATGTATATTTAATGTCAGCTTCTACAAGTAATTTTCAAGACTAACAGCCTATTCCCCAGCTTCTTCTAGGCCTTCCAAATTTGAATCCCACCAGTATGTACTGTCTGTCAGTCTCATTCCTCACGCATACCGTCTTCCCCAGGAAACTGACTTGTTACCTCCTATTTCCTTTATTGCTAGATCACAAGGGTCCAAGCGTCTGCAAGATGGCTCAGTGATTCTCATGAAACCCAAAACAAGAAAATAAGAGCTCACTCTGATTTAAATATAAATGCCAGTATTCATTTGCAAGGATGTTTCAATGATCTCATTTACAAATACAATTTGAACAATGCATGTTTAACATTCTGGCATAAAGTATATAAATCAAAATATCCAAATAAAACATGAGAAGAGACTGTTTTGACTAACAACATTAACCAGAAATTATCAGATTAGATGCCAAAGTCTAAGAGGTAGTGGCTGATGTGTCCCCTGAGACCGTCTGTAACATAGAGATCATAAAAATTGACTCCAATGACGTACTCCCCCACATGACACCCTTCCCTTCCAGACGAATGAAACCTTGTAAGAGCCTATGGTTAGATAACAAGGCTTAACAAAGAGGTTTGCAGTACCAGAGACTTGTAAATACACTTTTGTGGAAGCATTCCCTAAATTTGAAGAATGTAGCCTTCAAAAAGGTAAAGAAATGGCTTTGAATCAGAGCAGCAGATTTACCTTCACTTTTCCAGGAGGCTTACAGCCAGAGGGTACCGAGGAAGGCATGTTTTTTCCATAAAAAATCTGGGATATCTCATAAAAGGCTTCAGAAAAAAATCTTAAATCTGTAAGGACCTGAATCTTTAAAGGAAAGAAAAAAAATGAGATTTTAATTAAATAATTTGTTTTACTTACAAAATAAAAATTTTAGAGAAAAATCATCAACTTTCTGAGATCCAAAATTTCTGCTTAATATAATTGGTAATGCCTTATAAATTAATGCTTGGTAAACACAGTGGATGGAGAAGTATGTGTTTGTGTATAAGCTAGTTTACATGTGCAATCGACCAGGAAACTAATAAACAACAGCAGGCAACTGTTCAGAACAATGGACATTTGTCAGATGTGTCTTACTTCATCAGAGCAAACACAAAAATATGACAGGCATAGAAGAGTTAAAAAAAATAATTGAATTTATTTTTTGTTCCCATGGTGAACTATGGTTTAAAAGAAAAACAAAACAAAAACACTCCTGATGTTCTCTAATACTCTGAGGAAAGTCAAACCAACCAGATGAACTCTATAATGTATCAACATAGAGACAACTATTCGTTTTGTCATCCATAATTAATGCCACTGTCAGTTTTAAAGACATATCCTTAAAGTTAATCAGTTGGTAACTATAAATTGTACATGGCTTATTTTGAATATTACCCAGCAGGACTTTCAATCAGGAAATTATGGGAAGAGAAGTTCCAGAACAAAAATCATTCATTCAACGTGTTTATTGGGCACTTCCACCAAGCCCTCTTGGGTGTTACAATCCTTCCCAGATGTGTATTGAGCTAATTTAAGTGATACACGAAGATATACACAGTATAAGGGATAAAGGCTACTGACAAAAATGCTACTTTCAGAGCTCCAGTCAAGAAGGACTTCTCTGAGAAGACATTCAAGAGAAAATTGGGGAATGACATGAAAGAGAGACATGTGAAAATCTGCTGAGAGATCTCAAGTAGGTCATGTGGCCTTTATATATATATATACAATATATATAATACAGACACATACACTTATTATCTCTTTTCCTTTAAGTACTACCATAGCAATCTTAAGAGCATATAATTTTTTTAAATTTTATTTTTATTATGTTATGTTAGTTATCATACATTACATCATTAGTTTTTGATGTAGTACTCCATGATTCATTGTTTGCGTGTAACACCCAGTGCTCCATGCAATAAAGAGCATATAAATTTTAAAGAAATAAAAAGGTAAGTTAGGAGGAAATAGGATGTGACGATAGCATGAAAATAAAGCATAAAAGGTTAGGAGAATATTTGCAATGGGGAAGAGAAAACTCTGCTTGTCTACTGAGTTGCACACTTTGGTTCTTGCCTAAAATACCTTGGGCTCTAATCTCCCCAGTGCCATATAATATCCAAGTAGGCATTAGTGGAGCTCTTTTAGACTTCTAGCTGAACACTTTCTCATTATCCCTTGGAGGAAATGCTGTGTGAGGTTTGTCTCCACTGATCTTGGCTATGAGACACCTCTACACGAACTACCTGTAACCTCTAAGGCTACCTCTGTTTCCGTTTATCCTACTAATCTGGCCATTTGAAAAAGCAATGGTGATAACAATGAACATGTATTTTCAGAAATGACCAACAGTGTGAACATAAAAAAGCCAGATGGATAAAAGAACTACCCTTAAATCAACCCTTCACATGCACAAATACAGAACCATCAGTGGCCTTCCCAGGAATGCTGGATATGTTGAGACTAATAAATCTTTCAAGATGTTGGCAGTTCTAAAGTGAAGCCAGACCGGCTGATCATAAAGAGGTCTGAAAGCTTTCCCTGAAAGACACTAGTGCACAACAGAAACTTAACAGCGTGATCTATTGCTGTTTGACTTGTCAGAAAGCATTGTTTGCTGTTTCCTGACTATGACTGTTCTCTCTTCCCACTCACTGACCCCGGTTTACTTCAGAAAGGTCAGGCAAACTCTACTCAAACAGGCTCTCATTTCTCCCTCTGTGTGATGCATCAGTTGCCCTTTTTCATTGCTTCTGTCAAAACCCTGGTTGGGTGTTTCTGTTCTACTATTGCCAATAAGATGCCACTTCCGACTCACTCTGCTCCTGACACTGTTGCCATGATACTTCTGATCGTGTCCTTCTTCGGACCAAGATTCTGCAATTCATCCCACCTCTCAACCCAAGGCTGCAGTCTAGAGTCCACAGTTCTTCACGGGCTTTTAAGCTACCCTAGTACAAAAAGTTGCCAAGTGCTAACAATCCAATAAAACACGGTCATTTAATCAAAAACTTTGTTCCAGATTATATCTTTTAGTGCCTCTCTGGATCTCCTTCTGACACGTTACTAATGGTCACTGCAACCCTTCCTTGCTTCTCCGGCCTCTAAATGACAGACCAGAACAAAACAGCTACCCAATTCTGATTCCATAGTCTCCTCATTTCTCTCACTGTTCAGCCTCCACATTATGCCTTAGTTTGGAATTCAAGACTGGGCCCCGCTGTTCATGGACATCATGGACCACAACATGGATCTCTGGTATTCTCATATTATGTTCTCCCTCCTCAAAACCTCCTCTCTGTTTTCACTGAACCACCCCTGCCCCCTTAACAAGTCCATACTGTCTCATCTCTATATGTTTCACACTATTACCTGCCAAGAATGTTCCTTTCTTCCTCTCTCCTGCTCAGTTAGTTCTGCTTTCTTCACTAAATCTTACCTACTTAGTAAAACCAAGAGACCCAAAGCCATTTTCCCTCTTTCAAACTCCAGGAGACAATGCTCATGATACTCATTTGGAAATGATCAAGGGATAGATGCACGTGTTATTGTCTTATGTATATGTCCTGTCTTTCTTCCCTTATTTTCACTTCCTTATAAGCAAGGACCATGGGTTACATTTCTTTGATTAGTTACGAACATGGTGCTTTTACATAGGAGATACTCAATAAATGTTGTTTCAGAGGTAAAGCAATAAATATTTACCAAGGATCTTCTAGATGAGTTCCCACTAAACACTGGAAAGTGTGGACAGTAGGCACTTGATAAGTGTCTATAGATTTTAAAATCAATTCAATAATTAATTACCGAGTATCGATATATGAATTTATTATTCAAGATACAATCAATAGGGGACTAAAAGATGAATAAGATTCAGGCCCTAACCTCGGGAATTTTGCAATCTTGAACAGAACACTGTTTTTAAAAAAGAGAGAGGGAAGTTATATGTAGTTTATAAAAAAGTGTTACTGGAAATCAAAAAGCAGGAGAACTCTTAAGAGTTCAGGAAGTGAGAAAGAGTGATCCAGAAATTTTCATGGCTGACAAAAAGTTATTTATTCCTGAGTTAAAATATATCCTCTTAATAGCACCAGAATTCCTCTTAGGGAAGGTACTGTTTTTATTTAGAAATAGAATGTTATGGACTCTTTGGGTCTGAAATAATAGGCCCAAGGGCAGGGTCCAGATGGAGAGAGGAGTTCAAAGGGAAGTCTAATTTTCATTAGTAGAAGTTCTAATTTTCATAATTCATAAGAAAATAGGAAAGATTTGGGGAAGGGTATTTACAAAATAGGATAAGGAGGGTTAAGCCAGTGGTGTGATGGAGCCACTTACTCCCAATTGCAAGAGGAGCTCGTCCATATCTTGTCCCGATTCCACATTCAGTAATGCCCAGTCAGTAGGCTGAAGTCAGCTATAGTGGGACTATCTGCACCATGGAAACTGAAAATGCTACAAATCAGGGCTTTTTTTTTTAGAGTGAGGTGTGAAACACTTATCAGCACACAGCTGATTAAGCCATGGGATGGGAGGCAAAAGCATGAGATGTTGGCTAAGAAATATTTTAAACCCAGAGATGCCAAATAGTCTATTTTAAATTGTTTGCTTTTCCTCAACTTAAATTTTCCTGTGTTCCAAATTTTCACTAAATCCAGTATGAAAATAAAGGCCTTAGGTGAATGTGTTGTGTATGTTTATGTGTAAGTGAGTGAGTGAGTGTGTGTGTGTGTGTGTGTGTGTGTGTGTGTGTGTGTATAGAATGTGGATTAGGACTGAACTCCATATTCAAGATGAGGAGGTGCAGAACAGGGAGCAAATCTGCTGGATGTTGAGATGATCCATGTGCAAAAGGAATTCAACAGAAGTGAGAGACTGTGACCATAGCTAACTAGGAAAAGGGCAGAGAAAATGAGGTGCTAGAGGTTCCCAGTCCACATGGGGTTCAAGCCAACTGTACATGGATCTTGAAGACAGAGAGCCTCACCTGACTTCTAGGTTACAGAATTAGTTATAATTTAGCATCTGTGTGTTTTGTCACTTCAATTGCCCGTACAATGAAAACTTCTCACATATTATGATATACATAAAGACCCTTAGCAAAAAGTTCACAGGAACTTCAGAAAACAGACTCATTAGTTTCCACCAGGAAACCAATATTCCAGAAGAGGTGATTTCCAGGCTGATTGAACAAGCCTTGTTCCCACATGTCGCTGTTCCTCACTTTACTGTGGCCCAAGCATAAAACGAGCCAACGATTCTAACTAGCTCCCTCTCATACCTTATTATAATAATGGGCATGTTTTTTTAATATCAGCACAACACCATATTATTATCAGCTTATTATTATGAGTATTAGAACCAAATTAATTTGACAGTATCTTTACAGTTCAAGAATATCAAATATCTTAAAAGTTTTTCACATACCTTGAGGATCCTTGCTTCTAGATTTCTGACGAGGTCTTGGCAAATTCCAGACACAAAATATTGGTACAATGCAAGGAGAGGCAGAATCTACCAATGGGAAAAACATTTTTTTAATCTAAAACATGTTTTATCAAGTTAATAACCTAATAATAAAATGTAGCCAAATATTAATGTGGGAGATGTTACATAAAACAGCAATTGATTCTGTCATGCTAAGAGACTAAACTATTTAGCTAAGTGAAATGATCTGCCTAGCATATGCTTCGTAATTTTATGAGAACTTAAAAGTGCCATCAGGGGGACTTGTAGATGCCACCTGGTACCCCACACCTAGGTTTCAAATCCCTTCAAGCATGGAAGAGTGAAAATCCAATCAATTATCTTCCTTGAAAAAAATTAATTTAATATATATGTATGAATCACTGAGGCCTATAGAAACATTCTAGCAAATGAGCTATCAAATAACTGCAAAATTTAAAGCAAAGGAACTCCCATCCATGTCACCTACTCAGTCATGGAAGCTGCTATTTGTTTTCAACTGGAATATCTCTATCAGCAAAAGAATATTTAGAACATGCTCATTATGTATCAGGCACTGTTGAATGACAACAAAATCTAATGAGTCCTTGCTTTCACAGAGCACATATTCTATTGATGACCCAAGCTTACTCTTCACATAGTATTTTTATTTTCCTAGAATTAACCCCCAAAGTTCAACTCCTCTTAAAATCTCGTGGATATGGGTGAAGGCATACAAACTATCCATGCTGCAGTTGATCCAACCACTATCCGGCCAGAGTCAGGTGTTGAGGGGATAGGTGTTTGCCTAGAATTCTGAACAGTTTCTGATCTCAACGGAAAACCCAATTTTGGTTCCTACAACTGGGCCCTTCTCTACTAAAGGGAGATAGAGCAAGGAAGAGTATTGGGATCCCCATTATTTAGTAAACGATTTCCCATGATTCCACAGCAATGGGTCTCCCAGCAAGTTCTGTATGTGACAGCAGTCTCCTTACCCACTGGGCTTCTTCTGGAGAGTAGTGTGATACAAAATGGAAACTGTTTACATCTTGCAAGTTCAGCTAAGGAACCTCTAATTGTCAGTCAACTGGCAGCTACTAATAGCAACAGCTTTTTAAATGGTTTAGAACTGGTCTTAAATGATTTCAAACATAGTACATTTTTCTACAATTATGCACTACAACATAACACAATATCTTTTTCTACAATTAATGCAGCACAAAACAATAAGAGTTGGCTATTACCTTTGAGATTGCTTCTTTTCTTTAGTGAGAAATAAAAACACACCACTTTATTGCTGCCAATTGCTCAATTATTCAGAAAAATGTTCTCAATTTCTTAAGCTTCAGAGAAAAAAAGTCTCATTTCTTTTCCAGTGCAGTGATATGTATTATATATGAATATGACTAGGCAGCTAAAGGTTACCCAGAGGATAGAACTATTTTCTAAATCCAGAAATGAATCCCCTTAACAATGAGAGGAGTACCATTTTGTTATCTTTTCCTAATAAAAAATTTCTTGCCAAATATGCCAAGTGTTAAAAGCATTTATCAATCTTTTCACTTTAACACATGGCTTTATAATTTAACAATTCATATCAGGGGACAATAAATCTTTTAAATATAAAGAGAGAGTGAATTTAGAACAACAGAAAAGAAAATAATATATGAGGGGAAAAAGAAAGTAGGTATGAAAATTATGGAAAAAAAGAAAAGAACCAAAAAGAAAGAATAGGTATTAAGAAGCAAATATGGTGGGGGAGAGATACAAATGTAGAAGAAATAACATATAGGAAGAAAATAGGAAAATAGGAAATAAATAGGAAAAATAAAGGAGAAAAATATAAAATGACCAGAACATACTGATTTATTTTTTAAAAGCAACCAACTTCAAATTTATGACATATACTATGATTTATTTCCCCAAAGGAAGAGAATTGTATGAGGTTTTGAATGTCCTTGGATATTAAGAAGTATTTGTCTTTCATTTCACAGTTTGAATCTGTTGTTCACTTAGAACAGGGAGAAGACAAGAGACCAAAGATCAATTTATCTCCACAAAGAAATACTCTCATAGTTTGGGTACTGATATGACCTGCACGAGTTAATGCAGTGAGTTACATGTGCACTAGGTTCCTCTGTTTGAGACCAGGGAAATATTCTAATCAATTTCCCCAACTGTCTTAAGAAGGAAGAAAAGAGATAAAGTAATAGAGTAAAAAGGGAACAAAATCAAACAGACATTGACTTTGTATCCAAAATGCAGTGCAAATAATGATGTCAAAGAAGGAATATTAATTAATATATTTTATTTTGCAGTACAGGTAAGAATCCTGAATCTAGAGTTTAAGAGTTAAACAAGACCAGCCAAGAGAACATTAGCAAAATTTGAAAGGTTTAAGGTAAGGCAAAAATACCACAGTGAATTAAAATTTGTTGATTTTACAAATAACTTACTATTAGATTTTGCTTAGCATAGTGTAGTTCACGTATAATGTAATACAGACTTGCGACTACAGAGCAAATGTCAGCCCTGTATCTGTCTGAGAAGAGCTCGATGCCTGGGAGAAGCTGACTGATTTCATACTGAGCATAGCAACGTTCAGCTTTGGGGTGTGGAAGTGTGGTTCTAAGCAAACCCTGAAAATGAAAACAGGTGAAATGAAGAGCTATAAATTGTATTTGCAACACTGAAACAAAAAGATAAGTATACGTATTACTTCCTAAAGTGCTTAGCATAAGCCTAGCACACTGTACCTTGTAATAAACGGTACTTATCATTAACATTATCATCATTATAGTTCCAAATGCTTCCATCATCACTCAAGATGGGCCTTTTAAATTCCATGGTAGTTGGATACTTATTATTTTCAGATGAAATTATCATTATATTATCATTTGTTGGAGTCAATTTTGTGTTGGACACTATTGGTAAATTCTTTATAAACACTACCTCATTTAATCCTCATTTAACCTACCTCTAGAAGGAAGGATTATTACCTCACAAATGATATAATTGAGGCTTAAACAATTAACTTATATGAGGTCACAGAGCTAATGGTGGAAGAAAGAAGATTCAAAGTCACATCTATTTAAATAAAAAAAAAAAAAATCTATGCTCTTTCCACTATACCAACCTATAAGTTAACAAATGATTTCAGAGATAAAAGATGATTTCAGAAGTCTAAATCAAGCAGAGTTAATTCTGAATTTTTAACTGAATTAAGTAAAAAGATGAGTTGTTTAATTCTGCCAATATTTCTTAGGTAATTTATATGACCAACACTGTATTCGATGTTGGGAAACAAAATTGACACACAAAATCAAATTTTACATTTAGGAGTGTTTCTGATGTTATCCTAAATAATTAACATTAACTGATGACATGTAATACAAAATTATTTTAATGTATATTATCAGAAAAGAATTTTAATCAGATTGTTCATTAAAGTTATAAAGTACCTACTCTAAAATACTATGTAGCACTTGTTTAAATTTTTAATTTTACAAATCTGCTTTAAAATCATAAAAAAATTAAGATTTTTAAAATAAATCTTACCAGCTTTTATTTTAGGTGCAGTATTACTAAAAAATTATGCCCACAGTAAGCAAACATTTAATTTTTTAAATTGCTTATTTTCTACAACAACAGCATTATCTTCAAGAACAAGCAGTATCAGACAGTAAAGAATGCAATATAAGGAGTCAGTATCAGATTATTGTGCACTTTGCATTCTTGCCTCCTCCACCTCCTCTCTTTAAAGCACAGGCAAGAGGTGCATGGAGCATAAGAAAACTGAAAAGTCTGGCCTTACATCCAGACAAGGCTTTCCAGAGAGCTTATCTATCTAGATTTCATAAGCTATCAGAGGCCTCTGATACACAGAACAAGCGTGTCCACCCTTCAAGGTAAATAGAACCTTTAGTAGAGTGCAAAGGCCCCTGGCTACCTCCCTGTATCTCAAAATGTCTTATATTTCAGATAAAAGCTCTTTTCTTCTTCAATGAAGTCAAACCAAAATTCTAAGAGCTGACAACACTCTCTACTTCTGTAGTCTTCAACTTATTTCTTGCTTTCATTATATGGTATATTTCACATTGTGCAATCGAGCAAAACTTTATTTAGAGATGAGATAACCTAAGGCCACCATTTGGAGTTAAACAGACTGGCTTCACAGCTCATTAGCAACACAGTCTTACTAATGATGAGAGACTCAGTTTCCTTATCTGCAAACCTCCTTCCAGAGTCTAAAGGAGAGAGAGATTCTGCTGAATAGTCAAGGTAAAAATGCCACCTTCAGCTAGTGAAGGAAAGATGGACTCATGATATCTCATCAAGGTCCGTGCTATCTTCCTACCTATGAGTTTTTTGACTACGATAAACCACTGCACTTTTTTTTTTTCTGACTGAATGGTCACCACTGTCAGAAGATACACATAAAGTGTTACCTGAAAGAGTAATGCAGACAAAATGCAACAGTTCGTTCTCTTGTCAACCTCCGAGATCATAATAAATCTAAATAAGTATAACAAAAAAGAAATGGATTCATGGACAATTTTCCAATAATACTTTTATATAAATACATCTATATAAATACACCTATATACATACATACATATATAAATACATACATATAAACACTCATAGATTTTCCAAAATTAAAATAGACTTTGTGATTCTAAAAGTGCTACACACTTATATAAGATCTAGAACACACAAAAAACATAAAACACAAAATGAAATATCACCGATAAGCCTACCACCTAAACATGATTACTGGTAACATTTTGGCTAATTTCCCTCTAGATTTTTTTCCATATATAGAAAATTTTTAATTTTCTCTACATATCAAGATACTGTGCATGTTTTTGCCCACCACACCCTATAGATAAGGGAAAAATGTACCTGGAAAAGTGAAAGAAAACTGTACCTCTACTCCTTCCATACTTTTTAAATTTCTCACATTACTCAAGTCTTTAAGATATCTGTCAGTGCTAACTAGGTATAAGACACTGTTCCATTGATCTGTGTGTCTGTTTTTGTGCCAGTACCAAACTGTCTTGCTGATGACAGCTTTGTAATCGAGCTTGAAGTCTGGCATTGTGATGCCACTAGTTTTGGTTTTCTTTTTCAACATTCCTTTGGCTATTCTGGGTCTTTTCTGGTTCCATACAAATTTTAGGATTATTTGTTCCAGCTCTGTGAAAAAAGTTGGTGATATTTTGATAGGGATTACACTGAATGTATAGATTGCTCTAGGTAGCATAGACATTTTAACAATATATGTGCTTCCAATTCATCAGCATGGAATGTTTTTTCCATTTCTTTGTGTCTTCCTCAATTTCTTTCATGAGTATTCTAGTTTCTGAGTACAGATCTTATACCTCCTTGGTTAGGTTTATTCCTAGGTATCTTATGGTTTTTGATGCAATTGTAAATGGGATCAACTCCTTAATTTCTCTTTCTGTCTCATTGTTAGTGTATAGAAATGCAACTGATTTCTGTGCATTGATTTTATATCCTGCCACTTTGCTAAATTGCTGTATGAGTTCTAGTAATTTGGGGGTGGAGTCTTTTGGGTTTTTCACATAAAGTATCATGTCATCTGTGAAGAGTGAGTTTGACTTCTTCTTTGCCAATCTGAATGCCTTTCATTTATTTTTGTTGTCTGATTGCTGAGGCTAGGACTTCTAGTACTATGTTGAACAACAGTGGTGACAGTGGACATCCATGCCGTGTTCCTGACCTTAGGGGAAAAGCTCTCAGTTTTCCCCATTGAGAATGATATTTGCTATGGGCCTTTCATATACGGTTTTTTGATATTGAGGTATGTTCCCTCTATCCCTACACTGTGAAGAGTTTTAATCAAGAAAGGATGCTGTATTTTGTCAAATGCTTTTTCTGCATCTATTGAGAGGATCATATGGTTCTTGTCCTTTCTTCTTTTAATGTAGTGTATCATATTGACTGATTTGCAGATGTTGAACCACCCTTGCAGCCCAGGAATAAATCCCACTTGGTCGTGGTGAATAATCCTTTTAATGTACTGTTGGATTCTACTGGCTAGTATCTTGGTGAGAATTTTGGTATCTATGTTCATTAGGGATATTGGTCTGTAATTCTCCTTTTTGGTGGGTTCTTTGTCTGGCTTTGGAATCAAGGTAATGCTGGCCTCATAGAATGAGTTGGAAGTTTTCCTTCCATTTCTATTTTTTGAAACAGCTTCAGAATAATAGGTATTAGTTCTTCTTTAAGTGCTTGGTAGCATTCCCCTGGGAAGCCATCTGGCCCTGGACTCTTGTTTGATGGGAGATTTTTGATTATTGCTTCAATTTCCTTGCTGGTTATGGTTCTGTTCAGATTTTCTATTTCTTCCTGTTTTAGTTTTGATAGTTTATATGTTTCTAGGGATGCATCCATTTCTTCCAGATTGCCTAATTTGTTGGCATATAGTTGCTCATAATATGTTCTTCTAACTGTTCGTATTTCTTCAGTGTTGGTTGTGATCTCTCCTCTTTCATTAATGATTATATTTATTTGGGCCCTTTCTCTTTTCTTTTTGATAAGTCTGGCCAGGGGTTTTCAATCTTATTAATTCTTTCGAAGAACCAACTCCTAGTTTCATTGATCTGTTCTATGTTCCTTTGGTTTCTGTTTCACTGATTTCTGTTCTAATCTTGATTAATTCTCTTCTACTGTTGGGTTTAGGCTTTATTTGCTGTTCGTTCTCCAGCTCCCTTAGGTGTAAGGTTAGGTTGTGTATTTGAGACCTTCTTATTTCTTGCTACATACTTCCCTCTTAGGACTGACACACAGGTCAATAGAACAGAATAGAGACCCCAGAATGGACCTTCAACTCTGGTCAACTAATTTTTGACAAAGCAGGAAAGAATATCCAATGGAAAAAAGACAGTCTCTTCAACAAATGGTGTTGGAAAAATTGGACAGCCACATGCAGAAGAATGAAACTGGACCATTTTATTACACCATACACAAAAATAGACTCAAAATGGATTAAAGACCTAATTGACAAGGTGACAAGAATCCATCAAAGCCTAGAGGAGAACACAGGCAGCAACCTCTGTGACCTCAGCCAGAGCAACCTCTTGCTAGACACATCTCCAAAGGCAAGGGAAACAAAGGTAAAAATGAACTATTGGGACTTCATCAAGATAAAAAGCTTCTGCACAGCAAAGGACACAGTCGACAAAACCAAAAGACCACTGACAGAATGGGAGAAGATACTGGCAAATGTCTTATCAGATAAAGGGCTCTTATCCAAAATCTATAAAGAACTTACCAAACTCAACACCCAAAGAACAAATAATCCAATCAAGAAATGGGCAGAAGACATGAACAGGTATTTCTCCAAAGAAAACATACAAATAGCCAAAAGACACATGAAAAATGCTCCACATCACAATACAAATCAAAGCCACAGTGAGATACCACCTCACACCAGTGAGAATGGCTAAAATTAACAAGTCAGGAAATGACAGATGTTGGCAAGGATGTGGAGAAAGGGGAACCCTCCTACACTGTTGGTGGGAATGAAAGCTTGTACAGCCACTCTGGAAAACAGTAGGGATGTTCTTCAAAAAGTTAAAAATAGAGCTACACCCTACGATCCAGCAATTGCACTAGTAGGTATTTACCCCAAAGATACAAATGTAGTGATCCAAAGGGGCGCCTGCACCCCAATGTTTATAGCAGCAATGTCCACAATAGCCAAAGTATGGAAAAAGTAGAGATGTCCATTAACAGATTAATGGATAAAGAAGATGTGGTATACACACACACACACACACACACACACACAATGGAATACTACTCAGCCATCAAAAAAATGAAACCTTGCCATTTGCAATGACATGGATGGAACTAGAGGGTATTATGCTAAGCGAAATAAGTCAATCAGAGAAAGACAATTATCATATGCTCTCACTCGTATGTGAAATTTAAGAAACAGAACAGAGGATCATAGGGGAAGAGAGGGAAAAATAAAACAAGACAAGCTAGAAAAGACCAGGAAAGAGATTCTTCCCTAGAGCCTTCAGAGGACAGTAAAACCCTCCCAAGGCACTGATTTTAGGACTTCTGACCCCCCAAACTGTAAGATAATAAATCTGTGTTGTTTTAAGCCACAAATTTTGTGGTAATTTGTTAGAACTAGGAAACTAATCAGTATGTGTTATGACCTAAATTATGCACCCACCCAAATTCGTATGTTGGAGTCCTAACCCCCAATAACATCAGAATGTGACTACGATGGGGCCTTTAAAGAGGCAATTGGTTAAAAAAAAAAAAAAAAAAAAGAGGCAATTAGGTTATAATGAGGTTACTAGGGTGGGCCCTAATCCAACATGACTGATGTCCTTTTAAGAAGAGGAGATTAGGCCACAGACATGCACGGAGGGAAGACCACATAAGGACACAGCAGGAAGACAGCCATCTACAAGGAGAGGCCTCAAAAGAAACCAAATCTGCCAACACCCTTATCTAAGAATTCAAGCCTCCAGAAACTGTGAGACAATAAATTCCCTACCAACTGGTCATTTGTTATGGCAAGCCTAGCAAACTAATATAGTATGTCATGTAATTCTTGCCACCACAGTTTACAGATGAGAACACTGAGGCTCAGAGAGAATGAGCAGCGAGCCAAGGGTCCCAGAGTCAGTAGGAGATCCTCGAATTAGGCCCAAGTTGGCCTGCCTCCACACCATTATTCTTGATCCCATACCAACTGTTCACTCACTCATTCGTTCATTCCACAAGTAGTAATTAAATGCCAACTCCATGCTAGACACTCAGGATACACTGGTGAACAAGCAAAGATTTGTGCCCATGTTGAGGCCCACATCCGGGGGTGGGGGTATAGGGAGAGGAGATGGCCATAGATAACAAACATCTCAAATAAGTAAACTGTATAGTTTTGTATGATATAGACATAGCTGTCCAAGAATCCCATGCGTCTGAGGCATGGCGCTCTACATGGCACAGTGGGCACCCCACAAAGGGAAGCTCACTCCATTGCCACACTCACTGTGCTATCTTTGCTGATATGACTGCTCCTTGCAAACATCCCCAAATGCCAACTTTTGACAGAAATTCCTCACTATAATCTTTGGAACCTGGAGGTGAATAGCTGTTGGTGGCATTGGTGAGCAAGGTACCAAACTCTTTCCACGTATACAGCACATCTTCTTTTTTGAATATGTCATCAAGAGCTTGACACCAACATCTAAAAGCAGCCCTAAAAGAGAAACAAAGCATCAGCAGCATGTTTTTCAAGATCGATGTTATTAAATCTATCTTCCAAAAGAGGAAGCAAATGCACTGAAGAAGTATTTTAATTGAAATGTTAGAGAATGAATCTGTACCATTTATTGCTCATAACTGTTTCTCTCAGGTAGCATTTGGTGAATAAAATGTAGCAATGGAATATTATCGAAGAACTAAAATTTATGAAAGACAATTTTTTCTTAATACTTAAAAATGCTTTCCAACAAACAACTAAAAAAAGTTTTCCCTTGTTCCATTGACTCCTAAAAATCTACCTTTTCTTTCCGGCAAAGACGAGAAGGCTTCCGAGTTCATGCAATGCCTGAACTTTGAGACTTCTTTGATGGCTGACTTGCAGAACATCTGTATTTTAGTCAAGTAGAAGAACAAATGTCAGTTCATAGAAAAGAACTTCCTCATACTCTCAAGAATATTTAAACTGCATCATTCCTTAACTGTGTAGATAAGCAAACTGCAACTAATACTGCCTTCACAGGTCTCCTGATACATATACAGAAAGAGAGCAAATGATATTCTACCTGAACATAGTGGAGGAAGAGATTAGATCTAAGAGATAGGAAATGTGGAGAGAGTGGAATAAGAGTCAGGCAGGGGGAGGTGGTGTCCAAGAGAAATTCAGAAGAGGCGTGCTAGGGAGAAAGGGCGGGTGTATATGGACATGACGTGGGTGGCTGGACTATGGTTTTCTTGGGAGTGTGAAGAAGGAGATAGTGGTAGGGTTATGGAGGCGTCTAAATGCCTGATGGAGAAATGTGGACGTTATTCTATAGCAGATGGGAAGCCTCAAAGCATTTGATGGGATAAGATCAGAGCTTATCAGATTTTTCCTTTACCCAAATGCAAAAAGAAGCACATCTTTAACAGCAACTGAGGTTTTGTTTTGTTTTGTTTTTGTTTTCTGATAAATGCATAAATTCAGAGATGTCTAGCAAAAACAAAACAAAACAAAACCTAACCAACAAGGCAGTGGTTTTGAATGAGGGCAGTCCTGACTCCTACAGGGTATTTTAGAAATCTGAGGAAGCTTTTGTTAGTTGTCACAATGGGGCATCTCCTGGCTTTTTGTCCAGAGACACTGGATGGCCTGTAACACACAGAAGCTTCCCCTACAGTGAAGAAAAAGGCAAGAAACCTGTTTATAATTGCCTGAGTCTAACCTCTAACTTCATTTTACATACAAATAGGGCATTTTTGCATGTTTTCAAAATTCTCTGAATTTTCCAGAAATGCAACCACTCACTGTAGTGCTTTATTGTATACTGCACCTAGATTTATTTGCCATTTTAGAAAAACACTGTCACTAAAATTAACAGTGCTGATAGTACTTGCGTCACCAATACAATAAGGCTGTTTCAGTCTGCATTTGTAGCTAAAACGTTCGTGGTGATTCAACACACAGGATATGAGCATCCTGCTTCACTAGACTCTCTAGTGCCTGAGCACTTAAGTGCCACAAATAGATTGTTTGGTTATAAAATAATATTATTTATCTTTATTTTATATTTAGAGCTTCGTATTTATTGTATTAAATAATGTGTGCAGAGAGACTATATTAAATATACATTTTATTTCAGGGAGTAAAAGGGGGAATTATTAAATGTCTGTTATAAAAAAAAGGGGGATGTTGGGTCTACAACATGGATTGAGTATATACTGCTGAATTTGTAGAAAAGCCAAATCAAACAGAAAGACAAGGAAAGTGGGATCAGCTAGGGCAGAGCAAAAGAACACAACAGTGGCCACATTCCAACAAGGGGTTCACAGATTCATTCAAAGGAGGATGAGCAGAAGAGGGGCCTAGAACCTCACCATGCTGACAGCCCAGGCTGGGAGGGTGGAGACTGAGAGGGGCTGGAAGGCTCTTGTCCCAAAACTGCTCTGGCCCTGCCTACGAGATTCTAAGTTCAAGCTCTTTCATCTAACTTTTCAAGGTGGCATTTCAGGCCCAAAGGCAATCTCAACATTAATGTGCAAGATCCTCCTGAAAATGAATATATAATGAATGAATCTTACCAATGGTTTCATAATAAGAGGAAATTACGAGTCCCAGTTGCGAATTGGGAAGTTTACTTTTCTCCACTGAACTGAAAACTCTGAAGTGCTCCTGAGAGAGGCTGGGCGGTGTTGGCATGTGCATCTCTTCTGTCCCCAGGCAAAATTCCACCTTTCCAGTAGTAAATTTCGAATTGTTTATTCCTCCTTTATCTCCTAAATTCATGGGGGAAAAAAAATTTATTTATTTACTTACTTTTGTTAGAGAGAGCACAAGAGCTAGCAGGCCGGGGCGGGGGGGGGCAGAGGGAGAGAGAGAATCTTGAGCAGGCTCCGCAACCAACGTGGAGCCTGACACAGGGCTCTATCTCTCAACCCTGAAATCATGACCTGAGCCAAAATCAACAGTTGGATGTTTAACCGACTGAGTTTAGCCACCCAGGCACCCCAAAAAAGAAATTTACAAAGGAGATAGAAGGGGAAGTGATGAGGAGGGGAAAGGTAGAAGAAATGGGCAGGGAGGAAAAAGAAAAATTCTGTGTACAGCTGAGATTTCTTTGCAGTTTGAGGGACACTGTTTCCTTAAATTTAGTATCTAATATCAGTCCTGAGGAGCTCAGGTACGTGTGTATGGGCTCTCTACCTGTTATTTCATAAAGAACACTACAGAGGGGCAGTGTGCCAGAAAGTAATGTTGAGATAATGCTTTGCTTCTTGTGGGGATTCTGGAAGTTACATGGTTTGGGTTTGCCTTTTTTTAAGGGCTTCCAACAGTAAGATGTTAGTCTGCCTCTGGGGCAGAGACCTCTGGGGTAAAAGCAACCCACAGTTAGTTCTGACCTAAGGGGGAGAAAGTGGGAAAGAATCGCTCTCTTTATAAGATCAGAGAACACACAAGGGAAAAAGGAAAACTGTTCTAGGGGAAGTAGTCAAAAGCTGCAGAGGAAGAGAAGCTATTGTGGAGTTTGAAGTCTGCAGCCCAAGGACTGGGGATAAACTGCTGAGAATATTTTAATACCAGGTGAGATTCAGGGTAAACCAGTGTAATCCATTCTTGGGAATTATATTTGTTTTTTTTATTCATGCCCTTAACCATTATTAATATATGCCATAATTGAAAGAAGTTTAAACATAACACAGAGAGCTAATTTAATATAATGTGAGTCTATAGGCAATACAACCAAAATCTGTGGGTACATGGCATAGCCAGTGGTTTTTTGGGGTGAGCAGGGGCAGCAACAACAACAAATACTTACATCCATATATACATACATAAATGAAACTTTTGTCAGTGATTGTAAAAACAAGATTTGATCAGATTTCTGAAAGATCAGTTCAGTGAGTATTAGTATCTTAGGTTTACATTTAAACCTATTTTTAATAACTTTAAAATATAATTACCTTAAGTTTTTAAATTTAAGTTTATTCTCTAAGCTTATTTTTATTATTCCAATAAATTTGAATAGCAAGGATCATAAACATATATTAGGATTTTAAACAAATTTTTAATAACCCAAACATACGTAAGTCAAGATTTTTCCCCACCTAAATTTGAGTATATTCTTTCTCTCTGGGGCTACCACTTAACCACTCAAAGCCCTGCTTTGATTGAATTCACAGATCAATAAATGTTGAGAAGGGAGAAAACAAATAAATGTGATGTAACCAATGATACTGAATATCTTGTTTTAAGCTAAAAGAAATCTCTCAGATCAAAATCAATGGTATTAATAAGAAATCTTGTTGATGCTTAAATTAAAATGCATCTATTTCCTTGATACTAATAAAGTAGGGTTGTGGTAATAGGTTCTAGTTAATTCAGTAGGAATCAAGTCATCTACTTATGAAATTTTTTTAAAAAGACTATAGCACCATACTTGCAAAGAGATAGGTAAGAACATAGATGTACAGAACCAAAAAAAATACTGTTTCTATATCTACTCAAGGGAGTATGCTCATTTCACAGGAAGCATAAAAGCAGATGAGTGAGACAGTCTTTGGTTGGAATGAGGTGTGTGAGAGAGAAGATGTGATCCACTAGACAAGAAGAAAGTGAAGGGCAGCAGGGAATGGGCATGTTAGTGGGGAAAGAAGGGACCTATGGCGGAATATGGTAGGTCCACAGGGTGGTGTCCTGTAAAGAGCAAGGGATATAGAGCAAGTATTTTACCTTGTGTCTGTGCAAGGAATAACGAAAGTAACTTTCTGCTGTGTCGGATTGATCTGTTATGATATCTGGATTTTTCCAGGGTCTCTCTAAAACACCTCAAAGTGTCTGTCACATCCACAGGCACACAGACGAGCTCTTTGGCGTGGCTGTATTCTGAAAGGAAAGAGAAGCGTACCGAGGGATGAAATGCTGCAGCAAGCCAACTAGTAGCAAAAGACTTTCTAATTCAGAGAATTTCTTGGTCCCAAACTAAAGCTGCTAAATTCAAAGCCTTGAGGTTTGCAGCAGGTGTTTCAACGTTCAGATCAAATTTTTGTGGTATATTTGAAAGTTCTTTAAAAAAAAAAAAACTTAGAAAACTCTTGATTCCTATGAAATGCAAATAACTTTAGATCTTGCCAATTTTCCTTATGAAGCCTCCTACTTTTTCTTTTGCTGATCATAAAAGATGAAATAATCTACTCCTTTTCAGCAGCCTCTTCAAAGCAGAGGTGCCTTGGGAAAGAGACGAAAGGAGGAAACAAAGAGGCCTGGGTGGGTAAGTGCTCTCTTAAGAGAAGGGGAAGATGGGTTTCTAATATTGGAGGATGCAGAGGAAAGGAAGATGAGGCCATAAAAGGGAGTGGAACTAAAAACAGTCCTGAAAAAAATGGGCAGAAAGAGGAAATGTTGGCAGAGGGTGGCCGCGAGGTCCCTTGAGCCAGGCTGCAGATTTTTGGCCACACACCGTGAAACAGTGCACAAGAGAGAAGGAATACAAGCTTCAGATAATACAGATAAAATAACATGGAATTTACTTCTTCAACAAGTTGAACAGGTGAATGGCCCCTATGAAATCTGAGGCCTTGAGAGTAGTACAGCAACTTGCGAGGGATCGGGGCCACAGGAGGCGAAGAGGCGTGACCTTTGCCCTCGAGAGTTCACAGTCTAGCTGAAGAGATGAAGCATTCTGACCCTGGGGTATTAAACTCTCATTCACAGAGCGTTTCTGGTTCTGTGCCGAGATGAGGGCGAGAGAAGTGAGAGATCAGCAAGAGGGAGGAAAGGAAGTGCAAGAAAGACTTCGTGCCAGAGGACACGCCAGTTGTGTCTTAGAAGAGAGGGAAGATTTGATTAGGAAGAAGGAGGCAAGAGGTTTAAGACAGAATAAGAAGAGCTGACATTGACTGAGTACTTACACTATACCAGGAACTATTCTATATAATTTACTGTGATGATCTCATCAGATCCTAAAAACAACATAAAAGGTATGTACCGTTATATCCTCATTTTACAGATGAGGAGATTAAGGCATAGAGAAGTCTGTGGTTTCTCTTGAGTCACAGAGCTAGTTTGTGCAAGGAGAGGTATGGAAGCAGGAGTCAGGGGGGCAGTTTGCGGCGCAGTGGGATGTCACGGTCAGTCCCACTGAACAAAAAGGGTTTTACAGAGACCCGAAGCCCTCGCTGAGAAAGTCACTTTCATCCTTTCCAATAGGGAGCACAGGAAGGGTCTTGAGCAGGGCACGAGTATTTTAGGAAGAGTTAGCAGACTGCAACAGAAAGAGGTTGGTGGCTGAGAGACTATAACACTGATATTGTGATTTGAACTCAACTGAGATGGTAGCAATGGGAATGAGGGAGGGACGCAGGGAACATTCCAATGTTGGAAGTGACAGAAGAGTGGTTAATTGGTGACATGGCAAAGAAAAAAGGGGGGTGGGAATTACTTCTTCCCTGTCCTTCCAGGGCCAATGACCTTGTGTCCCATCTCGCTGGAAAAAAATCCAAGCAATCCAAAAGATCTTCTGCAAACCCCCACCAGTGGTTCATGTTGGTCTAGAACATTCTTCCCTCAGATATCCCCATGCCCTTGCTTCCTCAGCTCCTTAAGGTTACTGCTTAACTTAATTTCTCAGGAGGCCTCCCTTGATCACTGTATTTAAATTGGTGATCCTGGTTTCCCAACTTCTCTCTTCTCCATTGCATTCGTCATCTTCTGATGTACTATGTGTTTTGTTTGTTTATAGGTTGTCTCTTGCCACTTGAATGCAAGTTCCACGAGGGCAGGGAGATTGTCCAGCATCAATTTTGTCTGCTGCTATCAACCCAGACCTATAACAATGCCTGTTACATGGTTTGTGCTCAGTAAGTATTTCTTAAATGAATGAATGACAAGTTCTCAAAGCTAAATGGCTGGGATAAACTTGATTAATAATCACTTATATAGATCTTAATCTCAGTTAATTCTCACAGCACCTTACCAACTAGTAGGGGTGGATGTTACTCACACTTTACAAAGGAGGAAAAGTGAGGACATTAACTTGTTTTAAGCCCTTATAAGACAAGAGAGACAACCAGTGTTCAAGTCCAGTGCCTTTCCCAGATAGTTGGCCAGAGGGCATCACATCTTGGGTAACTGGCAATAAGCCAGATTTGAGGCCTGCTAATTTGAGTACAGAGACCTTTGAGACTAGGACAGAAATAAGCCTAAGAAAAGTTAATGAGAGAAGCAGCTGGGGTCCACAGGGAGGTCCTAATGGAATTAGTGCACACTTACATTTTATGGCCATAGAGACATCTTTCAATCTACTACAATGCAGATTGATATGTCTAGAAATCCTGGAGGCTCTAGTCAAACCAGGTACATGGCCATGTTGAGAGAAGTACTTGCCCCCCCAACCCCCAGCACTCTTGACACACTTGCCTACCACACATTTAAGAGAATCAAATACTTAGGTGACAGAAGCTCTTACTAACTCCCCAGGAGCTCTCTTCTACCCTACCAATTTCCCTCTCCTGTCCATTTTGTCCTATGCCCGCCATCTTGCTCTCTCAATTCCCCTCTCCTCTATCCATGCACAGTCCTGCATGATCCAGACAAGGAGACAAGGCATGCCCTGACTCCTCCCACCCCCACCCGTATGCACAATGCCCTAAAGATGATAAGGTTTCTGCTCTGTTTTTGTTTTTCCTACAAGAATTCATGAGCTTGGCTTTTATCTTTTTCTCCTTAGTGAATCAGGGAAAGAAGCAAAGACAGCAAAGGAAAAAGCAGAAGCTGGAAGCCCTCACATATTAATATTTTGAGACAGTTACCTTCTCTAGACCTTAATTTTTAATCTCTGTTAAAATTGGAATGATAATATTTACCTCCAAGGGTTATTGTTTTAACTTGTGTGTGAAGTGTCCAGCATAATGCCTATCAGGGAGTAAGCATCCAAGAGGTGGAGGCTATATATTGGCTGTTAGTCATGTATTTTTAAAATATATATTGAGCACTTACTAGTATTAGGTGCTATGCTAGGCACTGAAGAAATATAAGTGAACAAAACAGACACACTCCTTGTTTTCACGGAGCTTTCATTCTGGAATAAAAATTCACAAAAGCATGCTTGTATTTCGAGGCAATCAAAAGGACAGGAGGGACAGGAGATGTTGGTAGTCTTTTTTAAAATGTGGGGTCTGACTAAAATCATCCTGCTACTTTTTATCAAATATCCACTTACAAATCATTCCTCCTGTTTTTTTCCTAAACTATATTTCACTTTTTTTTTTTCCTTTTTTCAAGCCCTAGAAAACCTTTTTTCTTGTAGTCTAACTAGGGCTCTACTGGTGATTTTGTGACTATCTACACAAGATAACTAGTGAAAGCAATGAAGAAGTATCGTTAGCTTCAGAGGCCTGTCCTTACTTCTCTGTCTCAAGGGGAGCTCCTCTCTGAAAACTTTCATGAATAATTCAAGAAGCTATTTCAAAGGCACTAATAACCTCAACAGTTAGAAATAGGTCAGAAGAAGAAGAAGGTGAAGGAGGAGGAGGAAGAAGTACAGGAGGAGGAGGAGGGTGGGGAAGAAAGAGAAGGAAGGAGAAGGAGGAGAAAAGGAAGAAGAGAAAGAAGAAGGAGAAAAAAAAGAAAAGAATTACTGTCTCTTATTGTACTAATGTACTCATTAAACTGAATACCAGGGTGCCTGGATGGCTCAGCTGGTTGAGCCTCCAACTCTTGATTTCGGCTCGGGTTGTGACAACAAGCCCCGCATAGGGCTCCAAGCTCAGCAAGGAGTCTGCTTCAGAATTCTCTCTCTCTCCCTCTCCCTCTGCCCCTCCCCCTCATGCTCCCTCTCTCTCTCTCTAAAATAAATAAATAAATCTTAAAAAAAAAAAAAAAAAAAACCTGAAATACTAATGACTCCTGAGAGATGGGTCAACCAAGGAAGAATCCCAGGGAATACTATAAAATTTGGGCTGCTTTCTACACAATTGGTCATATTAATCCAAAAGCCCAGAGTCAGTAATAAAACACACCTGCCAAAGGTTGAAAATTCCAACATACCTGAAGACTGAAGAACCCTATCAGAGATAACTTAAATACCAATTAGGTCAAAACTCAAGAAACAGATCCTAGATAGAATGCAAAAACAGCTACAATAAAAGGCATATTCATAGTTATCTCCCCTGTGAAGCTTAACAAGCAGGCAAGTTACTCATCCATACAAAAAATAATCTATAAAGTGAGGTATTCTCACTTCTCCACATCCTACAGAGACAATACCAAATTACATATGCATTATTAAATAGTTAGAGGGAGAACAGAATGCTGTTAAATAATGAGAACACCAAATGTTCGTAGGCACTGGAGCATTAGAATATCTGTTCTGAAGAACTAAATGTATCAAGCATTACCGCCCAATGCTGCTATGCCAAAAGAAAATCTATGATGTTCTAAAGCAGCAATCTGGTGTGGAAACCAGCAAGAGTATACTTGGTCTTTCCAAAGTACTGCAAACATGTCATGATGACATACCTTAGACCCATCATGCTTATAAACATGTTAATGATCTGAGTTCAGGACACTGAAAGAAAATTCACCCTCCTAAAAATTTGCCAAATAAGCCCAAAAGTGTGGGCCGAAATATGCTCCTAGTCCCAGAGGCCCTAGAGTCTTTTAAAGAGGTGTAAGTTGGATGCCAAGATTTTAATGATAATGACTCAATGTAAGACTTACAATTAGTATGCAGGATCATCTAAAAACTACCATACGATTACAGTAAGTTAGAATAAAGTATCTGTCTCCCCATGACCACTGATGTATAGCAAAATTTTTCTGAGTGCTATCAGTTTAGAGGAGAGACTAACCTGAGAGAGGACAAATGGTGAACAGGTAAGTAGTTTGGTGGAGCACTTACAGGCTGAGCAATCAGACAGACGAGGGTTTGAACCAAAGTTCTATTTACTAGTAACATTTAATTTTCTCATCTGTAATGTAAGCATAATATCTACCCTCTAAAATTATAAAAATTTAAAAAGCTAATGGTTATAATGTGCTCAATATAGTACGTGGCCCCATTCATTATTACTGCCACTACAATATTGTTTAGATTTTATCCCTTCAAATATTCCTGCTGTAGTCGTTGCTCAAACTGACTATAGCCCCTCCACCATTGAGAATCAACCTAAATAATCACAGTCAGCTGATCCGACCTACCCTCCTTTCTGTCTCACCACCTGCTACCTTACCTTTCCAAATGTAGCTTTAACTACTAGAAGGCAAAGTACTTTTCTGACATATTGCATCCACCATCTATAAGACCTACTGGTCACACATGCTAGGCATGTTTTTCTTATCCCTTAGGTGCTAGTCATCATATTTGATAATAAGTTTTTTTTGACATATTTTCTCACATTTGTTGCCCATTCTTTTTAGGATGGAAGGGATAATATAAATCACATTCTGAATTGTAGATCCCAAATTGACAGATCTCCGGAGGTTTGACAGATGTGATCAAGAAAAGAAGAACATAACCAGGATGAATCACACTCTGATTGGACCTCCATTGTTGAATAAATATGAGGGGATAATTTGATTTACCATTGGTGGTAAAACTCTCAAGTTTGTAGTTACCAACTCCCTCAACAGGAACCTCTACACTGCTCTGAAGCCCTTCCATCTTCTTTCTATTTCCCTGAGGGGCCAGGCCACTCTTTCAGATTCCTCCTGAAATCTCCTACCCTAGCAACCTTTGCTATGCTCTCAACCCCTTCCTTTATTAAGAAAATCTTCAGTACCCAATGAGAATACCTTCAACTTCTGCCCTTACCACCTATAAACTTCCTGTTTTGGGGCCCATTCTCTCCTTCCCTTCTGCCCTAGCTTCTCAGTATGGCTCCTCTAGAGGGTAAATTCATGTTCTCCTTTCTGCCTTGGAAACAATTATGGAAACTTGTGTCAAGATGGAGATTCCATCAACCTATGATGAGTAGCAGCTCAGTACTCAACTCATCAAACACAGTAGCATGAGCAAAAAAAATGGACTAGCCCTTGTGTGAAAGCAATGAGATTTGGGGGTTGTTTATTACTACTGTATAGCGTAGCCCACTTTGAATGACACAGCTTCCAAAGTGAGGCCATCCTCAGGTCTATACTCCATAAAACTCTCCCTGAGTGACCTCATACAAGCCCCTGATTTCAACCACCACCGATATATGGACAATGAAAATATAAATCTCTGCTGAATGCCTGACTGGTCTATCTAACCATATACTGAATAGTTCTACTCAGGTATCATCCTGGCACCTCAAACTCAGTACTTCCTAAGTAACTTCCTCTGAGCTAGTCCTCCCTTCAGTTTTCCTGTGGAGTGAAGACATCACATCCATCTAGCCACCCAAGCCAGAAACCAAGGCATCTTGGACTCCTCCCATCCTCATCTAACCAGTATAGAACACAGTCCTGGGGACTTACTTCCTCGGCCTTTCTCTCACCTCTGTCTACTCTTGTATTCTCCTCACCTAAGTCCAGAGCCTCATCACATCTTTAATGTACAAGTTAGGAGTAGCTGCTCTTCTGCTTCCATGTGCTGTGCTTTCAATTGATTCCCCACGCTGCTGCCTAAGGTTCTTTCCAGAGCGCAAATACGATCGTTTCACTGCCCTTCTTTAAATCCTTATAACTAGTTCCCTTCAGCCATCCAGATAGATCTGCATCTCTTTATCCTGCCTTCTAAGGCCTTCCTGCCAACCTTTCTAACCTCAGCTTTGCCTTTTCCTTTTTCCTTCACCTCTACCAAATTACACACAGTCTCTGCACAGCGATGCTGTTTACTACTACTGCTTACAGTGGAAAACAACAGGGGTAGCCATAATATGACAGACCTTATCACTCTATACCATAGTCTCTGCTTTATTTATCAGTCTCTTTCAATGGGTTGTAAATTCCAGGATAACAAATCTTTAATCTCAATAAATCTTTAGTCTCTTTGTAGTCTCAGTACCCAGTATGGCACCTAACACATGGTGGACATTCAGTAAATGTTTGCTGAATGACTGAATGGCCGCCTAACTGTCTCAATAAAGGAATAGATGATTACATACCTACACACATACATACATAAAATCAATGGATAAATAAATGAAAGAATCCTAACACGGCAAAGGGAAGATCTGCATTCCTTTCCTATACCAGAAATAGAGGCACATGAAAAGCACAATTGAGAGAAAGCATTATTCCCCCTTTTCATCTTATTCTATTGCTTCAATCCTATAAGCTGCACTGCCAAAATATTCCAAGAGGGCTTCTCGGCTGAAAGCAAAGGAGCCATGACGTCCCTTTGTCTTCTCCTGTGCTCTAGTGAAAAGACCTACAACTTAACCATGATACAGCCAATAGGAGAACAATCTACACTGATTATGGGAATGGGAGTTACTATGAGAGTCAAGACAGAGCTTCAAAGAGAATGGCAACAGGTCAAGCTGAAGAGTTCCCAAGTGAAATGAAAACAGGGGGAAATGTACACAACAGTCTTTTTCATGCTTATTTTTCAAATAATTTTCCGTTCTCTTTTTCCTTCCCTTCTTTAATTTACAGATTAAACTAATAAACACATGTTTTAATTCCCCTTGTGACATTTATAGCAACATAAGATGGTAAATATCAAATGGGTTATTTTCAGTCCAATAAGCCTGCAAAAGAGATTTTGCAAACATTTTAATTATGGAAGAGCTGACATGCAGAACACAACAGCAAACCTTGCTTTTAAAAAGCTTCAAGCTAAAATGGTTCCAACCTGAATAGATCAACTTTTTTAGGATATCTGCACAGTTTTCTGTATCTGTTACTTCACTGGTTGAAGGATTAATCTTGAGCTGCTTCCCAATGAAATTTCGGCAGGTTATCTTAAAAAGGAAAAGGGAAAACAAATACTATTTGGTCAGGTATTTATGGCTAAAAATTTGTTAAAATGTTTATCTTATTTTTCCCTTGTCAAAAAGAAGAAATATAAAAGGATGCTACAAATAAAAGCTAGCAGAGTAGCACTTGATCATGACAACTTTCAGGAAAAAAAAGCAGCCACATAACTTTTTGTATTTCTTTTGTTCAGCACAGCTGGAGAGGCATTAGGCAAATTATGTAGAGCAATGAGAATATGATTTTCTGATATTCTATAAATCCACTAGTCTAAATATATCTTCTATTATGCAAGTTGAAACATATCTAAAATATAGGCTGCTTTTCCAGTGGCTGATTTTTCCACCCTACTCATAATGAATGCAATTTAAACTTCCCTGGTGAAGTTTTTCAGAACTAACTTCCTCTGTGGTATTTTAAAAATTTATTTTCTAACAGACACTTAAGTCCTAAAATTATGAAATATCTGAAATCAGAAAAATTTTAAACAAAAGGAAATTCTTTTAAAAGGTCCAAGAACTGGGGCACCTGGGTGGCTCAGTCAGTTAGGCATCCAACTCTTGATTTCGGCCTGGGTCATGATCTCAGGGTTGTGATATCGAGCCCTGCATCAGGCTCCATGCTGAGCATGGAGCCTGCTTGGGATTCTCTCTCTCCCTCTCCCTCTGCCCCTCCTCTGCTAGTGGGTGCACCTGCTCTCTCCCTCTCTCTAAAAAAAAAAAAAAAGTCCAAGAACCTTTGTTTCTCCATTCCTATTCCTTGAACTAACCTATTTCTCAAAATACAGACCTCTTTGAATCTCAGTCTGATGTAGATGCTGCTTCTTTATTGTCCCTTGTAGGTACTTATACAATGAGATGTAAACAGTCTAATAAAATGCAAATTCTTTCCCATAGCCTAATAAGGCCCTATTTGACCTAGTCCTTCCCAACTCCCAGCTTCATTAAATAAATCTTAATTGAACATTTATTATGTGTCAGTCACTACTCCAAGCTCAAGGATAATACAGTGAACAAAGCAAACAAAAGTTCCTATATTTATGGAACTTATTCTAGAGGAAGTAGAAATATAATGAGGAAAATAGAAGGGTACATTATAGAGTATAAATAGAGTAGAGAGAAATAGAGCAATCCTTTATATAGGATAGTGAGAATAGTCCTCACACAGAAAGTGACATTTAGCAAAGACTAGAAAAAGGTGAAAAAAAATCAGTGCGGATATTTGGGGGAGAAGCTTCCCAAGCAGGGGAGCAGCAAATGGGAGGATCCCAAGGCAGGAAGTCTTAAAGAACAGAGCAGCTGAAACCTTCAGGGGAGTATTAGGAGATGAGTCACTGGAGATGACAGGGGAATGCATGGGGCATTAAGGCCATGATAAGGATGTTCACCTTATCTCTGAATCAGATGGGAAGCTGCTGTAGGGTTTAAAGAAGGGGAATGACATGATCTGACTTAGGTTTTTAAGGGGTCATTCTACCTGCTGCATTGAGAATAGACTATAGGCTGGAGGCAGGGATTCAGGGAGGTTGGAAGCAAGAAGACTAATTAGGAAGTCATTGCATGAAGCCAAGCAAATATAACAAGGGCTTGGATCAGAGCAGGAGTGGTGGAGGCAGTGATAAGTGGTCAGATTCTGAATACATTTTGAAGGTAGAAGATTTGATAACCACTTTGAAGTGGGGTAATGAAAGCAAGAGAGGGGTCTGAGATGTCTCAAAGGTGTCTGGCCTGAGCAACTAGGAGAACAGTGTTGTCATCAGTTGAAGTAGGGAAGACTTGTCAGAACAGGTTTGCTTTGAAATATACTAAATTTTAGAAGTGTATTAGACACGTTGATTAGGCAGCATGATGAAATTTGATGGGTCAACTTGGTTAGGCTAAACTACGAGGACAAAAGGGAGGGAAGTATCCATTTTGCAGCATACACACACTTCATCCCAGCTACTCAAACACTAATCTAGCTGCTACTCTGAAGGGATTTTGCAGATACTAATTAAAGTCCCTAATAAATTTCCTTTAAACTAAAGAGATTATCTTCGTGGGCCTGACCTAAGCAGGTGAGTCACTGATGTGCTGCTGGAGGGTCTCCAGACTCCAAACAGCATCTAGGTCTACTCACTGGATCATCCCTCACTGACTGCCTAAGGATAACAGCTTCTGGTCACACCTGTAAGTTTCCTTCCTGCTCATGATCCTGACTGACCACCTTATAATTTTGGACTCGTCTGGCCAGCCCCCACAATCAAATAAGCCAATTCCTTGTAATAAATCTTGATGGATATATGACAGATAGAAAAATAGACAGACAGACAGACAGACAGATAATAGATCCTACCGGTTCTGGTTCTCTGATTGAACCCTGACTGATACAGGGAATTACATGTCAACACAGAATTCAGGAGAAAGGTCTAGACTGAAGCTGTAATTTCAAAAGTCATTATCATAAAGACAGTACTTAGAGCCACAGACTGAATGAGCTCACCAAGGGAGAGGATGTGGATAAAGAAGACAGGAGGACCAAGAACAAAGTCCTGGGACACACTACCATTAAGACACTGGGGAGAAGAGGAAGAAGCAAAGCCCCCCTGTTTTCACTCTCGCCCCTGTCTGTGACATTCCAGCCACTCAGGCCTTCTTCCTGTCCCACCTAGGGGCCTTTGCCCTTATGTTTCCCTTGGGCTGGAAGGCTCTCTCTTATGTATGGCTGGCCATTTTTCATCAAAGGTTACCATTTCCAAGAGGCATTCCAGATTTCTACCTCCCACCCCACCTATCTCTAACCCATGGACCCATTTTAGTCTCTTCAGAGAACTCATAATGATCATAAACCTGTTTATGTATCTGTTTACATGTTTATTATCTGGCCCTACCTCTATCCCTCCAAAATTAAAATCCATAAAGCAAGAACTCAGACTGTATTCTCATTGTGTTAGAATATGCAGGAGGCAAGAATATGCAAGGGCCGTAAGGAACCTCTGTGAGAAGAAAATGGAGCCCTCACTGTGTGGCCACAACACCACAAGCACACAGAGTGGTATGGGAGGTGGGACTAGATTTCAGTCCTCATGTACACTGGATGCCCTGGGCCAGGTCGCAAACTGTATAACTGTATGCCATGGTTCTGGTATTAGATAGTCAATACACATTTATTAAATTAATAAATGAAAGAATTTACTTCCCTTTCCTCCACCTAACTCAAAGCTGCACCATCATTTTCATGGTCCTTACACACTTTCACTTTCATGGGCCCACACCTCCATAAAAAATATTAAAAATTGTATCATATGATTATGTTGGCATAAATACAAATACAGTATTAATAAAAATTAAAACCTTTTCTTTGACCTAAAAGTTACTTTTTTCTTCACATTAAAAAAATTAAAACATTTAGTGGGCCTCTAAAAGTTTGGTGGCTCTAGATAATGTCCTCACTGTGCCTAACGAATGTATCAGCTCTGGCCTGAACGTAAGTTTCCTATGTATAAGGACTTAATTTTTGTTTACCTTGTACCTGGAAAATATTGGCACATAGCAGGCTTTCAATAACGTTTGTTGATTTGAATGATAAATGCCTAAGTAAAAATAATATTTATCTGATCCCTAACTATTTGTATTTTATACGTGCACTCCTCAGAAATCACAACTGCATGAATAATAAAGCCAAACTCACCTTCTCTTTGTATTCAGCCTCATATCTTGCACAAGGTTGTTGGGTAACATCCGGGCCATTGAACTTGGATATTCTTAGAAGAAGCTGACGCTGTGCATACACCAGGAGTGGTGTCACTTGCTCTGTGTATCTCTCACTAGAGAGAGGTAGAAATACATTAAAACGCAGACATTAGTTAAAATGCATTTTTTAAATGGAAGCTTGTCCCTGTACCTCTGAAATAAATAATACATTATATGTTTAAAAAAAAAAAAAAAGAAGATAGTAGGAGGGTAAAATGAAGGGGGGGACATAGGAGGGGAAGATGAACCATGAGAGGCTATGGACTCTGAGAAACAAACTGAGGGTTCTAGAGGGGAGGAGGGTGGGGGGATGGGTTAGCCTGGTGATGGGTATTAAAGAGGGCACGTACTGAATGGAACACTGGGTGTTATACACAAACAATGAATCATGGAACACTACATCAAAAACTAATGATGTAATGTATGGTGATTAACATAATAAAATTTTTAAAAATAAATAAATAAATAAATGGAAGCTTGTCACTTTTAATTGCCCTCACAGCAATACTTACTGTGAAATTGTATTGAATTGGATAGCAAGTGATACCAGTGTTTCCCATTTTTCCACTTGATACAAAAGTTCCAGAGATTTCAACACAAAGTTATGGATCCATTTCAAATCAACCACATTTACATCATCCAAAAGATGCTCAAAATCAAGGCTAGAACCACCGTTATCATTTTTAATATTTCCATAGCAGCTTGGAACACTGAACTCCCCTTTTTCTTCAATAACCTGCAAGTAGCACATGGAAAAAAATGTATTTTCAGATTTCACTACACATTTTTTTTTCTGAAAACTGAATGTGATAGAAAATATAACAGGAAAAGAACTGAAGATAAAAAAATTTAAATGTTTTTATATGCAAATCAAAGCTTGAACACTGCTATTCCAAAGAACTTTCTATGATGATGGAAATGTGCTATGTCTGTGTTGCTTGATATAGTAGCCAGCAAGCATGTGTGGATATTGGAGCTACTGAAATATGACCATTGCAACTGGATTTTTAATTTCATTTAATTTTAATTAATTTAAGCTTAACTTTATAAAATAGCCACATATGGCTAGTCATTACCATATTAGACAGCACAGACTGAGGTCCATACTTCCTGGTCCACAGTCACTACCTATGTAAGTAAGGACATTAAACGAATAAGATAAAGTTTTGAAGAACAGGTTTTAGTATATGCAAATTATTAAGTTTCCATAATACACTGGTTACATTCATCAGTCTGCGGCATAATATGTCCAATTCCCTGATACAAAGGTCAAACCTATGGAGAAGGAAATCTTCTAGAAAACCCTGTTTTTGCCGAAGTCAAAAGTACTATGTAACTAATGTATTCATTTCCCAAGAGTCCCTGATGCATCTGTGTATATCCTTAGAAATTCTTGAGACAAAAAAAAAAAACAAAACAAAACCCTTAGATCCACCTATAAGCCAGGTTGCAGCCCAACAAATAGTTGGGTAACTCAAGACCAGCCCCTCTTAAGCTGGTGTTACTATTAAGGGTAATCCACACATAGAGGAGGGAGGGTACCAACCTTCCTCTACCAAGTAAAGGACAAATATCGCTAACAAGATTCATGGTCCTTGAGGTTGGAAGAGACCTAGGAAGTCATCTGGCTGTGCAATGTAATATGAATGCCTAAAGTCAGTCTTGTGTAGGTGTGAATAATAGGTGTGCCATATGTGACCCATGTGAATTTCCCTCCTTAGCACGGTCACTGGCACATGGGACATACTCAATAAAGGGTAGTTTCCATTTTGTTGATGTTATGAGCTCCACCCTTCTACCCACTGATTCTACAGTAAGACTTCCAGCAGCACAGAGCTCCATAAAGGGTTCTCTCCATTAACTTGACTTCAGGGTTCCATGTGGAGGCATTCTTGGCCTTTACTCAATCCTCTTGGTGAGTATAGAAGAAATCAAGCCTGTCCCACTCAACTTTTCCAAGATGACTGCTCTGTCAGAGCCTGACTGCCTATAGGATGACATATTCTTTCTTCAGACATGGGTAAATTTCCTGGGTCCAAATGAAATAACTTTCCTGGGCCATCCATGAAGAAGAGGGTATCTGATATCAGTTAGTCATGCCCATGGCTACATGGTAAGTTTACTTCTGGGATGAAGGAGAGGGAAGCCCTCTGTGGTTACTATATCTTCCAATATAGCTTTCATCAACAACAAAGCTGACATTGTATTTCCAACCATCAAGAGAGAAGAAAAAAAGTATTATCTATTTACTTCCTAATTTTGGTAACATTACCCAACAATATTGAGAAATAAGCAGCACTGGCATTTGGGGATGAAAATAGCATATGGAAAGTGAAGTTTCTGGCATGGTCAAGACCAGTCTTTATATTCTGAAGATTAAGTATGGGCCATGTGTAATTAAAAAAAAAAAAACCTTTTATTAAAGAAAATTTCTAACACTTACAAAAGCAGAGAAAATAATATACTGAGGCCTTATGTACCCACAACCAGCTTCAACCAATTATCAATTTTTGGGATCTACTTGGTTTAATCTGTACACATACCCACTTCTCCCAGTATTTTGAATTACATCCCCAAAATTATATTAATCTATAAATACTTCATCATGTGTCTCTAAAAAGACAAGAATTATTTTTACAGAAACATAACCACCATAATATAATCCCACCTAACAAAAGAAATTAGCAAAAAAATCCTTCAAAACATTATTGAATAACTAGTGTCCACATTTCCTTTATACCTTATAAATTTTTGAGTGCATTAATTTGGAATGGGATCAAAATAAGGTCCAAACATTGCATTTATGTCTCTTAGGTCTTTTTTAATCTATAGGTTTCATCTTCTCCTTTTTCACTTCAATTTTTTTGTTGAAGAATCCAGGTTGTTTGTCTTGTAGAGTTTCCATGGTCGGAATTTCTATTGTTGCATCCCCATGGTTTCATTCTAAATGTTTCTCTGTCCCCAGATCTTCTGTAAATTGTTGGTTAGATTTAAATGCTTGCCCTGCTTCCAGTTTGATTTATTTTTTTCCAACAAGTATACTTCACTGGTGCTGTTCATCCCCCCATGAATTCACAAAGAATTGCAAAATCCTGATATTCTAATTTCAACATTCTTTCTTCAGTTATTAACCTGAAAATTCTATAAAGAAAAATTTCTCTTCCTTGACTGTTAATTATTTGGTTATCCTCAAGTATAATTCACATAGAAAAGGTAATCAGCCTTTGTTTTTTCCCACCAAGGAGTCCTATTTCTTTTATTGGGAAATGGTTTTTAAAGAACCCATCTGGGTGCTAAGAGTTGTTACTTTTTTTTTGAGTCTTTTGAATTGTTTCGACATCTTTGTAAAATATTGACCATATGTATGAGTCTGTTTCAAGAGTCTCTTTTTATTCCATTGATATGTTTCTCTTTATGCCAATATCATACTCTTCTAATTACTACATCATTGATAAACCTTGAAATCAGGTAGGGCGTTCTCCAAATTTGTTCTTTTTAAAGATTTTCTTGGCCATTCACATTTCTTTGCATTTGCTTATAAGTTTTAAAATGAACTTTCAATTTATACCAAAAAAAAATGTCTGTTGGAATTTTCATTAGAATTTCCCTGAATCAACAGATCAAATTGGAAATAAATGATATCCTAGCAATATTAAGTCTTTTGGTTCATGAACACGATATATCTCTGTGTCTATTTAGATCTTCTTTAATTTTTTTCTGCAATGCATTATAATTTTCAGTGTAAAAATCTTACATGGATTTCCTTAAATATATTCCTAGAAACTTGATATTTTGAATGGTATTTTTAAATTTTCATTTCCTAGTTGTTTTCTGTTAGTACAAAGAAATTTTTTATATTGACTTTATGTGCTATTTTGTTTATTAGTTCTAGTAGTTGCTTTATAGAGTCCTAAAGAGTTAGAATTTTCTATGTAAAAACTCATATTATTCCCTTCCAATCCGCATGCCTTTTGTTTCTTTATCTGCCTTATTGTACCTGTCAGGATCTCTGGCATGGTATTGAGCAAAAGTGGTATGAACAGACATCCTTGCTTTGTTCCCAATCTTAGAGGGAAGCTCATAATATTTCACCATTAAGTATGATGTTAACAGTAGATACTACTTTTTATCAGGTATTTCTAGTTTGCTGAGAGTCTTTAACATCAATGACATTGTTTTTGTTTTGCTTCCAATTGTATTAGTCTCTTTTTATTCTTTTGATAATGTCTTCCAGAGTTAACTACTTCTGTTTGTAGGTGATGAAATGTATAATGATCCACTTCACATTTGGTACTCTATGAATATGGTCTTTTCCTTTACTTCAACTTAGAATTAAGACTTGTAATTCTTGTTGTTGTTTTTTTTAATATACCAGTCCCAGAAGTAGTTTTCCCTGTAGAAGTTATCTGAACACAGTCTTATGCTTTCTATTTGTGGTCTACAACCAGCCTCTATCTTCTCCAGAACACTATAAGACAGACTTAGTTTAAATACATATTAAATTAAGAGGTATTCTCTCAAATAAGTTTAAATGCATTTTATTTTTAGGCAACCTACATGATATGGTTTTTTCTTTTTTAAAAAAAAAATGACTCCACTCCAAATAAATCAACATTAAAATAAATGAAGAGATCAAGATGACATCACCCAATTGTCCAAGTCCTGGTGTTGTGTGGATGTGTGAAAAGCAGCAGCCAGTTACGATGACAGGTGATAGATCTAAAGTAATTGCCATTTTGTTAACATTTTTTCATTTATAAACCATCCTTAAAGAAAATCATATATAGGGTCACACCATCCTCACAGTAGTCCAGCAGAGCAACCATGCCATCTGAATTCATGTTTTCACAAATAAAGAACTGGTAGTTTTGAATTAGCAAAGATGTGCTTGATTTGTCTGCAGCCTCTGTTATAAAAGGTTTACACTTTCTGATCCCTGTTCTTCAAGTTTGCCTTAGACTGATTTCCTATAATCTATGATATACTTTTCGTAGGCTTCATTTGTGAAGCTTGTTTTCTGTAAGTAATGGTTCCCGACAACATCAACACCAGTGATTACTGTGCTTTCAGTACCTTCGCCTTGGGGGCCTTCAACGAAGTCCATTTCCATCAATGGTACCTTCTGTCCTACTATTTTCTCCCTCACCTCCAGGCACAGCTCATTTGCAACCTCCTGAATCTTGTAGATGTCAGAGAACATCTCATCATGACTGATGAGGTCCAGATAGATAATATGACGACATCCAGAGAAAGAGAACAGCAGCCCTGGCTTAGCAGGAACCCAGAATTCAGAGCAAGAGCAATGCAGCTAGAGCAGCACTCAAGGGGAGGGAAAGCAGGTGGAAAAAGTGATATCAAATTTTGTAAATGCTTTTGCTGTATCTATTTCAATGGTCATATAATTTGTCTCTTTTATCCTGTTAATATGGTGAATTACCTTGATTGATCTTTATTTTTTTTTAAGATTTTTATTTTTTTATTTGAGAGAGCACACACGAACATGGGGAGGAGCAGATGGGGAGGGAAAAGATGGGGGAAAGAATCTCAAGCAGACTCCACACTGTGTGCAGAGCCCAACATGGTGCTTGATCTCACCACCCTGAGATCATGACCTGAGCCAAAACCAAGAGTTGGACGCTTAACCAACTGAGCCACCCAGGCACTGCTTGATTGATCTTTAAATGTTAACCTTACATTTCTGGGATAAACCCACCTGATCATCATTTGTATAACTGTAGATATTATAGACCTCATTTGCATATTTTATATATTGCTGGGATTGATCTGCTAATATTTCATTAAGGAGTTTTGTGTCTATGTTCATGAGGGATATTGGTTCATACTTCTCTTTTTGATATTATCTGTCAGGGTTAAGCTGGCTTCGCTTCTGAAAAAAATTTTTGTGCATGATTTATTATTTTGTCCTTTTATGTTTGCTCGAATTCTGCAGGGAAATATTCTGGGTATGGAGTTTTCTTTATCTCAAAGTTCCTAATTATAAATTCATTTTCCTTAATATATTTAGGGCAATTCATTTTTTCTATTGCTTCTTGTGTCATATTTAAGCTGTGCTTTGTGATAAACATGTCCATTTCATTTAAAGTTATCAAATTCATTAGTAAAAATTGATCATAATATTCTCTTATTTTTCTTTTGATATCTATAGGATCTGTAGTTATATCTCTCTTTCATCACTAACGTCAGTTATTTATGTTTTTCTTTCTTTTGTTCATCAGTATTCCTAGGATTCTGCCAATTTTAATAATCTTTTCAAATGATTAATTTATTAACTTTATTAATTTTGTTTTGTTTTATATATAAATTATTTCTGCTCTTATTCTTTCACTTATTTTCTTTGTTCTTTTTACTTACTTTGGATTTAATTTGTTCTTTTTTGAGCTCCTATAGGTGGACACTTAGATAACTGATGTTATATCTTTCTTCTTTACTCTTAAACATTTAAAACTATTAAGTTCTTCTACATACTGGTTTATTTGCATCCCACAAATTTTGATATGTTGTCCAGTTTGAAATATTTTTAAGTTTCTCTTGTGTTTTCTTCTTTTATCCATGGGTTATTTAAAACTGTGTTAATTTCCAGATATTTGGAGATTTTTCTTCCTAATTTCTATTGGTCTATTCATAAGGTAGGGGTCAGAGAACGTACTCTTCAAGATGTCAGTCTTTTAAATTTTATTATGACTTATTTTTTGACCCTGCATATGATCCATCTTGGTGAGCACACCATATGCACTTGTGCTCTGTTTCTAACCCTTTTATGTGTACTGCACTTCAATTCTGACACTACCTACCTAACCAGAATTAAGGTCAGACTCCAAGAGTTTAAAGACTTAGTCCTCCACAAGACTGCCCTTATTTCAGATGGCAGCCACAACTCTCAGGTCATCTGCACTTCTGACTGAACAGCTATAAATTTAGGGGTTTCCATAGCTCCCTCAGATTCAATAATTGGTTGTCATTCACTTAAAACACTATACTTAGGATCACAGTTTTATTATAAAGGTACAACTCAGGGACAGCCAAATGAAAGAGGTACATAGTCCAGAAGGGTCCTGGATAAGGGGGTTCCATGTTCTCTCCCCATGGAGTCACCCAACACATCAATGCTTTCACCATTCTGGAAGCTCTTCATGCTTTGGGTGTCCAGAGTATACTCTGAATCTCTCTTATTAGGAGCATACACATTTATGGTTAGTATGTCTTCTTGATTAATTAAGCCTCTTCTCATTATAAAATGTCTCTCTTTATCTGTCAAAATACTCCCTGATTTAAAGGTTATTTTATCTAATATTAATAAGTCTCACCAGTTTTTTATGTTTACTGTATTATTCATGGTATATCCCTTTCCACTGATTTATTTTCAATCAATTTCTTATATTCAGAATACTTCTCATGTGGCCAACTATTACATGTCTTTCTTTTTATCCAACATACTTTGCCTTTTGATTAGGGTGTTTAAGCCACTTTTATTTAATATAGTAATTGATATGATTGGGGTAGATTTATTATTTGCTATTTGCTTTCTGTTTTGCCTGTATGTTTCTGTTCCTGTTTCTTTTTTTATACCTTCTTTAATTCATTGACCACTATTTAGTTTCCACTTCACTGCAACGGCTTTGTAGCTCTATCTCTTTTTTGGTATTACTCTAAGGATTATTAAATGCATCCTTAACATATCACATTCCACTTAGAGTTAATAGTGTACTACTTTATATTTATAAAAAGTGTAAAAAACTTATTACTCTGTCTTTTGTGCTACTGTTTTCACATATTTTATATCTGGAAATGTTATAAACTCCATGACTCAATGTGCTTATGTGTTTATTAAATTTCAATGTGTTTGGGTTATATCACGTTTGCAGTTTTTCAATTTTATTTTCATGTTTTAAAACATAGTGTGGTAGATTTAAATGGCTGCAAATTCTACCAGATCTGGAATAATAGAACAAGGACAGACAAAGCAGTGAAGTAAAGAGCAACTGACAAGCTATATGATTTCTCTTGGGGTCTGTTTCTCTGTCAAAAAAATTGCCATGAGGATTAAAACCATTACAGTTAGTTTACACAGAAGCTGGAACTCAGTAAATGTTACTTTCTCTTTCCTTTAAAAAGTTGAATTTTCAGGCTAAGATATTTACAATTAACATCAATGTGAGCTATGTATTGTGAACCAAATAATAATAATGAAGCAAATGAAATACAGACAAACCAAGTAAGAACTCAAGGAAAATATTAATTTCTATTTATCTCAAGGTGCATGGTAAAAAGCATTTATTAATTGGATGAAGTAAAAATAATTACCCAAATGCCCTTACCTTAATAGAATTGATATTTTGTAGTTCTATTAACATATCAATAAGTAATTCTGCTCCCAAATAGAATGGCAAAACACAGGTACAGAGGAAACTATCCTGGCTGATAGGAAATGTTTTATACATATCCACTGCTTGTTTTAGAAGTATCTGCAGCTCCTGAGTAAAGTTCCAAAGGGCCCGACAGCAATTCTGAAGCAGAGTCCAATAGCCACCACGATGAGCAAGAACCTAAGACAAACACAACATTAAAAAAACCCCAAAGTTTCAAAAGTTAGAGATCTCTGAACAACTTCATCTTTCTGCAAAAATTATGTCAATAATAAAAAATAACACCATTTATTATGTGTCACTTATATCATTATCTCAGTTAATTCTAACAATAGCTCCTATGAAATAAGTGTGCACTAGTATTCTATTTAATTTACAGATAAGGAAACACAGGCATGGAGCTAACTTGCCCAGAGTCATGATCTCCTAAGTGGTTAGCTAAGATTTGCACACCAGCAGTCTGACTCCAACATTTCCATTGTTCTAGGTTCTGGGAATGTGGCAATTAGCAACGGTAACCAGGTCTGCCCTTGTGCTGCTTCAATTTATTAGTGGAGACCGAACACTAGGTAAGTGGACAAATGAAAACATAGTTTCAGGGAATAATAAGTATCATAAAGAAAAATAAAGCAGAAATGAGTCAGAATCTGACAAGCATGAAAGGATATGCCCTTTTTGATGGGGGTGGTCAGGAAAAAAGTCCTCTCTGAGGAGGTGACATGAGCAGAGACTTGAATATTGAGTTGAGCAAGTCATATGAAGGTTGGGGAGAGAGTGTTGGGAGGACAGCATTTGAAACTGAGGGAGCAGCAACTGCAAAGGATGGAGGATGAACTTGAGGGACGAGAAAGGAACAAGCTCAGTGCTTTCAAGATCACACAGAGGAGAGTGGACTGAATGAGAGCAAGATGAACTGAGTTCCAAGAAGTGAGCAGGACCCAGACCTTCCAGGGCCCTGAAGCTGGTGGAAAGGATAGGATGCGATGCTCATGGTCATGGGGGATGATGTGGGTTTACTTCACATTTTTCAAGAAAGCACCCTCTCCACAGAGAAAATGGGAACTCAAGTGTTCTAGAAAGGATAGATTTCCTCTCAACTCTTGAGATGTTTGAAGTATATGCCATTCCTGCAATGAGAAAAAGGAAACTAATTTCTTTGTAGCTAATGATTCTGATTCTAAGTTTAATAATGTAGCATATAATATTTAAGAAAAGAGAAAAGCATTTGAGAGAAGACACAATTTGTTTGTAGAAACAGGGGGTCAGGGGCCAGGAGCAGGATTTTCCTGTGGCCCAGAAAGAGTGTTCCCTGTGCTAGAGGGAATAAAGGGGTTTATGGTACCCCAGGCAGGAGCAAGACTCCAGAGAGGAACCACTGGTGTCACCACCATAGAAGTCCATGTACCATATGTGGCAAGAAAGTGGCAGAGGAGTATCTGAATATTCACAGAGATTGTGTAGACAAGGACAAAGGCCACCTCAGCTCCACACCAATGGATGGCTTATGACTAAAGCAGCTTACCCCTCTCCCTGACAACCTCACAATGTGTAAATCTTCAGCACTATGGCAGGCAAACCTCAAAAATGATTGATGTGAAACCCAGAAAATTTAGTTTCAAAGTTGAAACTAAAATTATGGATAGTAAGTAAATAAATACATCTTACATGCTCAAACTAATGGCCTGAGATTTATGTCTACTAATTTAGCAAATGAGAAGGACCACCTTACCATTGCTCTCCTGCAATATAAGAAGATTTTCATAAAATGATCCAATAGACTCAAATTTGCTGCTCGATCCTTTTCTTTAGCACTAAGACCTGACTGAGAGTCTGAATCATAAACTGTTTGTGTCTTGGATACATTTTCATCACTCATTCTGGAATTAACAAATGTGGAAAATTCTTCAGCATCTACAGTACAAAAATAAAGTATAACATTATTGAAGACAGAAAGTTCCAGAAGACACAGGTGATAAGCATCAAATGAGTAATTAAGATAAGAAACGCTATATAAATTTGGAGGAAGGATGGGATTATCATGGACACAATGAACCAAGGAAAAGTTTCTAGAGAAGGAGGCATCTAGATTAGGTCTTAAAGGGTGAACATGGTTTAGCTATGCAGAAAGACTATGGAGAACATCATTCTGGGCAAGGGTGATGGCCAAAGGAACAATGCAGAGGCAGGAATGTCATGTTTTCTGAGGGACCAATCACAGAATCCCACTTAATTTCCCCCTAAATAGTCCATTCCCAGGACACATACACTAGAAGGTGAGTAGCATCCCCTGGAGTTAGGCAGTGCAGCTACCATGTCCACTCATTATCTTGTTGGTGTGATATAAAAACACAGATTTCTCCTACCACAAACCTTGTCTTAGAACTTTGCATTAAATAATAAGTCTAAATAGCACAGTATTCTATTGGTGATTCCATGGGAGGTCTTAGGCAACTAGTTAAAAAAAAAACTCAAGCTATATATTACTATCTACATACAAAACTTGGACTCTGTGTCTAGGGAATTTACTTTCAAATACTTCAATATTCATAGTATAACATGAAGGTACCAGTTAAAGCCAATCTACACCCTAGAAGAAATCAGAAAGCATATCAAGTACCTCAAATATGAATCAACACTCCTGGGGCAGTTACCCAGCATATGAAGTATCCTGATCAGCAATAAGTTACACAGCACTTAAAATACCATTACTAAAAATTTACAAAAGAGGGTTTGTAATCGCATGAAGATATTAGAAATAAATCCTTATTTGTGAAATGAGTGGTATTCAAGATAGGTGATTGCTTAGGAATAGTGTCATCAGTTGTAGCACCCAGATCAAGAGCCATGTTCACTCGCATTTCACCACCCCCCTCAGTGAGTCTCCTGTCACCTGAGCAGATGACAAGAATATTGGCTGGTCCTGCCATTCAAACAAATATTATTGCATTAACCTTGGAGTAAGCTTTCATGGAAGGTGCTGGTTGGAGATCCTAAGGCAAGAGTAGACTCCCCTGAGTATAAAATCAGTACTATTAAACAGCTATAGGACAGTTTTCATGCCGGTTGCATCAGTATGTGTGGTGGAATTTGTTCTGAAACTTACTTCTGCTAAAATATAACACCTGATATCAAGTCTTTACCTATCTTGACAATAGGAGGCTACCAATATTTTAAAAAGAACGTTAGGGGTGCCTGGATGGCTTAGTCAGTTAAGTGTCTGACTCTTGATTTTGGTCCAGGTCATGATCTCAGGGTTTTGAGATCCATGCCCAGCATGGAGCCTGCTTAAGATTCTCTCTTCCTCTTCCTCTGCCCCTCCTCACCACTCTCTCCCTTTCTTAAATAAATAAATAAATAAATAAATAAATAAATAAATAAGACATTATATTTGGTGAACAGCCAAACTGGTTTAGGTTAGAATACACCATATATATTTCCAAACACATATCATAAAAATATAGAAAATTTTAAAAAACGAGAAAATAAGGATCTCCTACAAAATACCACAACTCAATTAAATTCCTGGGTCATTGGAAAATGATATCTGTACTTCTGTGTGTCTGTGGAGTGTGTGTGTGTGTGTTCATGTGTGTGTTGCATCAGTGAATAAGAATATAAAGGCAATTTGATAGTATATATCATAATTTTTTATTTTACCTGATGGTAAGTTGGCCTTTCTTTTTTTAGCTGTATGAAGGAAATCAAGTATCAGTTTATAGTTTTCTAGAGTCAATTTCGCCGTTGGTAATACTGTTCCTGAATTATACAGTGAGAACATATTAGGATCACATGATCGGAAACTGCAGGGGAGAAAATATCATTAAAAATATATATATAAACAAAATTGAATTGAATCTGTCAAATATAATCTACTTTAATTTTTAAATTATTTGTGAGTTAGTGTTTCCAAAATTTGGATCATAACATATTCTGGCACTTAACCAAAGCCAAACAATTTCCCATTAAATTTTAAAATTATACAATGTAATTTTGCTCTTAGGAATTTCAACATCAATATCTATTTCCCTGAAAGGGCCCTTGAAAATGGGAATGACGATCTACACTCATTCTGAGGACTCTGAAACAATAATTTATGTCAATTTAACCTGATTCAAACACAATTCAATGAAGATGCCTACTATAAAAAACAATGTGTCCACAATCAATGTTATTTCTTTTATAAAATAAGGTGTAAGCGTGCGGCGCCTGGGTGGCTCAGTCGTTAAGCGTCTGCCTTCAGCTCAGGTCATGATCCCAGGGTCCTGCTCAGCAGGAAGCCTGCTTCTCCCTCTCCCACTCCCCCTGCTTGTGTTCCCTCTCCCGTTGTGTCTCTCTCTGTCAAAAAAATAAATAAAAAATCTTTAAAAAAAATAAAAATAAAAAAATAAGGTGTAAGCAGTAAATAATCCTCCACCATAAATAAATAAATAAATAAATAAATAAATAAATAAATAAATAAATAAATGGAAAATACATACATACATAAATATTGAGTATGTTTTAATGGTTTTAGTAAAATTGAATTTAGCACCAAGTTAGCCTGATACAAATTTGGTCATTATCTAATTGCTATGCTATTAAGTAATCATGTCTGAATGGTCAGGCATGATTAGAATTTCAGAGAATTCTCAGTGTTCAGAGGAAATTTAAGAAGCCCATCCTATCTGAACCATTCTCCTCTCATGGCTTCATGAATGGGTTACTTTGCCAAAAGCCTTCCCCGTTGGTCAGGCAATCTAACTACTTCTTTTTTTTTTTTTATTTAATTTTATTTTATTATGTTAAGTTAGTCACCATACAATACATCATTAGTTTTTGATGTACTACTTCTTAAATGCAAATCTGGTCTAGCCTAAGGAAAGGGAACTATCTGGAGATGTTTTAATGAAGGTTCAATCTGGTAATGATTTTAACCAAAATTCTAAAGAAACAGAAACTGGTACCAAGTTCACCATGGATTTCACCTGCATATTTTATCACTGGATTATTGAAATAAATACCCTTTTAATTCGTACCCCTGTCACAGTCTCTCCTTCCTCCAATCCATTTGATATGTTGCTGCCAGAGAAATTTTTTATCATTGCCCTGCTCAAAAACCCTTAATAATCCCCCACTGTATATAAATTAAAGTTCAGATTTAGTAGTTAAAACCCTCCATGATCTGGTACTGATCTATTTTTTTAAATTATTTCATACCATTCCTTTTAATTTACCCTAGATTCTGGTCATACCATTTGAGGTTTTCATCTTGTGTTTCCTACCTGGGCTCTGATTCATGTGCTTCCAACCACCTGGAATACCTCTTTCCCTATCTGCACATTTCTAAATCTTGCCTATCCATCATGAACCAGGCCAAGTGGTCCCTCCCCATGAAAATTTTCCTGTGAGTTTCAGTCAGAGGAAAGACTTTTCCCAGGAACAAAGAAGATTTTGTGTATATTTCACCTTATACCATTATTTACAATTGTTCGTTAACACTTGTGATCCACCCTGCCAGACTCTAACTTGTATGTCCTGCTCATCTTTTCATGCCCCTTGTGTCTACCTTAGTACCTTGTATCTAACAGGCGCTCAGTTGTATTTTTTTTTTAATTAAAGACTCTACTCACCTTTTTAATGATTACATAGTATTTCATGTTATGTATTTATCTTCTATTTTAGCTCCCATAACACTTTAGCCAAAAACACTCAAGAACTCAAAAGTGTCTTCTGAATTAATGATATAAAGTGTACATTGTATGAGAAAATACAATCTGTGTTTATAGAGCCTTAAAATATACCTCAAAATGAAACAGCTTTGTCTAATACCTAATAGCTACAGTTATTACACAATTAATATTAAATTTCTCTTGAAATGATACTATCTCCTATACAGAAAGCTATATTAACAAACATATTCAAGACACGTGCAGATTAGTACTTCCTAAGTGCTTATATCCAGCACTTGTTTGGGAAAGATTCTGAGGCAAGAAATTAAGTAATATATCAATGCTCAGTAAAGAGAGAAGCACTCTGTAAACCTCTTTAAGTTATTATCAACATTGGATCCTTGACCATAACAAATAAAATCCATGCTCATGCTAAAAAAGTATCATTCGCTGATAACATTCTATACCTGACCACTGGATGTGAAGAGCCAAATTTCATCTTCATACGTTCCCCTAGCTTCGTTAAAAGCAGGTTGAAGTGTGCACTTGCCAGATACAGGTTCATCTGAGCTCTCCAGGGCATCTCCTCAAGAAATATTTGATGGAACCTCTTCCTTTTCACAAAACTTAATATTATAGGATTCAAGTTATCCACCAGGAATCGATAGGCAAGTTTTCTAACATCAGTTCTCTTATTTCTGCCAAGGAGAAACAAGTTTTGAAATTACACAAGCTTCCAGATATTTAATAATGAAGAATGATTCCAATTTGTATAAAATACACCAAGAAGTCACTTGACTGCCCTTATGCAAATGTTTCTGGCTTATTCATAATTTCCTTGGTGCTAAGAATGTGAAAGAGGGCAGTAGACAAGCCATGAGGATAAACAGTAAGGACAAAGATATACTATGTATTGTCTTCCATTCTCTCTGATGTCTGTGTCCTAAGCTCCAACCAGACAACTTTTCTTTTCCATAACCAAAAGGCCACTGAGGTTAGACAACTGAATTATAATATAATATTCACATTCATCCCCTAACTTCAATATTAAAAGAAAAATCATTTCTCTGTATTGTTCCTTAAGGAAAAAAACAATGGAGCAAAATTTTTTCCAGCATTAGACTACAGCAGAAATAAAATATCAATCAACTATAAATGAAATAACTTCATAAATCCATACTCAATATGCTCTGAAAAAAAACTAATTTCAAAATTTAGCTAATAGTTCATATTTTAAGTGAAGCATACATTCAGTTTGTTTAAAATTATTCCTATCAAAATCTCAAAGTCATCCAACTATTTTTATAGTTGCATAACTGTTTACATGGCATGATTTGATTTCTTCAAAGTACTTTTTTTTTTATGTTGACAATGCTGCTACCCCATTGGTCAGTGCCATTCTATCTGATTTATATTGCAGAAAGGAAAAAAAAAATCTCAATTGGTAAGTGAGAGTATCTTGCTTGCTTTAATAGATAACGTGTCTGAATCTGACGCAACGCGCGCACGCACACACACACACACACACACGAGAAGGAAAGGAAGGTGGATGGAAGGTCAAATCTCCTCAAAAGGCCCAGGAGAGTTTGACAGGACTAGCCACATCTTCCCTGCACTGAAGGTGAGAGTCCAGGGAGAGAAGTGACAGAGGATAGTCTTCCTCCACGAATCTTGTCGAGGTAGTAATAGACCCAAGGAGCTTGGAAGGGACCGAGAGCCAGCCCAGAGGGTAGAGAATGTTTCTTCTTTTACCACCTGAGTAGTTCCTAATGTGCAGGGTACTCCATAAGCAGCTCTGTGTCTCTACGAGCCACAGATGTGAGTGGACCCAGCAGCCAGAGAGGAAGTTCAAGAGGGACAGTCAGCATAAATAAATGCTCAGTGATATGGAACCATAAGAAGAAGACAGAAACCTGAATTAGGAAGATATTAAGGAATCCAGACACTATCATTGGTATATTCTAGCTTGAACAAATAAGTCAATATATTGACATTAACGGAAACAGGATTCTTACCATTATAAAAAAAAATTACACTTAGGGAAAGAGAAAACACTGGAAAGTATCTTGTGGTATGGAACTGAAACTGGACATATCAGTATGACCTTATTACAGTTTTAGATAGATACATAGATCTATTTAGGTGGACATAGCTATTTCCTAGTTTTGTCTGTTGAAAGGGCCTAGAAGCAAAGATACATCAGTAGCCTCCAGCACTTAGATTCTAAATACCAATTCCACTAAAAGGAATCAACTGGTTCCAGGGCTCGGACAGGGAAGGTACAAGATGAACATCTTGTGGTAAATAAGAAGAAGCTCAAAAAAATGATGGGGACATGTCAAAAAGACTAAAGAGCTAGGCTGAAAGAGCTCCGGATGGCCAAATCTGGAACAATTTGAGACTCAAAATAAATAATAATGTTAATTTGATAAAGGATATCCACAAAAACAAACCTACCACAAATATAATTCTTAATGATAAAATGTTGAAAGCTTGAAAGCTTTTCCTCTGAAATGGGAATCAGACAAAGGTACCCACTAATATCGTTTCTTTCAGCACTGAAATAGCGGGCTTAGCAAGAACAAAAAGGAAGATAAAGGCAGTGGGAGCAGGGGGGGAGTATAAGGATTGAAAATAAAGAAGTAAAGCAGCTGTCAATCATAGACAATACAATTGTATATTTATAAAATCCAAAATAACCTACAGATAAGGTATAAGAATTAATCAGTGAATTTATTAAGCCCACAGAGGACAAAGTCAATATACAAAAAATAATTCTATTTCTACATACCAGCAATAAACAATTAAAAATGAAATTCTAAAAAGATATTTCTAATAGCTTAAAAAATACCTAGGAATTAACCAAAGCAAAGACGTGCAAGACCTACTCACAGAAAATAGAAATTATAAGGATAATCTTACACTACCATATACTAAAAATTGTAAGGTACAGTTAAAATAGTGATAAGAAGGAAACATGTTAGCCTTCAATGTTTTCTGATTCAGAACAATCTCAACCAAATTTTCAACAAGTTTTTTGTATTTTTAAATTATCAAAATAATTTCTATTTTCCCCCATGAATTAATTCTAAATGTCTATTTAAGACTTTCAGATGTATAGGATCTTTTTGATTCTATCTTTTCAAAAATTGGTCTCTACTGTGTAAATCAATTATAGTAAAATGTGGTTTGTATGAGTCCAATATTTGAAATTTCTTGAGATTTGCCTTAGAGTCAATACTATAAATGTTCTATGTGTGCTTTAAAAAATAAATGCTTTTTAAAAAAATCCTCTAAAAAATAGGCATTTTCTAGTGGTTGGCTATTCACAATCTTTTTTCTCCTAAATTTAAAATCAGCTTGTCCATGTCCATCAAGATAATCCCAAAATTAAATGAGGTAAGTATCCTACAACTGTACATACTCTTACTGAAATATCTGTTCATGTTTTTTGATCATTTTTTTTACAATTTTATTTTTAATTGTCTTTTGCTCATTTTCTAATCAGACTGTTTGTTTTTATTATTCTTTTGAATTTTGAGAGGTCTTTATATATTCCAGATATAAGGTCTTTCTTGGATATGTGGTTTACAAATACTTCCCAGTATGTAGCTTGTCTTTTCATTCTTTTCACAGGGTCTTTCACAGAGCAAAAGTTTTAAATTTTGATGAGGACTGAGGTTGTATGGTAAGCCTATGTTTAATTTTATAAGAAATCTCACAGTCTTTTCCAGAGTGGCTGTATCTTTTCACATTCCCACCAGCAGTGTACGCATGACCCAGTATTTAGTGTTATCACTATTTTTTATTTTAGCCATTAAAATAGGCTTTAGTGATACCTTGTGGCTTTAATTTGCCTCTCTCTAATGGCTAATGATACTGAACATCTTTTTATGTGTTTGCCATCTGTATATAAGCAAAACTTTCAATATCTCTTCACAATATGACAATCCACACAGAAAACTTGTATCTATGAATAAATTATCAAGCCTATAGAAGATTGAATTGTTTACAAATCACTTAAGTTCCTATACAAAAAAATAGAAGCATTCAAAAATGTAATTTTAAAATATGATTTACATTAATACCAAAAAGCACCTCTTTGATGTAGCTAATAAAAGATGTATAACATCTTTACGGAAACTACCATAAAAACTTATTGGAAGACATAAGTACGTGGTCTATATACTAACAGAAAGAATCAATACGGGGGGTGGGAGGAACTTCTAAAACCAACCTATATAGTCAATTATATCTCTATCAAAATCATGAATTTTTTGTGTTACTTGACAAGCTATTCCAAACCACTCTGTGGAAGAATATCCAAGACTTGTGTGAACATGGAGAGATTTGATCTATCAGACAACAAGAATCAACTTAATGCCAGAGTAAGTATGATGGTGTGATATTGACCCACAAAAAGATAAACAGACTAGGACAGAAAAAAGATCTCAAACCTGTATATATGAAAACTTGCTAAATGACAAAAGAGACAGTGGTGGCAGAATAGACTACTTGATAAATGGCTACCAATGGCTACTTGGTAAATGGGGAGAGCTAGTTGGGTACCTATAACAAAACTACAAGAGATGGGGAGGGGGACTCTTCCTCTCATGATTCACAAAAATAAAATACAGTTAGATGGAACTCCTAAATCTGGGGCACCTGAGTGGCTCAGTTGGTTAAGTGACTGCCTTCGGCTCAGCTCATGATCTCAGAGTCCTAAGATCGAGGCCCACGTCAGGCTCTGCTCAGTGGACAGCCTGCTTCTCCCTCTCCCTCTGCCCCTCCCCCTCGCTTGTGCTCTGTCTCTCTCTCAAATAAATAAAATCTCAAAAAGAAAAAGAAACTCCTAAATGCGAAAATCTAAAATTTAAATTCATGAATATACCTTTACTATCTTGTTCAAAAACAACGAGAAATGGTGATACATTTTGCTCCATTAAAAATTACAACTTTTGATTTTAAAAAGGAAACCTTTAAAATGTAAATAGATGAGCCCAAACTTGGAAAAGCAATAGTATCCAAACTTCTAAAAATAAATGAGAAAACAACAAAAGTTTTTAAATGTACAAAGGATCTAAACAAAAAGTGCTGAGAACAGAAAAACCCTAGGGTCTAATAAAAACATGAAAAGATGCCTAAACTCATTACTAATTAAATAAATAAAAATTAAAATAATAATGACATAAAATTTCACAACTCAACAGTCCATAAAAATTCAAAAATTTGATAATATCGAGTGTTGGTAAAGATGCTGAATAATGGAAACTTGACACACCACTGATGAAAATTTAAGAGCAACTTAGCAATAACTAATAATGTGAAAAATGTTCATATCTGGGGAACTATACTCTTCAATCAATGAGAGATGAAGAATACAATAAATGAGATTAGAAACAGGTTTGATGCAATGAACAGCAGGCTGGAAAAAGAAGAGGAATGAATTAGTGACCTAGAAGACAAAATAATGGAAAATAATGAAGCTGAACAAAAGACAGAAAGAAGAATTATACAACACAAGAATAGACTTAGGGAACTCAGTGACTCCGTCAAATGTAATAACACTCATATCACAGAAGTCTCAGAAGAAGAGAGAGAAAGGCTGGCAGAAGATTTATTTCAAGAAATAATAGCAGAAAACTTTCCTAATCTGAGGAAGGAAACAGACATCCAGATATAGGAGGCACAGAGAAACCCCATCAAAATCAACCAAAGCAGGCCAACACCAAGACATATTGTAATTAAATCTGCAAAATATAGTAATAAAGAAAAAACCTTAAAAGCAGCAAGATAAAAGAAGTCCTCAACTTACACAGGAAAGTCCATAAGACTACCCAGAAATTTCTCAAAAGAAACTTGGCAAGCCAGAAGGGGGTGACATGATATATTCAAAGTACTGAATAAGAAAAATCTGCAGCCAAGAATACTCTATCCAGCAAGGCTATCATATCAGAATAGAGGGAGAAATAAAAAGTTTCCCAGACAAACAAAAACTAAAGGAGTTCATGAGCACTAAACCAGCGCTGCAAGAAATATTAAAGGGGACTCTTTTGAGTAGAAAGGAGAGACCAAAAGTGACAAAGACAAGATAGGATCAGAGAAAATCTCCAGAAATGACAAAACAAGAAATAAAATGGCAATAACTACATACCTATCAATAATTACTTTGAATGTAAGTGGACTAAACAAGACCCATCTATATGTTGGCCATAAAAGACTCATTTTAGACCTAAAGACACCCGCAGATTGAAAGTGAGGGGGTGGAGAAACATTTATCACGCAATTGGATGCCAAAAGAAAGTCAGAGTAGCAATACTTATATCAGACAAACTAGACTCTCTGTTTTGTATTGTTTTTTTCCTGCTTTGTTATTTAGGGTAGTACTGGCCTCATGGAATGATTTTGAATGTGTTCCCTCTATTCTATTATTTGTAAGATTTTGATAAAGATTGTCATTAATTATTTTTCTTAAATGCTTGGTAGAATTCACCAATGAAACCAGGTGATCTAGAACTTTTCTGTGCTGGGAGCTTTTTGATTCCTAATTCAACTTTCATTCTTGTTATTGGTCTAAGAAGACGTCCTACTTCAAGATTCATGATTCAATCTTGGTAACTTGCTTGTTTTTAGGATTATCTGGGTTTTTTCCTAAGTTATCTGATTTCTTAGCACGTAACTGTTTCTTTTTTTTTTAAGATTTTATTTATTTATTTGACAGAGAAATAGAGAAAGAGCACAAGTAGGCAGAGTGGCAGGCAGAGGGAGAGGGAGAAGCAGGCTCTCCGCTGAGCAGGGAGCCAGACGTGGGGCTCAATCCCAGGACCCCAGGATCATGACCTGAGCTGAAGGCAGAGGCTTAACTGACTGAGCCACCCAGGCACCCCTGTACATAATTGTTTCTAATAATCTGTTACCATACTATGTATTTTTGTGGTTATCTGTTCTATTTTTTTTCTCTTCTGTTTCTCATTTTGGTTTTTGAGGCTTCTCTCTCTTTTTTTTCTTAGTTGATGTAGTTAGAGCACTGCCAATTTTGTTTATTTTTTTGGAAAAACTGGTCATTACTTTCAATTTTATGTTATTGCTTATCCTGGTCTCTATTTTATTTATTTCTGATTTTTCTTTGTTATTTCCTTCCTCTGCTAAATTTCAGCTAAGTTTCTTCTTTTTCTAGTTCCTTGTGGTTTAATGTTGTTTATTTGAACTTGTTTTCTTAATACAAGCATTTATAGCATAAAAAAGTCATAATTTAAATCAAGAAAATAAAGCAATAATCAAACAATAGTAGGCAAATGCAAAGTGAGAGTGGTTCTATTAATATGTACATGTTGCTCTTAAAATCCAAATCACTAAACAGATAAAGACATTTTATGTATATAATGAAGATAAGATATAAAGAATATATAAGAATCATAAGTTCCTACTCATAAAAATAGAAGCTAAACATTTTACCACGATAAGCTTTATGGTTTCAGTTTTTTTGAATAAGAACGTAAGGACCACCAATAATGAAAAGTAATTTATGAACTGGTCTTTTAACCACCCTATCTAAACCACTCCTGCCACCACTTCCACCCAAGGCCAGTTACTCTATAGCCTATCATCCTGTTCACTTATTTTATAAAATGTATCAAAATTTTACCCTGTCTTGTTTATTTGTGGATTTACTTATTTACTGTGCTCCTGTCATTAGTATGTAAGTTCCCCAAGGGCAGTGATCTTATCTATCTAGTCCACCACTATATCCCTAGTTCCCAAAATAATGCCAACCACATAGTAACATTTACTGAATTAATAAATCAGTCAATACCTTTCATGTTCCACCATTTCAGAAAAAGATGGATTTTTGGAAAAAAATTCTCTTAGAGTTTCCTTTCTTTTACTTCTTTTTCTTGGCAACAGTTCTATAGTCTTAATAGGAGAGATGACAAAAATGTTACAAATTAAATCTAAACTCTGAACACAATACAATTTATTCATACTCTAATGCTTATCTCTTGACATTGAAATACAGTGATTTCTTTATACCCCTCAATTAAAATTACTATCAAAAGCAACAGGGGCGCCTGGGTGGCTCAGTCATTAGGCGTCTGCCATAGGCTCAGGTCATGATCCCAGAGTCCTGGGATCCAGCCCCGCATCGGGCTCCCTGCTCAGCGGGGAGCCTGCTTCTCCCGCTCCAGCTCCCCCCCGGCTTGTGTTCTCTTTCTCGCTGTGTCTCTCTCTGTCAAATAAATAAATAAAATCTTTAAAAAAAAAAAAGAAACAAAAAAATTTATGATTATAAAAATATCCATGTGATAACTTAAGAATTATAATGTACTGGGACACCTGGGTGGCTCGGTCGGTTAAGTGTCCAACTCTTGATTTTGGCTCAGATCATGATCTCAGGATTGTGAGATTGAGCCCCAAGTCAGGCTCCACATGGAGCCTGCTTAAGATTCTCTTTCTCCCTCTCCCTCTGCCTCTCCACCTCTGCACTTATACATGCATGCCCGCACTCTTTTTCTCTCTCAAAAAAAAAATATATATATAATTTACTGTGTAATAATAAAATTGTCTGTTGATATTTCCTTCTGTTTCATATTATAATAAATTATAATGCAGCCAATCATCTTTAGATACATGAATCTCTTATTTCATTAACTTAAAAATCAAAACTCGTAAGACATTTACCCTTCCAATCTCCATTACTGCAGCTTTGAACTTCTTCAAAGGTTTGGTTGTCTTTTTACACAAAACATTATCCTTATATTTCATTCTTCTTATTCCAAGTAGGGACTCATTCCTCCTAATACAAAAAGATAAAGTCAGTTAAAAGGATCTGTAAGAATTTGCAAAACTATACCAAAGCAATAAATCTTTAATGAATGTTGTCACTGAAATGGTATGAGAAGAATATCCAAAATTATTTGTGTCTCATGCATAAATAAGATTGTGATATTCCTAATAATCAAGGAATAGCTGGCCTCTTGAAAGAGCAAAATGTAAATCATACCATAAAATGTGATGAGAGCTGACGTGTGACATACGAAAAAAAGAATTGGATTGAAAATAAAACATGAACATGTCCCATTAAAACTGAAAACATAATTATGTAAGAGTGACCCTGGACAAGCTATCTTGCTTGCAACAGATTTCAGTCTCTTTGGTTCCATCATGTCCAGGCTCCTAGCCACTATCACCTTCTGGATACCAACAGGTGCTAAGCATTTTGTATACCTACAAAAACTTTTCCCTTTCCCCAATCACTTGTTGAAGTTCTTAATCTCATTTTTTTCAATCTGCCATGGACCCCTATGGTAATTCTTCAAATACTGTGAAGTCTCTTATTATCCCTCCTTCTACTGATACTTATCATTTATTTTCCCTGCAATTTATATATTTTCTAAAATTTATATTTCTTTGAGTAAGTACTTGCTAATACCAGCAAATCCCTGCTTTCATTGGGGTGCCTGAGTGGCTCAGTCGGTTAAGTGGCTAGGAGCCTGGACATATTGGTTAAGCGCCCAACTCTCAGTTTGGGCTCAGGTCATGATCTCAGGGTCCTGGGATTGAGCCCCAAGTCAGTGCAGAGTCTGCTTGTCCCTCTCCCTCCCTCTCTGTTTCTCTCTCCACTCGTACTCTCTCTCTCTCAAGTAAATAAAATAAAATCTTAAAGAAAAAAAACAAACAACCCTGCTATCACATGATAAATGGGGTCCAAAACCTTAAATTGAATAAAATGTAGGGTCACATCAATACAAGGCTAATGAAAAGACTGGGTGAGTCTGGATAGCTAGTTACACTGGAGGTGGCGATCCACCCTCTACAACTTACATTTTGAAACTGGTTGCCTGCCGTTTTCTAAGCAGGTTGGTCTCTTCCCTACCTCTCCTGACTCTCCCACCCCCCAGAATGCTTGAGCTGGTTGCTGTTATGGCAGAAAGAGATGGGAAGGAGAGGAGGTCACAGATAAACACTTGCCATCCTCCTATCCTCTTAACATTCGCCTCCATGCTCTGAAGAACTCTCACCTCCTGAATCAATTAAACTCCTCCACTTCTCAACCTCTTCACAGAATTCTTCCTCCTAGCCTTTTATTTTGTTTATGGTATGTTATGAAAATGGTATTTTAAAATTTTTATGTAGTCAATGCTATCGATCTTTGATTTCATGGCTTATTCACTGTTTTGATTACTTATATTACTACCTTTTTCTAACGTGAAACATTGAATCCCAATAGCTATCTGCCTATTATTTCACAAACAGAACTCTGTTATACTTTATCTGATAATACAAATCTCTCTTTTGCTCTTTTTCATTTTTCAAATATTTTTCATTATTCTACACCATTCCATAAAGCTAACATGATTGGAGTTACATTAAGCCAACAAATTAATTTGAAGATAATAGAAATTACAGTAGTCCATCTGCCCATCAAGTGCATTACAAGTAATGCACTACGTCTCCATTTATTCAAGTCATTTTTAAAAATATATCTTAGTAAAAATGTTTGGTCTTCTTTTATTAGCCTAAGTCCCCTCACAAATCCTGATAAATTTAATCCTATGCTTCATAGAAATGGGATCATTTTTCCATTATTCTTTCTAGTTTATATAGGAAAGCTATTGGTTTTGTAGCTAGCTATCCTGTGGAATTCTACTGTTATTTCTGATAGTTATCAGTCAATTAGCTTAAGTTTAAAAAAAAAATTATTATTTGCAAATACCAATCATTTTATCTCCCTTTCAGAGTATTTCACTGTGGAATTCATTTGACAAACATTTTTGAGACCCTATTATGTGATAATCACATGAATTCTAATCCTAATTTCTATTTCTTATTTTAATGCACTGGCAAAAATTTTCAGAACAATATTAAATGATAGAGGGAAAAATAAGTTTCCTTATTATAAAGCTTAACATAAAATATTCTTCTAATCCTAGTTTGCCAAGAATGGTTGTTGAATTTCACCACATGACTTTTTAGCATTTACTATAGGCTCCTTTGCCTACCAGTAATAATTACATTTCCAGATTTCCTACTATATTTATATTGATAATAAGATCTACATTTTCAACACTGAATTTACAAGCTATTTTATGAATTTTTGTTTCTATATACTGCTAAGACTGATTCATAATTTTCTATTTTTTTAATTCTTTTTATAAACCTGTTAACAGAGACTCCTGTGATAAATTTACTAGCAAACTTTATACCCATGTACTGAAATAGCTTTATGTAAAGTAAAACTTATTTGGTTCCTTTAAATATGAAAGAACTAGCCTTAAAAAAAATCTGAGCCATTCAAATTCTTTTTAATACTTCAATTTTTATAATTTAAATTTTTCCAGATTATCATCACTTTCAACTAGAAATTTCAAATTTATTCATATTAAATTATATATGCTGCTATCTAATGTTTGTTTAACCCCTTCCAAATTTAGAATTATTACTTCTTTGAATTACTTATATTTCACTTTTTCTTATTATGCTGGAAACTCACCTAATTTATTAATATCTTCAGAGAACCAGTTCTAGCAGTTATCAATTATTTTTTTTTTAAGAGAGTGAGCACGAGCAGGGGTGGGGGTACAGAGGGAGAGGAAGAGACAGAATCTCAAGCAGCCTCCCCGCCCAGCATGGAACCATTCAGGGGCTCAATCTTACAACCCTGAGACCGTGACCTGATCTGAAATCAAGAGTCCGAAGCTTAACTGACTGAGCCACCCAGGTGGCACCTTCAATTAAATGATTTTAAAACCAAGTTATAATTGTTTAATTTCAACTTGTATTTTTATTTTCTTTTTTCTGCTTTCTTAGATCAATTTTATTTTTCTAATTGCTCGAGTTCAATAAAAATTCATTTGATTTTATTTTTCTTATTTAGTAATACAGGCTTCTAAAGCTAAGAATTTCTAATTGCTGTTTTGAGCAAATTTGATACTAGGGTTTCTCATCATCATTACTTTCAAAAGTCTCTATACTTTTGGTTAGATTTCTTTTTTGATCCAATAATTATATATATGGCAGTAATGTATTTTGTTATAAAATTTCAGCTTTATTACACTGTAAGAGAATGTGGTCTTTACAAATTTTAGTCTAGGTTATGTACTGAGCCCTATTTTGCAGCTTAAATACTACTTTTTAAAAAATTTAATGAGTGCTTTAAAGAGTGTTTAGTCTCAATTGGCTATATATATTAAATTAATCTTATTAATTATATATATTTTCTGTGTCCTTTTTATTTCTTTTTAAACTAGCATGTTAAACTCTCTCAATATTATTATATTTTGTCAAATCAGCCTTGTCTTTTCAGCAGTTATTTCCATATACATGGATTTTTGTTATGTAAAACATGAAAATTCATGAAATATCTTCATTGTGATTTATAAGCATTATTGGTAGAATCACCCACTTTGAATGTGAAAAGGTAGAATTGAAAATAAGTAACAAAGAGATTGTTCTTTAAATGTTACCAGGACAACTGATAAACTGGGGAACCTAAAGTTTAATTTAAATCCCCATACCAAAATAAATTCCATATGGATTAAAACATTAAATATAAATCATGAAACCATAAAAGTGGAAGAGAATACAGCTGCACATTTGCCTGTTGCAGAATACTTTCTTTGTGTAAAAATATGTTAAGCATACGAACATAAAAAGAAAATAGATATTACTATCAAGGTAGAAATCAAGGTGTTCCATCTGCTCCTCCTCTATATTCCCTGATTTAGAGAAGAGCATCCTAAAACATCTGCTCAGCCTAGAAAATTGAAATCATTACCTTTGTTTTGAACTCAGTCATACTGCTCAATCTCCAACCTTGAGTCTTTTGTTACACCACTGGGTTAATGCTTCTAAGCCACTCACTCTGCTTTCCTCTTTCAGAATATCTATTATTCTTACGTTGGACCTCCACAGTCAGCCCTCCAAATTTCACTGCACACCAAAAGTGTCTTCTGCTTCTCTCTGGTATTAAGAATGTGATTTACAGCTTCCAGACTTCTAATCTCAGCTACGGTCTTTTTAGTTTAATAGCACTTTCTGTCTAATTCTCTGAATACTATAACCTGTTTCATTTGATAAAAGCAATTTCTTCCTTTATCATTTGAGAATATGAAGTACATATAGTCCAAGCTTTTGTTCTAATAAATGAAGTGCCTGTTTTAGGAAGAATGTTTTTCTATATGTTTTTATGAGAATGTTTCTCTTTTGCTGCCATTTTTTAAATAGACCTCATGTGATTGATGTTTCTTTTTACTAAAATGAGAGATAGGTCTATGCCCAATGGTGAAAGAAAAGCCCAGTTGTTGGAAGAAAATGTTTGTTTGTTTGTTTGTTTACATACACAGACACAAATCCTCACTATCTCCTTGGTGGCTGTTTACCCCACCCTAGGTGTATACCCCATCCTCTCTTTCATCCACCTTATATATCTTAAAGTAACAATGTTACCTATCTTTTAAAATTGTAAATATTAATAAAATATATATTACAAATACCTTTTCAAGAAGTCATAAACAGGATTTGTTATCTCCACCATAAGATGAAATTTTTCATCATTCATACATTTTAGCATCACTTGCGTAAAGAATTCTAGGAATCTAGGTCTCTGCTTAAATTTCATAACTGTGAAAACAAAGAAGTGTAGCAGTAAATGTGGCAAGAACTCCTGTCTTTCTAAGATCAAATAATCCTTTATAGTCTATATTTATTTTTCCAAATATCTCAGTGTTGAAAAAGAGTCCATAAAAGTTAACTCTAAATATGACAAGTTAGGGATCATAAGGGACCAAAATCTTTCCAGATTTTAAATCACATTACTGGACAGTCAATATTCTGCATTATTCTGAATGGGCAAGAATGGTCCCAGGGTCCTGGGATCGAGCCCCACTTACCTTCTAGGTAAGAGCCTAGAACGGTGAAAGCTTTCAGACATGACAGAACCCACAGAATAAATGACCTTCAAAACTTGAGTGAACAGCAACCACACATTCAGGTCACCTACCTTCTTTTACAGCGCCTTTGACCGACCAGTTTAAAACAACAGGGTAAAGAAATATAGGGTCCTCTGCTCCTGACAGTTCAGCTGTAGCATCTAAGGTTTAAAAAATTAGTAAGTTGTAGGTTCCATGTAGCATGAATTACCAAAAATGAAAATTCTTTGGAAGGAACAAAACATAGGAAAATGCTCAAGTATTCATTCTAAATTATGTGCCTTCAAAATGTCAACTATATCATTATATTTTGGAGTTTAAAAAATTCAGTGATCTCAATTATTTTCCTTTCATTTTAACCCCTAAAAGCCAAGGAGTCCACCACCAAATAGGTGAAGAGTGTCCAGGGCATGAGTCTCTCATATTCAATAGCTGTCATCTATCAGCAAACCCCAGACTCCGAAACCTACCAATTATGTTAACTTGATCTTTACAAAATTACCTTTAAAAGACAGTAAAGTACAGAATAATGGACAGCCCAGCCCCTGGAGCCAGGCTGTCTGGGTTCAAATTCTAACACAGACGCTTTTTAGTTATGAGACCTTGGGAAGTTACTCAAAATCTCTGTGCCTCAGTTTATCTTTTTTTTTTTTAAATAAAGATTTTATTTATTTGACAGAGAGAGACACAGCGAGAGAGGGAACACAAGCAGGGGGAGTGGGGGAGGGAGAAGCAGGCTTCCTGCGAAGCAGGGAGCCCGATGCGGGGCTCGATTCCAGGACCCTGGGACCATGACCTGAGCCAAAGGCAAGACGCTCAATGACTGAGCCACCCAGGAGCCCCTCAGTTTCTTTATCTTTAAAATGAGGATAACAGTACCTTCCTCATATGGTTCTTATATAAGGGTTATATGTATATGTATAAAACACTTAACATAGTTCCTGGCACACAGAAAGCACAGTATAAAACTATTATTTTTATTACTGTTTTGTTATTAAATCTATTGTTTAGCTAGTAACATTATGTTGTTTTTCTTAGTAAAATGTTTTTATTGATAATATGAAAATAATTCACATTTCTAAAACACTTTACATTTTGGGGCACCTGGGTGGCTCAGTCAGTTAAACATCTGCCTTCAGCTCAGTCATGATCTCAGGGTCCTGGGATTGAGCCTGCTCAGTGGGGAGTCCGCTTTCTCCCTCTGCCTCCTTCCCTGGGCTCTCTCTCTCTCTCTCCCCCATGTGAATAAATAAAATCTTTAAAAACATAAATCAGGGTACCTGGGTGGCTCAATGGGTTGAGCATCGTCCTTTGGCTCAGGTCATAATCCCGGAGTCCTGGGATTGAGTCCCTCATCAGGCTCCCTGCTCAATGGGGAGCCTGGTTCTCTGCCCCTCCCCTGGCTCCTGTTCTCTCTCTCTCACTCTCTCTCTCTCAAATAAATAAAATCTTTAAAAAAATAAATCAATAAAAAATAAAACACTTTACATTTTAAAGAATGTTTAACAAGACAATCACACCTTTCCCAAAGCTAGGTTTACTGGTTATGTGACTAATAGAGCATTGGGTTCAATTCATAAATTCAACTTGAAACAGACCTGGAACATACTGAGAGAGAGAGAGAGAGAGAGGGAGAGAGAGAGAGAGCTATCCAGGTTAGGGAATTCTGAACCCAGATATATCTGAGGCACACAATAAGAGAGGTGAAGTAGGGACACCAAATTCTATGAGTGGAGTCAGCTCCAGAAAGGCTGAGGGGCCAAAAGTGGAACCTCTGACTTGAGAAAAATTTAGAGAGAAAAGGTACTCTCTTGTTCTTCTAGAATATTTGAAGTACCTGCTTTTAAAAAGTGTGATAATATTTATCATCACCAGAAACTAAATCAATTTCTTAAGCAGATTTCCAAACTGCAAACTCCAAAATTCCAATCACTGTGTTAACATTGGTCCATTATGAAATTACCATTTGGCACAATGACCTAAAATTAAACTACTCTTTCACTTGAGTAGACCGCGGTTCAAATCACTTACGCATTAACACCCTCCACGCTATCCTTTTATTTCTCAGTTACATTTTTGCCTTTAAAGTAGTGATTCTCAATTTTGTGTCCTCCTCTCCAATATATGTGGCAACATTTGCCTTCCACGTGATTGTCGCAGCTGGCAGGATGGTGTGCCATGTATCTATAGGTAGAGGCCAGGGATGCTGCTCAACATCCTATGGTACCCCACAGCAAAGAATTAGCTGGCCCAAATTGGCCATAGTGCCGAGGATGAGAAACCCTGCTTTAGAATCAGAAGATTTAGGCTCAAAAACAAGCCAGCTATGTAATCCTAAATAAATCACTTAATCTTTATGAACCAGATGAGGTGGGGGGGGGATGGGGGCAGTGGTTAATAATCCGTTATTAACAGAGTATTGTTAGGATTACTGGCATAATGTAAAAGCACCTTAAAGGATTTACCAAATGTTAATCTCATCTTAATCCTTTTAACAAAATATTTTCTGATTTTAAAAAGCATAACACTAAACAGAAGTCTCTAGAAAGGAAAAAAAAATGACTACATTGCTTTGTCAGTTTGAGTAGGTGTGTCTCCAACAAGGCCAGCTGTTCATTCATTTTTTCAGGTAATAATATCTGCTGTGGCTTCTTCAGCTTGGAAGACTTCTTAGAAGAACCCTAAAAACATTGGTTAAGTGTAAGAATGTACCTCAACATGTTTCAACAACTGTCACTTTCAAGTAATAATCTTTAAATTATTATTTCATACTTTGATGCTTGGTAGACAAAACTATGATCTACATGGCCAAGTGATATAAATTAATAATAGTAATAGTCATTTCATTCTAACTAAATGATAAACATCATACTCAGTGTTTTATATAAGTTGGCCAAAATATTTCTTCTCTTCCCTTCTCCCTTCCTTCCAGTAACTTCCACCCCCCCTAACTAGCACCACCCCCTTCACCTAATACATACACTCTTCTGAAAGCAGATGAGGGTCGAACTCTAAAAAATCCTCAAAAGAAAATTCCCAGCCTGCCCTCAGCAATGTATTCCTTTTTCATTTTTCTTTTTTCCTTTCTTTTTCCCTGAGGAGCTTCTTTACCACTAAGCTAATTGCCTCTGCTGCTTTGCCTTTCAGTGAAACATAACAAGATCGGCAATTAGTGGATTAAGCATAGACAGGTCTGTGCTCAGGCTCCCCACCATGTTTTCAACAGTCTGAGCCTGAGAACTGAATGTGTTAATGTCTCCTGTTCTCCAAAAAAACAAAAAAACGAAAAACAAAAAAAACCCTCCCAAGCCCCTATAGGCTTAAAGGGACCTTGAGTGGCTATAAGGAGTTCTGACTCCTATAAATTCGGTATTAGCTTCTCAGTCCCTATAGTCTTAGAAAGAAGTAGCATGACCTTCTGCTGGGCTTGAGGCTCCATGGAAAGAGGCAAGGAGTCCTGTCCTACAATGATGTAAAGGAACAGGGTTGTGAGTCAAGGCCTGGGTGACATAAACGGCCCAGCTGATGGACTCTGAGAGTGAACACACTTGGTGAAAAAGCCCTCAAATTGCATCCAGCTTAATCAAAACTCTCTCTAGACAAAATAACCCCCACCCCCCAAAAAGGATTATGGCTAAAAAAAAAAAAAATGCATCCAGTAAAACAGTGGTGATTTTTGAAGCTTTTTGCAGCAAGCAAACACTTAACATATAATTCAGCATATAAAAGAGACAGAAATGGGGCTATCCCAACGGAAACAGAGTCCAGGAGTGATAGTCTCTACCCCCACCCCAGTCAGTGAAGGGGCTTCAAGTGATTCCTAGTGCTCCTCAGAAACCCAATAAACAAGGCAGCATTTTATAATTTGATCCACAAAAACACATAACCACGTGGTCTCAAGAAAAGGCAATAAAACAGGTTCTATAAGACCCATGCTTGGGAGGCAGATATTAAAAAGCAGTCTCAGACATTAGCAGTCTCATAAAGAAGACAATTTAGGTGTCACAATGAGTTTAGGAAAAATCTACTGTGAACAAAGTAAAAAGCTCTGACATGTATTTACTACATTTTATAACCCGCCCAGAATAATAAAATCTTCAATTTGGTAGAGACTTTAGAGGGCTTTGAGTTCCAAGTTCAGCTGGGCGTAGGAAGCTATCAATGCCTGACTAATGATCAGTACTGGTGAGAGGGGGGCTCTTCAGTATTCTAGCAGGAATTCCTTTAAATAAGGAAGGTCTTCACTATATATTACTTTTTGTTTATATAAATATGACAAATTTAAAACTGATCAATAGTCTAACACATTTGCTAATACTATATGACCCTACAAAGACTCAAATAAGTATATGTTTTAAGATGAGAAGCAAAAATCAATTACCTCCTCTTGCATTTCTTCTTGGTCAGACACACCAAAAAGAGATTTGCAAACTGATGTGATGTCCAACATCTTTTTTCCATAATTTATAATCATTACTGCCAGGTCATATTCTTTCCATGAACGCAGAATCTAATCAAAAATATTTATTAATTACCCCTGTTGGAAACATTTGTCTATTTTCAAGTGTCATCGACCATCTTTCATAAATTCACAAGTCCCATTAATATTTTGAGTCTAAGAATTCCCCTGATTTTGTTAAAGAAATTGGAAATTTACCTCCAGATCCTATTTCCCTACAATTAAAACTGCATGATTCCACTGCTTTAAATAAAGGACAAATAACAAGATTATCTGATCAATTATGAATTCCCCATATTTCTGGGACATATAGCCATACATGTTTTGGTGTAGGAAGTTAACAATTAAGAAAATATTTCCACTTAGAAGATCCATTTTAAAACAAAATCATTCTAAAAAGGCCATATAACTACCACCTCCTGTCTTGAGTTGCTTTCTATGTGAAATGCTACATTACTGACATCATAATGTCTTTAGTTGGGGGGGGGTTATATCAGTAAATGATTTAAAAGATATTCTGGCAGTGGACTAGACTAGAGATGAGCTGTTTTGGGCAGATTCTCTGTGAACCCTAGGGGAAACAGACACTGCAACCATAAAAAGGGGAGCCCCTCTCATCCACAATTCGTTACTAATCACTATTCTTCGGCCTTCTCTTGCCAGGCCCTTGCCTACCTCTCTAGAGTACACCACTCATTTCCTTGTACTTCAAACTTACAAAATACTGAGCCGAATATAAATTCTGACACTTGCCATGGTTTCAGGACTTCATGCCTTCGTACAGCTGAGGCATTTCTCAGAACAACTTGCCCCCCTTATTTATGTAGCTTTACCTGGTCATGAAAACCTGGGCTCCAGCATCGACAGGAAAAGTTTCCCAGGCCAGCAATCTAATTTGCATATACCCTGCTGTAGTGAAGCATCATATGAAGGGGACGCATTCATGGTGAACCACATAGGGTAATTCTTTAAGAGTCTAAATAAGCTTGTAGGGATTTGTTAGATGTAGGTGTGTTCTGTCGAGCTGAATAACTTAGTATTTAAGATAAGTAACAACTGTTACTTCCCATGCAGGGAAAGGATATATACGTGACTAGTTGCATAAATCTGGTAATACCTACCTGATCCAAAGTGCTGAGAACTGGAAATATTTCTGTGGAACCAGGCAATAGCATTAAACTAAGCTGACTGTGGAAAAGAATGTAGGTAGGAAAATGGTGAAATAAAGTTTAAAAAGGTAGATGGGATTAGGTCAAACAGGGCCTTGAATGCCAGGCAAAACAGCCCAGTCTCATTATAAAATTGATATGAGAGAGAGTATGTTTTATTAGAAAGCCGAAATGAGCAAATACTTCCTCTCCTTTCAACTTTGCTTTCTGACATACTTGGGCCCAAGGCTTGGAGAGAAGTAGAGAGAACTGTGCAATCTTTTCCCCTCGTTTTAATATGCCAGTAGTAAATGATAAAGAATTTCTCCAATCAGCAGAAAAATAGAGAACCAATTCTACTCAACACACCAAATGGTGAACAGAAACAAAAAGACCATGCCAAATGTTTAGCATAATAATTTTTAAACAATGCTAAAATAATGAAACATTTAAGATGACGTGTCTTAGAAGTGGCACTTTGTTTGGAATTCTGACAACTTTTAGAAAAAATACTGCTGCTTAAAGAAGAAAGATTGAGCCATCTGAAAAGATTACCAATGTTTTAAACAGAACACAGAAAAGAAACAGAGCCATTAGACTAATTGGGCTTTCCATGTCGTAACAGAAAATCCATACAAAAATGTGGTTATAAAAAATGAACAACTAAAATCTGGGACTCAAGGTGAGGCCAGGGCTCTGGGGCTATTGGTCAGGCTGGAGGAAGCTTCTGAAAGGGCGTAACAGTTTGGGACAGAACCAGCCTTAATATCAAAATCCTGACATCAATATCCGTTTTACTTTTTACAAATGTCCAGAAACATTCAGGGTCATTTCTACAATAATATCACTTGGATCTCAATATGATTCTTCAAGTTGGGGGGTGGGTGGGTAGTGGAGTTGTGGATGGCATGTAAAGCAATGCAGGGCCAGCCCCAAGCTGCTGTGTGCTCTGGGAGAAAAATCACACAAAGCTGAGAGAGGAGACATGTAAATTCAAGGACTTCAACATGCACTAGGCCCCAAATGCTGGTCTTTTGTTCCAGGTCAGGAGTCTCTCCCATCTTCCACAGGGTCTGTTGTGAAACCTCCCGTTCTTCTCAATCTCTGAAACCCATTGTTACTCCCCACCTCCTCTCTCTCTCTCTCTCTCAGCAAATGACCTTGCTTCCTTTACACAGAAGAAATGTAGGGAAACTAGCTTATCTCCTACCTACACACTCACCTGTAACTATAACCATCCTACCTTCCTGTTAGAAGAGAGAGGTCAATCTCCTGTCCAGACTAATCCCTCCCACATGTACTAGGATCTCATCACCTCCTGCCTTCCCAGGGATCTCGCTCCTATATCCACATCCTTTCCCTCTCCTGGTTCCTTCCCATTAATGGTCAAATGTGGAGTACCTGGATAAACAGAATTGGCTTGTTGGTTGGTTGGTTGGTTGGTTGGTTGATTTTTAGCAGGAGAAGTTGCTATTGGCAAGCTGCAAGCAACAAGCTGCCTTGGAATAGAGTTTCTCTGTTATGGAAGAAATACTGCAGCAGCTGCTGTCAGTTATTTAAATGTAAAGTGAATAGTTGTCCAGTACCCTGGAAAGAAAGTGTAACCTGGCCTTCTCTTACTTGAAAAAGACATCCCTCTCCTGGAAATACTTACTGATGGACGAGTTTGGGGAGAAAAGGCCTTTGTGGTCCAAAATGGCTTTGGACTAATCAACTGTCCAATTCTTCCTCGTGACTAATGGAAGCAGAACTGGCCCCCTGGATTAAGTGCACCCTTGAGATTCTTAAATAATTCTCTTCCCTTCTCACTCTCCACACTGTCCCCAAATGATATCATCTATTTCTATTATTCAGTTGGGTCCATATATTAATGATGGCTTTGTCTTTATACGTATTTGTCCTCTCTTGAACTCCAAGGCTATAGGTCCAATTATATAATATTTACTCTTTGGATATCCTATTAGCCCCCAAATCCAATAGATTCAAAATTTATTATCTTTTCTCCCTTTCTTACGCCAAATTACTCCTTATCCAGAGTTCAACAAATAGCATTGTATTCACCCAACTGCTGAGGCCAGACAGGTGGATTGCTGTTGACTCTTCCCTCTCTCTCCTTTATCTTCACATACTTAGCAGGTTTACAGGTTCTCAATTCTATCTCATAAATAACTCTTGAATCCTTTCAATTCTATGTCCCTTTCAACTCTATGTCCCACTTTTCCACAGTACAGTAGCCCCCCTTTTCCATGGGGGATATGTTCCAAGACCCCAGTGGATGCCTGAAACTGCAGATAGTACCAATACTGATATACACTGTTTTTGTCTACACATGTGTGCCCATAATAAAGTTTAATTTATCAGTCAGGTGCAGTAAGAGGCTAAGAACAATAACTAATAATAAAATAGAACAATTATAACCATATACTGTAATAAAAACTATGTGAACAGGGTCTCTCTCAAAATATCTTGTACTGTACACGCTTCTCCTTGTGATGATGTGAGATGGTAAAATGCCTACGTGATGAGAAGAAGTGAGGGGGATGACACAGGTGTTGTGACGTGGCATTAGTCTACTACTAACCTTCTGACAACTCACTAGATGGAGGACCATCTGCTTCCCAAATGCAATTGACCCGCAGGTAACTGAAACCTCGGGGAAGCAGAACTGCAGATAAGGGGGGACTGCCATAGTTCGGTTTATCAACTCTCACCTTCTAACTCATTCCCTGCCTCAGGTCTTATCCCACTCTGTTAGCTGTTGTGCCCCAGAATAATTTCTTTTTGCTAACATGCAAATTTCACTATGTCATTTCCAGGTTTAAAACCCTTGTATGGCTCCTCCCTGACCTCATGAGATGACCACTCATCATCTGGTACCTGTTCACTACTCCACTTTTTAAGGTGATTGAAACATATCTTTTGTAATTAAAAATAAATCTGATTCTTCTTTTCCTTAACTGTAAGATTATTTCATATTTTCTCATTGATTGCTTCCTGAGGTAATGTTAATAATCTTGTTATCTGTCAAATATTTTTTAAGATTTGCCTGTAAGCCTGTTAATATAGTGTCTTGTCATAAAAAATTTTTTTTTACTTATCATGTAATCTGTTTATCTATCTTTTTCTGTGTACCTTTTGAATTTTATGCCCTATTGAGAGAGGTCTCCTCTGACTTCAAAGCCATACAAATATCCATTTGTCTTTATTTTGTTTATGGTAAGAGGCTCTGGCTTCATTTATTTTCAGATGAATAGTCAGTGATACCAGCACCTTTTATTAAATAAAGTATTTTAATAGATTTTCCCAATAACTCCAAATGCCACTTTTGTCATATATTAAGTTCTTCTGTAGACCTGGGGCTGGCTGGCTATTCCTGGACTCTTCTATTCCTCTAAACTATTTGCCTATTACTTAACACCATTTTTTATTGAAGTGGCCTTATAATAGATTTTAGTATCTATTGAGAACTTGTAAATTATTCTAATCAGTTTCAGAGAAACCCCATTGGGATTCTGACTAGAACTGTATTACATTTAAATACTATTTTTGGAAGGATTTCTATTTCTATGACAGTAAGTCTACCTATTCAGGAACTTGGGATGGTCTGCCATATGTTCAGATCTTATTTTGTGACCTTCAATAAGATTTCAGTTCTTTTATTCGGGTCTTTTAACACTTTGTTAGGCTTAAAATGTTGTGCATTTTTTTTCTCCAAGTTTTTATTTAAATTCCAGTTAGTTAATATACAGTGTAATATTAGTTTCAAGGGTAGAATTTAGTGATTTACCACTTACATACAACACCCGGTGCTCATCTCTAGATCTCAAGTGCCTTCCTTTTTTTTTTTTTAATCATAATAGTTCCTTCCTTAATGCCTCTCACCTATTTCATCCACCCCCCTGCCCATCTCCCCTCCAGCAAACTTTCAGTTTGTTCTTTATAGTTAATGGTCTCCTACGGTTTGCCTCCCTCTCTTTTTTTTTCTTCCTTTCCCTATGTTCATCTGTTTTGTTTCTTAAATTCCATATATGACTGAAATCATATGGTATTTGTCTTAAAATACTGTATATTATTAGTAGTATATTTTTCTCTCTCCATTTCTCATGGGCTACTGCTACTATTAAAAAAAAAATCAGTTTGTAAGCATCTCACATACAATCACTTTATAAATTCTTTTAATTCTAGTAATTCTTTTTACTAGATTCTCATGAGTTTTTGAGAACTGTACAATTACAAATGAATTATACTTTAATATTGTAAAATTATTTCATATCCTTATCTATTACATAAGACAGAATCTCTACAAACAATGAATCACACTATTAAGAGTCAGATCCTATACCTGATTTTTAAGGAAACGGTTTCAGAAAATTGCCATTTAGTGTATTTGCTGTAAAATTTTGGTAAATGTCTTTATCATTGTTCAATAGACTCCCTCCATTCCTAACTTACATACAATTTTTTTTAGGAAAGTTTGCTAAGTGTTATCAAATGCCTCTGTAGCATTTTTCACTTAATCTAATTGTGATTTTTCTTTTTTAATTTGCTGTTGTAAAAAATTAGAGTTTTGTTTCAATTCAGACTTGATCTTTAATATTTAATAATGACACTGTCCTTAGACAGACAGTGACCAAATGACTTCCAGGAGTAGAGAAGGGTGATAAGACAAAACAGACTTGAAGAAAATCATACAATGCCTCTCTTTGTCCTGAGTCATGTTTGGGGCCCTGACTTCTGCCTTTTCAGATATAAAAATGGCTACTCCTCCCGTATTTGTGTTTGTATTTTCCCAGTTCCTCTGTCTATCCATTTATTTTCAACCAGTGTTTGTCACATTGTTTTGCAAAGCATTTCTTGCATTTGAATCTGACTTTTTAGTTCATCTGGCCATCTCCGTCTTCTGAGTTCATTTACACTTAGTGAAGTAATTAATATTCTTAATTGTATTCCTTCTATCTTAAATACTATCTCTTCTTCCTTCTTAGTTTTGCTGAATTAGCCATTTTTCCTCCCTGTTATTCCTCTCTTCATTTTTTCCTGTCAATTTAGAAGTCCTACTGTGCTTTAAAGTTTTGCACATGGCTACATATTCCTGATTCATTTTTAAATAAAATAGTAATTTTATATTATATGTATTTTTTATACTATATGTATTTTTTTAAAACACACAACCATGCACCAAGCATCTCTACCTGGTCTCCCCTCCCTTGACCCCAAACAAGATAAAAGTTTTAGTTCTAGGTTATTAATAAGTTTTTTCTTTCAAAGATAACTCTAACAAGAATTCCTACTTATCATTTATATTACAAAACCCACATCACATCATTATTACCTATTTAATTTTAATAATGCGTATATTGCAAGATTCATTGCTCCCATTATTCCTCTCCTTTTTGTCTTTCCCTACCTTGGGATTTATCTCCTGAACCAATTGTCATTTGATAGAGTATTTCCTCAAGTGTTTTCCTCAGATAAGTACATGGGCAGAATACTTTTGAGATGCTGCACCCCTGAAAATGTTTATTTTGCCCTGACAAAGGAATGATATCTTTCCTGGTTATTAGTTTTTGGACCTCCGTCTTATCCCCTCAGGATTCTACAAATGTTGCTCCAGTATTTTATCTTCTACTGTTGTTGATAAAAAGTTTGAAGCTAATGGATTCTCTTTCCATTGCAAATAACCTGTTCTTTGGTCTCAAAACTTTGAGATTTTAATTTATCCTTGGACTCCAAGAACCTCACCATCAAGTGTCAAGACATGAGTTGTTTTTTTTTTATGTTATGTTAATCACCATACATTACATCATTAGTTTTTGATGTAGTGTTCCATGATTCATTGTTTGCATATAACACCCAGTGCTCCATGCAGAACGTGCCCTCTTTAATACCCATCACCAGGCTAACCCATCCCCCCCACCCCCTCCCCTCTAGAACCCTCAGTTTGTTTCTGAGTCCATAGTCTCTCATGGTTCAAGACGTAAGTTCTTAAATTAATCCGCCCTAGGACTTAGGGAGACTATTCTCCATTTTTTTCTTTTTAATTTCCTGCCTCCAGAACTTTTATTTCATGTTAGGACTTTTGGATCTGCTTCTGAATTTACCTCTAGGTAATTCCATTCTATGCTGTCAGGTATTTCTTGAGCTTCCAGATTTGACTCAAGAAATACCATTAACTACAATCTTCATCTGTTTAATTTTTTTTTTAAAGATTTTATTTATTTATTTGACAGAGAGAGACACGAGAGAGGGAACACAAGCAGGGGGAGTCGGAGAGGGAGAAGCAGGCTTCCCGCGGAGCAGGGAGCCCGATGCAGGGCTCGATCCCAGGGCCCTGGGATCATGACCTGAGCCGAAGGCAGCCGCTTAACAACTGAGCCACCCAGGCGCCCCATCTGTTTAATTTTTTTAATCAAAAATCAAATATTTTTTGTTTAGTTACATAAGATCTTCTGTTGTTTTGTTTTGATCATTTAATTGCATCACACCACCTTGAAAGTTTTCTTTCTTCTTTTTTTTTTTTTCAAGTCACCTCTGGTCTTTTCCAACACAGAGTAAAAACACTTATTCTGGTGTTTGGCCTACTACCCCTTGGGGTTCTGAGTCCTCTTAAGTAAGTTATTATTTTTCTCTTCCTGCTAATGGCTACCCTCCCTCCATATTTGCACAGACTAGGTCAAAGATGTGTCTCCAGCAGTGGTAAACCAGTGAGCAATGGAAAGAATATGATTTTCTGCTCCTGAGGTCAGGCCATAAACAGCCAGCAAATCATGACTTTTTTGCTAAGATAGAAGGTAAAGGCCTCTCTGTTTCCAGACCTTCACTGAAGCAAACTTAAGTCCCAATTAAAGCGATGGATCAAATCAGCCCACCCATGCAGTATTCTTCCAGATCCCTACCAAATCACAAAGGTCCTGTGAGGACCATACAAAACAGGCAGGCAAATATGGCCCCTCTTTGAGGAAATTCACCGGATTCAGTCAACTAAAGCCTTTGAAGAAACACACAGTGCTGGTCTTTGAGCCAAGCAATGAGAATAAATAAGCTTACCTCTCGGCCTCTGGTCTCTTGGTTCTTTCTTGTTTCCAAGGTGAATGAGGTCCCATAAAATGTACTCTTTCCCAATCCTTCCCCTGGCCTAAGATACACCCTCCAGGCTCTACCAACTGACCCATGCAGGCAACTCTTGACCTAAAATGCTTTGTGGTTACTATTTTTAAAAGTATTCTATGTAATAAAAGTAACTTAACTTTCTAAATCATCGCTATTCCTAAATTTTATGACACTAGACAAAGAATGAGATAAATACCTTTGTTATGTAGAAGATACAACAGGCTATCATGTGCTGTACACTTTCAAAACTTGCAATATGTTTCTTTGAGTGGATGATATTTGGTAATCCTTGCAAAGCCACTACACACTTTATCAAGATCTAAAAAATAGAAGCACAATAGTTTCTGTTGAAAAATATCATGCTCACTCATTAGGAAATGTTCTATTCAAATCATGCAAGTTTTAAACCATCAAATTTTATTATTATCAATAATTGTCAATAAATTGCTTATCATGTATAAAAGAATGCACTCTGAGATAAAATTAATATATTCAATTTCAGATGAGTTTCAAGTAACTTGAAAACTAGTGTAGAAGATAAAATAAGTATACAAAGATTACAAAACAGCACATTTTGACAAGTGTCATAAAAAATAAAGGCAGAATATTACATATACAAGACACTAAAGGCACATTCAGACTTAGTAGGACCTTAAAAAACCACTTAGAGAAGGATGTACCATATTATATATACAGTGATACCAGGTACTTGAAAAAATAGTTTCCTTTAAAATTAAAACCAAGCATTCATATCCCATATCCCATAAATATTGGTGTTTACTTCCTAGTCCCCTTGCCTCATATTATGAGATCCTGAATTTGATCAAGAGATAGATAATTGGGGTGCCTGGGTGGCTCAGTCGTTAAGCGTCTGCCTTTGGCTCAGGTTGTGGTCCCAGGGTCCTGGGATGGAGCCCCACATTGGGCTCCCTGCTCCGCGGGAAGCCTGCTTCTCCCTCTCCCACTCCCCCTGCTTGTGTTCCCTCTCTCGCTGTGTCTCTCTCTGTCAAATAAATAAAATCTTAAAAAAAAAGAGAGAGATAGATAATTAAGTTTACCTTTCAATACCTTGCACTGTTCTGAGCAACATTACTGTCAGAAAAGTAGGGCTGAGATTGCTTCAATCTATTAATCATCCAGATCATCAAAAGACAAATTAACATATGGATGTTGGTCTTTTGTGGGCACCTTAATTGCTTCAAGCCACCATTCTAACATTATTACTATTGTTACTGTACACTTATGAGTATTTGTAATGCTTCTTTAATTCCTCCCCATCACCACACACCCCCACCCCACTACACCATATCCCCAAATCATGTTAGCAACCCAGTAGTTTTGTAGTTTTCTCCAGGCTCATATAATCATATATATACATATAAATACATAAACATACATAGAGGGGGAGTTAATGTTATGTCACAAAATGGAATTCATAAACACTTGTTTGAACTGTGCATTTCTCCTTCAACCATGTCTTGTGAAAAATCCCTCCAAGTCTACAGGTGTAGTTCATTATTTCCAATGGCTGCATAATATGATTTAATGTGGAACAACCATCATTTATTCAGCCATTTCCAGAATCTCCATGTTGCACACACTTTTACGGCTGACGTTTTACAATCTGGCATATATACTGGCCATCCTCCTGCTACTGCACTTTCTCTTTGTCTCCAGCTTTTTTTTTTTGCCACAACGAAAGGGCCATAAGAAACACCCTTGTACATGCTCAGTTGCCCATATGAGTGGCAACTTCAGCACCAGATTTGAGATGATACCTAGTGAGGATGAAGCACCATCTTCCAGGGCAAAGTAAACACTTTAAATCAATGACATTTATGTGGCGTTGTGTGCCCAGCAGGTAGAACACGTGAATCTGGGAACCAAGGGGTGGAACTAGGTATCTGACTAACTGGTAATTTTATTCTATGGGATAAATTGCTAATAGAGAGATTGCTGTGTCAAGTATATTTGTTTTTAATTTTAATTAAAATTAGATTTAGTTTAATTAAAATTAAGATTGCTTTACCAAAATCCAAAGCCTACAACAATTCACATGTTCCCCATCAATGAATGAGAATGCCTTTGCCCCACATCGTCACCAGCAAGAGGAGTTACAGATCTTTTCAATTCTGTCAGCAATATTACATTGTTCATTTAATGTGCATTTCTAAGGACATTCAGAGTTTGAGCATGTTTTCATGGTTCTTGGCCACTTGGATTTGCTCTCCTGTAAACTGCCTATTCATATCCTGTGGCCATTTTTTTATTAAGTTATTGTCAATTTGTAAGACGTTTTGTTATATATATTTATCCTTGTCCGTAATATATATAAAAATCCTTGTTAGATATTTGTCCTAAACCCACAAATTTTATACTATCTTTGTTATGGTCCCTGTTGTCACACATAGGCTGCCATAAATATAGTCAATATTTCTTATTTTTCTTGTTATTTCTAAGAGTTCTGTCTTACTTAAAAAGGATTCCCACAACCCTGGATTGCACATGTAATCTGTGATTTTCCCCCTAACTTTTTAGTACATCTGGACTTTTTATATATGTACAATATAGGTGTCAAACTCTATTTTCTTTCAGATGAATATCCAGGGGTTTCACCATCATTTACTAAAAATATCCAGTCTCTCCACTGAATTGGAATGCCAGTTCTGTCATATATTAAATTCTCATCCATACTGAGGCCTATTTCTAGAATCTCCTCTGTGTTCCATTCACTTTTCCTATTCCAAACAATACAATTTAATTAGAAACTTCTTTCTCAAGGCTTTTCCTCATAGCTATAACCCATTCTCTGAGCTGTAGCTAAAGGCACCCTAAGTCAGTGGGATGCTAGAGGATGACAGTGGATTATCCTGAACTTGACCAACTGAGTACCAGTTGCAGCTGCTGGTCCCAATGTGGTATCCTTGCAAGAGGACATTAAAAGCTATGCATTGCTATGGCTAATGTTCTCTTTTCTGTCCTACTAGGAAGAAGTACCAGAAGAAGTTCCCATTCATACTGGGAAGGTAAAAGTATATACTTAGCATCTTGCCCGAGGGCCATGAAAATTCTCCCAGCCTCTGACATATTTTATGAAAGGACCTGAACTCTCTGGGCATGTCTCAAAACAAAACACTGGGCAATTACATCAATAACATGTTAATCGAAACTAAAGAGCAAGAAATGGCAAGTACATTAAAGACCTTGGTAAAATACATACCCTCCAGAGGATAAAAATAAACCCTGTGAAGATTCAGGAGGCTGCCACATTAATGAACTATCTGGGGTCTGCTGAGACACCCCATCCAAACTAAGTCTGACATATGGCATCTCTCACCTCTAAGAAGAAAGGACAATGCCAGGTAAATGCCTTTGGGTTCTGGAGGAAGCATTTTCTACACTTGAGAATGCTGCTCTACAAGCCATCTACAAATGACATGGAAGGCTGCCAACTATGAATTTAGATTTCAGATTCTGGAGGCCGATCTCCTAAGCAACTGAACTCCTAAACGTGGGGAATGTGGGAGGAGGTATGTCTATGCTCCAGTATAGCCACTCCAAGGCAAATATTTGTTAAATTACTTAAGCCCCCTGGTTAGTTTTCTCAATGGTGAATTAAAAATCTTTATGCTGTTCATGAGTTCAGTCACATCTTCTTGGTTCTCAAAATCTGAGTTGATGATGATGATAATGATGACAATAATGATGACAATAAAAACTTTCTAAAAGTATCAGCAGCAAAACCTTATTTCTCTCATGATTTCCCTGTGGTAGGCAGAATTCTAAAATAGTCCACAGGATTCCTCCCCCGGGTGTACAAGCCCTGCATAATCCCTCCTCCTATGAGTGGGCAGGACCTGTGACTATGATGAGATCATCACTCTCATGACTACCTTATGTTATGTAAGACTCCTCATGCATATTACACGAGGCTCTCCTGCTGGTCCTGAGGAAGCAGATTGCCACATTGTGGAGAAGACCATGTGGCAGGGAATTGGTGGTGAGCCTTTAGGCGCCAAGGACCCCCTTTCACAGGAGCACAAGGAAATGAACTCTCTCAACAACCAGTGAGCTTGGAAGAGGCACCAGAGCCTCAAGTAAGATCACAGCTCTGGCCAACACCCTGAGTTCAGCCTGATGAGACCCTGAGCAGAAGACCCAGTCAACCCGTATCCAGCCTCCTGTCCCACAGAAACTATGCGATAGTAAATGGGTTTATTGTAAGCCACTAAGTTTACAGTGATTTGTTAGAAAGAAGAGACAACTAATATAATCCCTTCAGCCAGATCTCACCTACTCTTTTTCCATAAATTCCAACTCTTCCATCACCAAGAAACCAAATATTTTTTTCTTGGGTCATCCACCAATTTTTTCCCTACATGATGATGGCTTTAACAATATGTTTTTGAGTAAGTACTGCTGTTTCTAACATTATGCAAGCATAAAAATTGAAATGACTTTAAAAACCTAGAAGAGCAGATTGCTAATGTTTAAACATGGACAGCAGTGGGGCTGAATGTTTTCAGAGAAATACATTTTAGTCCTTATTTATGTTTGCCCAGACATAATTTAAATTATTAAAATGTTTTTCAGTTAACTCATGAAATTTCCTAACACCTGTCTTTGACCTATTTGTACATTACAAAAGATACACTGCTTTTTCTTTTCCAAAATGCATTGTTGAATTACCTTTGTAAAAATACCCTTATCTAAGGGCATAAATATGCTTACCTGTATGACAGGTACCAAAACAATATTGTGGTAGATTATAGGAGCAAGAAGGCCATAACACTGAGTCACAGCTTGAAGGGCATAACTGGAATCATTTAGGTGGCTGCTGAGTTCCAATGCCACTAAGACTCTCTCACATTCAATTAGTCTAGTAATCTGTAATGAAACAGATACTGTTACCCAAAGAGAACATCAGGTGCTTCACCAATGTGTCTCTAAGAAGAAAGGGTAGGAAATGTGATCCTTGTGGCTCAACAACATGCTGGTATGTTAAAATGTTGATTTTAAATCAAGATCTAAATTCCAGAACAATTCTAACTCCCCAACAGTGCTACATATGGGTAAGACAACCTTAGACTTAAACTTCAGAATATTTTGTAAAATAATACAAATACCACTAGTAATGAAGAAAGAACTGATCTTTTTTAATTGGTAAAATAAAAACTTGGCTATATTTTAATGTTAGAAAACACCTAGTCTTTTCAAAACATAAATGTTATAACAAATAATAATTAAAATATTATGTCGCTCTTAATACTGCTCCCACTTAAATAACAAAGTCCCATTTTCTCTCTGGATTTGTGAAAAAAAATGATAAATTTTCAGTAGACCAAACTAATCTTCTATTATACTTTTGCTACTTAAATAAAAATGGTAGTAAAATAGAAAGTTAGGCGTTTGTGATTAAGCTACTTTAAAAAAAATAGGGGCCGTATCTAACTTTTCCTTTCCCTTTCCTGAAGGAAGATTTCACTATGTTTCTTCCCTTTTATTTTGAAAGATGTATTTACTTATTTAAGAGAGAGAGCAAGCATGCAAGTGGGGGGGAGGACAGAGGGAGACAGAGAGAAGCAGACTCCCCACTGAGTGTGAAGCCCAACACACGGGGCTCCATCCCATGACCCTAAGATCATGACCTGAGCCGAAACCAAGAGTCAAATGATCAACCTACTGAGCCACTCAGGTGCCCCTATTTTTCTACATATACATACAAAATTATGTACGAAGAAAACTTATGAGGGGCAACCAGAAATTTCCATAGAGTAAATTTTTAGTAGAACGGTAGTTTAGCATTCTGGAATCCACTGAAGTACTTAAAGACTGTCTTTATTTACAGACTGAATGCAACGTAGTAGGAACAGGATGATGGTTATGAGTGCGTGGGCTCTGTAAGACTGTGAACTTGCCCTGGACAAAGGGTCATGTCTTTTTTTTTTTTCATTTTGTATCCACAGGCACCGGCGTAGTCTCACGTAACAATTTATTGGTTGATTAAATAAATAAATGCATGGGTAGGAAAAAGCAACTGTGAAAAGCAAACACCTGGGAAAAGTCTCGCTATGTCTAAAGTGAGCAAAGAAGGAAAGAGGAAGAAGGAGAAAGAAGAGAGATGCTCAATCTAGAATGAAAACAAGAGTGAAGGACTGTTTTTAAAAGCCAGATGTTAAGGTTAGAAGGTTGCAGAGGTACAGACAGCAATATTTATAACCACCCTGCGAATCCATCAGTAGGAGACAGGTTACATTGCTGCCTCCATACAGGAATGCAACATTAAAATTAAAAACAATTTGGTATGAAAACAAATGCTCAGTGATGTTCTTCACCCCGGAAAGGCAACAGTACCTGAGACAGAAATTCGGGAAAAACTAGCCAAAATGGACAAGAACACACCAGATGTCATCTCTGTATTTGGATTCAGAACCCATTTGGGTGGTGGCGAGACAACTAGCAAAGAAAAATGAACCCAACCATAGACTTGCAAGACATGGCCTGTGTGAGCAGAAAAAGACCTGAAGAAAACAGGGACAGGAACACCAGAACAGAATGAAGAAGGTCAGGGGGACTGCCAAAGCCGGTGCTGGTGCGGGCAACAAGCGAGCTGGAGACTGGACAACAGAAGGAGCAAAGGTTCTGCCGTGACTTTATCTGTGGTGATTGTGCAGATCTGTCATGAGAGGATTAATAAACTAAGAACTTGAAAAAAATGTGGTAAGTTGGTATGTACCCACATGAGAATATGTTCAAGATAAATTATTAAAAATGTTAAATAGGCACACTATGGAATAGAAAGTAGATTGTGATATCATTTTTGTAAAATAATAGCAATAATAATAATAATTTGCCCACGCATATTTTTAAGAATCAGAGATACAAAACAAAACAAACAAAATCATAGTATTTTTAGGAGTAATAGGATTACAATGCATTTCGCTTTGTAAATTTTAATTTTTGAATATTTGAAATTTATACTACTTTTGTAGAGACACAAAAGATAAACTGAAAAGAAGAAAAATATATATGAACTTGGTCCTATGAAACCATTATATGGAATATCAAATAAACCTGCACAATCATAAAATGACCTCTCAGTCCATTCACAAATCAGGGTATGGAATCCCAAAAGAACATGAATTTGAAACGTCAAGAAACAAATAAAGGGAAATCAGCACATTTTTGGTCATTTTAAAATCACTTACTTGTTGAGAGGGGAAAAGCTCATTGCCTTTAATACTATCACAGAAAAGATTTTCTTCTTTAATTTTAATGTCACTTGTTACAAAAATATTTCTAAGAAAAAGGTATAAGAGGATTGAAGAAGTCTCTGCCAAAATATCTGAATATAATCTGCAAACGGAAGTAAACAATGTTACAAGTATAAATATAAAATGAGTTAGCATGTAAACACGCCTTTTTAGATTGATTTGTTCTTAATATCTACATAGTGATCCCAAAATAGCAGCAAAAATTTGTGGAACAACTTCTCTCACACAGCTCTTCAAGTTAAAATTAAAGACTATGTTTAACAACAAGTTGGCAACTAAGAAAATTAAGCTGCTGACATATTATGTCACAGATACATAAAAATAACTATTGGTAAAGTAAAACTTTCTGGTTCTAATATACAAACTTCTTTTCTATCAACATAATGAAATCATGATAAGATATTCAGAAGTTTGGAAAATAGGCCCAATATTTCAATTAATAAACTTTCTGAAAATAAGGGTCACTTATAGCAAAATCCACCATGGGTAAAGAGAAAAGGAGAAAGAAAGAGGCAGGGAGGGAAGGTGGGAGGGAGGCAGAGTCTTAATAACTCTTGGATTATTTTTAATTGTCTTTTCTAAATTGCAGTCAACAGTGCCAATTATTGGCAAAACTGCGAAATCTGCAGCCTTCCTTCTTTGTTTCCAATATTCCCCTCCTTGCTCTCAGCCTTACTTGGTGACGAACTTTCCCTTCTAAGCTTCAGGTCCACCCTCTATCTCTAAAAAACAGGAAAGGATCTGACATCAGTAATTCACACTTGATCATGATCCGTTTCACCACCATGTTAAACGCTGAAATTGTATTTGCTAGGAGAATGTTAGTTCTCCCACTCCTGCAACTCATACTGAACTCTGTGTCCACATGGTGATTGATCATCAGTACCTGGACGCACACAACTCATCCAGGCTGCTGCCTCCTCGTGGCTCCATTTCCCACCCTAAAGAGCTCACACCCTGGCCAGTCATTTCAACAGTGACCTCTCTACCACTTCCGAGTCCGCACCCCTTCCTGTAAGCCGTAATCAGCTTGCCTGACCATGCGTAGATGTCACTGGCCGCCTTGTCTATCCCTGCTACAACGGTCAGTCGCTTACCCACTCATTTCTTCTCCTCATTTGATCTTTCCTTTTCATTCAAACCAGCATTTGCCAAGCACCTACTATGTAGAAAATACTATTCGAGGCCCTGGGATATAAAGATGAGTCCAATGTGGCCCTTACCCCGAAGAACTGGGCTCCACTACAAATGGCTGTTATGTGATATCGACTTGGTCAGTAGTCCTTCTCAGCAACGCTGAGGTCTCTTTGCTCACATTCCTGACAGCAAATGTCCTAAACCCCCTCTTTCCACCCTGTGTGCCCTATATCCCCCAGGCTCTACCACTGTAGTGTCATTATCATGGGAATGTGCTTGTATCCTCAGTTTCTCCCTCTCCACTGTCTCCTCTCCCTCCACCCTCAAGCACGCTTTCCTGAAGCCTGCCTGCCCCCTCAGGGTTCTGCCATCCTCCTCTTTACCATCAAACTTCACATGAGTGATCTTAGTTTATTCCAATTCTCCACTTTCATTTACGTTCATTTTCTTCTTACCCAATTGCAAAACGTTTCTGGCCCACCACACCACAAAAACAGCTCTCTTGAACTCATCAGTAGCCTCCTAATTGCCAATTCTAAAGGCTTCCTCTTAGTTTTTATCCTACTCAACCTCTCTGCTGCTCTTATTGAGCAACTTCCCTGCCTGACCTTGCACTAGCATTTGATACTGCTGACCAGTCCCTCCTGGGTGATCCTCTCACTTCCCTTGGCAATGCACTTTTCCAGACTTTCACTTCCTGAACTATTCTTTTTTGTAGAATAAGTTATGACAGTTGGGTGGGCTTCCTCTCTTTCCTTTCTTCCTTTCTTCCTTCTTTTCTTGTAATGCAAGAGTCTGACTTAAGCTTTGATTGCCAAAGCATCCACTTCAGAGATGGCTTTCTCTAATAAATACATTGCCAGCCACACAACTCGATAAAGAGCCAGGTAGCCAGGCCACCTCCGCCACTGAGACTCCTTTGTTTTAGAAATCTTAGTTGATTTCAATAAATGACAATTGAGGCCATTTGTTTTGTTTTGTTTTCTCTTCCCTTGCTTTAAACTCTCTTATTTTTTAAATTCAACAACAAAGAGTGAGCCCATGAAATCCTAGGCACGAACGCTTTACCTCAATAAAAGCAGAACCCCAGGCCCGTGCTGGCTCTCTCTCTTTACCTATGACCTGCTGTGGGGCCCCAAGTGTGTTGTGTAATTTCTAGATCCTATAAGTAGTAAACCTTTATTTTTTTCAAAATTTCCAGATGGTTATTTCTGAAGGGCGTCTTGCAATCATAACAAGAACCACAAGGGCTAGTTCAGATACCATATTGGTTATTGATGGCCTCACACCAGCGTAAAACATTTTCAGCCCTTCCTTGGTTCCATCTCCTGCTTCAGCCTCTTAAATGTAAGCAATGTCCAGCGTTCAATTCCAGCTTCTATCTTTTCTGCAAAACAGTTCTTCCTTGGGAGACAGCATTCGTCAAAATTCCGATGATGACCTCATGGACAATTTCTCAATCTATCTCTAGCCTTGATTTCTCTCTTAAGTGTCAGCACTAAATATTCAACTACCTACTGGGCATCTCATATCCACAGAGGCATCGTGCTGGAAAACTAAACTCAAAATATTTCCTATCAAATTCATTATCTCCTCCAAAAACTTGTCCCACCTCTCTCATTCCCCTAGTACATGTCATAGGCCTGCCTGCCAGTCAGGGAACAACGACAATCCCAGTCAACTTCACTACCTCCACTCTCTTGTCCTCATGTCGCATAAAACCTTCCAAGCTCTGTCTCTTCCTCTTCTGAAATGCCTCTCAAATCCATCCTGCATAGCACCTAGCATCCTTGTACATGGTAAATGCTAAGTCTACATGTGTTTAATTGAATGGAATTACACCTTTATGTGAATAAGCATTATCAAAGCCTTGCCTCAACCAGCATGAGCATTTAAGGTCATTATCTTCGACTGAGGAATGAAGGGTTTTATCTTCTTATTAAAGACATTAACAAGCAGGTGAAGGAGACTGTTGTTTTTGAACTCGTTGTTGAGACAGCCTGAAATCACACTAATGCTCATTTCTGAGGCTGTTCTTAAACTTTGCTTTTTAAGGAAAAACAGCTATAAAGCAAAGGATGGCCTGTGGTTTTATATGGCTCCTACCAGCCTGTTTGCCATTGCTGATGGTCTAATCCTGGGAGCCTCTTCAAGCAAAGGAAAAACCTTCTTATCCTAATAGTCCATTCATGAGACTATAACTTGAACCCCAACCTGACTGTTCTTGTTACAAAAATCCTCAAAGCATATTTGGTGTTTTCTAGTATAACTGACAATATCTTGGTTAGTATTTGGTATTTTTTTTCCCATAGCCTTCATTACTCTAAATTCAGAACGCATCTATATGCTTCCTGTGCTTTTTCTGACTCTGGCAAAGAAGTTTCTAACAAGGACTCAAGAACTTGGAATGTAGATACTTTTTGTGTGTGTGTGTGTATGTGTAGATACTTATTAAAACACTTGTTAGAAATAGTTTTAAATTGACTATCTTAATATGAAATTGAAAATTAATTATAGGCTTCACACCCAACACCCATATTTTCAATAGGCAAATTAATATTTTAAAGAATATTTCTAATTACCTTCTCTGTGTAATAGTCATTATATTGCTTAAACAAATAACAGATTGTTCATCTTGATGTGGTGAAGCAACAAAATAATCCCAAACTGGTGAGAAAGCCTTCTTAGCCAACTCATAGGTACCAGCCTGATAGGCAACCTACAACAAAAAGTACATTGTCTAATGGGATATTTTTATCTGTGAAATGTATCTTTTAAACAGGAATTCTGATAAGGTCCGCTCACACACTAATTTCTTACACAGTTGTTCACACTTGCTGTTTTGTTCTACAGGGCCACAGTAAGATATCAATGGCCACTGGCAAGGGAGGCAGACACATTTTGAAATCTCTTTTATTTCTAAATTGCATGGAAATTTGAAACTCTGTAAGGATGTTTCAAATCCTCATAAGCAAAACAAAGATCACATCTGAGCCAAATTAATTTCATTTCCATCTATCTCGGCAGTGCACTCCATTTATTATAGACACTGTTATAATGAACAATCTGTTCCAAGAGAAACAATCAGATTTCCCAAACCCAAAATACGAAATATACTTCATTCTTTTCTGGTTCAGACTGACACTTTCAGAGCTTTTGTGCAACAAAGGGTTCACAGCTAAAAAGAGTGAAAAATAAAACAGAAATGCTTCCAAGAGGCCATGATATTTTTAATTCAACACATTCAACATTAGGCAAAATAACTGATTTCGCTGGTAAAACAGAAGTTCAAGAGAAGAAAAACCAACAACTTACCTATTTCTTTTGGTAGAATATATTTCTTTACAGATATTCCCTACATTCTATTCAAATATGTACGACAATATGAAATCTCACCATGTGAGTTATGTGCTGCTTCAAATCCTTAATGGAAGCAGGTAGGATATAAAGTATAAATAAATTCATTAAATTAAGTATGTAAATGACATGTTGCTAGAATATATTCCACTCAAGGGAATAACTTACAGGGCCAGAACTTTTTAACCCTGCCAACCCCGCATAATCAACCAACCAGTAAGGTTGAGACATGTTGAGGTAAGAGAGTAGTCATGTGACCAGGTAATCAACCAATAACTCATAATCAACCAACCAGTAAGGTTTTACGAAGTTTCTACTCTGTGCTAAGCACTGTAAGGATAGGTTCTTCAAAGCTTAAAATGACCTTATACTCCATTAAACTCTAATCAAGTTACGGACATAAAACACATGAAATCATCAGAAAAACTACAAAGAATAACATAATAATTGTGGACACTGAGAAAAGGAGAAATGAAGGCTTCAAAAAGGAGTCAGGGCTTGAGTAGAACCCTCAGGCAGGAGTAAGGTTCAGATGGGCACAGTTTAGACAGAACCTGAAAAGGGTCCTATAGTGAAAATCACCATAGTGCATTTAGGAGAGACTGGAAAGACACATCAGAATTTGAAGAAAAGCAGGAAATATGATGGACAGGTAAAATGGGATATGATTTCAGAAGGCCTTGAAAATCAGGTGGAAGTATTTAAAGATGTGAGGTACTGGTCCAAGCACTCTACACGCAGTATTGTATTAACTCCCCATTACAGCTTTATGACGTGAGCTCTATTACCATTCCTATTTTTCAGATGAGGAACCTGAGGCATTAAGAAGTTAAATAATTTGTACAGAGCCTGATATTCAGTAAAAATAGTACAGCCAAGACTTAGAGTGGTAGATGAGGTCACTTCTCTGGCTGCATTGGTCAAATGAAGGAGTTGGACTAAGTGGTCACTAAGATACCTTATAATTCTAACACTTAACATGGAAATTAACAACAAATGATGTATGAGTTGGGTGAAATTATAATTGAATGTTCTTTCCTTTTAAAATATATCCTTCTAAAAATAATGTCATTTATTCAATCAGTGGACATTGTAAAACAAGAAAAGATGCCATGATAAAACTAAGGTTTGTAAATTCATGAGTTTTTGCGGGTTAACACAGCAGTGCCATGATATAAGATGGTGACCTGGTAGTAATGGGTAGAATAGATTTTAGAGGGGGTGAGGTTAAAATGAGAAAGAAGCACTAGAAGACTAATGATATAATTAAGTACAGTAGAGACCTCCTCCTTGATACATGACCTTCTCATGGTTTATAAAGTTCCACACTTGGTTTTTTTCCCCCCACATTTCTTTTCAGTTGCCTTTGCAAGCTCCTACTCTTTTCCCCAATCTCTTTATATTGGCATGTCCCAGGGCTCAGTCTTTGGACCTCTCCTCTCTTCTATCTGTATTTATTTCCTCAGTGAAATCATCCAGCCCCATGGCTTTAATGGTCACATGACTACTCTCAACTCCTCCTGCCCAGACCTTTCTCCCACACTCCAGATTCATATATCTCACTGACTATTCAACAGTTCTCTCTGAATACGTAATAAACATCTTACCTCAACATGTCTCAAAATGAATTTCTGATCTCCCCTGGCCCCAAATCTACACCACCCACAGCATTCCCGAACTCAGCTGATGTCAAGCCTATCCTTCCAGTTAGTCAACTAAATATCTTAGAGTCATATTTTATTTTTTTCTCTTTACATTATTTCCACGAGGAACTCTTGTTAACTCCTCCTTCAAAACATATCCATAATCTGACCACTTCTTACCACATCAGCTACTACCACATGGCTAAGCCACCACAATTTCTCATTGGATTACAGTAGTAGATAGTCCCTCTGCCTCCATCCCTGCTCTATTATGGTCTCTTCCTAACATACAGCCAGGGTGAGCCTCTGAAAATGGAAGTCACATTATGTCATCCCATTTCTCAAACAACAACAACAACAATAAAACCTCCCCAACGGTTGCCCATTTCACTCAAACTAAAAGCCAAAGTTCTTACAATGGCCTAGAAGTCTTGTCATGGTCTGCTCCCTGACCCGCCTACTTACCTTTTACCTCCCTAACCAATTATTTTACTCTCCATGGATCCCTCTGGCTCCAGCCCCACTGGCCTCCTTGTTGTTTATCAAACATACCAAGTACACTTCTGAAAACAATAGGGCTTTTGCCCTAGCTCCTTCTGCAGAATGTTCTGCCTCCAGAGACCCCCACCCCGCACCTCCTTTAAGTCTAAGCTCAAATCTCACCTTCTAGATTCTTTTATTTCTTTGAGAGAGAGAGAGAGAGCACAAGCAAGGGGGAGCAGCAGGCAGAGGGAGAAGCAGATTCCCTGCTGAGCAAGGAGACCGATGTGGGACTTAATCCCAGGACCTTGGGATCATGACCTGAGCCGAAGGCAGACCCGTAACCGACAGCCACCCAGGCGTCCCTCAAATCTCATCTTTTAGTTGAGTCTTCCCTGATCACCCAACCCAATTTAATATTCTGATCTACCTTCCATTCCCTCATTTCACACTTCTCATTCCTGCCTCTATACAGGAATTAGACCATACTCCACTTTTTCCTTCCATAGAACTTATCTTGTAACTAGATAATTTACCTACTTACTATGTTGGTTGTTTATTACATAGATCTTATCATGGCATTTTGTTCATTTTGCTTAGAACAGTGGTTCTCAAAGAATGGTCCGTGGACCATCAGCATCAACATCACCTAGGAACTTGTTAGAAATGTAAAATTCCACACCCTACCCCAGACCTAGTGAATCAAAACCTCTGATGGTAGGACACAACAATCTGTTCAACCAGCACTCCAAGACACACACTCAAGGTTTAGAATCACTAGCCTGGAGCAAAGCGTAGCACAGAGTAAGCACACAATAATAGCATGTTAAATAAATTTTAAAACCCTCTTTTCCTGGTAATTTCCCTCTACCCACAGAAGAGGACACTCAGCAATTCTACTGTAACACAGCTAACTGCCCCAGGGTAAGTGCCTGACTCAAACTGGGTGTTTTAGACGTGGATGGAACTGGAGGGTGTTATGCTGAGCGAAATAAGTCAATCAGAGAAAGACATGTATCATATGACCTCACTGATATGAGGAATTCTTAATCTCAGGAAACAAACTGAGGGTTGCTGGAGTGGGGGGGTGGGGTGGGAGGGATGGGGTGGCTGGGTGATAGACATTGGGGAGGGTATGTGCTATGGTGAGTGCTGTGAATTGTGCAAGACTGTTGAATCACAGATCTGTACCTCTGAAACAAATAATACATTATATGTTAAAAAAAAAAAGAAGATAGCAGGAGGGAAAGAATGAAGGGGGAGAAATCAGAGGGGGAGATGAACCATGAGAGACGATGGACTCTGAGAAACAAACTAAGGGTTCTAGAGGGGAGGGGGTGGGGGATGGGTTAGCCTGGTGATGGGTATTAAAGAGGGCACGTTCTGCATGGACCACTGGGTGTTATGCACAAACAATGAATCATGGAACACTACATCAAAAACTAATGATGTAATGTATGGTGATTAACATAACAATAAAAAATTTTTTTTAAAAACTGGGTGTTTTATAGCCCCCTCTACAAAGCAAGCCACCCAAAGTGTGGTTCTGCTGTCGAGGCTAAAGGCACTACATGCACCAGGAGAATTTGAGAGAAAGTTCATTACTCACACAAGGGGCTCCCAGGGAGTGTTGGGCAGGCACAAGCAGGCCTGGGAAGGAATGTGTTGGGCCTTGATTAGTGGCTGGAGGTGGGGAGGGGTAGGGATGGGAAAAGCTGTTGCCACCTGGGAGATTTAAATTTCCTGTTAGCACCAAAGGTGAGCTCACAGACCTCCTATCAGCCTGCCTGTGTATGGAACCAAAGGAGAAAAGAGGGGTGAGGTTTAAAAACAAGTCAGTGGTCAAACATCAAAAAAGATGTCTGACTCATTTTATATGGTGGGCCACTCAGAATCTCTTTCCTAGGAATCTAGAATCCAGATTAGGAGCCAGCCAGGCAGTCTCTGTTTATAGCTGAAATGGAGGGATATAAAAATGCAGGAGCTGCCATTTTTCCTTCAGAGATGGAAAGTAAAGAAAGTCAGTCTTTAGAAGGACAAAAAGAAGCAGATATATACAGAGAACCAAAGGTATGAGACCTACAGTTGCCTGGAGTCCACAGCCTTCCCAGGGCCTAGCTGCATTCCCCCAAGCCAGGCTAGTGCCCTTAACTTGCAATCAGAGTCCTAACTGAAACCATAAGTCAACATTACCTAAATATAGGTTATTGTTGTAGTAATGAGATTAATAAAAAAGACAGTTCCAAGGAAGGAGAGATGACATCTAGCAGAGAACCTAGCACAAAATAGACAATAAATAATTCATCAATAAACACATGAGTAGAGAGAGTAGCAATATTCAGTTAGAGGATAAAAGGAAAAAGAAGAGTTGAGACTTCTTAAAGAGCTTTAAAAATGGGATGACTACCTTTTACCTGGTAGATTTATTGTTTTTAATTTGGTCATAGACAAAGGGCAAATCTCTACTTATCAAAGAGTTTTGGTGAATTATTCATATATAAAGTGAAAAAAAAAAAGTATGAATTTCATTGTCTTTGCCACCACTGCTATTACTGACAAAGCATTCCTGTCCCAGCAACAAACTCTACTGCCAATACTGATCATCAAGACCCACTGAGCAATACTAACCCAGGGAGAGAAGAGATGGCAGAGACATGGGCTCTAGAAGAACCGGGCCCATGTTAGAAGTTGAATATATGACTTCCTTGAACCTAGACAGAGCAGTAGAGAGGTATGAGCTGGTTCAAGTGTCAGGCTTACCATCTGATACCCAAGTAACTGTGGGTTACTTAATTACATGACCTCCCTGAGACACCCTTTCTCAAATAAAATGGCAGAGGAAGGATTAAATTCATCTCAGTTTCCTCAACTATAAAAGTAATAATACCATCTCACTGAGTTATTGTAATAAACATAATAATGAATCTTTAAATACCTGGAACATAGTAGTTTTTAATTAAATGATATCCCCATTTCTTTTTCTCAATAAGCCATTGTTTCCACTCATTATTTGACTGAGCAATATATGACATTGGGTCTTACATCCATTTTAGAGATAGGGAAATTGAGACCGAGTAATTTGCCTAAAATCCTAAAATCCTGCTCAGAGGTTTCTAATTTTCTACATTCTATATTACATTATCTAGACATTCCTGACTTAAAGGGGAAAAATAAAAACAAATGAAGCTATAAAGGGGAGAAATTAGAAAATATATCATTCATAATCTTTTTTCAAACAATTTTCCAGATAATCTAAATTAATAGCTTTCTACATTAAGGGGAAACCTAGTGAAGATTCAACTGATTTTATTAATGTCTATAGAATAATGCTGAGTTGAAAGTCCAACCTAAAATTCCAAGCCAAGTTAATCATAGGCATTTAGTGAAAATGTCTCTATTTCTTACTATAAAATATATATAATATTTTTTAAAAGATTTATTTATTTATTTGAGAGAGAGAGCAGGATAAGGGGCAGAGGGAGAAGGAGAAGGACAAGCAGACTCCCCACTGAGCATGGAGCCCAACGCCAGGCTCAATCCGAAGACCCCGAGATCATGACCTGAGCCAAAACCAAGAGCCAGATGCTCAACCGACTGAGCCACCCAGGTGCCCCATATGATAATATTTTTTAAAGAACTGAATTATCCTGAAACTAAAAACTAACCACTCTCATGAAAAATAGATTCCAATTCTAAAGGAAAGGGACATTTTCTTGCTAGTACTTAAAAGCTTAAACTTGAGCTGTAAATTAAGTTTTACTAAGTTTACTAAGTAAGAAAATTTTGCTTCAGTCACTTAACATTATGAGAGAGAATGCTCATATGCTGCATAAATGAATACAGTACTGCAAATATAGTATCAATAATGAAACACTGGGCATTACTTTATGACACTTCTCATTATTCCAGCAGAATAGCTTGGACTTCGTTTTATTAACTTTTCAATGAAAGTTCTGCCAAATGAAACCCAAAAGTCAAACCTCCCTGGAGAAAAATTAGGCCTTGATAAAATATTCGGTTCCTCACTTTGAAATAACTCCATCACTGCAAATTAGGGAATATATTAGATTCCAAAGAAATAAAAACATCAGAAAACCATGAGCCAATATGACATGCTAAACCAATGCTAGACAAATCCTAGCAATTCTCTCAATTTAATTTTCTTTGAAAAATATGATAATGTAAAATACCACTAAGATCTTAACCTTATTATTCTAATCAACAATTAAGAGAAAAATAATAGCACAATAGAAACGTGATAAAATTTAAAATAGCCATCATTTCTAGAGCCAACAAGAGGCTTAAAATTAAGATTCTCAAGACCTAGGTCAGTGAGTCACCCTTTCTAGTGTCCTATTCACTGGTGTTATGTTTTAAGACAGGCAATCATTTCAGCAAAAATGTTAATTCATGAGTATATTCATAACTAAAAACATTAACAATATTTATTAAGTGCCTACTGTGTGACAAGTGAACTGGTTAAACATCATGCATAATTCCATTTAATACTCATAATACCTCTTGGAGGTAGCTACTATTACTATTCCCATTTCATAGATGAAAGTTACTTGCTCGATATCATACGGCTAGTGTGAGGAGCTGGAATTTGAACTCGGGTCTGTGTGTCTTTAGTAAGTCAGAAATTTCACTTCTGTAAATCTCTCCCCCCAAAAAAGTAATCATGGATGCAGACAGAGATTCATATACCGAGATGTACATCACAGCTTTGCTTATAATAGCAAAAGACTGGAAAATATCAAAATGCCCACCAGTAAAGATTACGAAGTAAACTACAATCTATCTGTAAGATGCAGTATCGTTAAAAGAGGCAACATCTTTAGAAGATGCAGCTTTTAAAAATTACGCTATGGAGGAATACTTAATGGAATTAAAAAAATGTCAATTATATATTAAATGACAATATCAGGATAGGAAATAATACATATATATACCATGTTTAGATTATATATTATACATAAATTCAAACACATGTGTATGCATATGTATATATATAAATGTGTGTGTATAAGTGTACACACACACACATGCACACAAATGAAAAGATAGCTCTGGACCAGGGTTTCCCAATCTTGGCACTACTGACATTTTGGGCTGGATCATTCTTTGTTATGGAGGGCTGTTGTTTGCATTGTAGGGTGCTTTTCAGCATCCCTGACCTCTACCCACTAGATGCCAGAAGTACCCTTTCAGGTTATGACAACCAAAAATGTCTCCAGACATTGACAAATGTCCCTTGGGGGCCAAAATTGCCCCAAGTTAAGAACTGCTACTCTGGATGATAGGATAAACAGGTAACATTTATTTTCTTCTTTGTGCATTTCAGTATTTTCCAAATTTCTAAAATTAAATTTAAAATGAAAATTAAATTTTTACAATAGCATTTTTTCCTGGATACATTTGTAATCCAAGAAAAAAAATGCTATTGTAAAAATCAATCTCACTAAAAAGAGAAGGAATGATTCCTATTTTTATGAGACTAAACTGCAGTAATGGAAATATGTATAACAAGAGCTTTAGAATATCCACTGTGATTTTTTTCCCATTACAAATTACTTAGTAACAGTTTAACAGAAAAAAATATAGAGGAAAAAATTAGCAGAAATCTCTTCTACCTGCGTCAAGAACATCCGAGCAGTAACAGCAGAAAGAGGCGGATAAACCAGAATTGGTTTAGTTGTCTCCCCAACAGCATCACCAATAAGCTTCCCATTAGAAGAATAAGCAGCAATTGCAAAGACATATTTTTCATTGGTTTCTAATCCTTTCACTTCAAAAATGCTTTTACCATCAGCTGGTATCTGTTAAAAAAAAATATATATTTCAAGTTTATGTATGGAAAACTGAAGTAATGTGACTTTAAAAATATAATAAATAACCCTTATATGTAAAAAATAAATAAAATAAAAGCTTTGTATTTACTGTTGGATTTTAGCTATGATTTAAATTGAAATTAGAGAAATTCACTGAAATAATGACATTAGAAAAAGGTAAAAAAAAAAAAACCACTCAGTTGTCATTAATGAGATTTTTGGTAAGATTTCCTAACATTTAGAGGTTTTTTTAATTTGACATACCGCTTCTCCGGAGTTTGGGAGATGATTATTATTTAGCCTTACTTTTCCATAACTCCCTTCTGCTTTGCAACCCAAAATGCAGTACCAGGAAACCTGCAGAGGAGAGAGATGAACCCATCATCTATAGTCTGTTTAACAAGGCATTCAATTTCTTTTATCAAGATGTGGCACTTGCTGTGATGAACACCAGGTGTTGCATGGAAGCACTGAATCACTTCATTGTCATTGAATCACTTCATTGTACACTGTATGTAATATTACACTGTATGTTGACTAACTAGAATTAAATAAAAACTTAAAAAACAAAAAACACTTTTCCAAATACAAATATAGTTACTCAACTTTTAAAACATGGAATCTAACTAATGATGTACTATATGTTGGCTAATTGAATTTAAATAAAATAAATAAGATAAATAAAATAAATTAAAAAAACATGGAATCTAAGTTTACAAATATACTTAGGTTTAATCTCACAAAAATAAAGACAAATATAGGGCTCATTTACCTGGGACTACAAAGACTATTATTCATTATTTATTTTTTAACTACCAGTAACTGAGCAGCTTCTATGTGCTATGTATTGCTGGGAAATTTATATAAACTTTCTAATATTTGCAACATCCCTATGAAATGGGATTACTGCGGTCATTTTGCTTTACAGGAAATGGAGACACAGAAATGTTCAATAACTTGCCCAAGATCAGATAGTAGCATGATACTTGATAATTCTTAACTATAGAAACAAAAAGCAAAATGCAAATTCTACAGGAACAATCAAACTTAAACATTTAAGTTTAATTAAGTTAAACATTAAACTTAATTAAGTGGTTAGAAATGGTTCTTCTGCCCAAGATGTCAAAATAATGGAGATTCCTCATTGGAATGAACTATTCTCACTATAAGGGAAAAGGGAGCAAGTTGATACCTAGGGAATAGCATTATGAAAGAGCCATACTGTCCTGAAGTTGGGGTTGGGTGGGTTGTCATCATTTATTCTCTTTTCCACAGAGGCTCCACCTCCCAACATCTCAACACCTAAATGATAAGGAAGGGGCGCCTGGGTGGCTCAGATGGTTAAGAGTCTGCCTTCGGCTCAGGTCACAGTCCCAGGGTCCTGGGATCGAGCCCCGCATCAGGCTCCCTGCTCAGCAGGAAGCCTGCTTCTCCCTCTCCCACTCCCCCTGCTTGTGTTCCCTCTCTCGCTGTGTCTCTCTCTGTCAAATAAATAAATATTTTTTTTTAAAATGATAAGGAAAACTGGAAAGAAGGGAAAAAGTAATCGTCTCTAAGAAGCGACTGCCTCTTATAGCTTAGCTTAGCTATTTCTTCCTCCAGGTCAACAGAAAAATCCTAATGGTGTCTTGTCTGCATGAATAGTTCTCAACCCTGACTGTGCAGTCACTTTTTAAAATACAGTTTTCACAGAACCAACCATTTTTTAAAATTACATATACCCAAGCCTGCCTAGCCTCAATGAATTAGAGCTTCTGGTACAGGTGTCCAAACCTTTGTGTCTATAAAGAAAACTGCTCAAGTAATTAAGAAGCACTTGACAAAGGTAGAACTCCAAAGACAGAGACACAGCATTGAAAGAACTTGAAAGCTGGAAGCCAAGAGGGAGGGAAAAAGTCAGATGAATTTCAGAAGAAATTTAAAAACTAACTTTCCATGCAAAAAGAGTACCACTTAACATTGAGGGAAAAAAGGCAGAAAGATTGTGCTATATGACTTAAATTATTATTTTCTCTAAGTTAAGCTCTCTACATAAACCAGAATTTGAAGGATAAAATTCTCTCTAAAAGCATTTTTAGAAGCAGGATTTATGTTTCTATTTTGTTCCACAAATAAAGACATCTTAGTTTGTGTAACTATAAGGAGCAGTGTGTAATTAGAATCTACATAAGAGTAAGGACACCATAAACAAATCACCACTAACTTTAGAAGTAAAAGTTTATTAATAACATCAGCATTTTCAACTTTTAAAACAGATTTTATTGAAACAAATGCTTTAACAAGAGATTTTGATAAAACAAAAGATGTCTGAATCCTCTAACCAGAAAACTTATTTAAGCCCACAGCACCATCTAGTGTTTATGCGTATGTAACAGAAGGTAATAATTTCCTGGAGCACACAACTCTACGAAAGCATAATCTATATAAACGTCATATGATGTGCTAAGTGACAGGTCCTACAACTACTGGTCAGATATGGAATACTTGTATCTTCCTATTTCTAAGCATTATAAAATAAGATAAACTAGTCACTAATTTGAAATACAAAAAAAAAAAAATTGGGGGTTAAATAAACCAAAACATTTGAATAAAAACAAAGAAAAACCCTTGGTAAGGCATCCAGTCTTAGTTCTGTACTGAATTTCCAAAATCAGCAAATCCTCATTCTTAAACAGATCCAAACACATCCAAAATTGAACTTTAAAAACGCTAGCAATTGCAATAATGCATTTATGATAGCACAGTTCAGTGTAAGATGAAAATTACTTCTATTTCCCCAATTATAAAACATTATAAAGGTGGTATTACTTCTCACTGATGTCCATATCCCATTAGTCTGAAGCTCCTCAAAGAATGGAATCAAGCTTTGTGATTATTTTTATAACTCAATTACCTCGCACAGAGCTGGACAGATAAGAGATACTTGATAATGTTCACTGGACAAAATTTATGAAAAAAAAATCATCAAATAATGTAATCACACTCTATACCATCGTTAATTGTTTTAAGCAAATTTTACTACATATGTTTAATATAAGATACGGAGGGACATCAACTACAACTAATATGCCAGGAATATTATATATTATCTCATTTAATTTTCACAGTAAACATATTTTACAAATAAAAACAATACCACCACCACCTCAAAAAGTACATTTAGATTTTCTAAGGTCATACTGCTAGTAAGTGGTGCAGCTGGAATTTTAAACCTGTATCTGTCTGACTTTAAAGCTGTGCCCTTTCCACGATACCAAGTGGATAGACGTTCAAGCAGAATATCCTAAAGACAAAGATAAAACTTTTTTATACTATAGGCACCTGGGTGGCTCAGTTGGTTAAGCGACTGCCTTCGGCTCAGGTCATGATCCTGGAGTCCCGGGATCAAGTCCCACAATAGGCTCCCTGCTCAGCGGGGAGCCTGCTTCTCCCTCTGACCCTCCCCCCTTCTCGTGCTCTCTCTCTCTCTCAAATAAATAAATAAAATCTTAAAAAAAAAAAAAACTTTTTTATACTACATCAAAGACCATGTTGTTGATCATCCAAAAGAGGAAATTTAATATTTAAAATATAAATCAGGCGGAATGCTTGTGAGACACTAAATCTCAAGTTAGAGTCACATTTAGGCCGAGTTCCAAGGCATTGGGGATGGGAGAAAGAGCTCATTCTTCAATAAATACATAAAGATTTATGACTTATAATACGGTTGGAACTGTCATTTGTTTACATTAAAAGAATCCCCATTTACTTGGAAGAACTCTGGGAAGAACATCTAAATTTGCTACCCCCAAATTTCCTCATCTCCATCATTGGCTCTGAGAGTAACATCCACGCTCTTCAAATGCCTTATTCCAGTTCAGCTGAGACCTTCTCCATCTTGAACACACACTAGGATGTCAGCATAGGACTATGCCATGGTGACGAAGGTACTTAAGAGACAAATGCTTCTCTACTGTTTCTCCTTACTATATATTTGGGTATAGCAAAGCTATACAGAGCATGAAGGAAAACAGCACAAGGAAGGAAAGGTCTTGAAGAAACTAAGTATAGTTAAGACATTACAATACTAATCCCAGTGTTCAGTGCTTATAAATAAGACTATTCAAGTCCTAAGAGCAAGAAAAGTATCAATCATGATAGTCATAAAAGTACTTAACGTTGCTTTGCCTGAAATAAAGATCATAATGGGGAACATACCTTAACATCTGAAATAAATGGAGCAGGTTTCAATGTCACAGAACAGTAAGTTCGGGATAGCAGGATAGGTGGGGGAGGGAATCTGCTTTTCTTTCTTTTCGAACTCTCCACATATTTTTGATATGAATATAAGGTATTTTGTTCTGCTTCAGTCTTCTTAATTAAAGAATATGCTTCCTATAATAAAGTGTGAACATAGAAAAATACACTTCAAGATTTGAACTGCATTTATATTTGTAGAATTCTGGTAATGTTAAACAACATTATCATGCTATATGTAGCTTTTTGAGCCTCAGTGTTACACATATTTCAAGCATCGAATGATTTTACAAAAGTAAAAAATAGCTACTAAATAAGACTAAGTAAAAAATAGCTATAAATTAAGTAAGGTAATGGAGTCATATTTATATATCTAGTATGTTCATCATCATTATAATATATCAACATTAGACATTTCACTTTCTTATCAAACCCTCTGAATATCTACCATCATATTTCAGTGTCCTTAAAAAATTCATAGCACGATCATCTACATTTACACTGAAAAACTGTACACCTACCCGTAATGTAACTTGAAATGTGACTCTCAAGTAAAAGACTATGTGATTTATGAAACGAGTATTATTGAAAGTTTCTTACTATCAGCAAGTAGAAATAAAAACACTTATTCTGTAAACCTGAAAGAAAGGCAATCCTCATTTCAAAAGATAACACATTGAAGGACAACACACAAAACAAAAAATATAAAAGTCAGATCTGAATACTTCCAAAGAAAGTCTATCAGCAATAATAATGCATGTAAATGGGTTAAACTTGTCTTTTAAATTAAATTAAAAGGCAAAGACTCTTTAATTGAGCTCCAAAGCAAAAATCCATGTAAAGATCAAAATTAAATGGGTAATAGAGAAAAAAATAGCCTTTCCATTGTACTAGGACAATTAGATGTCCACATGCAAAAGTAATAAAGTTGTACCCCTACATCACACTACATACAAATATTAACTCAAAATGAATTACAGAGCCAAATATAAGAGACAAAATTATAAAATTCTTAAAGGGAAACATACAAGTAAATCTTCATAACTTTGGGTTAGGCAATAGTTTCTTAGATATGACACCAGAAGGAAACAAACACACACACACATGTAGATAAACTGAACTTCATCAAAATTTCAAATGATATCATCAAGAAAGTAAAAAGACAACCAACAGAACGAGAGAAAATATCTGCAAATCATGTATCTGATAAGGGACTTGTATTCAAAATATATAAGAACTGTTACAAGTCAATAATAAAGACAAATAACTCCATTAAAAATGGGGACAAAGGGTTTGAACAGACATTTCTCCAAAGAAGACATATAAATAGCCAATAAGTACAAAAAAGATGCACATCATTGACCATTTAGGGATGAAAATACAAAATCAGCAAGCTAATTCAAGAAGCAGAAAACTTAAATGCAGGATAATGATAGAACAAACTGAGAAAGATATCCAAAAATTTCATCCCACAACAATGTCAGGCTCAACTGATCTCATTTTTAAAAAATTTCAAATCTTAAGGAACTGATAATTCCTATGACATTTAAAAATTTTCTAACTACGAAGAAAGACAGCTTCTCAAATAATTTTACAAATTATTGTAAGAAAACTTGAAAAATGACTGCACTTAAAAAGAGAGCAATCTTCTTACAAATATAAATACAAACATTCTAAATAAAATACTAATACATTGAATCTAGCAATATATTAAAGGAATAACATACTGTAATTATATTCTCTATCTCCCAAGAATACATGGATAATTTAATATTAGGAAGTCTATGAATACAATTTAATTTATCTATAAATCAAATGAGAAAAAATACGATTACAGGCTCAATGGCCAAAAAAATATTTGAACTTCTTTAACATTCATTACTATTTTTTTTTTAAAACAGAAGAGGTAAAAAGGGAAATCAAAAAAATCTTAAGACAAATGAAAATGGGAACACAATACACCAAACCCTATGGGATGCAGCAAAAGCAGTTCTAAGAAGGAAGTTTATAGTGCATATGCTTCCATTAAGAAAAAAGAAAGATCTGGGGTGCCTGGGTGGCATAGTCAGTTAAGTGTCCGACTCTTGGTTTCTGCTCAGGTTGGGAGATTGAGCCCTTCAGCAAGCTCTGTGCTCAGCACGGAGTCTGCTTAAGACTCTCTCTCCCTCTGCCTCTGCCCCTCCCCTGCTCACTCTCTCTCTCTCTCTCTCAAATAAAAATAAATAAATCTTTTTTTAGAAAAGGAAGATCTGAATTAAACAATCTAACTTTACTCTTTAAGGGAACTAGAAAAAGAACAAAAACTAAGCCCAAAATTAGTAGAAGGAAGGAAATAACATAAATCAGAAGGGAAATAAATGATATAGAGACCTGAAAGATAATAGAAAGGATCAACTAAAATAGGAGCTGGGTTTTTTAAAAGATAAAGCTGACAAATTTTTAGCTAGACTAAGAGAAAAAAAGAGAAGACTCAGATTAATAAAATCAGAAATGAAAGAGGAGACATTACAACTAATACCACTGAAATACAAGGAATCATAAGAGACTACTATGACCATTATACACCAACAAATTGGATAACCTAGAAGAAACTGATAAATAACTAGAAACGGGTGCCCGGGTGGCTCAATTGGTTAAGCAACTGCCTTCGGCTCAGGTCATGATTCTGGAGTCTCGGGATCGAGTCCCACATCGGGCTCCCTGCTCAGCGGGGGGTCTGCTTCTCCCTCTGACCCTTCCCCTCTCATGCTCTCTGTCTCCCATTCTCTCAGATAAATAAATAAAATCTTTAAAAAAAAAAAAATAACTAGAAACATACAACTTACCAAAACTGAATCATGGAGAAATAGAAAATATGAACAAGCCAATAACAAGTAAGGAGATGAATCAGTAATCAAAAACCTCCCAATAAAGGAATGACCAGAATCAGATGATTTCACTGGTGAAGTCTAACAAAAATTTAAAGAATTAATGCCAATCATTCTCAAACTCTTCTAAAAAATTACAACGGGACACTTACAAATTGATTTTAAGAGGCTAACATGACCCTGATACCAAAACCAGACAAGGACACTACAAGAAAACTACAGCTCAACATCCCTGATGAATACAGATGCAAAAATCCTCAACAAAGTAAGAGCAAACCAAATTCAAAAGTACAGTAAAAGGTTGATTAAAACCATGATGAAACAGGATTATTCCTGGGATGCAAGGATGGCTCAACATAAATGTGATACAAATTAATAAATGTGATACACCACATTCACAAAATGAAGGATAAAAATAATATGATCATTTCAATGGATTCAGAAAAAGAATTTGACAAAATTCAACATCCTTTTATGATAAAAAAAAAAAAAACTCTCCACAAACTGGATATAGAAGGAACACAGCTCAAAATAATAAAGGTTTTATATGACAAACCTAACGCTAACATCATACTCAATGATAAAGGTTAAAAGCATTCCCACTAAGATTAGGAATAAGACAAGAGTGCCCACTCTTACCACTCTTATTCAACATGGTACCAGACATCCTAGCCAAAGCAATCAGAAAAAGGTATCTAAATAAAAAAGAAAGAAGCAAATTGTCTCTGTTTACAGATGACATGATTGTATATATAGAAACTGTAAAGACTCCACCAACACTGTTAGAATCAATAAAAAAATTCAGTAAATTTGCAGGATCCAAAAATTAACATACACAAATCAGTTGTATTTCTATACACTAACAACAAACTATCCACCCAAAATTAAGAAAACAATCCCATTTGTAATAGTATCAAAAATAAGAAAATAGGAATAAATTTAACCAAGGAGGTAAAAAAGATCTGTGCACTGAAAACTATAAAACATTTATGAAAAAAATTAAAGACACAAATAAATGGAAAAATACCCCATGTTCGTGGATAGGAAGAATTAATATTGTTGAAATATCCCTACAACCCAAAATGATCTACAAATTCAATGCAATCTTTATCAAAATTCTAATAGCATTTTTCACATAAATAGAAAAGGCAATCTTTTTTTTTATTATGTTATGTTAATCACCACACATCACATCATTAGTTTTTGATGTAGTGTTCCATGATTCATTATTTGTGTATAACACCCAGCGCTCCATGCAGATCCCAGGGTCCTAGATCGAGTCCCACATCTGGGTCCTTGCTCAGTGGGGAGCCTGCTTCTCTGCCTGCCACTCCCCCTCCTTGTGCTCTTTCCCTCTCTCTGAAAAGGCAATCTTAAAATTTGTATAGAATGACAAAAGATCCAAATAGCTAAAACAGGCTTGAGCAAGAAGAGCAACACTGGAGATACCACTTCGTGATCTCAAACAAAGCAATAGTAATCAAATAGCATGGGAAGGAAGGAAGGAAAGAAGGACGGAAGGCAGGCAGGCAGGCAGGCAGGCAGGCAGGAAGGAGGAAGAAAAGAAAAGAAAAGAAAAGAAAAGAAAAGAAAAGAAAAGAAAAGAAAAGAAAAGAAAAGAAAAGAAAAGAAAAGAAAAGAAAAGAAAGAAAAGAAAAGAAAAGAAAAGAAAAGAAAAGAAAGATGAAAAAGAAAAGAAAAGAAGGAAAGAAAGACCAACAGAATAGAATTAGAGAGCCCAGAAATATGATCAACTGGAGAATGTTCCATGGGCACTAGAGAAGAATGTATATTCTGCTGCTTTGGGATGGAATGCTCTGAATATATCTGTGAAGTCCACTTGGTCCAGTGTGTCATTTAAAGTCTTTATTTCCTTGTTGATCTTTTACTTAGATGATCTGTCCATTTCAGTGAGGGGGGTGTTAAAGTCCCCCACTCCCCCCTATTATTGTATTGTTGTTGATGTGTTTCTTTGTTTTGTTATTAATTGGCTTATATAACTGTTAATTGGCTTATATAATAATTGGCTTATATAATTGTTATTAACTGGCTTATATAATTGGCTGCTCCCATGTTAGGGGCATAGATATTTACAATTGTTAGATCTTGTTGGATAGACCCTTTGAGCAAGAAGAGCAACACTGGAGATACCAGTGTTCTTCCTCATCTCTTTAATCCTCATTAAGTGTCCTTCCTCATCTCTTATTATAATCTTTGGTTTAAAATCTAATTTGTCTGATATAAGGATTGCCACCCCAGCTTTCTTCTGGACCATTTCCTTATACCACACACAAAAATAGACTCCAAATGGTTGAAAGACCTAAATGTGAGACAGGAGTCCATCAAAATCCTAAAGGAGAACACAGGCAGCAACCTCTTCGACCTCAGCCGCAGCAACTTCTTCCTAGAAACATCACCAAAGGCAAGGGAAGCAAGGGCAAAAATGAACTATTGGGACTTCATTAAGATAAAAAGCTTTTGCACAGCAAAGGAAACAGTCAACAAAACCAAAAGACAACTGACAGAATGGGAGAAGATATTTGCAAATGACATCTCAGATAAAGGGCTAGTATCCAAAATCTATAAAGAACTTATCAAACTCAAAACCCAAAGAACAAATAATCCAATCAAGAAATGGGCAGAAGACATGAACAGACATTTTTCCAAAGAAGACATCCAAATGGCCAACAGACACATGAAAAAGTGCTCAACATCACTCGGCATCAGGGAAATCCAAATCAAAACCTCAATGAGATACCACCTCACACCAGTCAGAATGGCTAAAATTAACAAGTCAGGAAATGACAGATGTTGGCGGGGATGCGGAGAAAGGGGAACCCTCCTACACTGTTGGTGGGAATGCAAGCTGGTGCAGCCACTCTGGAAAACAGTATGGAGGTTCCTCAAAAAGTTGAAAATAGAGCTACCCTACGACCCAGCAATTGCACTACTGAGTATTTACCCCAAAGACACAAATGTAGGGATCCGAAGGGGTACGTGCACCCTGATGTTTATAGCAGCAGTGTCCACAATAGCCAAACTGTGGAAAGAGCCAAGATGTCCATCGACTGATGAATGGATAAAGAAGATGTGGTATATATACATATATACACACACACACACACACACACACACACACACACACACACACACACACAATGGAATATTATGCAGCCATCAAAAGGAATGAAATCTTGCCATTTGCAATGACGTGGCTGGAACTGGAGGGTATTATGCTAAGCAAAATAAGCCAATCAGAGAAAGACATGTATCATATGATCTCACTGATATGAGGAATTCTTAATCTCAGGAAATAAACTGAGGGTTGCTGGAGTGGTGGGGGGTGGGAGGGATGGGGTGGCTGGGTGATAGACATTGGGGAGGGTGTGTGCTATGGTGAGCGCTGTGAATTGTGTAAGACTGTTGAATCACAGACCTATACTTCTGAAACAAATAATACATTATATGTTAAAAAAAAAAAAAAAGAAGACGATAGCAGGAAGGGAAAAATGAAGGGGGGGAATCGGAGGGGGAGATGAACCATGAGAGACTATGGACTCTGAGAAACAAACTGAGGGTTCTAGAGGGGAGGGGGATGGGGGGATGGGTTAGCCTGGCGATGGGTATTAAAGACAGCACGTACTGCATGGAGCACTGGGTGTTACACACAAACAATGAATCATGGAACACTACATCAAAAACTAATGATGTAATGTATGGTAATTAACATAACATAATAAAATAAAATTAAAAAAAAAAGAAATATGGTCAACTAATTTTTGACAAAGTCACCAAGAATATACAATGAGGAAAGGATAGTCTCTTCAATAAATGGTGCTGGGAAAAGTGGATATCCATATTCAAAAGAATGAAATCAGACCCTTATCTTACTGTACACAAAAATCAACCCAAGGGGCACCTGGGTGGCTCAGTCGTTAAGCGGCTGCCTTCAGCTCAGGTCATGATCCCAGGATCCTGGGATCGACCCCACATCGGACTTTCTACTCGGCAGGAAGCCTGCTTCTCCCCTCTCCCACTCCCCCTGCTTGTGTTCCCTCTCTCGCTATGTCTCTCTCTGTCAAATAAATAAATAAAATCTTAAAAAAAAAATCAACTCAAAATGCATTAGAGACTTAAACATAAGACCTGAAACCATAAAACCCTAGAAAAAAGCATAAAGGAATAGCTCCTTGACATTGGTTTTGGCAACTATTTTTTGGATCCTACAACAGAAGTATAGGCAACAAAAACAAAAATAAATAAGCTAAAAAGCTTCTGCACAGCATAGGAAAAAATCAACAAAATGAAAAGGCAACCTATGGAATTGGAAGAAAATATCTGTAAACAATACATTCAATAAGGGCTTGATATCCGAAATATATAAGTAACTCTTAACTCAATAGTAATCAATCAAATGATTTAAAAATGGGCAAAAAACCAGAATAGACACTTTTCTAAAAAAGACATTCAAATGGCCAACAGGTACATGAAAAGATGATCAACATCACAGGGAAATGCAAATTAAAACCACCATGAGATATCACCTCACACCTGTTAGGATGTCTATTATCAAAAAGACAAATGATAACAAATGTTGGTGAGGATGTGGAGAAAAGAGAACACTCGTACAATGTTAGTAAGGATGTGAACTCGTACAACCAAAACCATAAACAGTATGGAGGTTGCTCAAAAAATTAAAAATAGAACTATCATATGAGCCAGCAATCCCACTTCTGGGTATTTATCCAAAGGAAATGAAATCATTATCTCAAAGAGACATCTGCACTCCTGTGTTCATTGCCGCATTATTCACAACAGCCAAGATATGAAAACAATTCTAAGTGTCTTCTGATAGATGAATAGATAAAGAAAACGTGTCACACATATAATATTATAATATTATTCAGCCTTAGAAAAGAAGGAAACCCTGACATTTGGGACAACATGTATGACCTTGAGGACATTATGCTAAGTGAAATGAGCCAGATGGAGAAAGAGAAATACTATATGGTATCATGTATATGTGTAATCTAAAAAAAATAAAAGTAAAACTCATAGAAACAGAAAGTAGTATGGTGGTTGCCGAGGGCAAGTGGTTGGGGAGGGGAATGGGGAGATCTTGATCAAGGGGCACAAACTTCCAGTTATAAAGTTCTGAAGATCTATCGTACAGCATGGTGACTACACTTAAAAACAGTGTACTTGAAATTTGCTAAGAAACAGATCTTAAGTGTCTCACTCAAAAAAAAAAAAAAAGTAACTTAGCCATCAAAAAGAATGAAATCTTGTCATTTGCAACAACGTGGATAGAACTAGAGGGTATTATGCTAAGCGAAATAAGTTAATTAGAGAAAGACAAATATCATATGATTTCACTCATATGTGGAATTTAAGAAACAAAATGAACATAGGGGAAGGGAAGGAAAAATAAAATAAGACAAAATCAGAGAGGGAGACATACCGTAAGAGACTCTTAACTATAGGAAACAACCTGAGGGTTGCTGGAGGGGGGGTGGGTGGGGGGATGAGGTAACTGGGTGATGGACATTAAGGAGGGCACTTGATGTAGTGAGCACTGGGTGTTATATGCAACTGATGAATCACTAAATTCTACCTCTGAAACTAAAAATACACTACATATTAATTAAATTGAATTTAAATAAAAAATTTTTTAAAGGTAACTATATGATGTGATAAATGTGTTAATTAAACTGCTTGTGGTAATTATTTCATAATGTACAGTAGTCCCTGCTTATCCACAAGGATACATTCCAAGATGCCTGAAGCCACAGATAGTATTAAACCCTATATATACTATGTGTTTTCTCATACATACATACAATAAAATTTAATTTATAAATTAGACATAGCAGGGATTAACAATAGCTAATAATAAAATAGAACAATTATAACAATATATTGTAAATGAAAGTTATGTAAATGTGGTCTCTCTCAAAATATCTTGTTGTGATGCACTCACCCTCTTCTTGTGAATCATGATGTGAGCAGATAAAAGGTCTACGTGATGAGATGAAGTGAGGGGAATGACGTAGGCACTGTGACGTAGCTTTAGGCTACTATTGACCTTCAGATGATATGTCAAAAGGAAAATCCATCTGCTTCCAGACTGTGGTTGACTGCGGGTAACTGAAACCACAGAAAGCTAAACCACAGCTAAGAGGAGACTACTGCTACATATATCAAATCATCATGTTGTACATTTGAAATATATTACAATTTTATTTGCCAATTATGCCTCAGTAAAGCTGGGGGGAGGGAGTGCAAACCTCAATAAACTAGGAAAGCTCTTTCTTTAGCATGAGAAAAATATTAATTTTAGCCAATAGTCAAAATTATGGCTAATAGTGAAACACTAAAAGAATGATCAATAAAATCCAGGAGACATAATGCCACTATTTCTTTTTATTCTGGAAGTTCTAGCCAATTTAATAAATTTAAGAAAAGAAATCCTGAAAACGAGAAGACAAATGTCTGTCTACCAAACTTCAAATACATTTCACTCTCTTAGAAAAACCTGTGCTGCTTCCTCCGCAGAAGACATGCTAAGTTCAAAGCTTCCATTTGGAGATCTGGACTTGAGCTCAAAAGAAAGGGTAAGACTTTCCGTGAGTCATTTGCCTCAAAGTGATATTTAAAGTTGAGTGAGTAAACCAGTTCCCTTTGGGAGTGTAGATTATAAAACTCTAGTATCATACATTTTTTTCTAAAATAAAGATTGACCTAAATTGAGATCAGAATTAACTCATTTTTATTTTTATAGGAAATGGTTGACATTCAGGTCTAAAATCACTAGTTGTGATTAAAATTTATCTATAATAATAAATGGGTTTTTTAATTCTGCTTGTTCTGTGCCAGGAGACGTTGAAATTTTTTTTTGGCGTTACAGTTCAAAAATCTTAGCCATTTGCATAGGACAATCGTTTCTTCATGTGGGAAGGGATGTATTATATGGTAGCCATGTTTCTAGGGCCTACATGCCAAAAACCTTAACTGTTTAGACTCAAAAGCTAATTTATAGACACATGGTGCTCAGTATAACTTGAATCATTGAATGAATGACTCAACCAAGGAGCATAGAATGGCATCTGTTATCCCTTATCATCTCTACTTTTTCACTCATTCAATCAAACTGAGAAAAAAATAGAGAAAACGGATGGAAAGAAAGATGTTGAAGGAGCTGTGTCATAAAACACTATGAGTCAAGGCATCAGCAGTGCCTAGTCAACCCAGAGGACACAACACGCACAGGGCTGGGCAGAGGCTCATTCACCTTGCCACCCTCTACCAGAGATGACAGACCAGATTTGGCTCCCTGAGAGGACAGATGGGCCCACAGAGCAGGGTTCCCTTGAAAGGCAACAACAGGTAGGAGCTTGGTAAGAGGCCAGAATTGAAATGAGGAAGAAGCCTGAGCAGAAAAGGTAAGTAGATTCCCTAGATAACTGTGGAAAATTTTTAAGAAATTCCTACTTGAACAGAAGGTAGAAGAAAGCTATTATATTTTGAACATTAAATGTTAATGTGACTTCATTTGCGTCACAGTCTGGAGACCAAGATATTTTAGGCTGCATAAGAACAGGTGAAATCAGCCTAAGGAAAAATTATGCAACACAAGGGAAGAGACCATGCCTTGAAAGTTTCCCTCCTCTGGATTATGTATGCAGCCTAAAAAATGCACCAGCAGCATTGGTTTGCTGGCCCTAATATTAACACAGACTGCCTCTGATCCTATCTCAACTGACTGGCCAACTGCCCTGGGCTTTCTACACTTACCCCCAAAATTCGCCTCGGCAGTTCATGCTCCAGTGAACCAGTCAGACACTAGCATCTTCTGACTTGATTCTAGCAGCTTCTCTCTGCATATCCGTGAACCCAACTGAGATTTTTTTTTTTTAAACTTCCTGCTTTCTGCCATGAGTTATCACAAAGATATTTCTCAAACCTGGCTGTTATTCAGTATCATCTATGAAACTTGTTTAAAAATTAAGATAGTCCATCCCCACTCTGAACCTATTTACTAAAAATCTCCAGGGGTGGGGCTTAAGCATCTGTATTATTAAACAACTGTTGAGGGTACTTTTGAAGTACACTAGGGACTGGGGACCACTGACTGAGATGATTTAATGAGCCTCCTCCCCTTTCTCTCAGTCTCTAGTCTCCTCAACCTCCAGTCTTCTAGCCCTTCAGTGGTTCCTCCTATACTTGTGACAGTGCTAACTCCGCCATAGGCTTTGTATTCTGATCACAATTAATACTTGCTACCTTTATCTCCCTCTCTACTCTTTTCTCCCAGAGCTACTGCCTATCCAACCTAACCTCCAAAACCATAAAAAAAAAAAAAAAGTCATTCATTCCCTGAGAAGCTATGCTTGTTATGCCTCAGAGCTTTCGCATGAAACTTCCTCTTCCTAGAGGGTTTTACATCCTTTTCTGTGCTTCAAGATCCACTCAAACAGGGGCGCCTGGGTGGCTCAGTCGTTAAGTGTCTGCCTTCAGCTCAGGTCATGATCGCAGGGTCCTGGGATCAAGCCCCGCATTGGGCTCCCTGCTCAGCGGGAAGCCTGCTTCTCCCTCTCCCACTCCCCCTGCTTGTGTTCCTGCTCTCGCTATCTCTCTCTCTCTGTCAAATAAATAAATAAAATCTTTAAAAAAAAAAAAAAAGATCCACTCAAACATCATCTCTGAATCCTCCCAAAGAAGTCCCACACATTTAGGTACTTATTCTCTTCATTTTCCACTCTTTGTTTTAGCACGTATTACACAATATGAGCATCTTGGTGGCAAGGACAGTACTTTATCTCTTTAGGTTCAATAAACGTGTTCTTAATGAAATACATGAAATTATGACAGATGAGGATGATCTATAATGCATTTTAAGACAGTATGTTTAAAATATTCTGATTGGAAAGTAAATTAATTAATTAATTAAATGTTCTGGTGGAGTCTTGATTAATTTTAACCCCCTAACTCAGATTTCATGGCCCAATTTGAAACAGATTAATAAAAGTACTAAATTTTTTTAAGATTTTATTTATTTATTTATTTGTCAGAGAGGGAACACAAGCAGGGGGAGTGGGAGAGGGAGAAGCAGGCTCCCCATTGAGAAGGAGCCCGATGCAGGACTTGATCCCAGGACCCTGGATCATGACCTGAGCTGAAGGCAGACACTCAACCGACCGAGCCACCCAGGAATCCCTAAAAGTACTAAATTTTTAAATGAAAGGTAACAAAAGTCTAAAACACAGTCCTTGATTTATGTAAATCAGATAAATTCTATAAAAATTGGACTCAAGGTAAAACCTAATGCTAGTTAGAAAATCCAAACTTAGTGAGCCAAATCACTGAGCTGCTAAAAGCATTCTATTTATAAGAAAGTGATTAGTATACTAATTAGAAAAATACCTGCACCCCCATGTTACTGCAGCATTATTTACAACAGCCAAGACATGTTATATATATGAATATACAATTCATATATATATGTGAATTGCAATATATGAATATGCAATTCTTATATATGAATATGCAATTCATACATATGTGAATATATAACTCATATATATATACATATATATGAACATACAATTCACATATATATGAATGTTATCTAGCCATAGAAAAAGAATGAAATCTTGCCTTTTCTGACAACATGGGTGGACCCTGAGGGCATTATGTTAAGTGAAATAAGTCAGAGAAAGACAAATACCATATGATGTCATGCATATATGGAATCTTAAAAAAAAAAAAAAAGAAAACAAGGAGATAGGGGCACCTGGGTGGCTCAGTCAGTTGGGCATCTGCCTTCGGCTCAGGTCATGATCTCAGGGTCCTGGGATTGGGCCCGGCATTGGGCTCCCTGCTCAGTGGGGGGGCCTGCTTCTCCCTCTGCCTGCCGCTCCACCTGCTTGTGCTCTCTCTCTCAAACAAACAAATAAATAAATAAAATCTTAAAAAAAAAAAGTAGATAGACACAGAAAACAGACTCATGGTTGCCAGAGGTTGGGGGTGGGAGGTAGGGCAAAATGGGTGAAGAGGGTCAAAAGGTACAAGTTTTCAGTTATAAAATGAATAACTCATGGGGATATAATGTACAGGCTAGTGACTATAGTTAATAATATTGTATTGCTTATTTGAAAGTTCCTAGAGAGTAAATCTGAAAAGTTCTCATCCCAAGAAAAAAAATTTTGTAACTGATGACAGATATATAAGTTAATAAGATTTACTGTGGTGATCATTTAGCAATATATACAAATATAAAATCATTACATTGTGTACCTGAAATTAATAAAATGTTATATGTCAATCATATATCAATCTTTTACAAAGAAAGTGATTAGGGCTTTTTAAAGCAGGTTCCTCAAATAGAAGGAGGAAATATCACCAGAAAATTAGCCTCAAAACCTCAAGAAAGAGAAATTCCCATGAAACCAGCTCTATTCAACTGTGAAAAGAGAAAGTGTGAGGTGCCTGGGTGGCTCAGTTGGTTAAGAGTCCACCTCTTGATTTCAGCTCAGGTCATGATTTCAGGGTCGTGGGACTGAGCCCTGAATCAGGCTCTGTGCTATACGCAGAGTCTGCTTATCCCTCTCCCTCTGCTCCTCCCCGGCTTGTGCGCTCTCTCTCTCTCCATCAAATAAGTAAGTAAGTAAATAAATAAATAAAATCTTTTTTAAAAAAGAGAGAAAGTGTTATCAATATGGACATCACTGGGGCGCCTGGGTGGCTCAGTCTGTTAAGCGGCTGCCTTCAGCTCAGGTCATGATCCCAAGGTCCTGGGATTGAGCCCCGTATCGGGCTCTCTCTTCAGCAGGGAGTCTGCTTCTCTCTCTCCCTCTGCCTGCTGCTTCCCCTGCTTGTGCTCTCTCACTCTCTGTCAAATAAATAAATAAAATCTTAAATATATATATATATATATATATATATATATATATGGACATCACTGTTGCCTATAATATGTCCAACACATTGTCTAATGTGTCCACCGAAACATATTGTTTTATTGCCAGAAAACAACAGTACTGAAGTCCAAAGTACTACTGTCTGAATATAAATCTCTCTGCCTATAGTTTCCATTAGAGAAACAAACCTGCCTCTTTTTAGAAGTTATTCAGTGTTTATGAGGACAGATTAATATTAAACACATTGGACAACAGCTTAACATCCACAGTGCAGCAAGACACTTAGGGAAAGATATAAGACAATCTTCAAGGTCATGATTAACAACTATCCATAAAAAACTATCATAAGACTGGAAAGATAAAGTGCCATATTTACTACTTGTCTAGTAGACCTCCTGAGGTATATTCTGGATTCTCAGCACTATTATGTACATTTCAGAAGGAGATGAAAAGTAGGTTAAGTCATACCCAAGAATCCTGGCAAGGAATATTTTTTGATTGCTGAGAATAAAATATACTACTTATAAGATCAATCTAAGAGGGCGCCTGGGTGGCTCAGTTGGTTAAGCGACTGCCTTCGGCTCAGGTCATGATCCTGGAGTCCCGGGATCGAGTCCCACATCAGGGTCCCTGCTCAGCAGGGAGTCTGCTTCTCCCTCTGACCCTCCTCCCTCTCATGCTCTCTGTCTCTCATTGTCTCTCTCGCAAATAAATAAAAAATCTTAAAAAAAAAATTTAAAAAAAAAAAAAAAGATCAATCTAAGAGAAAACACAAAAAGAAATGTATAGCTTGATAAATGAAAACATATTTAGAGCACCAAAAAATAGTTCTGATATAACAGAATGTTCCAGAATGCTTAAAGTGGGAAACAGAGTAGTAGTAATAATAATAATGGCTAACATTTATTGACTGCTTATTCTGTGCCAAATGCTAAGCATTTTATATGCATCATTTCCTTGAATCTTCCCAAGAACTCCCATTTTACATATGAAGAAATTAAAACTTAAGAGAGCATAAGTAACTTGACCTTGGTCATACAGCTCGTCAGTGGCAAAACCAAAACTCTAATCCAAAACCCTATCCTCCTAACCACTATGTATTTTGTCTTATTAATACAAAGCTAAGTTAAAAAGAAGCATGGAAAGGCAACCTGGATGGTTTCCTGTAATAACCTTAAAACCTGAAATGGAAATTAGCTAAAATCTTGTCAGTACTTTGAAGTCTAAAAGGGCAAAACATGACCTCATGGGAGGGGGTCAGAATCAGAAAGGGTTTGCTCTTTATGAGGAAGACTTCAGCATAGAACAATTAAAAAGGACTGATAAGATCTCTGGGGGAAAAAAATGATTCACATATATTCTTCCCTGAAAAGCAAATAGAACTGATTTGACTAAAATGCTATAAAATAGGAAAAATAATTATACTTAGTAATCCAATTACAGCTAACCTAGTTAATAGAGTGGTATTTAGGAGACATGAAGGTAAAAATTTGAGAAATAGTAAAGCCAGGAGTTATTAGAACTTCGAGTGGTCTGGGCTTCTTCATTAGTTCTGGTTCCAAAATACGACCATAAAATTAGATTGTGTCAATTACAAAAAATAATCTGCTAATTCATAATGCTCCTTTGCTTAGAGTTGAAGCAATATGACTGGATTTTGGAACTGCCAAAGTCATCTCAACTACCAATTTGTTTAAGTTCCAACAAATAGAATTAGGAGAAAACTAGATGCATCAGCTGGGGTTCTTTGAACCAGGAGCAATAGGAAAACCATGCCGGGACCACAGCAGGTCCAAAGAGGTAAGAGGGTCTACAGAACAGAACCATAATAGTCTGATCAGTACACAAGCATTGGAAAGAATGAATGTCAACTAGTTTTAGTCTTTTTATCCCTCCACTCAAGATCTAATTCCAAGAAGGGAGGTCCAAATTGGCTTCCCTCACGTCACTAGTCCTCTGACTGGCTAGCAGAGAAGAAAGCCCCTGAAAAGTCCCACCCGACTACATCTAAAAGGGAAGGAGGGGGGCACCTGGGTGGCTCAGTTGGTTAAGTGACTGCCTTCGGCTCAGGTCATGATCCCGGAGTCCCGGGATCAAGTCCCGCATCGGGCTCCCTGCTCAGCAGGGAATATGCTTCTCCCTCTGACCCTCCCCCTCTCATGCGCTCTATCTCATTCTCTCTCAAATAAATAAATAAATAAATAAAATCTTTAAAAGGGAAGGAGGAATTCCTCAAAAGGTGATATTTGGAAGGGGAAATGGGTGCTGGACAGAAAACAGCAATATAAAACCCTGCCCTTGTAACACTTACCTTGGATTGAGGAATATTCCTGCCTCTTCCCAATAAGAAATCCCATCTGCACAGAGACTGAATGTCTGGCTGGGAGACTGAAGTGGACTAAGAGCAATGACCATAAGCCACATGACCAGTGCTCTATTTGATCAGAAGTAGATCAGGGACGTCTGAGACTAGTTCCAGGTGCAATCCATTAAAGTAAATCTGTGATATATTGTGTAAAAAGCCAACATGGACTTCCAGAAGTCCAATACCAAGACAGGAAAATGGGGGGTAAAATGCCTATAATAATAATTTTTTTAAAAGACCAGTCATTTCATTTAGAAAGCTAACAATCTATTATCAAAGGTTTGTACCTCAGTCCTGGCAACAAGTTGGTTCACTTTTAACTGATTAGGAATAAAACGGACACCTGATGAGATTATACAGCTCCACAAGGTCAGGAAACTTTTGAAAAACTAAAACAGGGTATGAATTATTTAAAAGTTCTGAAAAGATCCAGGCTTTTTAAACCTTTTTATGGTACCAGGTGATGCATCAGTTACTGATTTGGGGATAATTTTATTACAAGATCATGATAATGTAAAACATTCTGTAATATACCCCAGTAGAAAATGATTGCCAGGGGAAAGAAATTTATTTGTCTTCTTTAAAGAAAGAAAGTTTGGCAATTATTTGAGCCATAACATCATTGTTTACGAGAGTACCCTAAGGACTGATCATTAAGCCTTAACACTTGGATAAAAAACTACTGCTGAGGAGCAGAGGTGGCCATAGAAGGTTTCAGGACTTCTAAATAAATATTCCACGTGTGCCTAGTTGGTGAAAATCCTTGGGGAGGACGCCCCATAAGAAATAGAGCCTCTACATGCATCTCATAAGTCTATCCTAAGAGGACATTATACTTACAATTTTTCTTAAGTTAAAATAGTTTCATTTAAGAAAGATAAGAAAAAGATGTAAAAACTGTAGTCTTGTCACATCTCCAGTGTGACCCCCAGTGTCAGTGGTAGGAAGACAGAGGCCTAACAGGAATGAGCATATTACAACAGTATAAGGACCAGACTGAGTCACAATAAAACAAAAAGGAAAATCCCAAAGGTTTTATTCTCTCCAGCTCTGACAGGCCACAAGATTACTCCTGAGAGAACAGTTCTAAAAAAGAAAGATAAGTTTTATTTGACATATAAGTAGGACTGAAGTATTAGTATCCTCCAAGCACTAGACTGTAGCAAGTGGCCACAGAAGCATCTGTTGAGAAAATGGATCTGAACACACACCAAAGTCTTCCAACAAAGATCAGTCACCACTTGGCCTTGAGACTGCCCAACACCATCATCAAACTCCTTCATTCAAATGCTGGAATTTCAATTATAATAAGGCTCTTCCCTAATACTGCCAGGACAGACTTCCCAACCTTGAACATTAATAGCATCTGTCCACCCAAAATCCTCAGACTTCCTCTCTGGTCTCACTTCTTACCCTCTTCTCCCAACAGCCCCCTCTCCCCTTTGCCATTTCATCTGTGCCTCTATGACACTGAATGACCTAGAGGACCACAAGAACTACTCTATGACCCTCCTAGCTTCAGGAACTTTGTACATGTTGTTTTCTCTTCCTATAAAGTCCTTTTCACCCTTTGTCTTCCTCTTTCTCTGGCTACTCCTGCCTATCAGTATTCAACCTCATGATTTCTTTTCTGGAAGTTTCCTTACATATTACCCACTGTTTGATTAGGTACTCCTCTGCTAAATTCCCCTGGAATTCGTGCAGTTAAAGTATCTATGACACTGGGCGCCTGGGTGGCTCAGTTGGTTAAGCAACTGTGTTTGGCTCAGGTAATGATCCCGGGGTCCTGGGATCGAGTCCCACATCGGTCTCCCTGCTCAGCAGGAAGCCTGCTTCTCCCTCTCCCTCCGTCTGCCATTCCCCCTGCTTGTGCTCTCTCTCATTGTCAAATAAATAAATAAAATCTTTAAAAAAAAAAAGTATCTATGACAGTAACCCATAATTACCTACTTACTTGTCTATGTTCCCACAAACTGGATTTATCTTGAAGGCAGGGACCACAAAAAGAAGGCAATCCATCAATATTTGTTGAATAAAGGATTTTTGTTTTTGTTTGTTTTTATCCCCTGTACTCAGCATAATACCAGACACACAGTCAATGTACAATAAATATTTGCTGAATGGATCATAAGTACTCAAAAACATTTTTTGGATGAATGAAGTAATGGACAGATGATCAGAAAGTGCTACATATCAGAAATCTTAAATTCCAATATCTTACTTTCTGACCTCAAACACTTATCCTTCCAGCTCTCTCAGATTCTGATTTTCTGGTCCCTGACCTCAAAGAGATGTCCAGTCTCTTGACATTTCCATGCTCACCAAGTCTTTAAATACCATGAAGGTATCACTTCCCTCCCTATTCAATCTGTACCCATTTTTATTAAGAACTTTTAACCCATACTTTCATTTGTAAAAATCTAGCCCTGTACAAATCTCTGCTGTCACAAATATTCTGCTGTCACAGCTACTAAAAATACTACACCAGGGTAATGCCATACCACCACGCAGATGGGGCCCAGTATAAATTCATGGTCTTCAACTTCAGCTAGAACTTTGTGCTGGCCAGTTCTTCAACTTCCTTGTCAGCTCCCTTATCCATTCCTCATCCATTCCACTCCACTCTCTATCTTTTCTCTCCTCATTCCAACTGTCCACCCTTGCTCTCCATTGTTGGCAGATATCCTTGCCTCCTACTTTATCAGATGATTGACATAAAAGGCATAAACTCAACTCTCTGCCACCACACCAATAGACTTACTCAAATCTACATTGATCTGTTCCTCCTTCCCTTTTGTATCAGAGGATGAGGAGTCTGCCCGGTAGCCTACCCTCCACTGAAGATGAATCACTTTATCTATGTTTTCAAACTCATCTCCTTCCCTGTTCTAATAGGACTGTGCTCTATTATTAACCCCTCTCATATCTTCAATTTCTCTCTTTTCTTCTGGCTCTTCATACTCATTATATAAATATGTGGAACTTTTTCTCTTAAACTCTTCTTAAACTCTGTATCCTCTCCCTAGCTTTGACCTACGGTTTTCTTTCTCTTATCAGCTAAACTACTTGTAGCATTATTCTCTACTTCACCATGTGCCATTCACTCAGCCAATACCATCAAATTTTTATGGGTAATACGCACAGACAAAGTTTTTAAAAATCCTCTAGCTTGAAATGTGATTACCCTCAAGAATTTAAATTCTAAAATCAACATACAATGAATCGGTAAGAAGACAGCACAATTTCCAGGGAGAGTAAAATATAAACTAGCAATATCCATCTGAGAGAAGGCCTCTGAGTCAATGGACTTGAAGTATCTTAATTCCATTGTAAGGAATGCATTATACTAAGCATAGTGTCACGTAAGTTCTATAGTTTCCCTCATTTTTAATCCTTCTGATTTTATTTGGCTTCCAATGTAAGTTGTCCCTACAGAGAGAGGCTCTCTCATTTCAGGAGAGTCCGGGACTAGTAATATAGATTAGTGCCCCTGCTCAAAACTGTTCTACTCAAAGAGAAGACTAGATACAGGGAACCTGAAAGTTCATAATCTAATGTTAAGGGCAACACATTATTTTTAGCAAAGTGAACTAAATCATTCATTTAACAAAGGTTATATGTCAGGGGCGCCTGGGTGGCTCAGATGGTTAAGCGACTGCCTTCGGCTCAGGTCATGATCCTGGAGTCCCGGGATCGAGTCCCGCATCGGGCTCCCTGCTCAGCGGGAAGTCTGCTTCTCCCTCTGACCCTCCCCCCTCTCATGTGCTCTCTCTCTCTCCTCTCATCCTCTCTCTCAGATAAATAATAAATAAAATCTTTAAAAAAAAAAAAAAAAAAGGTTGTATGTCAGGACTAAAAAAAGGAATGGCACGTTGTTACCATCAAAAGGTCGTGTGAAGATGTAGAAGCCGCATCTTTCTCAAATATTAAGAGAGCTTTCTGCATCAAGTACATAGCTTTGGATAGCTTATTCTTCCTTATCTTATTCATTACATTCAATTCTGAAACAGAAAACAAACATTTTATCAAAAGGGAAACATGAAGACTATCTTTAGAAGTTTTCAGAAACGTTTAAACAGTTTCTGAAACTGTTTTAAAACAGTTTATCCCAATTTTAATTACCTGTAAAACAGTCAATGCTTCTAGGTTGTTTTAGCTTTTCTGGACCTTTGGTAGATACGTGTTTGCTAACAGCTGGAGTCTGCAAAACTGAAGAAGGAAGAGGAGAGTGCCATTACGATTAGATTTGTGTCCAAGAAAGGAAATATTTTCTAAACATTAAAGGGTAACTATCTATTTGTAAAATTATTGCTTCCTCTCATATGTCATCCTTTTTTCATTAATAGATAAAAATTCAAACAAATCTATAATGACAAACTCTCTTCTATTTGCCACAGTATGCCTGAGGACATGAAAAATATTTAAGTTATAGATGGGGAGGGAAGATGGCAGAAGAGTAGGGGACGCTCGATTCGTCTGGTCCCTTGACCTTGAATTCAGCTAAATATCTATCAAATCATTCTGAACACCTGTGAATTCAACCCGAGCGCTAAGGAAAGAATTGCTGCAATTCTACAAATGGAGAAGTGGCCACTTTTTGCAAGGTAAGAGGTGTGGAGAAGTGAATCTGAGGGGATATATCAGAAGATAAACTGCAGTGGGAGGGAACCTCTATAAGCTGGCTGCCGAAAAGTGATATAACAATGGAATGCAAAATCAGAACTTCTAGAAGTCTGCTCCTGTGAGGAACGTCCCTGCCTGAAAGGTGCGCAGGTGGTGAAGTAGGGCAGAATTGTAAGTGGGACAGTTGGTCTCAGGATTCCCAGGCTCACAGAAAGAACAAGGGTGCCAGAGTGTGGCAGAGTTCCCAGGCATTGGATCAGGGAAGCCGACTACAATTAGTGAGCCCTGGAGTGGGCTCTCAGCTAGCTGTTGCAATAAACTGTGAACCGTGGCAAGATCAGGGACCGCCTGTCCAAGCAGGGGCCCAGCAAGAGGAGTGGCCCTCCTCCCTCTCTGGGAGGAGCGGCGCGGGTGCACACAGGATTGGGCAACCGCTCCCAGAGCAGGGGCCCAGTGAACAGCAGAGACCTGGTGAGATTTCCCCTGCTCTTTCCCTGGGGAGGATTGGTGCAGAGACCTACCAGGCCAAAAAGGGCTGGCATGATATACTCAGGGTACTAAAGGAGAAAAACATGCAGCCATGAACACTTTATCCAGCAAGGCTCTCATTCAGAATGGAAGAAAAGAGAAAAAGCTTCCAGGGCAAACAAACTAAAAGAATTTGTGATCACTAAACAAGCCCTGCAAGAAATATTAAAGGGGTGGGGCGCCTGGGTGGCTCAGTCATTAAGCATCTGCCTTCAACTCAGGTCGTGGTCCCAGGGTCCTGGGATCGAGCCCTGCATCGGGCTCCCTGCTCCGCAGGAAGCCTGCTTCTCCCTCTCCCACTCCCCCTGCTTGTGTTCCCTCTCTCGCTGTGTCTTTCTCTGTCAAATAAATAAAAAATCTTTAAAAAAAAAATATTAAAGGGGATCCTGTAAGGGAAGAAAGAGCCCAAGAGGAACATAGACCAGAAAGGAACAGAGACAATATACAGAAACAGTGACTTTAAAGATAATACAATGGCACTATATTCATATATTTCAACAGTTACTCTGAATGTAAATGTGCTAAATGCTCCAATCAAAAGACACAGGGTATCAGATTGGATAAAAAAGCAAGACCCATCCATATGCTGTCAACAAGAGACTCATTTTAGACTCAAAGACACCTCCAGATTGAAAGTGAGGGGGTAGAGAACCATTTATCATGCTAATGGACATCAAAAGAAAGCTGTGGTAGCAATCCTTATATCATACAAATTAGATTTTAAACCAAAGACTATAGTAAGGGATGAAGAGGGACACTATATCATACTTAAAGGGTCTATCCAACAAGATCTAACAATTATAGGGGCGCCTGGTGGCTCTGTCGTTAAGCATCTGCCTTCGGCTCAGGTCATGATCCCAGGTCCTGGGATCAAGCCCCGCATCGGGCTCCCTACTCAGTGGGGAGCCTGCTTCTTCCTCTCCCACTCCCCCTGCTTGCATTCCCTCTCTCGCTGTGTCTCTCTCTGTCAAATAAATGAATAAAATCTTTAAAAAAAAAAAATCTAACAATTATAAATATTTATGCTCCTAACTTGGGAGCAGCCAATTATATCAACCAATTAATAACACAATTAAAGAAATTCATTGATAATAATACAATAATAGTAGGGGACTTTAACACCCCACTCACAGCAATGGACAGATCATCAAAGAGAAGATCAACAAGGAAACAAGGGCTTTGAATGACACACTGGACCAGATGGATTTCACAGATATAGAGCATTTCATCCTAAAGCAACAGAATACACATTCTTCTCAAGTGCACATGGAACATTCTCCAGAACAGATCACATACTGGGTCACAAATCAGGTCTTAACCAGTATCAAAAGACTGAAATTATTCCCTGCATATTTTCAGACCACAATGTTTTGAAACTTGAACTGACTCACAAGAGGAAATTTGGAAGGAACTCAAATACTTGGAGATTAAAGAGAATCCTAAAGAATGAATGGGTCCACCAGGGAATTAAAGAAGAATTTTAAAAATTCATGGAAACAAATAAAAATGAAAACACAACTGTTCAGAACTTTTGGGATGCAGCAAAGGCGGTCCTAAGAGGGAAGTACATAGCAATACAAGCCTTTCTCAAGAAACTAGAAAAGTCTCAAATACACAAGCGAACCTTACACTTAAAGGTGCTGGAAAAAGAACAGCACACAGAACCTAAACCAAGCAGCAGAAGAGAAATAATAAAGATTAGAGAACAAATGAATGGAATAAGGATGACTGGGTGGCTCAGTCGGTTAAGTGTCTGCCTTCAGCTCAGGTCATGATGCCAGGGTCCTAGGATAGAGTCCCACATCGGCCTCCTTGCTCAGTGGGGAGCCTGCTTCTCCCTCTGCCTGCCACTCCCCCTGCTTGTCCTCTCTCTCTCTGTCAAATAAATAAATAAAATCTTGGGGAAAAAAAAGAAATGAATGAAATAGAAACCAAAAGAATAGTAGAACAGACCAACAAAACTAGACTGGTTCTTTAAAGAATTAATAAGACTGATAAACCCCTGGCCAGACTTATCAAAAAGAAAAGAGAAAGGATCCAAATAAATAAAATCATAAATGAAAGAGGAGAGATCATGACCAACACCAAGAAAACATAAACAATTTTAAGATCATACTATGAGCAACATGCCAACAAATTAGGCAATCTGGAAGAAATGGATGCATTCCTAGAAACCTATAAACTACCAAAACTGAAACAGGAAAAATAGAAAACCTAAACAAACCTATAACCAATAAGGAAATTGAAGCAGTAATCAAAAATCTCCCATCAAACAAGAGTCCAGGGCCAGATGGCTTCCCAAGGGAATTCTACCAAACATTTAAAAAAGAACTAATACCTATTCTTCTGAAGTTGTTTCAAAAAATAGAAATGGAAGGAAAACTTCCAAACTCATTCTATGAGGCCAGCATTACTTTGATCTCAAAACCAAAGACCCAACCAAAAAGAGAATTACAGACCAATATCCTTGATGAACATGGATGCCAAAATTCTCACCAAGATACTAGCTAATAGGATCTAACAGTACATTAAAAGGATTATTCACCACGACCAAGTGGGATTTACTCCTGGGCTGCAAGGGTGGTTCAACATCCGCAAAGCAATCAATGTGATACAACACATTAATAAAAGAAAGAACAAGAACCATATGATCCTCTCAATAGATGCAGAAAAAGCATTTGACAAAGTACAGCATCCTTTCTTGATTAAAACTCTTCACAGTGTAGGGATAGAGGGTACATACCTCAATATCATAAAAGCCATCTATGAAAAACCCACAGCAAATACCATACTCAATGGGGAAAACCTGAGAGCTTTCCCCCTAAGGTCAGGAACACGGCAGGGATGTCCACTATCACCACTGCTATTCAACATAGTACTAGAAGTCCTAGCCTCAGCAATCAGACAACAAAAAGAAATAAAAGGCATCCAAATCAGCAAAGAAGAAGTCAAACTCTCACTCTTTGCAGATGATATGATACTTTATGTGGAATATCCAAAAAACTCCACCCCAAAACTGCTAGAACTCGTACAGGAATTCAGTAAAGTGGCAGGATATAAAATCAATGCACAGAAATCAGTGGCATTTCTATACACCAACAACAAGACAGAAGAAAGAGAAATTAAGGAGTCGATCCCATTTACAATTGCACCCAAAACCATAATATACCTAGGAATAAATCTAACCAAAGCAGCAAAGGATCTGTACCCAGAAAACTACAGAATACTCATGAAAGAAATTGAGGAAGACACAAATGGAAAAACCTTCCATGCTCATGGATTGGAAGAACAAATATTGTGAAAATGTCTATGCTACCTAGAGCAATCTACACATTTGATGCAATCCTTATCAAAATACCATCAACGTTTTTCAAAGAAATGGAACAAATAATCCTAAAATTTGTATGGAACTAGAAAAGACCCCGAATAGCCAGGAGAGTGTTGAAAAAGAAAAGCAAAGCCGGTGGCATCATAATTCCGGACTTCAAGCTCTATTACAAAGCTGTCATCATCAAGAGAGTATGGTACTGGCACAAAAACAGACACACAGATCAGTGGAACAGAATAGAGAGCCCAGAAATGGCCCCTCAACTTTATGGTCAACTAATCTTCGACAAAGCAGGAAAGAATGTCCAGTGGAAAAAAGTCTCTTCAACAAATGGTGTTGGGAAAATTGGACAGCCACATGCAGAAGAATGAAACTGAACCATTTCCTTACACCACACACAAAAATAGACTCCAAATGGTTGAAAGACCTAAATGTGAGACAGGAGTCCATCAAAATCCTAAAGGAGAACACAGGCAGCAACCTCTTTGACCTCAGCCACAGCAACTTCTTCCTAGAAATATCGCCAAAGGCAAGGGAAGCAAGGGCAAAAATGAACTACTGGGACTTCATTAAGATAAAAAGCTTTTGCACAGCAAAGGAAACAGTCAACAAAACCAAAAGACAAGCGACAGAATGGGAGAAGATATTTGCAAATGACATCTCAGATAAAGGGCTAGTATCCAAAATCTATAAAGAACTTATCAAACTCAAAACCCAAAGAACAAATAATCCAATCAAGAAATGGGCAGAAGACATGAACAGACACTTCTGCAAAGAGGACATCCAAATGGCCAACAGACACATGAAAAAGTGCTCAACATCGCTCGGCATCAGGGAAATCCAAATCAAAACCTCAATGAGATACCACCAGTCAGAATGGCTAAAATTAACAAGTCAGGAAACAACAGATGTTGGCGAGGATGCGGAGAAAGGGGAACCCTCCTACACTGTTGGTGGGAATGCAAGCTGGTGCAGCCGCTCTGGAAAACAGTATGGAGGTTCCTCAAAAAGTTGAAAATAGAGCTACCCTATGACCCAGCAATTGCACTACTGGGTATTTACCCCAAAGATACAAAGGTAGTGATCCAAAGGGGCATGTGCACCCCGATATTTATAGCAGTAATGTCCACAATAGTCAAACTATGGAAAGAGCCTAGATGTCCATCAACAGATGAATGGATAAAGAAGATGTGGTATATATATGTACAATGGAATAGTATGCAGCCATCAAAAAAAATGAAATCTTGCCATTTGCAATGCCGTGGATGGAACTAGAGAATATTATGCTAAGCGAAATAAGTCAATCAGAGAAAGACAAGTATCATATGATCTCACCGATATGAGGAATTTGAGAAACAAGACAGAGGATCATAGGGGAAGGGAGGGAAAAATAAACAAGATGAAACCAGAGAGGGAGACAAACCATAAGAGACTCTTAATCTCAGGAAACAAACTGAGGGTTGCTGGAGTGGAGGGGGGTGGGAGGGATGAGGTGGCTGGGTGATGGACATTGCGGAGGATAGATACTATGGTGAGCACTGTGAATTCTGTAAGACTGATGAATCACAGAACTGTACCCCTGAAACAAAAAATACATTATATGTTAATAAAAAAAAATTTTTTTAATAAATAAATATAAGAACTGAAATCATAAATCTCCTAGAAGAAAACACAGAGAAAATTCTTCTTGACATTGGTCTTGGCAATTATTTTTTCTGGATAAGACACAAGTAATAACAACAACAACACACAACACAGTAAAAAAGCACAAGTAATAAAAACAACAACAAAATTAGTAAATGGGACTGATCAAATAAAAAAGCTCTGCACAGCAAGAGAAATAACCAACAAAATGAAAAGGTACCCTGCAGAATGGAAGAAAATACTTGCAAATCATATATCTGATAAGGATTAATATCCAAAATATTTAAAGAACTCATATAACCCCAATAGTAAAAAAAACAAACTATGGAGAGAGGAACTGAATAGACATTTTTCCAAAGACAACATACAAATAGCCACAGGTGTATGAAAAGATGCTCAAAATCACTAATCATCAGGAAAATGCAGATCAAAACCACAACAAGGTACCATTTCACATCTGTTAGAATAGCTATCATCAAAAAGACAAGAGATAACAAATGTTGACGAGGATGTGGAACAAAGGAAACCCTTGCACACTGTTGGTGGGAATGGAAATTGGTTCAGTCACTGTGGAAAACACTATGGAAGTTCATCAAACAATTAAAAATAGGGGTGCCTGGGTGGCTCAGTCGGTTAAGCATCTGACTCTTGATTTTGGCTCAGGTCATGATCTCAGGGTCCTGAGATCAAGAGCCGAGTCTGACTCCGCACTCAGTGGGGAATCTGCCTGAGATTCCCTCCCTGTGCCCCTTTCCACCCGCTGCTCTCTCTCTTTCTCTCTCTCTCCCCCTCCCTCCCTAAAAATAAATAAATAAATCTTTTTTAAAAAATTAAAAACAGAACTACTATACAATCCAGCAATCCTTTCTGGGTGTATCTCCAAAGGAAATGAAAATAAGGTCTCAAAGAGATATCTGCACTCCCATGTTCACTGCAGCATTATTCACAATAGCCAAGATATGTAAACAGTATCTACCAATGAATGAATGTATAAAGAATATGTGGTGTGTGTGTGTGTATGTGAATGTGTGTATATATATCATGGAATATCATTCAGCCATGAGAAAGAAGGAAATCCTGCCATTTGCAATAACATGGATGGACCTTGAGGGCATGATGCTAAATGAAATAAGTCAGACAAATGCTGTATGATATCACTTACATGTGGAATCTAAGAAAGCTGAATTCATAGAAACAGAGAGTAGAGTGGTGGTTACCAGGGGCTAGAGGGGAAGTGGAAGGAAATGGACAGATGTCGGTCAAAGGGTATATACAGTTCTAGGGATCTCATGTACATCATGGTGATTACAGTTAATAATACCGTAGTATACACTTGAAAGTTGCTAAGTGAGTAAATCTTTTTTTTTTTTTTTTAAAGATTTTATTTATTTATCTGACAGAGAGAGACACAGCGCGAGAGAGAACACAAGCAGGGGGAATGGGAGAGGGAGAAGCAGGCCCTCCACTGAGCAGGGAGCCCGATGCGGGGCTCGATCCCAGGACCCTGGGATCATGACCTGAGCCGAAGGCAGACGCTTAACGACTGAGCCACCCAGGCGCCCCTAAGTGAGTAAATCTTAAGTGCTCTTACCACAAAAAAGAAGTGGCAATTATGTGACATGATAGAAAGTGTTAGCTAACGTTATGATGGTAATTAATTTTGCAATATATTAGTGTATAAAATCAACACATTTGTACACCTTATGTTTACATAATGTTATCTGTCAATTATGTCTCAATAACCTGGGGAAAAAAGTTTGCACTCAAAAATTAATTAATTACCTAGCATTTGATTAAATCTATTTAGTTGTATATATGATGTGACATCTGAATGCTTTTTTTTTTTTTTAGGTTTTTATTTAAATTCCAGTTAGTTAACATACAGTGTATTATTAGTTTCAGGTGTACAATTTAGTGATTCAACACTTACATACAACACCAGGTGCTCATCACAACACGTGTACTCCTTCATCCCGATCACCTATTTAACCCATTCCTATCCACCTCCCCTCTAGTAACTATCTGTTTGTTCTCTACAGTTAAGAGCCTGTTTCTTGGTTTGCTGCTCTCTTTTTTTCCCCTATGATGGTTTGTTTTGTTTCTTAAATTCCACATATGAATGAAATCATATGGTATTTGTCTTTCTCTGACTGACTGACTTAGCTTAGTATAATACTCTATCTCTAGCTCCATCCATGTCATTGCAAATGGCAAGATTTCATTCTTTTTTATGGCTGAGTAATATTCCATTTTATACATATACCACATCTTCTTTATCCATTCATCAGTTGATGGACATTTGGGCCCTTTCCATAATTTGGCTACTTTTGTTAATGCTGCTATAAACATCAGGGTGCATGTATCCCTTCAAATTAGAATGCTTTAGACAGAAATCAGAGGTCGTATTAGGCTGGAACACTTAGTACTATTCTATAATTAGTCAGTAATTTATAATGGAGTAGTTGTTAAATGAATACTGGCTATATAATCCTGCCAAGAGTAACTTGGCTTTATCAAAATTTAACCTTAATTTTTATACATAATGAAGTTAAATCTTATTTTGAAACGAGTAAATGTATTATCTGTATGCACACTAGTATTACTATTGACATCTTTTTAAAAAATATTTTGAAGTCTTTATCTAATAATGAGGCCAACAAAACTTAGATCCAAGTCATGTGTGCTCTGACATTATGTCAGAGCTGTCTTTCTAAGTTTTTCAATAGCTTCAAGGATAAATATAAACCCCTTAGCTATTCAAGATTTAACTGTGATCTACATCGCTAGGCTTATCTGTGTCATACTCTCATGTGTGCTCTTTATTCTAGCCATAAGAGAATTCCAGCAGTTCCTAAACTGCACCATGCAACTGTTGCTTTCCAGTTTGCTAAAGGCTAGTTTCTCTATCCAAATGACTGTTTCCTTTTCATTCTTCATAAAGATATTTTCTAGCCTTCTGGTCAACTATCACGTCTCCCAGGAAGCCATCCCTAACTCTTGTTTATTATAGATACTCCTCTTCTGTGTGCCTACAACAGAAACTGAGCCCACTTCTGTTACATTTATTAATCTCAACTGTTACAATTGGCTTACTTACTAGAAGCTCAAAATTAGAGGTTGTATCTTATTTCCACCAAACATAATATGGCTCCTAGATCTTAATAGGCACTCAATAATTATATTTGCTTGATTGAATTAACAAAATATCAATAACTGACTATAACTCAAACAAAATTAATTTAATTTTTTAGAAGTATACTAATTGATTTGCTATGCAGGGTATAAAGCAATAATGAAAGGTATCTATTGATATTAAGCAGGGAAAAGAAAAGAATGAAATTTATCTGGAAAACACTCCAACAAGAACATAATTTACAAATTATTTACTAGTCTTGAACTTATCTTAAAAATGATGCAGAACAAATTATTTGCTTTGATCACTACTACCTTGCAATTGGTCAAGAAGCACAACAGCTATCCGGTGCTGGGCTTGAATTAGTTCAAGATGCAAATCCATCATGAAAGAATTTGGTGTGACTGGTTTGCAAATGTCTCCATCTATATCCTGGGTGTACTTTGGTAGGATTGAAGCAAAAATAAAAAAGAAATACAGTTATCAAGACATACTAAAAATAGCTCTATCCTATTACCACTCAAGTTAGCATTTTACTCTACGCCATTAAATTCTGCTCATTTCTCAACTCTTTGCAATCTGGTTCACATGCTAATAAACCTGCTTTTCAAGTTCACCAGTGGCCTCTTCAGTAACAAATTTAAAGACTCCTCACTCCCCTTGATTTCTTCTGGGAAGAAGGGAGTAGATTTCTGGCCTATGAGAATGAGGCCACCACAAATCACGCTTTACTCACCTACTTGCAAAGCCAGTCCTCTTCCTAGCTAAGTAACAAACACTTCAATTTCATGTAAGAGTTTCCCATTTACCTTGGCATAGCAATGGTCAATCACTGATGATCCATTTGGCAAAGTAGTTAACATGCAATTCAAGTTTATTCCATCAATTGCTTTGTCAAGAAGTTCATAAGCCAAAAATAACTGTTCCACGGGTTTCTTCTAAAGTAATTTTATAAACAAAACAGAAAAATAACATGTAAGGAAAAATCACATACAACGTTTTCAAACTTCTTTCAATAATAATTCAAACCAAGTAATAAATTTAAATAACCTATCCAATATCTACAATGTTATATTTTTTACTAAGTGTATCTGTCTTTGATTAAATGTGGAGTACTACTGATAAAAGTGAAATAATAAATACAATTCATCATTTTTCCAAATATAAGCTTTTCATAAACATGTATATATCTTCTTTTTATGGTTTTCAAAATTCTGACTGTACCAAATGTATAGGTAAATGTTTAAAATACAACCCTCATAATTTGTCATTTTCACACACTTCATTTTGAAAGTTAATTTTTTTTTTTAAATCTCAGAGCTGGAAATTTAGATGTAGAGGCCATCAAATCCAACAGCGTATATCATGATTTTCAAAAACTAAATACCTTTACATTCTAATTATTCTCATAGAGAGACAAATACAGAGAATAATATAACGAGCATCCAGCTTTGTTCAAACTTTCAAATTTCGTGTATTTCTCCAGAAAATTTTTAGGAAATAAAGCAAACACATACATGCAGATAACTGAAATCCTCTATAGAACTGTCCACATGACAATCCTTTTCTCTGCTCCTAAAGGAAGCCACTGTGCTTTGGTTTTTACCATTCTTTGGCGTGTTTTTAAACTTTTACCACATGTGTATGTATCTATTAACAATATGCAATATTGCTTGCCTACTTTTTAATTCTGTCAGAAAATTTTGCAGTTCACTTTATAGGCTCAAACATATGTTGTTGCAATTTTTTCATGCTGGTGTACGTAACTCAATGTGTCAGAGTTTGGTTAGGAACACAGAACAACTGGAGATACTCTCAAGCAGAAAGGGATTGGATACACAGAATTAGAGGTGTCTATCACTGTTGGAAGGCCTGGGGGAACAAAGGCCAAGGAAGCTGCCAGTGACAATTTGGCTGCGTGCACGAGCCTCTGTGAATCTAAGAATCAAGGAGCAGCTGACAACAGCTGCGAGTGTCTGTCACACCATGTGCGCCAAGTGAATTGAAGAGCTTGCTCAGCACCTCTGGTAAACAAACTTCTTCCATCTGCCACTGCCAAGTAAGAACTCTGTCTTCCCTTCATTATACATTCCTGCAAATGCTCCTCATTGGAGGACTAACCTAGAAGCACGTAGAAATGAGATGCTGGGAAATGCAGTTCCAGCTTTTCCCCTGTGACACAAAGGTGACTAAAGAAGGGAAGGGCAAGGATGCCAAGCTGACTCTAGTTCAAGCCCACACTGATTCATTCATCCTCACGGCCACAGTGAAATAGTGCGATGCTGAAGAACATGTCACAATATATTTATCCACTCTTCTACCGATGGGCATTTAGATTGCTATTACTAAAAATGTGTAATGCATTGTACTAGTCTGTGGATGGAGACAAGGCTGGTATTTGCTTTACAGTCCTTATGCCTTTTTTATCTGCTTTCTTTCTCAGCTGACTATCTAAGATCTCTAGGACATGTTGAACAGAAGAATGACAGATATCCTATGTCATTACCTCAGTATAAAGGGATTGCTTTTAATCTTTTACTATAGGTATAACATTCATTACAGGTCTTTGAATGATACCCTTTATGGGAAAAAAAGTTCTCCTCTATTCCTGACTTAAGAGTTATTTTTTAAAGATGGCTGTTGAATTTTGTCAAATGTTGTTGTTGCATCTTTTTTATCTAGTGAGGTAGTCGTATTTCTTCCTTTCGTCTGCTAATGCGGTGTATTGCATTATATTTTCTAATGTTAAATCATCCTTGCTTTCCTGGAATATAAACAATTTGATTACACACATCCATTCAAAGATATATAGATATATATCTCCATTCAAGAATCACAGGCCCAGGGAGGTTCTCATGCAACTCAAGTAATGTAAATTCAAAAAACAGACCTACTCACGTGAAAGCAGGCCCAGGATTATAAATCATTAGGAAGAAAGACTCTCTCCCACCCACCCACCTCCAGTACCCATGTGGAGATACCTCCCCATACAAACAGGCAGATTGGTTTTCTTCTGGTCTCCCTTCTCTAGAATGTGGTCTTTTGGAGGTCATAATTTTAATGTGTAAGTCTCAGTTCCAAACCCCCATCTTTCACGTGCCCACACTTCATATCTTGTCACTGAATGGCTGTTAATCTGAGCTTTTTTATAACAGCCCATCAACCAACTGCAGCATCTACTCATAAAATGACCATTCTAGTTTTCAGTTCCCCTTTCTTGGCCCCTGGAATTTATCTTACTTTCTTGTGAGCGCCACAATGTGCTTGAGGATATTTGTTCAATTCTGCCCAAAATTTCTAGGTGCTTTGTAGAACAGGGTTTTCAGCTCACCCAGTTTGCCCTTTTCCCAGAAACAGAAGTCTCTAAGGATGCCTTTTTAACACCAAAAAATTTCAAAGACCCTCCTCCACACACACCTACATTCTCTCATCAACATCATCACCATCACTATCACTTTTGTTATTTTTGTCATTAATATAGCTAACATTTAATTAAACTATGTTCCAGATACTGGACTAAATGCTTTACATGGACTAATTTTTTAATTGCCATTATCCTATGAGGTAGATACCCACTAATTATTGTAATTTTATAATACATTTATTGAAAGAACTAGCTGCTATGTATTCAGTAAAACTTTTACATAAGCTTTGAATGTGATTACAATAAACACCTCATTTTTTTTTAAATAGTTGCATGTATATATGCAAGATATATAATTTATCCCACCTACAATCTCTGATAGGTGAGCATACAGATTTTGGATTCTCCTTACAATAAATTCTCACTTCTTCTCTCCACTTCACTCCCCTCCAGATGGGTCTGAGACCCTAAGTTAAGATTCAGTGCTCTACATAAAACATAAGAGAAAACCGAGTAGCTACCATGTGCCAGGTACTGGTTTCTGCAACATTACCAATACCTCATTTAAACTATGTAACTTAAATAATACCAGTAGAATTGGTTCTATTGTTATAATTTTACAGATGAGGACACTTACATTCAAACAGATGAAATAATTTGCTCAAGATCACACTGTCAATTTAAGAGTCAAGATTCAACTCTGGAAAAGGGGAGCCCTCCTACACTGTTGGTGGGAATGCAAGCTGGTGCAGCCACTCTGGAAAACAGTATGGAGGTTCCTCAAAAAGTTGAAAATAGAGCTACCCTACAACCCAGCAATTGCACTACTGGGTATTTACCCCAAAGATACAAATCGAGTGATCTGAAGGGGTACGTGCACCCCCATGTTTATAGCAGCAATGTCCACAATAGCCAAACTATGGAAAGAGCCAAGATGTCCATTAACAGATGAATGGATAAAGAAGATGTGGTATGTATATATACAATGGAATATTATGTAGCCATCAAAAAAAAAAAAAACAACGTGGATGGAACTAGAGGGTATTATGCTAAGCGAAATAAGTCAATCAGAGAAAGACAAGTATCATATGATCTCACTGATACGAGGAATTCTTAATCTCAGGAAACAAACTGAGGGTTGCTGGAGTGGTGGGGGTGGGAGGGATGGGGTGCCTGGGTGATAGACATTGGGGAGAGTATGTGCTATTGTGAGCACTGTGAATTGTGTAAGACTGATGAATCACAGACCTGCACCTCTGAAACAAATAATATATTATATGTTAAAAAAAAAAAAAAAAGAAGAAGATAGTAGGAAGGGAAAAATGAAGGGGAGAAAATCAGAGGGGGAGACGAACCATGAGAGACTATGGACTCTGAGAAACAAACTGAGGGTTCTAGAGGGGAAGGGGGTGGGGGGATGGGTTAGCCCAGTTATGGGTATTAAAAAGGGCACGTGTTGAATGGAGCACTGTGTGTTATATGCAAACAATGAATCATGGAACACTACATCAAAAACTAATGATGTATGGTGATTAACATAACATAATAAAATTAAATTAAAAAAAAAAAGATTCAACTCTGGGTTTTCCAACACCATCTGGTGAATCCTTAGGTCACACCAACGAACCACCTGTACTACATCTACCATATGCCACAGTACTGCTGGGCACGTTGTCTATCGCACAATTTTAGGGGGTGCCATTCATGCTGTTATTATCATAGACTTGTATATTTATTTCGGCAATTTCCCAGCATGTGGTAATAAATCATATCAAGGAAAGGGCACATTTTTCTAATTTAAATAAGAGTATCAATAGTTCATAAACGGTCTTCAGCTTCATTTGGGAAAACTGCCACCTTCTATGAAACTCATTTTATTTAGTGGCTTTAATTGCCAGAAATTTTCCACCTGAAGCTAAAATCTAGCACTTTGTAACTTCTATTACTATTCTTATTCCTGCCCTATGAAGCCTCAGAGAATAAGTGCTGGCCCACTAAGCCAGTGATTCTGAAATTCTAGTTTCCTTAAGAATCTATCTGGGGAGGGTGCCTGGGTGGCTCAGTCAGTTAAGCGTCTGCCTTCGGCTCAGATCATGATCCTGGGGTCTTGGGATCAAGCCCCACTCAGGGAACCTGCTTCTCCCTCTCCCTCTGCCGCTCCCCCTGCTTGTTCTCACTCTCTCTCAAATAAATAAATAAATAATCTTAAAAAAAAAAAAAAGAATCTACCTGGGGGAATTTTAAGAGGAAAATATCTGTAATTATAAACTTTTAACACCCCACAACTGAAATTATGATTCCATATGCCTTAAGTGAGAAATAGGAAGCTGTATATTTAGCAAGCACTATAAGTGATCCCTGGAAAAACCATTGGCAGACAGCTATTATGCCTCCTCAATCTCTTGTGAATTTCAAACATACTGTTCCCAATTTAAGATTTCTCAACTCTAGCTCTCTCAAGACACAATGCTACATAAAGAACTCAAAATTGCATTCCCTAAAACCTATCATTAGAAGAAAGTAAATTCAGAATGATCCCCCAGTCCTCCAGTATATTCATGATATTTGATTGGTACCCAGTTACAGGACTTGCATATTTTATGTATTAGAAAAGTATCTTTTATACAAGTATCGTGAAGACATTTTTTTTTTTTAAATCAAACATAGCATAGTGACTAAATACCTGGACGTTGAAGGCAATACACCTAAGTTCAAATCTACTTACTATGCAAATCTTGAGCAAGTTAGATGTGTAGCAAAAATCATCACTATGACTACCACAAATCAACTGGAGTGAATCTCACAAACACAATACTGAAATAAAAAGCAAGCTGCAGTCACACTATGACTATATATATATATATATATATATATATATATATATATATATATATAAATTTAAAAGCAATACTCTCTATTTTCTGGGAAAAACACACATATGTAATAAAAGTATGCCTGGAATTTATAGTCATTATATTTAGAATACCAGTTACTGCTAGGCAGGAAGAAAGGTGATATGATCAAAGGAGTTAGTAGAGGAGTTTCAACTGTACTAATAATGTATTGTTTCTTAAGGGGAAATGGGTCTGCCTTATAATATTCTTTATAATTTTATGACATATATTTTAAATTGATTTTTCAGAGAAAATATAGCAATTATGAGTATTAACATTTAGCAACAGGAAAAGTGCTGATGAAATAATGTTAGGAAAAAAAACATCAGAATGCTACTATGCTAAAAAATATAAAAAACACTAGAAGAGAATATAAAAAAAATAATATTTCAGTCTATATAGTGAAATTGCAGATTTTTCCCTTTTTATACCTCAAAATATCTTCTAATGTTAATACAACTTTTATAATTTAAAATTACAATTTTTGAATTAATCAGACAAACAAAAATATAGATCGCTGGCTTCCTCTCTAGAAAAGTATTTTTCAACAGTAGTCCATGAACACTAGTGTCCTAAGTAGTTATTCCATAGGGCGTAAAATGGGTTTTATTTTCATGTAATCTTCTTGGAAAACCACAATGCTCATAAGCAAATGAAGGCCTCTGAGAAGTCTTATAGTAAAGAACCTGTCGTGTTTAATCCAAAGTCACCCAAAGTTACTTGACTCTGGCATCCTTTTCTGAAGCATAGTATTAGCATCACATAGGACAGACTTGACAAAATGCTATTCTAGTTCTTGTCTATAAATAAAAGAGTGTTTATAACATATATGACATGGTTCCCTAGACTCCCATTCAGATCTATAGAACAACACAATCTTTAATGGACAGAAATAATTCAAATATTGTAAGAAAAACATAATCAAGAAGAGGAATAGCTATTTATCTCCCTCACCCCCTTTCTTCTCTTAAGGTAACAATCACTAAGAACTTGCCCAGTGCCAGGGACTGTTCTAAGTATCTTTTCAACAGGTAAAACTCATTGAATCTGCCAGAGGAATATGCTGAGCAGGACCTCTCTGCTCCATGAGTCTATGAATCACAACACATTCAAAATACCAGTGGTAATGTAACTACAAATCCTTTTAAGATAATTTACCAGGTTATTTTTAAACCTGATTGGGATTTTTTTTCTACAGTAAAAGCAAAAGGTAGAAAATGTCCCCTGTAGTTTTCAATGTATGTAGACACTATAAATTCTCAAATATTAAATATTCAAAATTATTTCTATAATTAACCATTACAGATTTACAAATTTAATATTATCTGAAAATCTAAATTCATGTTTTTAATTGTATTTTCTAAAATATTTTTGCAATACCTTTAGTATTGGAAGAATTTCTACGTTCCCTCTCGAAATACCAAAGAATTCACCAGTTCCTTTTCTTAAAGGTATCTCTGTGGGGGGGAGAGGGGGGAGGAAAAGAAGGAAGGAAGTAACAGAAGAGGAAGGAAGGGAAGAGGAGGAGGAAGAGGAGGAAGTAAAAGGGGTAAAAGTAGGAAGAAGAGGAGTGAGAAGGAGAGAAGAAACAAAGGGAAAGAAGGAAGGACCAGAGGAAAGAAGAGGAGGAAGGAAAAAAAAGTAAACATAGCAGTGAATCATAATCCTAAAAAATGTTATGCCAAATTGGTTATCTTTTTGATTACTCATGATTTTAGAAATGATTCAACACTTAGAAGTTGACTAAATACAAAATTATTTCTTCCATATAATTACATTTTGTCTTTATATAAGTTAATTTAAAAGCATCTTGCAGTACAACAAACAAAATTAAAAATCTTGATTATTAACAAGGTAATATAATGGTAAAGAGACTGGTCTTTCTATATAGTCTATAAAGCATTCACAAAACAGTGTAAAAGCCTTATGAATTTGCACAAATATCAGACAAGGCTGGTTTGAGTGAAACAAAAATAAATCATAAATATATGGCAATTCTCGTTTCCTATTTTAAAAGGTACTCAATAATTTAAACTAAATAATCCATTACTTAATCAACAGTCCAATAAACATTTTGAATCAGATTGTCATAATTAATATACAAGAATGACTTGTACTTTGTGTTTTATGTGCCACTAAGATTATGATAATAATAATGTTGGAAAAGTTATAAGAACTTATATACCTTATATATCTAAATGGGGACAACCCCTCACTATATAAACATAGATTTCCTATTTATAAATGGATCATGCTCCAATATCAATTAGTTCTTTAGAAATGAAACACTTTAGCAAAGAATCAACAAATTGCATTTAATTTATAATTAAACAGAGTATAAAATACAACAAAACAATAGTCTCCCAAAAGTAATAATAAACAAAATAAAATTGAATAAGAAATAGACTTTAAAAAAAAAAGTAATCATTGGGCCTTTTGTTTTCAATAACAGGTAACCTGGAAAAATTCTCCTGACTAGAGACCACTAGAAAAGCTAAGGGGCGCCTGGGTGGCTCAGTCGTTAAGCGTCTGCCTTCGGCTCAGGTCGTGATCCCAGGGTCCTGGGATCGAGCCCCGCATCGGGCTCCCTGCTCCGCAGGGAGCCTGCTTCTCTCTCTCTCATTCCCCCTGCTTGTGTTCCCTCTCTCACTGTGTCTCTCTCTGTCAAATAAATAAAATCTTTAAAAAAAAAAAAAAAAAAAGCTGAAAAAATTTTATTTCTTCATCTGTAAGCAAAGAAGGTCATGAAAATATAAATATAGAGCTAGGATCTTGAGAAAAGAGTATCACCTGGATCTTGGGAAGAGAGCCCAGGGAATAAAGAATGGCATTAGAGCTACCTCCCCAACTGAGGACTTTTGTCAATTCTGAAATGGAAAGCTGAGAAGCTGAGTAATGCTTCTGACAGCCCTGAGAACTAAAGCAACAGAGATTAGGATCCAGGGCCACTAAGAGTAAGAAGCCAGAAGAGGCTGCATCCCAGGACTTAGGGTAAATGGAAAGTAAGTCAACAGGAGAGCATCTCAGCTTCCAATTATCTTAATCTCTCAAAGTGGACTAATGGGATCCTAGAGTAATAATGTCTTCATGCATCTAGTAAAAGCAAGCATAATCTTCTCTGGAAGAACATTAACCTCATCTAAGGCTTCAAGTTATTTCTATAATATATTTGGCAAATATAATGTCTACCACACAATCAAAAATAGCCAGAGTAACCAAATAGCTGATGAAGTAGTTCTTCACTTAAGAATTCAATATAGTAAGTGCAGGAGGAATGATAGAAGTTTGAAGCCCTTTCCAGCTTCTCACTCCCACTCCTCCAGTAGCCTTCAATCAATGACAGATAAAAGTTGTATAAATATCTCAACCTCCCAGCTCTCTGGGGCAGGTTCTATACAGTCTCCTAGAGGTCTCTCATGGGAAAAAGTCCTAAACCTACAAAAGTAGCCTTCTCCTTAACTTACTGCACTTTGTATTGCCTTCTTTTCATTTTCTGTCTCACTTCTCCACACCACCACCCTGCTTCCCTAGATAACTACTTCACTCAACAACTTGTCTCAGAATCTACATCTGGGGAAAATAACCTAGGAAAAAGGTCAGGCTGACAATAGCTGAACTCACTGGTAAGTCTTTACAACACAACATGTGGGATAACTAGGCATTATATGCTTCCTGATTCAACACAACAGGGAGTAAACAGCACCACCTATGAAGTATTCTTGCCAAGTGTATAAGATATTGGCAGGAATTGTTTTTGATAAGATATCACTTGACTCTAAACAAGCCTCTAGATCCAACTACCAGGTAGAGAAACAAGTTAATACCACAAAGACACAAACAGCCAAATCTAGAATGTGGGGAATCCTACAAGATGACAAATCAATGTTTTTAAAAAAATAAATGGCTTGAAAGGGAGAGGAGGAAAGGAACTGTTATAGATTAGAAAGAGAGACTCAAGAAAAATGTAAGAAAGTACAATGCATGGGCTTATTTGGATCCTGATTGGAACAAGCCAACTTAGGATTTTTTTTTTTTTTAAAGATTTATTTATTTATTTATTTGACAGAGAGAGAGACAGCAAGAGAGGGAACACAAGCAGGGGGAGTGGGAGAGGGAGAAGCAGGCTTTCTGCAGAGCAGGGAGCCCGATGCGGGGCTCAATCCCAGGACCCTGGGATCGTGACCTGAGCCAAAGGCAGATGCCTAATGACTGAGCCACCCAGGCACCCCGCAACTTAAGATATTTTTAATATAGTCAGGGACATAGGAATTTTCCCCTAATTTTGTAAAGTATAGTAATAATGGCATTATAGTTTTGTAAAACAGAACAAAATCTTTATCTGTTACATAGACAAACCAACACACACACACACACACACACACACACACACATTGAGGTATTTGCTGGTGAAATGACATTATGTCTGCTTTAAAACACTCCAGAGGAAAAAATGTGTTACAGGAAGAAATGAAATAAGATTGGCAAAATGTTCATAATATTGGTACTGGATAATAGGTACAGGGTAACTTATTTCATCTCTCTCTATTTGAAATTCTGCATAATAAAAATTTTAAAAAAGGAAAAGGCATTTTAAGACAGGACATTTCAAAAAAAATAGGACTTCAGACCACTGAATGTATTAGATAGCCAGAATCCTTTAGCCAGTAGTTCTCAAACTTTGATGTGTATCAAAATCACCAGATAAACTAATAAAGACTAGAAAGGCCCAGGCTAGATGAAGTAGGATAGGATCTGGGCCTTTTTATTTTTAACAAGTTCCCAAGTGATACTGATGCCAATCAAAATTTGAGAACCATGGCTCTAAACTTCCATCTGCTAAGCCACACTCAACAACTGAGGACAGCAGAGCCAGATTAATGAATCTCTGGGAAAACAATTACTATGATAATTACTTTACTACAAAGTCCCTCAAATGTCATACACACTATGTAAGAGGGGTGAAATAGGAAAGTAAACACCCACTAACCACACCCCCACCTTACTACCTACATATGGGTTACTTTTTAAAACAGATGGTTCAAGGGTTCAACCACATGCTGAAGAAAGAAGGTCAGAGCATAAGGTTGTCCTTTGAGAGAAGGAAACTTCTGGAAGGAGAAGAATGCTGGCAGAAAGGGACTGGGGCAGAGAGAGTAGGGAGTGGGTAGGAAATGAGAACAAAAAAGAGGAAGATAAGAGGAAAGGGGGAAAAGAAGAGGAGAAATAAAATAAGTGAAGACAACAAATTTTAAAAGGAGGGAATCAGAAGATAAGAGAAAATTAAAAAGGAGATAAAATGTAAAATACTGATCCATTCAACAGACATTTATTTAAGTTACCAGTCTGTGTGGGGCAGTGTGGTGGGTACCAAAAATATAATGGCAACCAAAACTTGTTCTCTTCCTTCAAGCAGCATACACTCTAACGGGAAATGGCAGAGGAGGAAAGGGGATAAAAAGGAGGAGTGAAAAGTAAAAAAGAAAGAATGGGGAAGAGGAAGAGAGGTGAAAGTGGTAATGAGGAATGGAGAAGGGGAGTACATGAGTGAGGGGAAGACAAAATACACTTATATGCCACGGAACCATACAGCATATAACCTCTTTTTAACATTCCCTTGGTTAAACCTCTGTTATTTCTATCTCTGGTTATAAATCATCAAGGAAGCATAGTACTGAAATGCCTAGCTTCCATTCACAGTAGTTATTCTGTATTCCAATTTATACTTACACATTCATATGTGTATATGTATATTAGTAACTTCATATTTTTTCATTCATTGTATTACCTAGAGATTTTTTAAATTTTCTTCGTGGGTTTCCTAATAACTCCAATATTTCACTTAATCGCAACGTGACCTCTGCTACCACCACAACATCAATGTCTTCCATTTTATAGCAGTGAATTACTTCATTTATCTGCCACAGAAGATAAACCCACTAAAAAGAGAAAATCAATTAAAATATTACATTGTTGAGTCATATTTTTTTAAACTTAGGACTTCCTTGAAGTCATCATCTTCTAAACATATGGAAATGTTAGACAGGTAAACACCCCCTTATTAGTACATCTTAATTATAAACATCAATGATCCTAATGAATCTGTTTCTATAAACTCATAAAGAAGATTCACCTAAGCTTACAATCTGCATATCTATAGCCATAATGGAAAATTTATCATCTTTTTTTAACGTATCAGTAAAGATGATCAGTATCCTCAAAGTTCTCATTCTCCCCTCACAAAGCAGCTGTTGTGATCACTATCAAAGTCTTACAAAACAGCGAAGGGGAGGCAGGTGTTTCAGGCTCCATGCTAGGTGCCTTCAAAGCTCTCTTTCATGCCTATACCCCCAAAGCTTAGCACATAAAATTGGCCATCACACTTTGGGAACTAAAATGAGGAAACAACATTACTTTTTCACTTCATTACCTTTTCAGAGTACATGGTAAAAACCAAGCCCATGTACCCTATGTACAACACAGAAGTGCAGAGAATACACTTAGAAAAAGGCTCAGTCAGCACCACATTTAAAGAATGGTAGTTATGCAGGTAGATAAATAGGGAAAATTTAGATTTGAAGTGTGTATCACAACTTAAATTAGCAGTAATAAAAAGCAAGTGAAAGGAAACAAAAAGGAATACTTTATTAGTACTGATTTTCTGGGTGAATTTTGCATAGTCATTTCTGGGCATATTGATCCTCTGAATTCCTAATTTGCATTTCTGCCATAGGAACATTATCGTGTCCACAACGATTTCTTTATCAGGTTGAACATTCTGAAAACAAAAATGGTAAAGTAATGGTAAGAATAAGATACACATATAGATACAGCTATATAGCATTTAACATGTGCCAGGGAACATTCTAAGAGCTTTATATACCTACTGCAATGGACTGAATGTTTGTGTCTATCCAAAATTCCTGTGTTGAAATTCTAATTCCCAATGTGATAATATTGGGAGGTGGGGCCTTTAGGAGGTAATTAGACATGAGGGTGAAGGCCTCAAGAGCAAAAATAGTACTCTTATAAAAGGGACTCCAGAGTCTGTCACTTTCTTTCTGCCAAGCAATGACACAATGCAAAGACAGCCATCTTATGAACCAGGAGGTGGACCCTCACCAGGCACTAAATCTGCTGATGCCTTGATCTTGGATTTCTCAACCTCCAGAACTGTGAGAAGTAAGTGTTCCATGTTTAAGCCACCCTGTCTATGGTATTTTTGTTATGGTAGCCCATACAGACTAAGACTTACACCAATTTATTTAATCTTCATGACAACTCTATGAAGTAAGCTCTACTACTATCTTTTTAAATTTTCTGTGTTAAAATAATAAAGAATGCGGAAGGGGATGAATTGTAAGGGGAGTGGGAGTAGGGAGCTGGGAAAGGATATAAACAAGGAGGAAAGAGAGACATAAAGAAACCAAGAGAACATCACACTGTATCAACAGATACCATGAGTATAATGAATACATCTCCTCTCAAATCAGTTATTTGGCTCTTTTCAAAAGAAAACTATAACTAGGGACGCCTGGGTGGCTCAGTTGGTTAAGCCACTGCCTTCGGCTCAGGTCATGATCCTGGAGTCCCAGAATCGAGTCCTGTATCGGGCTCCCTGCTCAGCAGGGAGTCTGCTTCTCCCTCTGACCTTCCCCCCTCTCTGTGCTCTCTCTCTCTCTCATTCTCTCTCTCAAATAAATAAGTAAAATCTTAAAAAAAAAAGAAAAATATAACTCATTATATCTGAACTAGAAAGATAATGAGTTTATGATTAAAATATACCAAACCTTGAACTCCTTTGGGGCAGCTCTAAGACTTAATTTGCATATGTAGTACCTTGTATGGGACCATAACAGAGATCAATAAATGTTTATTGAATTGAATTGAATGAACTAAGACATACACGATTTTTTTTTAAAGCCGGTAGTAAAAATTCCTTGCCCTGGGGCACCTGGGTAGCTCAGTCAATTGGGTGTCCCACCCTTGGTCTCAGCTCAGGTCTTGATCTCAGGGTTGTGAGTTCAAGCCCTGCACTGGGTTCCACACTGGGAACGTGGAGCCTATTTAAAAAAAAAAAAAAAATCGAGACGAACCATGAGAGACTATGGACTCTGAGAAACAAACTGAGGGTTCTAGAGGGGAGGGGAGTGGGGGGATGGGTTAGCCTGGTGATGGGTATTAAAGAGGGCACATATTGAATGGAGCAGTGGGTGTTATACGCAAACAATGAATCATGGAACACTACATCAAAAACTAATGATATAATGTATGGTGATTAACATAACATAATAAAATTTAAAAAAAATCTGGCTAGAAGCTATACGGGATTAACAGCACAGCTCTGGGCTATTAAAGTGGACCAGAATGGCTTTCTGACACTGAAGAAATTAAAAGTATGGGAAAGGGTAGCCTCTTCCTCCAGAGGGCATTGTTTGGCCTCAGAGATTCAGAGAAAGCAATTGAAGTTAGATTTTTGCATCTGGTCATAGGGGCAATGTTACTAGAAGAAGAAATTATAAATAAGTGTAGAAGAAGGTATAAATAAGTTTTGGTCTTTTCATACAGTGGAATACCATGCAATAAAAATGAACAATATACAACCACTTGCAACAATAAGGAGGACTCTTACAAACAATATCAACTGAAAGAAGCAAGATGCTGAAAGTATGCATAGATCTCCCTTGACTTATAAATTGAAAATACCATAAATCAAAAATGCATTTAATCTACTGAACATCATAGCGTAGACTTACCTACCTTAAACATGCTCAGAACACTTACATTAGCCTATGGTAGGACAAAGGTCCCTAACACAAAGCCTACTTTATAATGAAGTGTTAACTATCTCATGTAATTTATTGAATACTGTGCTGAAAGTGAAAACCAGAATAGTTATGTGTCTGTCATTTCCCCTCATGATTGTGTAGCTGATTGGGAATCATGGTTGCTGCTGCCCAGCATCATGAGAGAGTATCATACTGCATATTGCCAGCCAGGGAAAAGATCAAAGTTCACAATTTAAAGTATGCTTTCTACTGAATGTGTATTGCTTGTGCACCATTGTAAAATGGAAAAATCTTAGGTTGAATCATTGTAAGACAGGGACCATCCGTATTTTCTGTATCCAATTACATACAACACAAAAAAACAGGCAAAACTAGCCCAATGACTAAAAGGTCAAGATAGTAAGTACCCATGGTAGGGTCAGTGACTGGAAGGGAGCACAGGGGGAGCTACTCGGTGCTGGTCATGTTCTGTTTCTTGAACTGGATGTGTTTCATTTATGAAAACTCATTGAGCTATACACTAGTAAAATGTTTGTCATTATATATATTATTCATCAATACAAAGGTTTAAAAAAAAAGTAAGATTCAAGGGGTGCCTGGGTGGCTCACTTGGTTAAGCATCAGACTCTTGATTTTGGCTCAGGCCATGATCTCAGGGTCATGACATCGAGCCGCCAGTCGGGCTCTGTGCTCAGTGTGGAGTCTGCTTGTCCCTCTCCCTATGCTCCTCCCCCTGCTCATCCTCTCTCTCTCTTTTGAATAAATAACTGAATAAAATCTTTAAAAAAAAACACAAACAAAAAGTAAGATTCAAAGTACTGAATTTCTAAATATTTCTGTTTTGGAATATAAACATATATCATGTATCAGATAACATTATAAAAAAGATATGTCAAGTGCCTGGGTGGCGCAATGGGTTAAGCCTGCAACTCTTGATTTTGGCTCAGGTCATGATCTCAGGGTCATGAGATCACCCGCATTGGGCTCTGCACTCAACGTGGAGTTGGCTTGGGACTCTCTCTCCCTCTCCTCTGGCCCCTCCTCCAACCTCTCTAAAATAAATAAATAAATAAATAAATAAACCTTTAAAAAAAAGATATGTCAATGCTTCTGAACTAATCTTTTAAAATTTAGATTATTAAATAACTTATAAAAATAAACAAAATCAAAGCTCATAGGTATTGATTGCTGACAATCAACCTCAAAGGTGGCCAAGAGCATGGGCACAGGACAGAAATGGGACCAGCTTCAGGAACAGCAGAAAAGCTCTCTGTATTGGGTTGGACATAGAAGGGACATGAGCAACCCATCACACCCTATCCTTTCCTCTAAAGAATATTTAAACTTCTTGTCCTGAGTTTCCCCAACTGGTCCTTTATACCTGGATTTAGCAACTGAACTCAAGAACAGAGATCCTCAAGAGGAAACCTTGTCTACTAGGCCTTGAAAAAACAAGTCTAAGGATGACAGATTGGACATCTTGGTAGATCTGGAACATAACTACATCTGATTCCTAGACTGCTAATAGCTCATGATCATTACTAGTTTCTGGAACTATACCTCAATGAAAATATTATGCTTGGAAAACTTGTCCGAAGTTCATCATTAAAATACTTATTTGTAAAAAAAATAAAAATCCTTGCCCTTTTCAGCCTTGATTATAATTTTTTGGTTTAACCCCAAAAAACAAATAATCCAGTTAAGAAATGGACAGAAGACATGAATAGACACTTTTCCAAAGAAGACATACAAATGACCAACAAACACATGAAAGATGCTCAACATCACTCATCACTCAACATCAGGGACATATAAATAAAAACCACAGTCAGACACCACCACACACCAGTCAAAATGGCCAAAATTAACAACACTGAAACAACAGATGTTGGCGAGGATGCAGAGAAAGGGGAACCCTCTTACACTGATGGTGGAAATGCAAGCTGGTGTAGCCACTCTGGAAAACAGTATGGAGGTTCCTCAAAAATTAAAAATAGAGCTACCCTATGACCCAGCAATTGCACTACTAGGTATTTACCCCAAAGGATAAAAAAATACTGATTCTAAGGGGCACGTGCACCCTAATGTTTACAGCAGCATTATCAACAATAACCAAACTATGGAGAGAGCCCAAATGTCCATCAACAGATGAATGGATAAAGAAGATGTGGTATATATACACAATGGAATATTACTTAGCCACAAAAAAGAAGGAAATCTTGCCATTTGCAATGACATGGATAGAGTGAGGTGTATTATGCTAAGTGAAATAAGTCAACCAGAGAAAGACAAATACCACGTGACTTCACTTATATGTGGAATTTAAGAAACAAAACAGGTGAACATAGGGGAAAGAAGGGGAAAAAAAGGAGAGAGGGACAAATCATAAGAGAGTCTCAACTATGGAGAACAAACTGAGGGTTGATGGAGGGGAGGAGTGTGGGGGATGGGCTAAATGGGTGATGGGTATTAAGGAGGGCACTTATTGTGATGAACGCTGGGTGTTATCTGTAAGGGATGAATCACTAAATTCTAGTCCAGAAACCAATATTACAGTATATGTTAACTAACTAGAATTTAAATAAAAACTTGAAACAAAAAAAAAACCTTTTGTTTAGCTCTCCTACTATAATCATTATATTTGCAATCAAATACCTTTCTGACAAAAATTAAATACCTGTCACAAGTATTTAATAAACCCAGAAGAAATAAAAAACATTTTACCAGTGGAACTTCTCAAGTCCCTTACTGTGGTTTCACTTCCCTGAACAAAAGTTAATACAATGCTCTATCACTGTGGTTTTCAAATTTTTTTTAGAATAGTAAAGCCAAATTTTCAAATGAAATTCTATCTCAACAATTGTATATAAAACTAATAAAAACATGTTAGGGTGTTATACCCAAAGCTGAGCTCCTGAGGGAACTTCGGCAAAGCCCTGGGGAGCCCTGTAATTCAGTTTTGACACCAGTGCTGTTCTAGTTACTTAAACATTCATACCCACAAATCATCATCTCTAATGGCCATTGTGTGCAAAGTGACTCCAAATAATAACTAAGTGCTATATTCATGGACTGGAAAGCGGTATTTCATTAAGAATGTTAACTCTAATTGAAACGACTGCCTCATTTCCTTCATTATTAGAAATATAGCTAGCACAGGAATTTTCCAAAAAGGAACAAAAGGAGTTATTATCAAAACAGACTTAAAATCAGAAGTCAGGTTATGACTCAACCTCTTATTTAATGATTAAACAATATAGAATTTTGGCAAGGTGCAATTCCCGTGATATTTTAAATCTGGCTTTAAATTAGCTATAATAACCTCCTTCAACACTATCACCAAGTATTCAAAAAAGCAATTAATTTCACCTGGGGAGAAGCACAGACACAAGAGTACAAAGTTGCTGCCAAATGGAAAATGTCTTCTGAATATCCGTAAGTCTTCAAACAAGAATCTAATTCATAAAGTAGAGAAAAATGAAACAAAAAAAAATCAATTACAAATTTTCAAGTAGAAAAGGCATAGAAACACAGAAATTCTACAAAATGACATAAATGGTACCTGGACAAATATCATGTCACTAAGATATTTCTATATGAAAACTAATCTAAGTGGGCTCTAATGCAATTAAAATAGACTATTACCATTAATCTGCAATCTGTATGCCAACTACATCCAAAATAGAATTGAAAAGGCTTATAATACTAAAACACATGTAAAACATGGCAGTTGAAATAAAAATAACAAAAATATCTATTCAGAAACCACTAGAAAAAATATATGTATCATTGCTTGGTACAAATTATTTACTGCAATTGAACAGCCAGGAAATGCCTTAAGAACATTATAAAACATAAAAAAACATGGGATTAAATCATTCTTGTCAGTCTAAAATTAGAGGTTGCAGATTTTCAGTTATATGTACAATAACTTTTAAGACTTAAAATGTTGGAATGAAAAACTGCCACTACTGAAAAAAGATGGGAGACCACCAAATCTTCCCTTGCCAAAGGGAACTGATGGCTTTTGATTGACGGCTGTGCTGGTCTCTCACTTACCAACAAGGTAGCAGCTAAGTACAGCCTTACTCACCTCCTCAAAATCATCACACAGAATAAAACCCAGCATCCTTACAAGGTCTAGGAGCCTGCAGGACCTGGCACCCAGCTATTTCTCTGCCCACATTTCCTACCACATTCTCAAATTCCACCAGCACCACCAGCTCACTCTAGCCACGTGTGCCTCCTTGTCATTCCTTTGACAACCAAGCACACTTGGTCTTTGCACGTCCTGTCTCCTCTGCCTTGAACATTCTTGCTCACTTTGCCTAGAGAGTATATTTTATCAGATGAAATTTTAAGTTTTCAAAAAGGCAAATAAATACTCACCACGAAAAGCAATTTTCTTAACATAAATTTGAGCTGATTGTCCTTCTTTGTAATTTTCCATGGGAAAGACCAAACCTTTGTTTCTCTTTACGTTGATTAAAGGTTCTATTGCAACAAGGAGAATTAAATCCTTTTCTGCTTTCTTTGACTCTGGATCATCCTGCCTCTAAGAGAAGTATATCCCACAAGTTAATAATTCAAAGCCATCTTAACAAAACAAAAACAAATTATTGGTTTTGTATATCTTACCTGGAGAAAATCAATAAGCTGCCCAGCTAAAGATTCAAATAAACTCCATTCCTCATAAGTAAAAGCTAACTTTACAAATTTCACAGCAGCATCTATAGAAATAACATTTTTTCCTTTTACAGTAAGTTGCAAAAGAGATGTTTGTGGAAAATCAAGCATTCCATCTGCACCGGTATTTGACACTAGAAAACGAAAAAGAGAGGTCTGAATGTCATTCATGCAAAGAAATATTTACTAAATATTAACTAACAGATACTGCTAGGCACAAGAGAAACAATGGAAAAGAAGCAAATACAATCCCTGCCTTCACAGAGCTTATACTCTAACGGGGAAACAAGAAATCTTAGCAGGGAAATACAGGGTGCTGTGGGGACAAATAAGAAGGGCATCAAACATGGGTTTGAGGTAAGAGAGTGGTCAAGGACGTCCAGCCAGAGGAAGGAACATAGAATCCCAAACACAGAGAATTAGCAAGAGTTAACTAGTCCAATAGGTAGCTAGATATTACAAACTGAAAGCTCAGGAAACAGGGCTATAATAGGGATACAGCTTTAGAGTCACCATTATATATCCACAGTAAACAACAGAAGCAGCCATGGGCAATGTACAGCTGCCTAGGACAGGAGAATTAGGAACCCCAACACGTAAGAGAAGGGTAGAGGGAGAAAAGGCTGCAAAGAAGAGTGTTTAGAAAGGGGTATTCAACAGTAACAAATACTAGAGTGTAAAGGAAGAAAAGCACTGAGAAGGGACCCTTGGATTGAACAAAAAGGAAGTTGTCCATGACATTCTCCGTGGAGTAAAAAAACACATGTATAGTCACCTCGTTTATGGCAAAAGGATACTACAGTCAATGGGGAAAGGAAGGTCTCTTCAATAAATGGTGTTGTGTCAACTAGATGTTATATGGAAATAAGTAAATCTTGATCTCTACCTCATACCAACAAAAACAAAATCGAGACCTAATGTGAGAGGTAAAATAATAAAGCTTCTAAAAGAAAACATTGGAATATATCTTTATGACATTACAGTACAGAGATTTCTTAAACATGACACAAAAATGGTTAACTATAAAGGCTATACTGATAGACTGGAATACATTAAAATTAAGAATTCCTGTTCCTTAACAGCTATAATTGAGAATGAAAAGGCAAGCCACCAAGTGGGAAAAGATATTTGCAATATATATATTCAACAAAGAACTTATATCCAGAATCTATAAAGAATTCTGACAAACCAATAAGAAAAAAGCAAATAGCCCAATAGAAAAATGGGCAAAAGATGGTTCACAAACTGGCCCCCTTCCACGGAGGGCAAGGAGAGACTAAAGAAGAGGCAGACCACTCCAGATTGGTAGGTGGTAATTTTAATAAAGCAAAGGAACTTACATATAAGGCTTGTCTATATAGTTTCCCCAGAAGATTTAACTGGGTTCAGTCACGTATACCATCCACCTGGTCTCAACAACACCTTATTCTCAACAACACCTTATTCTCACAAGGCTACATCCTTGAAACCACTGCTAGTACAAGAATAGTAGGTAGGACATACACACCAAGGACAGGGTGGGGTGGGAGATGGGGAGTATAAGGAGCCTCCAAATGCCTGGGTCCAGCTCAAGAATTAACTGGTAGTCATATCCTCTTGATGACCTCCTCCAACAAATCTGAACAGGCGCTTTGCAAAATAGGATATCCAAATGGTGAAGAAATATATGAAAAAGTGCCCAACTTCATTAGTCATCAGAGAAATGCACATTAAATCCATAATACTACTGAACTTGCTGAATTCATACCAGAATGGACAAATGAAAAAGACAAATAAATCTAAGGGTCCAAATTTGGAGCAATTAGAACTCTCATAAAATGCTGCTGGTGGTATAATTGGTAACAAAAATAAATAAATAAATAAACCATTTTGGAAACCAGTATCCACTACAGCAAAACACACACATACCCTATGCTGTATCAATTCCACACCAAAAGATATGCATAGCAGATGATGTTCTCTTTCAGCAATTTACAAAACAAGCAGACCAAAAACATCAGTAGGAATAGAGAAGACTTAACTGCATGATTTACAAACTTCACCTAATCAACATATATATAAAGCAATGTACCCAACAATGAAAGAACATATAGTCTTTTCAAGTATATACAGACTATTTACCAAAATTGACAATTTAGGCCATAAACCACACCTCAACAATTTCAACAACTTCAAAGAATATCAAATAGAATATGCTTTCTGGCCACAATATAAGTAAGCTAGAGATCAATACAAAAAAACAATTAGCATAGCTCCATGCTTTTTGACTCATGACACGGTATCAAAAAAAAAAAAAAAAAAGCACAGTGGGCATTTGAAAATATTCTTAACTAAATGATAATGAAGGTATGATAAATCAAAACTTCAGGTTTTGCATTTAGAGACAAATGCCTTAATATGCATATGTTAAATAAGGATAAATCCTAAAACATCAATGATCTAAGCTTCCAAGTCAATAAATTTTTAAAAATCAGCAAAGTAAATCCAAGAGAGTAGAATAAGAGAAACAATAAAGAACAGAAACTAATAATATGGAAAACAAATATACAATAGAGAGGATAAACACAAATATTGCTCATGGAAAAAGACTAATGAAATTGGTAGACTCCTGAAGAAACTAATGAAATGAGAGAAAAAGGCAAGGTGACCACTACTAGGTATGAAAAAGAGGAGCCCAGACACCTACAGATCTTATAAAGAAGATTAAGAAGATCATAATGAGATATTATAAACAATTTTATGAAAATTTGAAAATATTGGATCAAAAAATCAAATTTTTTCAAGTCCTATTTACCAAACTGATAGATCTTTTTAATGAAAAGAAAGCCTAAATCATTTTATATCTACGAGAAATTTTTAATCCATAGTTAAAAACCTTTCCACAAAGAAAACTCCAGGTCCAAATGCCTTCACCAGTAAATTCAATCGAACATGTAGGAAGAAATAACATCAACCTGACACAAAATCTTTCAGATAAGAGAGAAAGAGAGTGCACTTCTTAACTCTTTATATGAGGTCAATATGACCTTGAAAGCAAAACCTAAAAAGGACATTACAAGAAAGGAAAATGTCTCATGAACAGAGAAGCAATATAATAAACATTAGCAAACAAAATCAAATAATATATCAAAAGGATAATCCTCACCTCCACATTAGACTTATTCCAAAAATATAGGGTGGTTAAAAATTAGATAAGCAATCAATGTAATTTACCACCTTAATAGAAATAAACTAGAAATCCATTCAATCAACTCAATAAATCCAGAAAAGGCTTTTGATGAAATTCAACAACTATTCAGAATTAAAAACAAACAAACGAAACTCACCAAACCAAGAATAAAAGAAACTTCCTTAATATGGAAAAAAGGTATCTAAAAAAATCCTTCAGCAAACATCAAAATTAATGGTAAAATGTCGAAAGCTTTCCATGTGAGATCATAAATGAGACAAGGATATCTGCTATCACCACTTCCATTTCATGTTTTATTAGAGATCCTATCCAGTGCAATAAGCCAAGAAATGCAAGAAAGAAGAAATTAAAAGATTAAGAATTGGAAAGAAAGAAATACAATAGTCATTATTCACAGGTTAAGATGATAATATACCTAAGCAAATCCAAAAGAAAATCTCATAAATTATTTAAATTATCAGTTGAGTTTAACAAGATTGCTGAATTTAAGATAAAAAAAATTGGGTATCAGTTTCTTATATGTGGAATACCATACTAAAATTTTTGTTTTTCATGTTCTACCATAATATATTATTTTAACAAATTATTTACTTATTAAAAGTTCTTTTCCTGCCATAAACAGTTCTGAGACAACATCACGAACTTCTACTTCATCTGTAACAATGGGTCCAGTTTGTAGTGTGCGCCTATTTGAATCAGAAAGAGCTTCTAAGACAGCCAGAAACCGGGATGCGGTGCTGTCAAACATCTCATCCAACAGCCGCTCTGTGACGGTACGTGGCCATGGCAACTGGAATAAAAACAAAAACAAAAACCACAGTCCACTTCTTTAAAGTTCTACAATGTTTAATATTATAAGCAAAGAGAAGTAAGGCATGCTTCATTAATGCTAAGAGAGTGGCTGGCCTATCAATGAGATGGTTACTTTTACGGTGTTCATTTTTGAGGTGTTTCTCCAGACTCCATTAAAGTTTATGTCATGACACCATTACATTGAAGACTGCTATTTCTTTATGTTCATGTTTCCGAGGCAGCATTAAAAGGCTGTTTATTACCGTCTTTTTATTAGGGCAACATCAATCTCCATATGCTTTGTGTTACCTTAATTACAGCCTTCAGGAACTGATACTCAAACTTTGGTTGCCTAGGAATCTCTCAGGAGTGCTTTTTTTTTTTTAAGATTTTATTTATTTATTCATGAGAGAGAGGCAGAGGGAGAAGCAGGCTCCCCAAGGAGCACGGAGCCCGATGCAGGACTCAATCCCAGGACCCCGGGATCATGACCTGAGCCGAAGGCAGACTATTAACCATCTGAGCCACCCAGGCGCCCCTCAGGAGTGCTTTTTAGATTCACAGACCAAATCTTGAGATTCAGTGGGTCTAGATGGGGCACTTTTCATAAGCACCACAGGAAATTCTAATGCAGAACGTCCTTAAACCCAAATTTGAAACAATATTTCACAGTATAAAAAGCTGGTCTTGTGGTAGTTAACGAAAGAAGAACTGACTAGCTGTATAGTAATATGCTAATGACTGTTAGAGCCCTATATGAATTCCCAGCCACTCTGCTTTGTATCATCCCGGAATGATTTCCCCTCCTGCCTATGACTTGCCTCTACACTATTCTTCTGACAACTGATCTGTTCTCTGTATTTAGATTACCAGTAAGTAAGAGAAGTAGCTCTGGTCAGCTTTTCTAGAATCCATGTCCAGTTAGAAGATACCCATCATATTCCCCATGATTCCCCTGCTTCTCTCCTCTTCTTGGGGCAAAGTCAGAAAGACAGAAAAACATAAACAGGGTTAAAACTGCTTTGGACTATTTCTCCTCAAACATCAACTTCTCTACTCATTAGCTTCTATGACTTTTCAATCCATAGGTTAACTGAGAGGTTAAAAACCTCAATAAACTTGAACTTCATGCCCTAGCCTTTTACAAACAGAGGTTAAGGTTTCTTCTAAGATTTTTACTGTAGGTTAAAACAGAGCTTTTAAAAAATTATACTTAAAAGCATAATAAACTTTCTAATAATTAGAAGTATTCAAAATGAAATTATAAAAACCAAAGATTATAAATTGTTTTTAGAAATACCATAGAAAAACTAGCAAAAAGTGAAATAGAATATTTATCAGAGCTGTAGATGAATACCAAGTAAAACATTTTAAAATATAAATATTTAAAAGGTCCATAAAAAAGATTTAAGGCAATAAAAAAACAATGGGTTGCCAAGCATGACAAGCAAATTATTAATGTCTACAAAAACGAGTTCATTTAAGTATATTTTAAAAATTAAAATCTCTAGTAGATAAATGGTCAAAAACTGTGGAAGATAAAATCCACAGAAGGAAATAAAAAGAGTAAAAACAAATATAAGCGAAAGTTGGATCAAAGAAATAGTTAAAATGACAAGCCATTTTATAAAAACTGAATGATTAAAAAAATAAAGAGGGATGCCTGGGTGGCTCAGTCAGTTAAGCATCTGACTCTTGATTTAGGCTGAGCTCATGATCTCGGGGTCGTGGGATCGAGCCCCGAGTCGGGCTCTGCGCTCAGCGCAGAGTCTGCCCTAGATTCTCTCTCTCCCTCTCTCCTGCCCCTCCCACCGTGTGCGCTCTCTCTCTCTCTTTCTCTCTCAAATAAATAAATAAAAATCTTTTTAAAAAAATAATAGCAAAATGATAACTAGCAGTGAAATTGGTACCTGCGGGCTGCACCTGGCATAGCTATTTCAGAAATCGATTTGGGAATATATATCAGGAGAAATAAAAGTGCTTGTATCCTTTGATTCAAATCCCACACCTTGAATTTTGTCCACAGGAAATTAAAAAAATAGCACATGGAAGCTGTTGATTACTTCAATATTTAGAATAACAAAGAACTGGAAACAACTAAAATTTTAAATAGTAATAAAAATATTTGACAAGTTACAGTACAAATACTGCATAGAGTATGTTAGACCATCTTTAAAAACATCAGGTTGGATGAGAAGCTAAATGACATGATCCAGATAGTCTGTTCGACTTCTAAATACTATGGTTTCTATGACATCTACTCCATGAGATGTATTATGTTAATCTCCAACATAATATACCTAGCCCAGTCAAGCTTAATTTCTCACTTTGGTTGCTCCTGCTTCCAAGCTATGACTGTGCTCTTGTCCTGTACTTAGAATGTTTTATCCTCTCCTCCCGATCCACTCAAATCCTGCTCATTATTCCAAGGCCATTCAAAAAGACAGAACTGCGACTTTGCTTTTCTATATTCCACCATACTTGTAACCACAGTAGGCATTTGATACATTCTGTTAAATGAATGAATAAAAATAAATAATAGTAATAGCTAATATTCCTGAGGACCTACAGCATGCCAGAAACATTCTAAGGGCTTTACGTGTAATTCATTTAATCTCTACCATTATTTCCTTCTTAATACTCATCACAAACTATAATTACTATACTTATTTATCATGTAATTTCTCCACTAGAATGTAACTCCTATCCATCTTGTTCATATAGCAGGTACTTTAAAAATATTTATTGAATGAATCACTAAACAGTCAGTCATTAGGAGTATGGCTTAGTAGTCCTTTAAGGGAATCCTTTGAAAGTCAAAATGATTAACTGTGAGTTCACAATGGACTTACAAATTCATAAATGTTTTATAAAATAGATTTAACGCATATTGAAGTTATTTTCTTTTGCAGACACATAATAAAATTATTTCATACATATAAAGCAGAACATTCTGCAAAGTATGTCAAGGTAATATACTATGACTTTATAAAAAGGGTATGTTGACTATTCCCTATAGAAACTACTAACTAAACAATTATAACTTTTTTCTAAAAAGATATACCACCAGACTTTTCCATAAGATAATTATCTTAAAGGAAACCAGAAATAGATGTGTTTTTAATGTAATGTTATCTGGAATTTGAAACGCTTCTCTTTGCAAATATATTTAATTTTTATTGAAGGATGATTATAAAGCATAATGATATGCTAATTAATGACAGTCTTGCAGTTTTGGATACTTAAATTTGGTTTGCTCAGAGAAAAAAAAAAATTGCTAGCCAGAAAAAAAAAACCTACCCCTTGCTCTCTTACAAATGCTATAGAGCATTACTACTCAACAGTACCAGATGCGGGGGTGCCTGGGCGGCTCAGTCATTAAGTGTCTGCCTTTGGCTCAGGTCATGATCCCAGGGTCCTGGGATTGAGTCCCACATTGGGCTCCCTGCTCAGCGGGGGGCCTACTTGTCCCTCTCCCACTCCCCCTGCTGTGTTCCCTCTCTTGCTGTGTCTCTCTGTCAAATAAATTAAAAAAAAAACAATACCAGGTGCAGGCAGTTCCACAGCTCATCCAAGGAATTACCTATGATTGGGCAAGTCACCACCCCCACTGATTATCCACCACTGGTCAGTAAGGGATATGATTTTAAAAGGATGTATGAAATGTACCTCTGGGCTCAGCAGCCAACATACCATAGTCAAACTAAGAAGCAATAGAAAGCTACCAGGCCCACATAATTTTTGTATTTAGATATTATGATTTATTTTAGAGAAAAGAAAAATAACTTCTCTGAAATGTTATAAGAAGAAATGCACGAAGAGAGCAGCAGTTATCGGAGTAATGAGAAAGCACTGGACCAGAGTCCTGCGGCTGCCTTTGTGACCTTTGAGGCCATAATTTAAATACTCTGGGCTTTATGTTCCCATATGTAATAGGGCAGGACTGGACCAGACGATTTCTTAAATTTCTTCCAGGTTCTGAAATTCTGCTACTCTCCTGTCCAAAACCGCTCATCTTCCCCTTCACTTTCATTTTTGGTCCCTACCAAGAAGTTCACAGAAAAATTTACAGCCATCTAGGATAGTCAGGGAAAGCTTCAAAATAAAAACAGAACTGGGCCTTCAGGGATACTGAGATTCAGAAAGGCAAGGGCAAGACAGCGGGAGGACAGGGCAGGGGGGAGAAAGGGTAGAGGACCCCAGAAGGCATAACTATGTCCCAGTCCTCCTCCCTGACAGCCCTTAGTGCTGCTGACCACACACGCCTGTCGCCAGGACAGCCGTACGACGAGTCTTGACCTGTGAGAAGAGACTGCGCTCCCTCCCATGCTGGGCGTTATCGCCTGCGCACAATTCTCCAGAGCTTTCTCCAACGCCCTACGGCAGGACAACCAGCAACTTTCAAAATGAGGGCTTCCCCTCACCCTGACCCTTAGCAGAGCCCCCTGTGAACTGTCGTAGCCATCATGTCAGTGGGAAATAAAGGGTGTTTTAAGCCTCTGAGGTATGGAGGTTGTTTCGCCTCAGTGTAGCCTAGTTCCTGAACACTCCCAAGGGTGAGGTCTGAAGCTGAGGAGAGAAGGTGCCTCTCCCTTCTCTCCAACCTCAAAGCCCACTAAGCTAACACCAAGCAGTCAAAGACACAGGCCTTCGTGGCACCACTCCAAGTCCGCCTTTGAACCTTTCCCAGGCTCTTCTTCTTCATCTTGCCCTTTAAAGTTACAAAACTGGGATTGTGGGAAGGTACAAAACTTTAAGAAAGGGATGGAGTGAGGCTGTGTCCAAAGTGGGAAGGCATTCCTCTATTTGCCACTGGTGCCGAGAACGGGGGCAGGAGTTAATACTGAGTGACCAGGCTTCAACGATGGGAGGTACAACACAAATATACCGCAGAAAGAATCTGACAAGAGAAGACACTCTTAGACTTACAGTTTGAGCTTCCCTCAGGTTAACTCTTATCTTTGGTCTAAAGAAACTTTTGTTTTTTCTTCTAGATTCAAATACTCCTCTCTTGAAGATCATCACTGCCATCTGTCTCAGAAAAAGAATTATATATGAGGTAACAGTGGGATGCACTTCTCAACCACTAATATTAAGTACTTAATCAACTATATAGTGCAGTAAATTTATTTTATTTCATGAAACTTTTATACCTTTATTGTGGCCTCTCTATAATGTCTTCTGGATTCTTCCTGTGATTGTGAGGAACTCATTAATTCCAGTTGCCTTAACTCATCAATTTTAGCTAACGCACGCCGAGCAAATGCCTGTATGCGATTAAAATAAATTTAATTCATAATAAGTGAGAGTATAGTGATTAAAAATGTATCAAGACAGCATGTTTTATTCTTCCAGATATTTGATTTAATTGGTGAATTAAACTCTAGGTTGATGCTAACTCCTTATAACACTATAACTATCCCATCGATCATTTCCTACAAGCATCCCAAAATTCTGCAGGTCTAAAGTTAATAAGCTGTCAGATATGCTAACTTTATGAATCAAGAAAATCAAAAAAGTAAGAAAAGCCAAATTCTGTAGCTTCGTATAGATGATCGCTTCTCTGGTATCACATACACACACATACACGGCACACACACTCCTCCTCAAAATACTGACTTTCTTACTAACGCATCCTGTACTATCTAGTCAACTGTTCACTTTGTCCACTAAATTGTGAGGTCCTCATAGGGTCTTATTTATTTTTGTATCTCTAGTACCCAGCATATAGGAAGTATTTACTAATACGTGGACAAAAAAGAAGGAAGGAAGGAAGGATGGAAGGAAGGAAAGAAGGAAGGAAGGAGACCCGCTTATTTAATCAGATCACCATTATTATGATTCTCTACAGTTCAATTTATGTCATTTATTTTACCATTTCTTTGAAATATTTCATCTATAATTTATAATTTTTCATGAAGATGCTTCTAGACATAATAACATACATGAAGGGTTAAATTTTCCAATAAGGAAGAATTCCAATAGGAATCAAATAGTCCAAACTGTGTATATGTTCCCTTCCCTGACAATTTTAATAGCTACAGAAACATATCACCACTAGTACACTCTAACTGTACATGCATGGTGAATAGTTTCTAGAATGTACCCCGGGCTAGAAAATGTACCCCTCAAGGGCTGCAATAGGCTATTCAGGATGAGCCACTACCACCCAACCCTTCAGAATTAGTTTGGGCAGGAAACATTAAATGTAAAGAAGCCGCTAACCGGCCTGATGGTTGTGAACAGGATACGAAAAGAAGATTTGTACATCTGTGATGGCTCTGTCCTGCACAGGACTTCCAGCCAAGAGGCTGAGTGAGGGCTGCAATCCAGCCCCCGCTGCACTCAGCAGACCATGCACTCTGCGCAGGCCTGAAGGAAGGGGTGCCTGCTTCTGATTCTCACCAAGCCCTCACCCACTGACAAGCCAGCTACCACGTACTGGCTTACCTAACGGCTAAGTTACATTTCAAGTATCCGGTCTAAGAGACACACAGGAAAAGAAGAAAAACAAGAAATCGGGCGTATTAAACAAATGGCAGCTGGAAGCAGAGAAAAGCAAGACAAATGGACTGTAGGGAGACTGGAAGGAAAGTGACTTGCATACAAGCATCCAATGAGGAAGGTAAGATACCCGAAATCTTGTTCAGAAAAGGGGCAGAGGAGGCAGAAGTGAACGGAGAAGAAAGGAGAGAGCAGAATGTAGAGCGAGAGATCAACAGAATGGAGAAGCCAAACACATTTCTGCAAATAAACCCTGGGACTTGTGTGTTGTCCCAGTGTGATTCTTTAGGTTTTGTTTGTCTGTTTGTGTTTGTGTTGCCGGGCATCTGAAGAAGAAAATGCTGAATAACTTGTATTTTTAAATACTGGAATCCTGAGCGTGGAAGGCGGCCCACCTCTCCGTGAATGCCAGCCTGGCAGTCATAGTAGCCCTGGCAGACAGCAGTGTAAAGGGTAGCTCTCCACGTCAAGTACCGGACCGACAGGAGGGGGACCGAGAACTCCATACACGTGCTGGCCCACAGGAGGTACTCCAAGGCCTGAGGGAGAAAGAGCACACGCGAATGTATTTCCATTTTAAGCTATCAGTGACGATTTCTATCTAATATAACCAAATTATAAGTCGTGAGCACAAGTTGCTGACTGCTTAAACCAAAAATACCACAGGTAGTAAGTCAAGAGAACACAAGCATTTAAAAAGTAAAGGAATAATTTCAAGAACTCGAAATCTCAAGTTAGTGATTTTAGAATGTCTTCCTTCTTAGCTCCTAACGTGCTCTGAACTCAGCTGGTTTTTATTAATACCTGTCAAGTGTCCACAGCAGTGTAGGAGGTAATTTACATTATGTTTCTATACCTACATATCTCCGTTACATCCAATGCCATTAATATGCTCACATGGGTGTGATTCCAAAGCTAGACTGTAATCTCTTTGAAAAGAAGAATGGCACTTTGTTATTACATCATCAGCACCTGAAAGAGTACCAGGCACACAGTAGATAACCCCAAGTGCTATTAAATGAATTCAGTGGACAAACTTAAAGTCAGCAGAATCAACACAGGAGAGCTAACAAGTCTTTGAGTCTCTCAAGAAAATAATGATAATAAATTTGGACAACAGAATAAAGTCCTTCTCCCAATAACAAATTCGGCCCTCAATAATTGAGGAAGTAATTAAGGAAAAATATGTAATAGTCAACTGTTGAAAAGGCAAATCATCAAAATGATCCAGGAGCTTCATATGCATAAAGCAAACCCACCAGACTGACATAGCATTTAATAGTAAAAATAGATAAAACACCGATAACATTCAAACCCTATTACCATCTCTGGAGCCTTCAAAGACAGTACATACAACACATGTGCAAGCATCTCAGCTTTCTCATCTAAGAGAAAGAAACCTGAAAGGCCAGAATTCTCCACTGTCTAGTCAGTTTTGATTCCGGAGGAAAAGAGAGTGCTGGAAGTAGAGCAGGGTTTGACACAGAACTGTAATATTCTTTGCTATCCACTAAGCTCATCCCACCAGAATGTAAAGTCACTTAGGAAAGGGACCTTGTCTGTCTTGCTCACCACCATATCCCCATCTCCTAAAACTATCTGGCATGTAATGGTAAATATTACATAAATATGTGTTGACTGACTGACCTTCATCAAAAAGCTCCAGTTAATGGTGCTAAATATGGAACTATGTCAAGTAATCATAGACTCAAAGGGCTAAAAGTCAATCTAATTTCATCCCCACCAATATCACTGGCACCACCACCAGATGTCCTATACCTTCCCCTGTCCAAGAGTTCTCACCTCTAGTAACAAGGAACATACCACCAGAAGACAATTCTAAAACATGAAAAGTGCTTCCTTAATCTGAAATGAAATCCGCCTGGATATACCTCCAGTGCACTGGTCCTAGTTATGCCTTCTGGAATAACACAAAACCATCCCAAGCCCACTTGCAACTTAACAGCCTTCCAAGAATCAGAAAACACCTATGCATCTCCCCCATCTCTCTCTCTCCAGGATAAACATCCCTGGGCACTTTTTAGATCTCCTAGGACTGCACTTCCCTTCTCCATCATGGTTAGTCTCCCGTGGTTTTGCTCCAGGCTGCCAAAGTCCTTTTCCACAGTAAAATGAAATTTTCAGTCCCTGGTTCTGGACACTACATCTCTACTAAGTGGGCCCAGGGTTGCTTTATTGCTGTTGTTGTGGTTGTGTTGTTGTTGTTTGCTAAACTTGCCACGCTGTGAACTGAGGTGGAATTAACAGTCATCCAAACGAGTTTTCTCACATTTGTCGCACAAAAATCCTATCGTGGATTTTTGCATATGTACTGTTGTGGTTTATGGGGGTATGGGATCAAACCATGTATAAATTTTCCCCCTTTAAATTCACAATCTTTTCAAAACTCCTTGGGATCCCTGATATTAAAAATTTCATATTTCAAAATAAAAATAGCTTTAGTCACCAATTGCTCACATTACATTTGGGTTCATATTCAGACTTAGAATAAAAGACCCCGATCACATATTTTAGTGCCAGAGGGACCTTAAAAGTAACCCAATCTAACTCCAAGAGGCTAAACTGCTTGTAAGGAACAGAGCTGGGGCTGGAATTCAGGTCTTTGGACTCCCAAGTACAGCAGCGTTCCTTCCACAATATGGGGCAGCCCTGACAAAGGGGGAGTTCTGAAAACCCATCATTCCACTTAGGGTTCTGAAAAACTGTCAGGTTTAAAGATAAAAAAGCCATTTCTAAAAAAAAAAAAAAAAAAAAAAATCTTAATTTGTAGCCTTTTTTTCTTGCCCCTAAAAGCTCGGAAGAAGAATTTATATTAATAAAAAAAAAGTTGATGGGATTTCACTGAACTGTTCTCTTTATAAGGGAAAAAAATTTTTGAAAGACCCAGTTATAAGAGTCCAGCAAGAACATGGCTCAGGTGTTGAACAGGAAAAACACACGCGATTCATCATCTCAGCCACAGGATGGCGCTGCAGCACCATTTATGTCCTCTTGTACCCTTGGCTGAAAACAACACTGAGAGGCATTTCAAAGTTTGGATTTGAAGTTTACGTAAAGGTACGTGGAATAATTTGACAATAATTGTTCAAACCACAAAATTTTACTAAACTATTTCAGTTCTATAGTAAAATGTAGAAGTCAACTTTTTTTTTTAATGAAGAGATTCTACCGTATTTCTCTAATGTTTGCTGAGTTCACCCTACTAGAGTTTTAAATGCCTCAGAAGAAATTACAGATTAAACCATAAGTGAAAGGGAAGTTGTCATATGTCTTTAGGAAACGAGGCTTCAGAAATCTGGCCTCCCTCCACTCCCTAAGGTTATGCGGGTGACCTGTCTGAGCACGAAGGTCTAAATGTTTCGCATCTGGGGAAAAGTCCCTGGTCAGTCCTGGTCTTCAGGACATCTTCAGGAATACAGAGTCATGTCGAAAACTATTAACCCTCCTACATGGCTCCTCCATTCGAGTAGGTGGGCCAAGATAGGATGGGTCATGACAGGACTGAATTTAGTCAACAGGCATGCATTACTCTCACGTTGTTGAGAAGCAGTGCAGTTACAGTATAGCATTGGCCTCCGCTACACCTCTCTGTGAGACATTGAGCCTCAGCCTCCTCATCTTTTTTTTTTTTTTTTTTTTTTTTAAGATTTTATTTATTTATTTGAGAGAGAGAATAAGAGACAGAGAGCACGAGAGGGAAGAGGGTCAGAGGGAGAAGCAGACCCCCCGCTGAGCAGGGAGCCCGACGTGGGACTCGATCCCGGGACTCCAGGATCATGACCTGAGCCGAAGGCAGTCGCTTAACCAACTGAGCCACGCAAGCGCCCAGCAGCCTCCTCATCTTTAAGATGAAGGTAGTAATAGCACCTTTCTCAAAGTGGTGGTATGAGGATTAAATGAGATAATTTGTGAAGAAAGTGCTTAGCAGCATACCTGATAAATGGCAGGCATTCATTTGACAAATGATGATGATGATGAGATGCACACCTCATAAGGCTATACTGAGCATTATATATGCAAAGCCCTTCACGTAATACCTAACACATAGTAGGGATTCAATAATAATAACAAATGGTAGCCATACTGTCCAGATCCTGTAGGAACGGGAGCTTGGATGGCTCTAGGATGACACCAGGAAAAGCCCGGGGAGCCCATGTCTGTTTCTCTTTCTGCTGTATGCTACGACAGACTCAAATTCTAAAACTGCTCACACTCAGAAGTGCTCAGATGTGGCTGGACCTCCAAGGGCTTGTCCCCATTAAATGGACCCATCAAGTTCATTTATAGCCTCAGCTCAGGAATCAACTCGCCAGCTGAGGGCTTAGGAATTTCTGGGTGAAAATTATTAATTTCCGTGAAATGTATTATAGTGAACAAACTGAAAGAATCTCATTCCAATCTTCAAGTGCCAACTGTACAACCACCCACCACCCCAAATTCTTGCATCCCTCACTCCCCCTACTCCTATCCCACAAGACTGGGACCACAGAACTCTCCTCCTTCAGCCCTTATCTTGTCAGACAAAAGCTCAAGTTCAATAAGGGGGAGGGGAGATGTCTTATGCAGGATCTAAATAAAATTATTTTAAGATGACTATCGCATTAAAGTAAAATTCTCTCAGCATTACTAAGTACAAACACTAACAGTTCCATCTTGGCACAGAGATCTCTGCCCTTCGAGGCTTCGGCAGACAAAAGCTGTAGCGGACCAAACCACGATGGCTCTGGGCAGCAGGGTTTGTTGCCACAGCAAGTGCGACAAGAGTATGCAAATCCTCTTTAGGAAATCATCTGGAACTGAATGTAGAATTGTTGGAATAGTGTGTAGGCCACATTTACATTATTCATGAGACAGTCTCCCCTCATTTCAATTTACATCCAAAACACTGGCACAGAGCTTGCTCGAGTCACTGTCAGTAATAGAGCTTTTAAATGTGAGGAACTAAACAGAGAGAGAACACATAATTAATGTTATGCATCGAGCATGCAAGTATCTTTGCTTCCATTTTTATTTTTTAAGCATTGTCAAATTTTAAGATACTTGGCTATATTTTGAGGAAATAAGAAAAAAAGTAACTGCACTGAGTATTAGAATATTCAGTATAAGGTTTCGCATGCAGTAAAATAAATAAATACATAAATAAAGCAGTAATGTTTCAGATACCAGAAACAATTCAAGCCTGCTCTCAACGGAAGTGTATTCTCCCTTCTTGGCCTACATTCCAATGACTGGACGTTGACACATGGAATAAATATGTCTCCTACAGACAAAAGTGCTACCGACATTGAAGGGAAGTGTCAGCCACTTCCTCAAGCTAAAACTGAGCAGTAAGTACTAGTAAGTATGAATCTCATTATAAAATAAAGACCCCTTGCCCTCAGCTCATAAATGGGACAATGTTTGGGTGGACATTCACCCAACTAGCATGTGGGCCGTAAGTCAAGTCCAAGCTGGTGGAGGAGAATGAAGTCCAAACTCCATACCAAACATAAATAGAGTCACCACAGTTTGTCATCCAAACCAGAATACTTTAAGGAGTGAAAGGGAGCACTATTAATAATTATTCTAGGACAACAGACATTAACCAGGACTGTCCCGGCAAGCCAGGATGGATGGTCACCCCACCTAAGGAGATAGTTACCAGAGGGATGTTCAGTGTCAAGTTGACAAGTAATGACTAATCTGAGAGACTGAGGGACACTGGAGATTACCTCTCAATTTTAGGAATTCTTTTTTTTTCATTAATATGTTACTGTCTTTTTATTTTTAGAGAGAATCATGTTAAAGTAAAAGAATAGTAAAACTATATTAAATTTTGTTATATAATTCACTAATTTTCTTTGTTCAGCACTCAATGCTAACAAAAGTCTTGAGAAAAACAGGAAATACAGGGCAAGATATCTTGTCAGTAAATTTCATACCTTGGAAGATTGACCTATGATCATCAGTTTTCTGCAAATGGTGTAAATGTAAATGGTACCTAGATGAAGAAAAAGACTGTTAACATGTTTAACAGTTAAATAATGGCAATTTTATATTCTAATTTCTGTAGTTTAAATCTATAGTTCCTAAAACAGGTGAAGTTATGAGAAAGTCTGGTAATGGTTAGAGAGTTATAATCATTACAATTTCTTTTGTAACTTGCAGCCAAATCATTAAAAGAACTAATTTGACCATATTTTAAGTACGTTGACATGGGAATCTTTTATCCTCATTTGAAAGGCAGCATAAGTTTTGAAATATATTGAAAAAAATATATTTAAGTAGCACAATTTATGCACCCTGTGGTTTTTATTAATTTATATAAAATGCTATTGGTGCCCATGGTTTCTTTATGACTGAAAAACTAAAGATTTATCTCCAAATAAGATCAGGATACATATTTAATCAAAATGGCACAATACTTAACAAGGAAGCTCATGATAATTTAAAAATCAAAACATGTAATAGTTCGCATTTTATTTATTTGCAGTCTCATAATTATATTTACCCCTTTATTAAGATATGTCCTATAAGCACTCTAGTGAAAAACAGCATTTCCAACTCCTATTTAAGACCATTCAAGTATGATTTTTTTTTTTTTTTTTGGTCAGGCCATTAATTAAATGAAAACAGAAGGCTAGAAAACTGGCAGAGCTGGGGCAGGGGTGAGGAACAGCATCACCAGACATCTCTCTATATACAAAGGACATTATCGTGCTATAAACATACCCCAAAGATGGTAACGTGCCTTAAAAAGCATGTAATTATAATGACAAGTAGTCTAAATATTTTCTATAAAATATCTGATCTAAAATTCAGAACCATCCAAATTCAACAATTATAAATCCATGTTCACACTTAAACTTCAAAAGCGTCTGAGAAAACAGCATCTGCTCCAAAACACACATCACCTGACTAAAATACACTTGTAAGCATAGCATAATAAACATTAATTACATAAGTCAGTGACAAAAAATACTGAATAAACTTTTAAACACTTGCAGCACCATAAACTTTATGGAGAATGCACTAAGTCCTTAACATTCAAGGACTCAGCCTTCTTAGTGTGACCGCCCCCGGGACATGGGATTAGTTATTTCACGTAAGATTCACTGGGGAAGAAACCACTTGGCTACTAACAGCTCAAGCCCAGCATTCTTATCTCAACTTGGCTTTGTTGACCTCTGCTCTTAATCTTTAAAAATGAAATTGTCTGACTGTGTTTCTTTATCTTAAAAGTCACCAAGTAAGGATACCCACAGCCAACTCATGCCTCCCCGCAGAAAATGTGATTCAGGTGTAAGCCAGGAGCCTGTATTAAACATGTCAGTAACAGGAACTGGGGAAATTCAGAAGACCTCAGGAGACTGCCCTCAAGAATGACAAGGGCCCTCTATTTTTAAAATGAGATTTTAACCTTTCCAGACCTAATATGTCCTGACTATAACTGAATCTTTCTTTGATGGCTCAGGATCTTGGCATGGCCCACAAATTCCCACTGCAGAAGCCTGACAGAGAGAGTCAATGCCCTAAAATGGGACACAGGTTGAATCTTTACAATCTCGGGATATCTCTGGAAGTTTGTTTTGTTTTATTTTTAACCGAATCCCTAATACGAGTATATTGCCTTGTCATGCAACTCCTTTTCATCAAAGATGGCCACCACCAAAATAATCCAGCTATGTGAGGGTTGAATGAGTTGGGTTCAGGTTGGTTGTGAAGTATGGTATTATGTAATAGTCATACACCCAGTTAGTTTGTGAAAGAACCAAAACTGGTTAACTATCTTAAGAAACCGAGAGAGTGTATTTGTAAGAGTCAGTTAAAAGTAAAGAGAATCGGTATTAATGTCTAACAGAAAAGGTGAAATGCTTTTTGATAAATTGACTGTAGGTCAATTTATTTTTCATTATTCAAACGCCAAACTTTAAAAACTACAAGGTCTTTGCATTTGTTAATCCCCCAGTCGGAATGCCCTCCCCCGAAATATCCAGATGTCTCAGTCAGGTGTTTACTCAAGTGTCATCTCAGTGAGGCCTTCCCTGACCATTCTGTTTAAAATAGCAGCTCAGCCCCAGCCCAACCTCGGCTCTCCCTATCCCCTTCTTAGCTTTATTTTTCTCCGTAGTACTCATCGCTATCTGACATACCATTTAATTTTTGTTTGTTTATCATCTCCCTGAAGCATTATGTAAGCATGAGAACAGAGTTTTTGTCTATTGTCCACTCCTGTGTCCCTAGCACTTAGAACAATGTCTGGCACTTGATAACTTTGAGATGACTTCCTTAAAACAGGGACAGTAATTAGCAAAACTAAGTATATGCATCTTCCACAACCCAGCAATCCTACTCCTGGACATAAATCCCAGAAAACTCTAACACAGGATTATAAAAGGACACACATAAGAATATTCATCACAGAATCATTTGTGCAATTATAGAGGTAGGGCAAGCCAGGTGCCCATCTCGAGGGGTGTATGGATATCTGGAATACAATTCAAGAGGCAGAATTAACGAACTAGATTTACATATAGGAACCTCGTTCTGTTCTAAAACCATGGTATTGAGTAAAAAAATATTTAGGAAACAGAATAAAATCCAGAGCATGACCATATTATAAAAAAGCACACACCAAATAAAGGTATATAGAAGATACAGAAATTGGTGTTTTGTTTTGTTTTTAGAATATTGGGATTTCTCGCATGTGATCTTAAATAGACCGCAGACAGGGAATTATTCCACCTCTCAAGCAAGGCCCAACTGCAGGCCCCAACTCTCAGGCCTACCACTCCTTCCTGAGCACAGAACCTCTGGTCCTGCTCAGTCCCTGCCAAGATATGTGAGCAACTCAGGGGGAAGGACGGCAATGGCTACTCAGGGAATCACAGATCTTCTTGAGGATGATCAGGCAAAAAAGCTTAATAGTCACTGGACTGAAAATTTCTTCCAAAATCAGCCTCATCTCAGGCAGCAAATGTAAGGTCCAATTTCAATCAAAATGTCAAAAAAAATTACTTGGGGAGGAGGAGGAGGGAAAAGGCTAGGAAATGTACTTTCAGTTGCCATGGATGAGGGAAAATCCAATACGTTTTCTTTCAGGTTATTTTGTCCTGGTCTTACACACATAGAACACGCTGTCATTTTCCTTTTAAGAAATTATCCAGAGATCAATATAGTAGGTGACTGACTATAACTTTAAAAAGAATTTCAATTGAATTTAAGTTGTAACTCCTTAAAGAGAAAAGCTGATGCTGTATTTTGATAAATATGATTCATTTCACAAGACCAATATAATGCATATATGTATATCTGTATCTATACAATGTAGATATGTATATAAATACACTACACACACATACATACACATACATTCTCAAAGCTCCTCTCTCAAAAGCAAGTAGGAGGAGAAGGTTGATAGGTAGAAAGCAATAGTCACTGGACAAAGTATTTGAGGAAAGGACCAATAAATGGATGATGCTTAGAACCAATCTAACCTGCAGCAGTCCTTTGATCCTTTTCCACCTATATTTACTTATTAACCATGGCCCCTACTTCTTCATACCTGAAACTGACTATCCCCACAGGCTCTGAGCCTCCCTTGAGCAGGAAGCCCAAAGACATCCTTTTCCTGCTTATGAGGACAAACAAAAATATAAAAAAGACAAAAACAAAATCCCCATAATCATCCTATTATGAAATGAATGGGGTTTTTTAAAAGAAATTATTTATTTATATTTGAAGACATTTTTTAGAATTTGGATATGTAACTTGGTTTTTTGTTTTTTTTTAATTTTTATTTGCATTCTAGTTAGTTAACATACGGTGTAATATTAGTTTCAGGAGTAGAATTTAGTGATTCATCACTTACATGTAACACCCAGTGCTCAACACAAGTGCCTTCCTTAGTACCCATCACCCATTTAGCCAAGATAGTCAATCAAATTACGATCAAACTTGGCATTTAAATAACCTCCTGAAAGCCATGATGAGAAACGGAAGACACTGTCACGTACCGTTAAAGACAATCCAGCAGAGGTGTCCCTGTGGCAAAGCCACCTGCATGATGAGTCTTAAGGACGACAGAATGTGCAGACATTGGCTCACAGAGTCTTCATTCTTCAGGTTCACGTCATTGGCACAGACCAGCTCATAGTTGCAAATATTTTTGCCACTTAAAGCGTGAAACTGAAACATAGGGAAAATATAAATAAGAATATAAATAAGGTTCATGCAACCTAGAAAAGCATTTCTTAAAATGTGAAAAAATAAAATAGAAATGATTCTGTTTAAACAGCTTATATACTGCTATAGACTGAATGTTTGTGTCCCCCACCAACTGAATATATTGAAACCTAATCCCTAGTGTGATGTATTTGGATGTGAGGTCTTTAGGAAGAGACTGTCATGAAGGTGGAGCTTTCATGAACGAGATTAGTGCCCTCATAAAAGAGAACCCCAAAGAGCTCCCTACTGCCTTCTACCATGTGAGGACACAGAGAGAGGAGAGCCATCTACGAACCAGGAAGTGGGCCCTCACCAGACACCAAACCTTCTAGCACCTTAACCTTGTGGTTCCCAGCCTCCGGAACTGAGAGAAATAAGTGTTATTTAGACCATCCAGTCTATGGATTTTTGTTATAACAGCCCTCAAGGACTAAGACATACGGAAAGAAATGTGGTAAAAATAGGTTTCTTCAAAGCATCCATTTAGTAAGGCTTACTTGTTCTTAGTCATAAAAATTTCAAAAGCCAAAAAAGGTACAAATTCTATTTCCAACAATATAGAATTGAATCACATTTTGTAAACCCTCCTCGTAGTATTTTAACTTCTTAATCTGGATGCAATTATTACCATTTACATAATTCATTCAGTAAATGTTTGTTGTGCACCTCTATTTGTCACACTCTGCTAAGCAATAGGGACTCAAGGATGAAGAAGATGTGGTCCCTGCTCTTGGGCAGAAGGAAAAGCATTCCAGGCACAGGCAATGTTAGGAATACTTAAAGTGGCTGCTGTGGTCACTGAATTGAAAGTCCTTTACAAGTTTGGGTAAAAAGGCTTCAAATAAAGAGATTAGGGGTGCCTGGCTGGCTCAGTTGGAAGAGCATTCAACTATTGATCTTGGAGTCATGAGTTCCAGCCCCATGTTAGGTGTAGAGATTACTACAAAAAATCAGCTTTGGGGCTCCCAGCTGGCTCAGTTGGTGGAGCATGCCACTCCTGATCTCAGGGTCATCGAGTTTGAGCCCCACGTAGGTGTAGAGATTACTTAAAAATAAAATCTTTAAAAAGAGAGAGAAAGATTAGGCTATTAAGGTGGTACATGGTCAGAACATGGAGTGCATTCCATATCATTCCAAGAAATACGGACTTTAGCCAAAGGAGAAAGTCAAAGGGCAGTGGAATAAAATGATTTGATTTATAATTCAGAAGTTTAGAAGTTAATTCTGACAGAAGTGTGGAAGATGAAAAGCAGAGGATGGGCACAAAGCTACAAGCAGGGAAACTAGGAGAGATCAAAGGCCTTTGAGGTAGTCCAGAGATACCAGGGTCCTGAAATGGGTGATGGAATCAGGGATGAAGAGGAAGAAAAGTTTTTTTTTTAAGATTTTATTTGAGAGAGCATGAGCACATGTGTGCATGCTCAAGGGGCACCTGGGTGGCTCAGTCATTACGCATCTGCCTTCGGCTCAGGTCATGATCCCAGGGCCCTGGGATCAAGCCCCGCATCAGGCTCCTTGCTCAGCAGGGAGCCTGCTTTTCCCTCTCCTCCTGGCTTGTACTCTCTCACTATCTCTCCTTCTCTCTCTTTCAAATAAAATCTTTAAAAAAAAAAAAAAATGGGGTGGGGGAGGGGCAGAGGGAGAGGAAGAATCCTAAGCAGACCCCACACTGAGTGCAGAGCCTGATGTGGAGCTCAGTCCCAGGACTGGCGGCCATAACCCCAGCAGAAACCAAGAGTCAGATGCCCAACCAACTTTGCCACGCAGGCACACCGCAAAAGGAAAAATTTAAGTTTTGTCTGATTCAATGGGTTTTATAATTTTTTTTAATATTTTATTGATTTGAGAGAGAGAAAGTGAGTGAGAGAGAGAGAGCATGAGTCGGGGAAGGGGCAGAGGGAGAATCAGACTCCCTGCTGAGCAGGGAGCCCGATGTGGGGCTTGATCCCAGGACCCTGGGATCATGACCTGAGCAGAAGGCAGACAATTGACTGACTGAGTGACCCAGGCGCCCCACAAGTCCATGGGATTTAGATGTGGGAGGTAAGAGAGAGAAAGCGGTCTAGAGTAGTTGGGTGAGTAGTTGGTGCCAATTATGGAGGAAAGGGAATGAGTTCAGTTTAGGATATGTGGAGTGTGAGATGGTCGTGACATAAATCTCAGAAGAGAGATTTTGGCTAGAGAATCATCACTACTGCTAAAGCTGTGGGAGTGCACACACAATAGCACAAATGGGCCTTCCTCGACCACATGGGATTTCCCACTGAGATACATGTATACTATTCCTAGCATCATATTTTTTTAGTGTCTGGCCCTATTCTAAGTCTTTTATTATCTCAGCAATCGTAAAACAATCCTTTGAGGTAAGTCTTATAATTCTTTCGGTTTTACAGATGAGGAAACTAAGACACAAAGAAATTACATGACTTCTCTGGTGTCCCATCTTTAGGAAGTGGCACAGCAGCTCTTTGCACCCAGGCAGGCTGGCTCTAGAGACCAGATCCTTACCAGCTCTGCCACAATGCCTCCTACAGTCCATACAAGGGGGATCATGAAATAACTGAGTTTCTTTGCACACAAATATTTTGACAGTAAATTCTACATTACTGCTTCATCTATGATTTTTATGCATTTAACTCCAAGATCTATTTCTCTAACAAAACTTCTCAAGACCTCTGAGGTCTTCATTGTCCAGTTCCTACTGGACTACATTTTCAATCCATTCATTCTCTTAGTCACTTACTTTATACATATTTATTGAGAAACACAGTGTGCCAGAACCTCAAACTTAGCGCGTAAAAAACCAAATTCTTCATAGTTTTTCATGCCCTTCACAACAGTCCTGCTAGCATACCCTTACATTGGCTTCATTGCTTTACCATCTGCCTCTAGTCTTTGTCCTTCTAATCTATTCAGTGTAGTGCTTCTAGATTAATAATTCTGACTATATCACTTAATTTATTCATTCACTTAGTAAAGCTTTATTGAGCATCTATTACACACTATTATATCTATTACATGATTATTGTGACACAATCTCCAAAACATCTTTACAAAGTTTAATAAGTGCACTTTCTTATCCATCACGGAAAACATTTATTAAGCAACTTACAGCACACAAGCAAATGCCATGCTAAGCAAATGAAAGACATTTAGAAGCTGTCAACTAAAGAATACATTGCATGGCTAATCATAAGCTGTAGCTAAAATAGCTACTGCTTTCATCTTACTGTATGTGCTGCAGTTTTGTCTCCAAAGCCTTTGGGAAAAAGGCAGTTTTGAACTGATTCACTGTTGTAGGCACTAGAGGTTAGAGATTAGAGCAGTGCCTGTCCTCATGAAGCTCATATTCTAGAAGGGGAGACAGGCAATAAAAACATAAGCAAATAAATATGTATCTGATGATAATAAGTAATATAAAGAAAAATAAAGCATGAAGTGCAAGAGACCTGAAGGAAGGGATGGATGATCCACACAGATATCTAGGATACGAGCTTTCTAGAAGGAGCTCACCAGTGCACTGGTACTAAGCCAGAGAGGCTGGGTGGAAGCAGAATCACACAACAGTACAAGAAAAAAAGATAGGGCCGTGGACCAGGGTGGCACAGGAGGGGACTTAAAAGTCTAAACTCCTAAGCTTTTCATTCAGTACTCTTCCCAGTGGGATGCCAATTTATATTGCCTGGTATTCTTATTCACATACTTATGGTACAGCCAAATTGAACTGCTTAATATGCCCCAAACATGTCTTGTGATTTTCTGCTAGTAAACTGTATGTTGTTTCCAAAGCCTTGAATAATCGCCAAGTTTGGAATAACATAGCTTTGGAATCAGACTGATTCGGGCTCAAACACCAACTCTGCCCATTGCTTTATTTCTTTTTATCTTTTTTTTTTTTTTTAAGATTTTATTTATTTATTTGACAGAGAGAGACACAGCGAAAGCAGCAACACAAGCAGGGGGAGTGGGAGAGGTAGAAGCAGGCTTCCCGCTGAGCAGGGAGCCCGATGTGGGGCTCGATCCCAGGACCCTGGGACCATGACCTGAGCCAAAGGCAGACGCTTAATGACTGAGCCACCCAGGCGCCCCCATTGCTTTATTTCTTAGTCCCTGTCTCCTCATCTGTAAAAGAGGCATTACAGTACCCACCTTCTAGGACTGTAATCAAGCTACAAGAAGACAATTCATATAATGCATACGGAAGAGTATAGCACCTGGTAACCCCTCGTCCAGTGAATCAATGGTAGCAATTAACATAAAAATAATACTGGTATATTAGAAATAAAGCATCACATTTTTTTGTATTAAAAGATCTATGTTTGATCTCCTGAGACACTAGTTAACTAACTGTGCCGTTAGCTTTCTTTCTCTCTTTTGTGAAATAAGGGTAATAATAGTTTCTAATTCATAAGGTTATTGAGGATCAAATATGTTTTCCAAAGCACTTTGTAAACTAAAAGCACTCTACAAATATTAGTTATTATATTAATAATAACCATCTGCTGGAAGAATGAGTGATTATTATGACACAATCTCCAAAACATCTTTACAAAGTTTAATAAGTGCACTTTCTTATCCATCACAGAAAACATTTATTAAGCAACTTACAGCACACAAGCAAATGCCATGCTAAGCAAATGAAAGACATTTAGAAGCTGTCAACTAAAGAATACATTGCATGGCTAATCATAAATTGTGGCTAAAATAGCTACTGCTTTCATCTTACTGTATGTGCTGCAGTTTTGTCTCCAAAGCCTTTTGGGAAAAAGGCCGTTTTGAACTGATTCACGTCTGCTTTGTTCTCATCAAAGTTGATAGTGAACTGCTGAAGATACCTTCCATAGCACTGTAAAAGCGCCAATTTATATTCCTGAAATAAAAAAAGGACTTGATGAAAGTTTCAAAGTATCATTTTGCTTATCATTATTAAAATCCAGTAGTAATCAAATTATTCTTAATAGTATCAATGTTGATTATTACTATAACACTCTTTTACTACCACCATTACATTATTACTACCATTACCACTAGCATTTCTGAACACATATTGTGTGACAGACACCGCACTGGGCGCTTCATGCGCATTATTGCATTAATTCTCCTCCCAACAAGCCTACTGTGAGATGAGACCAACACGATCTCAAAGATGAGAATATTCACCAGGGTGTGAATAATGATGACATAATAATGAGAATATTCACCAGGGTGTGTGTGGTAATACCTATATATACTCAAAATCCAAAAATTCATCATCACCATGTCATGGTAATCCACCTACTCAGAGAGGCAGATGAGTTGCATAACTAGCCTTGCTTCTCTGATACCTCCTAAGTTCCAAAAAAGAAAGAAAGGCGGGGTGGGGGAGGGAGGAAGGGTGGGAGGCAGGGAGGGAGAAGAGAAAAGGAGGGAGAAAAGGAGGAAGGAGGGAGAGAGAGAAAGAAGAAAGAAGGCAGGAAGGGAGAGGAGAGGAAAGGAGCTCTCTCTCTCTCTCTCTCTCTCTCTCTCTCTCTCATCTGTCAACAGTCTCTGAAGCTGCATCAGGACAAATAAAAAAAGCCTGAGCTATTGTTAGTTAGGATTCCTGTTAGTCCTAATTCATGCTTATGTTTCCATTACAAAATCAGGGCTCATTTCTGCAGTGCACAGGGCCCAGCTGACCTGGAGTTTCAGGGCAGGGGAGGTGAGCAGGGCTGTGGACATGAGTCAACTGCACCCCTTCGTCAGTTTCCTCCCCTACAACTGTCTCCAGGGAAAGCAACTACTATAGGTTCACCTGCCTATAGGGTTACCTAGGCCCTTGGAAGGCATCCACAGTCAAACTTTTGTTTCTATTTCTACTGACTGGTTTGTTACTTTTCACTAGTTGATTCTGAATCTTTTCCTTTCTAACTTGGTTCATATGATAAATTCAAATCTAGGTTCAAAACAAGACTATTCCAACAAAATGATCTTTGCTGGAACTAAATAAAACTAAAGAGATTCTAGAACCAAAGGAACAACTCAAGTTCATTTTCAGGAGTCTAAATACCTTTATTAGCCCACTTTCTCATCAATGAAAAGTAGATCAAAAATGTTTTCTTTGTTCCTTTAAGTAAATTTTAAAATATCCTATCTGGGCCTTTCTATCTGAAATATTTTAAATCCTTAGCCACTACCCAGCTTGAACTTGCTTTATCAACTTCTAACATGCTCTTCCCTCCTCCCTCCACCAATATCTGCTCCACCCACCTGAATACTCCACAAACAACACCAAACTGTGCTGTGTATCACCAGCCTCTTATATTGAGGACAAGCATAAAAACAGATGGGACATTCTTCTAATGCTTGTCAAAACAGTTATTCCACTTCACATGAATATAGCTCACAAGTTGGATCTTGTCCATCAGTTTTTTTGTTTGTTTTCTGTAGTTTTCCTATAGAGAAACTTTTTTTCTATAGTTTTTCTTTATTTTTAAGTTTCTAAGAACTATGGTCCAATTACATGAAGCTAAGCTGATGCTCTAATTTTGGCAGCAGACAATAGATCATCCTCATTTGAAATTTCCTCCACATCTCATCCTCCATTTGGTAAATTTCCCCCTCAAGCCATGCCCCCAAAAAAAGAAAAGAAAAATAAATTCAAGTCCAGAAAATAGAAATGGAGGAGGAAAATGAAGCTGAAAAACTGAAAATCAAGAAAACATTGAAAATGGCCTAAAAACCGTTTGGATAAAAAAAACTTTCAGTCCAAGGATTCTAGATGTGTCAAACATTCATATTTAACTCGGAATAATTTGGGCCTATGCCAGAGCTTAAGGGAAAAACTTACATTACTGTTAACCGAAAACCCAGCTATGGTGTGGTCCTACTGAACCAAGTCCACAAGTCCACAGCAATCCAAGACCTGGGCCCTGACAGGAAGTAGAAATCTGGCACAAGCTCAGTCTGGACTACAATACTAAGCAAGAAACAGGGCACGTAAGGAATGACTGCTATAATTACATATGGCAAAACATTAAGGAGTTGAAAGTCATTAAAACAGGGCACTGGGAACCAGACAACATAGCAGCAAGGCCAGGAACCCATGAAAGTTGTCACTGGGCAAGGTCAGCCATGTGAAAAACAACAGGAAGTGGTGTCTGGGCTCCTTTGTACGAGGTAGGAACATGATGACTCAGCATTTCCTGTTGGGCACCTACCACACCCTCCGTTAACTAGGGGCTGTGAGCCTGCCCAACCCCAGCCGGTTGTCTTTCCGTTCAGGAATCGCTCACCTCTGGAGAATCTGAACTACAAAATTAAAAAACAAACACTTTTTTGGTTATGGTGCCTCATTAACATTTGTAGCATTCATTCATATTTTTCTAAGAAAAAAATCAAATCATGTAAAATAGGAATGTTATCAAACCAAATAATAATTAGCCAAGTCAGCTTCATGTAGGCCCTTTTTATTCCAGAGGCACTTACTTTCATTTCACAAAGGCTATCGCCAACCTTCAGAAGCTTTTCGTTGTAATAGGCAGCTGGCAGCCGGGGGGCATATTTGGTCCAGATATTAAACAAAGAGGTGGCGCTGTAAAAGTCATAAAATAAAATTATATCTTCAAAGTCAGCAAGAAACCTCAATTAATTAGCAAACAATCCTTAAAAACTTATTTTGTGCTGTCTTTCCAATGTGCCTTACTGTCAACATCTAATTACTACTAAATACTGTTAAAATTATTGCTTCCTTTATGCCAAACACTGATCGAAGCTCTTTTTTTTTTTTTTTTTAAAGATTTTACTTATTCATTTGAGAGAGAGAGCAAGAGAGCACAAGCAGGAGGAGGGGCAGAGGGAGAGGGAAAAGCAGACTCCCCGCCCTGAGCAGGGAGCCCTGCTCCATCCCAGGACCCGGGGATCATGACCTAAGCCGAAGGCAGATGCTTAACGACTGAGCCACCCAGGCGCCCCTGATCAAATTTCCTTATATTCATTTTTTAAAACAGATTTTACTTTTTAGAGTAGTTTTAGGTTCACAGAAAAATTGAGCAAAAGGTATGGAGATTCCCCATATACTGCATGCCCCACACAAATGCACAGCCTTTCCCCCACCCCCTTATCAACATCCCCCACCAGAGTGCTATATTTGTTACAACTCATGAACCTACATTGACACATCATTATCACCCAGTATCTACAGTTTATTTTAGGGTTTACTCTTAATGTTATACATCCTATGGGTCTGGAAAAATGTATAATGATGGGAACCCATCATTATGCTATATCACACAAAGTAGTTTCACTGCCCTAAAAATCTTCTGTGCTCTGCCTACACATCCCTCTCTCTCCCTTAACCCCAGGCAACCACTGATCTTTTTATTATCCCCATAGTTTTTGCCTTTTTCAAAATGCCATGTAGTTGGAACATACAGGATGTAGCCTTTTCACACCGGCTTCTTTCACTTAGTAATAGGCATTTAACATTTCTCCATGTTTTTTCATGGCTTGATAGCTCCTTTCCTTTTAATGCTTAATAATATTCCCTTGCCTACATATACCACATTTTATTTATCCCTTCACTTACTGAAGGGTATCTTGTTTGCTTTCAAGTTGTGGCAACTGGAGTAAAGCCGCTATCAACATCCATGTGCAGATTTTTGTATAGGCATAAGTTTTCAACTCCTTTGGGTAAATACCAAAAAGTATGATTACTGGATTGTATGGTAAGAGTATGCTTAGTTGGGACGCCTGGGTGGCTCAGTTGATTAAGCATCTGCCTTCAGCTCAGGTCATGATCCCGGGGTCCTGGGATTGAGGCCCACATCGGGGCTCCCTACTCAGCGGGGAGCCTGCTTCTCCCTCTGCCTGCTACTCGCCCTGCCTGTGCTCTCTCTCTCTGACAAATAAATAAAATCTTTAAAAAAAAAAACTCTTAAAAAAAAAAAAAGAGTATGCTTAGTTTTGTAAGAAACCACCAAACTGTCTTCCAAAGTGGTTGTACCAGTTTGCATCCCACCAGCAATGAATGAGGACTCCCTGTTGCTCCACATCCTCCCTTCATTTGGTGATGTCAGTGCTCTGGATTTGGGCCATTCCAATAGGTGTGTAATGGTATCTCATTGTTTTAATTTTCATCTTCTTAATGATATATGTTGGGGAGCATCTTTTCATATGTTTATTTGCCACTTGGATTATCTTCTTTGATGAGGTGTCTGTTAAAGTCTTTGACCCATTTTTTTAAATCAGGTTGTTTGTTTTCTTACTGTTGAAAGAGTTCTTTGTATATTTTGGGTAACGGTCCTTTATCAGATATGTCTTTGGCAAATATTTTCTCCCAGTCTATGGCTTGTCTTTTCATTTTCTTGATGGTGTCTTTCACGAAGCAGAGACTTTTAATTTGAATGAAGTCCTGCTTATCAATTCTTTTCTCCTGGACTGTGGCTTTGGTGTCATATCGAAAAAGTCATTGTCAAACCCAAAGTCATCTAGATTTCTCCTATGTTATCTTTTAGGAGTTCCATAGAATTTTACATTTAGGTTTGCGATCCATTTTGAGTTAATTTTTGTGAAGGGTGTAAGGTCTGTGCTGAGATTGTTTTGCACGTGGATGTCCAGTTGTCCCAGCACCATTTGTTAAGAAGACTATCTTTGCTCCATTGTATTGCCTTTCCTCCTTTGTCAAAGATGAGTTGATTACATCGATGTGGGTCTATTTCTGGGCTCTCTGTTCGGTCCCATTGATGTATTTGCTCATTCTTTCACTGATACCACACTGTCTTGATTACTGTAGCTTTAGAGGAAGTCTCGAAGTCAGTCTTCCAAATTTGTTCTCCTCCAATATTGCGTTGGCTATTCTGGGTCTTACGCCACATGCATTTTTGTTTTCATTTCATTTCCACAACAACCCTGAGATAGGTAGTATCAATTTCCCAGGTATATAGTTGATGACATGGAGGCTCAGTGCATCCATGATCTTAACTAGTATATTACTGGGCCTGCCTGCCCTCTGGAATGTAAACTATCTGAGGGCAAGGACTTGGACTATGTTATTCATTGCCCAGCCTCAAGAGTAGTGAATATCTAGTATATACATGTTCTCAATAATTATTTGTTGAAAGAATGAATAAATACATAAATGACTAGGAAAAAAATTCCTTGTTCTTGTTTTATTTTTTTCTATAAAGAGTTCAGGGATTTCACTATCCAGTCAGTCCATTAGGGTTCTGTTTCTTTCCACCAAGTAAACAAAAATAAAACATACAGTATTCTCAACATGGTTTCTAATTAGTTTCAAAGGGTAGCAGATCACTGCTTATTTTGTTCATTCATTTAGTTAACATTTACTCCTTCCCTCTCTCTCAGAAATTATAAATGTATCTAGGAAAACTCCAAATTTCCCTTAACAGTTGTCCAAGCCTATTTCATAAATTTCTAGATGAGGACAGTGTTATGTACTGAATGAGTGTGTCCCCTTGAAATTTTTCGGTTGAAGTCCTAACCCACAGTGTGGCTGTATTTGGAAAAGGGTACTCTAAGGAAATAATTAAGGTTAAATGAGGTCATAAGGGTGGGGCCCTGGTCTGATGGCATTAATGCCCATCTAAGAAGAACACCAGAGAACTTTCTTTCTCTCTCTCTTTCTTTGTACTTGCTCAGAGGCAAGGCTATGTGAAGACCAAGTGGTCCTCTACAAGCCAGGAAGAGTGCTTTCACCAGAAACTGACCCTGCAAGACTTCTAGTCTGGGACTTCTAGTCTCCAGAACTGTGAGAAAATAAATTTCTGTTGTTTAAGCCACCCAGACTATGGTGTTTTGTTATGACAGCCCAAACTGACTAATTTATAATTACTAATTAGTAACTAATAGCCCAAATTGACTAATACAGGTAGGAATGTAAACTTAGGGACTGAAGACAGCTCTAGTACTTACGATGTATATGTTGGGGTATTATCAGAACAACCTCAACAGAAACATGTCGATTGATTCATTCAAATAATTTTTTTTAATTCATTCAAATAATTAAGTGATATTTAGTTACAAGGGAGGGGTAGGGGACAGGATATTCTTGCCTTCTTCGACTGATGAGTAATACTTTAGGATACGAAAATATATACATGTACCAAGTAGTAAATAACCATGCCCAAAAAATTGTGTGGGAAATACAGCCATAGAAATTTTAAAAGGAAGAGGTTTTTTGGTTTAGGTTTTTTTGTTTTTTGTTTTTCTTAACCTTTTCACTCTCATTTGCTGCTTTCATGAAATGTCACAGTATTAGAATAAATATAATGAATCCCAAAAAGTCAGCAAGTCTTGCTAGAATTCTTAAATTATGTAGACAAAAGACTTAATTCTTTCAAACCTTAAAGATGAGATAATGATGACTATGTTTATTACTCATAAAAGAAAAATACCAGCTTTGTTAAATCAATCAAGGTTATATAATGAGATAATTTTTTTTAAGTGAACTTTAAGTTCAAGTTAAGACTGCTCACTGGGAATGACTTACATAATGATTAAACAAGGAAAATATAACATACACTATATAATGTGCATCATTTAAGAAAACATTAATACCCTTTGGATTGCTGACTTCTTATTATAGCTGCTGCTGGATAGTTAGAATTCTCTAAAATAGAAAATTGTAACTATATAAACGATATCTAAATCTCATGTGGTTATAACAAAAGCATACCTTTAAAAAAATCTATCATATTCCGAATTTAATAACATTGCCAATATGATCAAACTCTATATTTTAGATCCTGTGAATGTTTATGCTTACGTAAATTCCTATAGTTACAAAAAAATTTTTGATTTTAAAAAATAACCATCTCTCAAATACGTTATAAAAGCAAATCCTACCTCCTGTATTCTTAACTGGCCACCACATTGTCATTCTTACTCCACTTGGACAAGATTATATAAATATGTATATATAATATTAAATAAGGTTAATCCCTTGCCCAAAACTACCCAATGCTTTCCCACTGCATTTGGAATAAAGGCAAACTGTGTAAAAGGCCTCTAAAACCTTCCATAGCCCTACCTATGTCTCTAATCTCACCTCACACCACTGCACCCACACTCACTAAGCTATGCTTAACGGGCTTCTGTACATTCCTCCCAAGTCTCTGGCTCTTTCCTGCCAAGATCTTCCCACATGCTTGTTCCCTCTGTTTATCCTCTCTCCTTGCCTGGTATCCTTCTAATCTCAGCTTAATGTCACCTCCCTCACCATTAGCTTGAAAGTAGGTCCGTGCTATGTTCTCTTTAAGCCGCTGCTCAAGTGTCACCTATTGTGACCACATTACTGAAAATTGCAATCTCCTCTCTCCCACTCCATAACCCTTCCTCTCTTTAGTCTTCTCCCTAGCATTTGTCACTTTCTAGGTTACCATAAAATGAATTTATTTAATATGTTTATTGCCTACCTCCTCCTCTAGAATATAAGCACCAGGAAGGCAGGGCTCTTTATCTGATTCACTGGTGGATCCCCAACCCCTAGTACAATGCCTGGCACATGTAAGTGCTCAGTAGCTTCTTCCTTCATAGCACCTGTTGTTTGTATATTGACTTAATGACTCACTGAAAGCTTATCTCTCTCTCTGTCTCTCTAGACTATAAACTCCATGAGCACAGATTCCCTATCTATTTTGTTCACCACTGTATAACCTATGGTTAGTGCAATGCTGGGCACAGAGTACACATTCAATAAAAGTTGTTGTGTAAATAAATAAATACCTAAATTGTGTGAGAGGTTAGATTGCTAAGGTCCGTGTCAATCGTTAAGGTTTGTGATTCTCTTATAGTCTCTTTAAAGATGAAACAGATACTCTACTTACGAACTGGCCCAGGTCTACTTTCCCATATATAACATTAACTATTATTGAAAATACAAGGATAATAATCCTTGAATTCTTTCAATACCAAATACTCAATGAAAGTTTGCTCTAGGGGCACCTGGGTGGCTCAGTCAGTTAAGCGTCTGCCTTCGGCTCAGGTCATGATCTCAGGATCGTGGGATCGAGCCCCACATCAGGCTCTCTGCTCAGCGGGGAGTCTGCTTCTCCCTCTCTCTCTCTGCCTCCTCCCCCCCCCCCGCTCATGCTCTCTCTCTCTCTCTCTCTCTCAAATAAAGAAATAAGAATCTTCAAAAAAAGAAAGAAAGGAAGGAAGAAAGTTCGCTCTATCCCAACCACCAGGCTAGTTGCTAGAGATACAAAAATGAAAAAGAGACATGTTATCCAAAGTCAGCAGGGGCTTGCATTCTAATGGGGGAAACAGATAATACACAAGAAAACAAATAAATAAAAAATATAAATGGGTGGCTGAACCTGCATTAAATAGGAAAGGCCACACTCTAAAGAGGTAAGAACTGAGCTAAGACCTGAAAGAAAAGAAGGAGCCAGCTATTTGAAAAGCTGAGGATACATTTCAGACAAAGGCGGCAGCAAATATAAAGGCCCTGGGATGAAAAAAATAGGATCTGTCTCCCTGGAAAGTCCTGAGAGAGAAGTGAGGGATGGGCTGAGTTGGAAGAGGCAGGCAGGGCCAGATGCTCAGACCCTGGAGCACAGAAGGAGTCTTAAATTTATTCTAACAGCAATAGGAAGCGATAGAGAGTCTTGAGATAGGAGAGTGGGTGGTTGATTTATAAAGGTTACCCTTACTGCTAAAGTGAAGGATAGATTTGAGACTCCAGAGGCTGTGGGGAAAGCACAATCTGGTGGTTTGAACTACAGCGCTGGTCGTGGAAATGGGAAGATAAAGTGCTATCTAAGGCACAAGTGCAGAAATGCTTTAAATATAAATATACATAGCTTAGTAATGCACTTTCCTTGGTCAATTCTCGGTTCTCATCTTACTTGGCCCATTAGCAGGATTTGCCACTGTGAATAGATCATTCCTTCCTACTTTGAAACGGTTTCTCTACCTGACTTCCAGCACACCACACACTTACTGGTTTTCATCCTACCACCCTGGCCCCTCCTTCTTAGTCTCTGCCACTTTCTTATCTCCTCTACTTGTCAATGTTTCTCCATCTACACTTACTCCCTTAGCTATTAAGTCAAGTGTTATGATTTAAATATCAATAATATGGGGGCACTTGGGTGGCTCAGTCGTTAAGCGTCTGCCTTCGGCTCAGGTCACGATCCCAGAGTCCTGGGATCGAGCCCCGCATCGGGCTCCCTGCTCCGCGGGAAGCCTGCTTCTCCCTCTCCCACTCCCCCTGCTTGTGTTCCCTCTCTTGCTGTGTCTCTCTCTGTCAAATAAATTAAAGAAATAAATAAATAAATATCAATAATATACTAACGAATCCCAAATGCGTATCTCTTTTGACCTCCAGACTCAAATGACCAACTACCTATGCAATAGCTCTGCTTGGATGTTGAATTACATTTCAATCTTCATATATCTAAAACTAAATTCTTGGGATGCCTGGCTGGTTCAGTCGGTGGAGCACGTGACTCTTGATCTTGGGGATGTGCGTTAGATCCCCACACTGGGTGTAGAGATTACTTAAAAATAAAAAATATATATTTTACAAAAAGAAAACTAAACTTTTGATCTGCCTCTCTCCTACCAGAAACCTGTTCTTCCCACAGTCTCAACCCCATCCCGGGAACCTCACACTTGCCATTCTCCCTTGTGGCCAACTCTTCCTACAGAAATCTTCATCACTTGCTATTATATCTCTTTCTCATCCTTCTCAAAGGCCACTTTTCCCGACTTAATCTGACCATGCTCCCAGACACCCCCATTTTAAATTTCAACACCATACCATATCTTCTATCCCCACACTCTGCTCTAATTTTCTCCCTAGCACTTCTTTCCCTGTAAAATGATTTCTTGACTTGTTTAGTAGCTGTCTGTAGTAACAAAAAATATATGCTTCATGAGGGTACAAATTGTTCTATCTCTTGTTAATTTGGTGTTTTCCTAGTTCCTAGAATGGTACCTGATATATAGTAGATGTTCAATAAATAGTTAAATGCATTAATGAATAACAAATGTAAGTTAAAACTATTTCTTCATATTAAATACATGAATGAAAAATAAAAGTTGAGATTATTCACTATTCTGGTATTCTTTGACATTTGTCTACATTTGTAATTGTTCGGTTTGCAAGGTATTTTGGCTGGGAAAGAAAGATGGTAACATAATCAGGAAAGAACCTTAAAAGTAGGAAGTCTGTCGCTCAGTAGTAACATAGGGATAGAACTCCCAAAAAGGCAAACATGTATGCAAAACGAGTACAAAATCAGTAAAAAATCACTGTGACCCTAACAACAACATAAAAAGGAATTAAAGTATAAAAGGGAATTAAAGTGCACATGTTCACAGAATCACGTACTTCGTGGCATCAAGAACTAACTTTTTCAAGAACCTAAGCTACCTCAAAGTTATTTCTTTTTCCTCATACACAAAATTCTACCCACAACATGGAAAGTTGTGAAACCCCTGAGCCCCTGAGCGAGTCAAAAATTTATTGGCATGGAGTAGCTTAGCGACTGGGGAACATTCAGAAGGAATGGTGAGTTATGAAACACTTCTGTGTTTTTAATTTGACCCGAGCAGGTAGCCAAAGTGTAACATTTACCAGGAATTAAGGACTGTAAAAGCGATGAGTCTCCACTTCTTAAACTTTGTTTTTCCCTCCAGGTCCGCAACGCTCACCCAGCTCTGGCATTACCGCGGGCATCCTTAAGCGCATCTCCTCTGGCCCCAGGAGTTGCCCTTCTCCGGCCGGCGCCCTCCCCAGCGCCCTGCCTCTGCTTACCAAAGCCGGTGGAATTCATGCTTCTGTTCCTCCGTTATCGCTAACGCCTTCTTTCTCTTCATAAAGCCTAGTAATTCCCGGATTTCCCTCTCGCAGGAGGCCAGGAGTGGGTTTTTAGCGTCCAGCGGCCCATAAAACACGGCGAGGGGCAATGAGTTCTCGAGGCAGGCGGAGCGAGGCACTGGGCTCGGGGAGCTCTCCTTCGACTCCACGGGTGACTTCGAGAGTGCGTTCGAGGTCGGGGGCGGGGTCGGCGGCGGTCCTGGCGGGGACAGGGACGTGGGAGAGAGGTTGAGGGGAGAGGTCGAGGAGGTGCCTAGCGCCGCCATATTGACGAGACCCCGGCCGGCTAGAAGTGTGTGTACACGCGGTTGCCTGGCGACGGTCTCGCGGCAACCAGGCGTCCAGCGCGCTTTCGGGAAAACACAGCGGCCCCTGGAGGGCAAAGGAAGAAAGAACCCGGCCCAGAAAGAAACGATGCTCCTGGGGGCTTTTTTTTTTTTTTTAATATTTTAATGAAATTGTCATGTCATCTCTTTTCATTACATATTTATTAATACAATATTATTACCAATAATGATCTCTTATCATTTAACAATTTTTCCTTTAATCTTCATTTATATTTTCTTGTATATTTTCTCATATATTTTTATATGAGAAATTTTCTCATTATATTTTCTCATATACAGCAAGGAGAAACCAAAGGACACTTTTAATACTTGGGATGGAAAATCTTTAGGCAAAATCAGCAAGTTCTTTAAGCACATTTTTTTGTCTTTTTTTTTGCCCTGAATCTTCACTGGCACTGCCGTATGACAGAAGAATAGAGAGAAGGTTTTGGACAGAGAGCCAGCGAATAGTAGAGCCAAAAATTTACGATTACAAATCAGACTATACTCGTTTTCCATTTCGACCACTTAATGATGATAATGGTCATTAATATGTGCCAGGCATTGTCCTAAGCATTTGAAACATAATCTCATTTAATCATGATAACAGCTTTACCACTTAGGGTATTATGAGTATCTCCATTTCACAGTTTAAGAAACCAAAGTTTACGGACCAAGGTCAGAGTAAACTGTAGTGTCAGGGACCAGATCCCAGCCTTCTGACTCCAAAACCTGTGCTCAAAATGAGTAAGTTTCACTGGCCATCCTCAAAAAAAAAAAACTAAAAACTAAGCTTATCAATCAAATCAAAATTAGGAAAATATAAAAAAAAAAATTAGGAAAATATCTGACAACCAGTTTAAGAATCAAGTACATGGGGGGCACCTGGGTGGCTCAGTCAGTTAAACCTCTGCCTTGGGCTCAGGTCATGATCCCAGGGTCCCACATGGGGCTACCAGCTCAGCAGGGAGCCTGCTTCTTCCTCTCCCTCTGCCGTTCCCCCTGCTTGTGCTCTCCCATTCTCTCACTCTCTCTCTCAAATAAATAAAATTTAAAAAAAAAAAGAATTAAGTACATGCAAATGATCCATTCCCTTCCCTCTATTTGAACCCTGAGGTCTGTAACTATGGAGATGATGGCTGTGCTTAACAATTAGGGTTACATTATAGTTCTTCATTTGTATTTCATCCTTATTATCACTACATTCTAAATTAATAAGCATTTCACTCAACATTAACTGCCGGACATTAATGCACACTAGTGGCTTGAAGTGTTAACTCTCAAAATACTTTTGCATTTTAAACAGAGATTTTAGGAAACTTGCTTCTGATGGGGAAACTATAGGCCTTAAGGAAAATATATGGGGGCAAGGGAAGTTCTTCTTTCCTTACATATTATGGGCAACAGGAAGTTTATTTACTTACTTAAGGTATAAGTTTCTAACTCATAGGGAACTTGCTTGCTTTATAAACTATGCAATGCCAAAAATTATCTAAGAGAAGAAACAGAAATATTTGATGTCTTAGAAAAATAGGTCTTTAACACTGAAAAGTGTTACTGGTTCTGTCACACATAAGAATAAATAAAGATGGTGACCCTAACACCCTGTGAGCCCAATTTCCCACTTAAGATTAAGAAGCTTATTGGACCACAGCTTGATTTCTTTCAGGTCTGACCTAATTTCTTGCAGGCTCTGTGGGCCTGTGCTAATTTATGAGGCTGGCCTAATATGTCACGTGTACTGTACTCTAATATTCTTTGAAGGAAAATGATGATGCTTTTGCTCTTCAAGACAGGTAATTATGACCCAAGAACCTTCTTGGCAGGCAGTGAGATACCTTCACACCTCACTGTAGGAGTTCAATTCTCCAGTCAGGATAGACAAATCATTCTTCGATTAAGATTTTATCTTGTCTCTAAGTGAGCAGTAAAAATGTTAAGACCTTGAAGAATTTAGGCCTAAAGAAGTAATTCATTCTTGGGGCATTTACAAAAAGTATTAAGAGAGCTTTTATTTAAAAAAAAAAAACAAACAGCTTGGTAAATTCTTTCTCTTCTCATCTTCTCCTTGTTCTCACATAACAGACTTGGCTATTTTAGATCAAAAGCTGATGTCGTCTGCCACTGAGTACTACCTATTATATTGATGAAAGTGAAACTGCAGGATAAAATTAAATTAAAGTGGTCAGAGAGGAGGAAGGAAAAGAAAAATAAAACAGATGAACTGGGGGGTTTTTTCCCCTGATCTGTCTGCTCTCACAAACAACCTTACTAAGAGTGCAGGCACTTACATTTCAATGTCACTGGTAAAAGAAAATGTGACTTATTAAATTCAGATACTTGAATTATGCGTCTTAGTCACAGCATTGCTTCATAGTCATTTTCTTCCTTGCAAATACAAAGTTGACAATGCTTCACTTGCCATAGTTTTTAAAAGCTTGCCTGAATATTTAAATGGCTGCCGTACTCTGAATCATCATCGTGCTAAGATGGAAGTTTCCATTTTGTTCAGTTTAAATTATATTCGAAACATTTTTTAACATTTTCGAGGTGTTATCTTTCTTGTAATGAGATGCAGCTATTAGAATATCTTTTCTACTCCCTTGTCACTTCACTTTATTCTTTCCACTGTAGTGAAAGAATGGATCTCTGCAACTACTGTGTCTGGCAGGGCTAAATAATGGAAATAGCTTCCTTATAAATAATGTAAATTGCTGTTTCCTTATAATTAGTGTCTTTGTAGGCTGCAGGGATCCTTTTTGCTCATTCAAAAGTCTTTATCATCTAAAGTTACTGTTAGGAATAAATAAGGTTAGGACTCTCTCGATTCCTAATTTAGTTGTTAATCATTTGGACTGTCCCAAATATGTACCTACATATGGTTTTAAAAAAAAAAAAAAAAGCACAAAGATCTCCTTTTCCCACCTCATCACCCAATATTTAAACTTTTTTAAAACTTCTCCATCCTTTCATTTAGGCCAACGCAACAATTTCTTTAGTGTGTCATACAATGCATAGGTAAACCCACACATTCCTTATAAGAAGCAGATGACACACAACTAACCATGATAAAAAGGTATGCTGTGAAATGTGCCAGGATAAAGATTTAAAACATGCTGTAGGAGTCCCAAGATGAAGCCTGGAACTGGAGAAAGACCAGACGATTCTGGAAAAGGTGATATTTTAGCCCTGGACTGTCCCTGCTCCCCATTAACAGAAAGCCCCTTGCAACAGGGAGTTGCCTATTTACTGTGATAACCCAGCCCCCAAGCCTGGAGCCTGGCACAGAGTTAGTATGCCTTAACAAATCCTTGTTGGAACGAGTGAATGGAAAAAAATAAGACGGAGAACATTTAAAAGGATATCACTGACTGAGAAAAAAGCCTGAGTAAGGTACAAAGTTATAAACATACACGACGAGTTAAATAAATCATCTGTCCAGTGTGGTGAACCAAAGACTACAGTAGATCCAGGGGCAAAAGGTGAGGCAGAAAGAGAAGTGTGATCAAATATAGTAGGTAGTTGGAAAGTGTGCTAAGAAACTTTGACTTAGTTCTGTATTCAGTGGGAAACCTTAGGTTAGAAGAAGAGTATAATTAAAAACAGTAGGGATTAAAAGCCCAAATTCTGGAGCCAGAAAGCATGGTTTGAATTCCCACTTCTTCCAAGTTGCTTGACTTCACTGTGCTGTGGTTTCCTCATCTGTAAAATGGAGTGAAATAATAATCCTACTTAACTCAGTTTTGTTTTGTTTAGAATTAAATGAATTAATATGTGTAAAACCCATAAAATAGTGCCTGGCACATAGTAAGGGCTATATAAATGTTTGCTAATATAATTACTCACTTGGGAACCCTCAAATAGTCCCAAATAGAAAAGAACACAATCCACTCTGTATTTGACATATTTTAGAAGGGAAACTATGATGGCAGAATAAAAGATGGATTGGAGTAAAGAAGGTTACATCTGATCTCAGCTGCACAAATCATCACAGTGATTATATACTGTCAACCATGAGACAGAAGTAGCCAAACTAAAACCTTAGACACTGAGGCAGAATCCATAGGAAACTAAATTCTAATCAATACAGTAAAAGGAGACTCACAGAGTAATATGTAATTTATATAATAATTCTACATATAACATATATGTAATATATATAAAATAGTTGTAAAATAGTAGAAGAAATTCTAACATGTATTTATTATTCTAACATATATGTATTTATGGTCTTGAAGTAAAGCCTTTCCTAAAAGGTACAACAGTAAAAGACAGAAAGGAAAATACTAATAGTAACTTGGATACATTAAGATAAATTTTTAGAAGGGTAAAATATAGCACAGCAAAAGTAGAAAAGCCACACACTGGAAAAATATATTTGTAATGCATGACCTACTGTGTGAACACCATGTTGATAAATATCACCAGCATGTTCAGATAAAAGATACTGCTTGGGTAAATTAAACAGGTTTACTTATTAAAAGCTACCACTGGAAGTCAGTGTAGTCAGGACATACAACAAAGAGATCAGCAACATTATCCAGGACAGATGGGAATCTCTGTTTCCAAAACCTAAAATTTTCACCTGTGGCACACAGTTCTAGATGGTAATATCCCTGCATCTTCCAAGTCTTTGAGGCTTGAACAAGTATCTGCAATTCCTCTGGAGTGCAGTATTGCTTTTTTTTTTTTTAAGATTTGATTTATTCATTTATTTGAGATAGTGAGAGAGAGAGAGAGAGAGAGCACATGAGAGGGGGGAGGGTCAGAGGGAGAAGCAGACTCCCTGCCGAGCAGGGGGAGCCCAATGCAGGACTCGATCCCGGGACTCCAGGATCATGACCTGAGCCGAAGGCAGTCGCTTAACCAACTGAGCCACCCAGGCGCCCTGCAGTATTGCTTCTAACTGAACACTTTGGTATGGACAGTTTCAGATACTTCTGCCTGGCCCTTCCACCCATAACAACTCTAAGGCCACAGGTTAGGGATTCAGTGTTAGGGCTCTGCTAAATATTAAATCTCTTCCTCAAGGGTTGAGATCCGGAAACTAGATGAGGGCCCAGAATTTTCATTGCAGCAACTAATATCATATTTTTGCTTACTATGTCTTGAATTTTCTGATTATACATATTGAGAACACTTTTGTTGCCTTCTCCTCCATCTTGCCCCTATAAAACCATGATCCATTAGCCAACACTGGACACCCCTATAGGTAAAGGTTCCTTGGTTGTCACTCTGGCCTGCCTGTCCATTATGGTAATTACATCAGCAGCCTTTGTTAGCTGCTACCACCTGGCCTTTGCCATTCTAGAATTGCATCATCCCCACTAATATTATGAAGCTAAACTTCATGGCAGAACCCTCCACCATCAACCCAGACCTACAGAAGACAGAAACTATCAAGCTTCTTCAAAGATCCTGGTGCTCCCGTCATCACTGCATTCTTTACATTCTCAGGGAAGGGAATATGCCCTGACCATCCCAGGGAGCATAGCCAACTGGTGGGTTCTCAGGACATACATAATAAATTCATTCTAACATTCCCACCTCTCTCAGCCTTCTGGTCCTTTCTTCAATAATATACCAAGGAAGTTCTGCCATCTTTACTGCATTTACTATAGAACATTATCAGATCCACGCTTCAAGAAGCCATCCTGTTAAATTATTGGGAATCCTGAACTATGGCTAAGTACCCCCATATTAATGAAATCTATGCTATTCGGCTTTGTATTCTGTCCTCCTGGTCTAACATACTCAAGATACACTCCTATACACATTCCCCCAGTTTCAGCTAACACCTAGGAGCCAGATCCTGCAATTCTTTTGGCATGTGGGCTATTTCTTCCCAGGGCAGAGCTTGTACTTTCCTGCTCAGGCTGTGCTGAAACCTGACTTTGGTTTTTAGCCAGGAGCTAATGAAGGGTGTTGGGGCATATCCTGAAGAAAACAAGAATCATCTTGAAAGGCACCTGCTTCAGATTAGATTATTGAATGTTCCCCCAGGCAAGCAGAGACTGTCTTTCTGTGGCAAATGGTTAGGGGCTATTTCTGCCAGCCTGGAAGGCTCAGAGTCATCTAAGAACTCAAAGTTCTTAGGCTTGTCTACCTCAATATCTTCATCTCAAGTCTCTGGGTCCCATTCTTTTCTTGGAATCTTTGCTATACAATCAGATCCTTGGCCTGATTTTGAACAAAGTCTACCTGCAGTTGCCCTGAGCTGCAGTAAAGGCACTCTGACTTTCAGAGCATGACTTAAATTGTCAAATAACTGCCCTAAGACTAGAGACAGAGAGAGTCTGTGTGTGTGTGTGTGTGTGTGTGTGTGTGTGTGTGTAAATTTTCTGCAAGACTTTCAATGCCTACAAAAGAAGCCACATCACAATCCCTTTATTTAATATTGCCCCTATACTGACTAAACACGATAGCTACTCGATCTCCCAAAACCTTGTTGTATCTGCATCTCATCACAATTAAACTATGGGTGAAATCACTGCATACCAAGGATTATTACCATGCCACCTACCACTGTAATTGGTTCCCTATTGCTTTCAGACAGTGGGCAATTCACCTCTAAAATCCCATCCTGAGGGTCCACTTTTTATAGCTCGCTCCTCTGTGTTAACCTGGGTTTCCTAGAAAACAGAGTTCAAAGCAAAAGCTTAAGTGCTAGTACTTTATGGTATTGCGTAATTGGTAATGCAATTCCCTGGGGCAAGAATGAAGGAAATAGGAAGTCAGACAGGGACTGTAATGATTAATTTTACGTGTCCACTTGACTGAGCTAAAGGATGCCCAGATTGCTAGCAAAATATTATTTCTGGTGTGTCTGTGAGAGTGTTTCTGGAAAATATTTGATAGACTGAGTAAAGAAGATCATCTCACCAGTGTGGGTGGGTAACCATCAGTCCACTGAGGTTCCAAATAAAACAAAAACACAAAGAAAGGGTGAATTTGCTCTCTCTGCTGGAGCTGGGACATCCATTTTCTCCTGCCTTGGACATCAGCTTTCCTGGTTCTTGGGGTTTTGGTCTTGGGCTGGAATTTAAACCATTGACAACTCTAGTTCTCAGGACGTGGGACTTGGAGTGAACTATACCACTGACTTTCTTGGTTCTCTCATTTGCAGATGGCAGATCATGGAACATCTCAGCCTCCATAATCATGTGAGTTAATTCCTTAGAGTAAATATATATATTTTTATATCTCCTTTTGGTCCTGTTTCTCTGGAAAACTCTGACTAATACAAATATTGGTACTAAGACATGTCACTGCTATATAAATACCGTAAACTGTGGAAGTGACTTTGGATCTGAGTGATGGGTAGAGGCTGGAAGACTTTCGAGGTGCATGCTAGAAAAAGTCTACATTGCTGTGAAGGGACTGTTAAGAGAAATTCTAGTGAGTACTCAGAAAGAAAAGAGGAGAGCCAAAGAGAAAGCCTCAGTCTTCTTAGAGAATACCTAAGTAATCCTGAACAGAATTTTGTTAGAACTACGGATGGTAAAGGCCATTTTGATGAGGCCTGAGATGGAAATGAGGAACATGTTATTGGACAATGGAGGAATGGCCATCTTGTTATAAAGTGGCAAAGAACTTGAATGAATTGCATTCACATTCTGGTGTTTTGTGGAAGATAAAACTTGTGAATGATGAAATTGGATATTTAACTGAAGCTATTTCTAAGCAAAGTGTTGAAGGTGCAGCTTGGCTCCTCCTGACTGCTTATAATAAAATGTGAGAAGAGAGAAATGACTTAAGGACAGAACTGTCAAGCAAAAAGGAAACAGAACCTAAAGATTTGGAAAATTCTCAGCCTATTCATATTGTAAAAAATGAGAATGCTGTTTGGAAGAGAACACTAAGAGCGTGGCCAAGCGACCATTTGATAAGATTAGTATGAATCAGCCATCTCAACAATGGCCAGGAGCAAGTGTTCAAGACACAAAAGGAATGACCTCAAAGGCAATTCAGAGACCAGCAGGCCTGGCACTACAATCACAGACCCAGAGTGCAAAGGCCAGGGGACAGAGTCATACCCAGCACCCCATCACCTCACAGGCTCCTCGACAGCCCCAAGGGCAGCTCCGGCAGGCGTCAGGGACCTCCCCTCCAGAAGGGCAAGTAGCAAACATTGGCGATATCTGGGCAGCAGAATGCACAGGGCCTGGACATAGAGATGCTTCCACATAGATTTCAAAGAATGGGACTTCTAGAAGGGCCACAGGCTCGGGACCCCAGTCCAGAAGAGATGCCAGCCCAGGGCAGAGAACCACCTTGGGAGAGCCACTGTGGGGCTGTAACACTGAGCCGTGGGGGCAACATTGCCACCCCAGTAGGCTCGAAAGGCAGAGCACCAAGCCAAAGAGGATTATTCTCCAGCTTTAAGATTTAATGTTATTTGCTCCATTAGGCTTCTAGGACCTGTCGCTCCTATCTTCTTGCCTTTTTTTCTCCCTTTTGGACAGAAAATATCTCTCCTATGCCTTTCCCCCCATTGTATTTTGGAAGCACATTGCATGTTTGGTTTCACAGGTTCACAGCAGGAGAGGAATTTGCCTCAGGATGAATCTTACCTTGAGTTTCACTCATATCTGATTTAGATGATATTTAGATGAGACTTTACACGTAGGCTTTAAAGTTGGTGCTTGAACAAGTTAAGATTTTGGGGGCTATGGGGAAGGAATGCATATATTTTGCATATAATAAGGACATGAATTTGGGGGGGCAGGAGCAGAATGCTGTTGACTGAATGTTTGCGCCCCCACACACACACTGAAAAAAGTTCATATGTTAAATCCTAAAATCTAATCTGATGGTATTTGGAGGTGGGGATTTTGGCAATTGATGAGGTCCTGAGAATGGAGCCCTCATGAATGTGATCAGTGCCGTTATAAAAGAGAACCCAGAGAGCTCCCTCTACCCATCTGCTATGCGAGGATACAGCAAAAGACCACCATCTATGAAGCAGGAAATGGACTCTCACCACACACTGAATCTGCCAGTGATTTGATCATAGACATCAAGGCTCCAGAACTGTGAGAAATAAAGTTCTGCTGCTTAAGATATCCAATTTATGGTATTTTTGTTATAGCAGCTCAAAAAGACTGAGACAAGGACAGATGGGAAGGAAATACAAGGCTGGCCAATGAATCATAAAGAAACACATAGCCAGTTGCTCAGCCATGTGGAATAGTTCCCAAACAGGCTATATAACTTTTTATGTTTCATATCTTGGAACAGTCTATAAGAAGGAGAGGTGGAGAGAAAATGTCCCTGCTGTTTTCCTCCTGTCTTCTGTACCCCATTGGTTCAGACTCCTCTCTGTACTTCCAGGTCGGATCACCTGGCCGCATAGGCAGCTGCTAGGGATGCTGAATCTCATCCCTTGTGATATAGTGTTTCCTCCTACTTCAAAAGTGGTGGAAGGAGCCAGAAACTCCAGATGGTAGCTTCAGGTGGTGGAACCAAGCAGGCCAGCATGGAGTCAGTCACCACAGCAGCTGCTGGAATGCAGCAAGTGGTTGAGGGCCCAGCAGTTGAGTGAAGACAAAGAAATCCAAGGCTGTGCATACAGTGTGTCCAAGACACAAATTCTCTGGAATGCCAATGCTAGCAACACTCTAAGGAAAGCAGAGGAGCAACACGGAAGGAGCCTGGATGCCCAACACTGTGAACCTACAGTACTAGTCCTAGATGACCCACACCCAGATTATTACGTGAGATAAAAATAAACTCCCATCTTGTTTAAAGGACTAGTTTTGATGGTCTTTGTAGGAGTAGCCAAAACTATAATATACCACGTCTCAGAAATTTCATGTCTTAAAATCAGCGTGATCATTTACAGTATGTATAAGGATGCATTTACAGACACACACACAATGTACAGCAGACGTTCATTCCTAACATTAAATGCCTTTAACAGCAAAGCATTAGAAACAACCTAAATGTGCATCAGTAGAGTAATGGTAGATAAACCATAATTTATCTATAGTATTGAATACCAATCAGCATCCTAAAAAAATGTAGTAGATCTGTATATTTTGACCTGAATATATTTTACATTTTTATATTTAAAAGTATGGAATGATGTGAACAGTATGCTAACATTTACCTCTAAAAAAGAACCATAAAATGATACTGTAATATTTGTATTTATATGTATGTCTGTATATATTATGAGAGAGTGGGGAGAGAGAGAGAAGTTCTGAAAGAATACTCAATAAATTGTTCATAATGGTTACATCTGTGAGGGAACTGAAATCAGAAGTAGGGAATCAAATGAGACTTTAGACTTGTCTGTACTGTTTTTACTTTTTTAACAAAGGCATTCCTGTATTACTTATGCAATTAGAAGTTCATTTTAAAATGTAAAAGTAGGGGCGCCTGGGTGGCTCAGTCGTTAAACGTCTGCCTTCGGCTCAGGTCGTGATCCCGGGGTCCTGGGATCGAGCCCTGCATCAGGCTCCCTGCTCCATGGGAAACCGGCTTCTCCCTCTCCCACTCCCTCTGCTTGTGTTCCCTCTCTCACTGTGTCTCTCTCTGTCAAATAAATAAATAAAATCTTTTTAAAAAAATTCTTTTTTAAAATGTAAAAGTAGGGGCATCTTGGTGGTTCAGTTGGTTGAGTGTCTGATTCTTGGTTTCTGCTCAGGTCCTGATCTCAGGGTCCTGACATTGAGCCTGGAGTGGGGCTCCATGCTCAGGCAGTCTGCCTGAGACTCTCTCTCTCTCTCCCTCTGCCCCTCCCCCTGCTTACTCTCTCTCTCAAATAAATAAATAAATCTTTAAAAAATGTGAGAGTAAAAGTATTAATAGTTTGTTATCCTAGAAAGATAGGATTACAAGAATTTTTGTTCTGTGTTCTTTTCCATACATTCCAACCTTTCTACAGTGAATATATATTATTTTCATTGTAAAAAACTAATACTTTTTTTTTTTAAGATTTTATTTATTTATTTGACAGAGAGAGACATAGCAAGAGAGGGAACACAAGCAGGGGGAGTGGGAGAGGGAGAAGCAAGTCTCCTGCTGAGCAGGGAGCCCGACATGGGGCTCAATCCCAGGACCCTGGGATCATGACCTGAGCCAAAGGCAGAGGCTTAACAACTGAGCCACCCAGGCACCCCCAACTTTCTTCATTAAACATAAATTTGAACACTATGACTCTGAGCTTACTACAAAGCAGGAAGTAAAGGGAAATATGACTAAAATTATGAATTGGCTAAAGTCCCCACAACTCACCCAGTTGGTCCTTCCACTGGATACTACCATTGTAGGACCCAAACAAGAAACAACAATATCTTTGAGTCCTCCGATCCTACTTCCAGTCCCAATTTCTTCCAGCCCCAATTTCTAGACCCCCACTGTCCAATACAGTAGCCACTAGCTACATGTGGCTACTGAGGACTTGATGCAGCTAGTCTGAACTGAGATGTGCTATAAATATGAAGAACACAACGGATTTCAAAGACTTCATAAAGAGGGGTGCCTGGGTGGTGCAGTTAAGCGTCTAACTCAAGTTGTGATCTCAAGGTCCTTAAATCGAGCCCTGAGTTGGGCTCTGCATGGAGTCAGCTCGGGATTCTCTCTCCCTCTCCCTCTGCCCCTCCCCCATGTGCACTCGCTCTCTCTCTCTCTCTCTCTCTCTCTCAGATAAATAAATAAATCTTAAAAAAACCCAAAGACTTCATAAAGAAAAAGAATATAAAATATGTCATTTTTATATTGGTGGCATTGTGAAATGACAATATTTTTAAATATTGGATTAAATAAAATATTTTATTAAAATTAATTCCACTTTATCTTTTCAAACCTTTTTAATGTGGCTTCTAGGCAATTGAAAATTACATACGTGGCTCTCATTTGTGGCTTGCATTATATTTCTATTGGACGACACTACACTAAGCTGTCTTTTCTTCTTCATCTCCACAGTTCTAGCCCTAGCTCAGGCCTTCATCTTCTTTTGGTGAGGTTTCTGCAAAAAACTCCTAACTAGTCTTTCTGTCTCCAATATGGCCTTTCTCCAACTGATTCTACAAAGTGTCCAGAAAGATCTTTTAAAACGTAAATCCAATCATGCTCACTCAAACAGCTTGATATTGTTCCATGGGTCTCCTCCATTGACTTTAATTCTGTAACTCCATATATAAAGTTTTTCCTGATAATCCAGACCCTGGTTTTAAGTGAGTCAATTTCCAGATCCTCCACTTTCATATTTTCCACATATTTATGTGCCTTCAAAGGCACCTGCAGTCAAAGTTCTCTCTCCTCTTCCCCTTTCACCATTGTTCTTATCTTTCTGACAAAAGAAAGGTATCTAGAATCTTACCATGAGGCATTAATGGAACAATGAAACAACTGTTTAGTTTAAGCAAGGCACCATAACCACATCCCTACTCATGTTAAGACTTATTGCCAATATAATATTCACAACACCTATTTTAAAATATGCAAGAAATATAGAATTTTTGCAAATTCTTTTAAGGAATAAGCAAGAAAATTTGAAGACCACTAACTAGCCCATTTCTCATGACACCTTACTCATACCCCTACCAGCATCAGCATTCCTCCCCAATATACAACACACACATACACTCACACACCCCTTCCTAGCTCCAGCTTTACTCAAGGCTCAGCCTATCCAGCTATTAACAGCTTTGAGGTTCCTTAGAACGTTCTCCTTGACCCTCTTCCCTCAGCTAATTACTCACTACAACTCCTGCTTATTTGATGGCATCATCAGAAAAGGCTACTTTTCAGTTTTGCAATAGAGGGGCTTCACAAATTTTCTTCTATTATGTGAGCTTTGATTTTCATTGCACTTTATAAAATAACCTCAAAGGAAGATGCAAACAATTTTTTTCTATTCAATTTTTATTATCATTATAGTACTCTTTACCAAGACTTTTCTCCTTTCATTAGTCAAACAAGTTGTTTTTTCCTCCCAAATTTGCTTGATTATTTTTAAATATTGCTAAAAGGGTATAAAGAGTAGTTTCAAGCAGTTATTACTCAAGTGTCTTATTTTTTAAACAAAAAATACCAAGGTTTAATTACTGAACTCATATAATAAGTAAACATGTATGCATATCTTATACTGTTTAGATGGACAACTGGTGCTTGTTATTGATTCCTTCATTGTGGTTGCCATAGTGTTGTCACCAAGTTCACTGTCAAGGTCACTGTGGTGATTAGGGACATGGGCTCTAGAATCAGACTGCCTGGCTCAACCACCTGTTAGTCGTGTGACCTTGGAAAATGCATTTTATCTTTCTGTGCATCAGTTTTCTCATCTGTAAAATGGAGATAAAAGGAATAGCAATTCCCTCATATGGTTGTTGTAAGGATTAAATGAATTAAAACTAGTGAAGAGCCTACAATGTAAGCCACTGATTGTTTGGATAATAATACAAAAAGCAATTGGTAAGGTGACAAGCTCATTTTTTCAAAAGATTTGTTTGCAGAACTCTGAAAAATTACTAGAGAAATATTAGATTTCTGTTTATCCACATTTTCAATTTTCATCTCAATAACAAACCCTCTTAACAGTGTCACAAGTACAATGCTAAAATCACCAGGTTCCTTGTCAACAAAAGTTCCAGTTTTTTTCCAGTTCCTCACCACCTATGAATTTGTTTCAACTCTGGGTCTTACACATGCACACACACACACATGCACATACACACACACACACACAAAAGGAGTGAGAGTCCGCTGATTTGCTTTCACTTAAGTATGCCAAAACTTTTAAAAGCCACAAACTTCAAAACACCTTTTCCCCAAATATCTTCAAGTAATTTAATTTCTTAAAACACAGCTGGCAAACTTTCTGTTAGCACCAGATAATAAATATTTAAGGCTTTTCAGGCCATAGATCTCTGTTGCCACTACTCAATCCTGCCAACACTGTAGCCCCAAAGCAGCCACAGACAATAGTAAATAAATGAGTGTGGCTGTGTTCCAATAAAACTTTATTTACAAAAAAAGGGCAGTTGGCCAGATTTGGTCTGCAGGCCATAGTTTGCCAACTCTGTCTTAGACATTACTCCATATTTACCTGGTGGCTTTGATTTTCTCTAGTAAAATGCAACATACCTGTGGTAAGAGGAAAAACTCTGAAGCAATAAACTGCAGAAAATGACATATTAAGTACAGAATACAGGTACATATAAAGTAGAAGAAAAACAGATGAGAAACAATTGCAGGTGAGAAAGATGATATTTCAATTCCCCAAGGTGATAGTTCAGCAGGAAACAAATCAAAACAGATCAAAACAAGCACAAGTTTTGTTTTCTGCCTCAGAGTGCTTACCTGTATAAATACATATATTCATCTCAACTCTCAATTAACCAGTCAGAGCCACACATCACCAGTGCAGTTCATAAAACTCTGTGCCCCAAATGACATCATCAGCCCACTGAAACAATACATTCTTCTTCCCAGGGCTCACCAGTGAATCCCTCATCATCTTACCTAGAATTCTTCTTTTCATATGTCTATATTTCAGGAATAAACAGCAACTACGGGTATTGTTAAGAATGTTTGGTTCTACTTCCAAAGTTAACAGATACTTTCAAGTTAATCAATTATATATCAATCTCTAACTCCTTAATTATGATTCCTAATCACAATGGGCCTGAATCAAGGCTGTGGTTGAATGAACTGAAAAGTGAAGCCATAATCAGTGAAGAATTAATAGAATTTGATAGTGAGGCCAGGGTTGGGTTTTGGGTCTTGGGATTTGTGCTTTTGTTTTTGTTTTGGTGTGCTGATTGTTGTATCCTGAGTGCTTAGAACAGTGCCTGATACTCTACAAACATTTGTTAAATGAATGAATGATTGAATGAATGAATGAACAGACATATAGAGAGAGCAGGGAAATTTGAGCTACAGAATATTATACAAGCAGTGAAATGCATGTCATTTTCTAATCATTTGGTGGCTTCAACACCTCTTCACAACACCTTGAAAAGAAGTCTGCAAATTTCAAACCACCTCTTTGCAAATTGATTTCTTAATGTCACTAGGCTCCACACATTCACAGCCCACGCTCTTTCAGTTGCTAAGTGCACTGGATTGTCACAGTATGTTCCAGAGTCTCCAGACTTCTCTCAAATGCAAAAGATGTTCTTCTCATTGGAAGCAAAATCCTTATCTTTTAAATACAATATTCTCTAAAGCAAAGAAACAGTACCTTTAGATTTCAATCAGTTCAAATTAAAACTGATTTCCCAAAGCAAGGGAAAGCTTATGAGCTCTAAAATTCAATATTATTTCACAACTTGGAACTCAAAGATGATTTATAGATTAGTTTTGCATTATTAGCTTCACTTCATTAGTAATGAAAATCATAACATGCTACTGAAAATATTTATTCCTAATATGCATTGATAACTACTATTGAGGAGATGTACTACGAGAGACTGAATTTTCTAAGTCAATAATATAAACAAAATTTAGGCGAACGTTTAAGACTATGATGAAAAGAAGGGGGGAAATCTATGGCAAGAAAGAAGTAAGAACATTTAAATTTAATGGGTGTATGTATATACCTAAATTTAACAAGTATTTATTGAGTGAGAACACAATAACAAAGGAAGGACTAATTGGATATAAAATGCAGTCTATAGACCTGAAGAGTTTAGAGACTAACAGAAAAGGTTGGTCATTCAGTCATTCAACAAGGTGTGTGTGTGTGTGTGTGTGTGTGTGTGTGTGTGTGTGTGTTTTAAAGATTTATTTGTTTGAAAGAGAGAGAGAGTCGGGCGAGTGTGAGGAGGGAGGGGCAGTGGGAGAGGGAGAGACTCTAAAGCAGGCTCCCTGTTGAGCAGAATCTGATGCTGGGGCTGGAGCCCATGACCCTGAGATCATCACCTGAGCCAAAATCAATGCTCAACTGACTGAGCCACCCAGGCTTCCAAGCAAGTTTTAATCAAGATACTTCACTGGGTACTAAATCTTAATGATTACACTAGCTTGGAACACTTCAACATATGTCATCAAATTTAAACTTTTACTTTAAGATTTTATTATGTTACAAGGAATACATGTTTTTTGTTTGTTTGTTTGTTAGAGATTTTATTTATTTATTTGACAGAGAGAGAGACAGCAAGAGAGGGAACACAAGCAGGGGGAGTGGGAGAGGGAGAAGCAGGCCTCCTGCTGAGCAGGGAGCCCGATGCGGGGCTCGATCCCAGGACCCTGAGATCATGACCCAAGCCAAAGGCAGTCGCTTAACCAACTGAGCCACCCAGGCGCCCCAGAATACATGTTTTTTTTTAAAAAGATTGAACTATAGAAACAAAAAGTAAAAGACTTTCCATAACTACTGCCACTAGGTGGGGTAACTACTATTACATTATAGGGTATCTTTTCACATTTCTTGAAATAAGCACATAAAAATGCCTTTTTTAAAAACAAAAATGGTATCATACTATGCAGAATCAGGATAGCATACTGCTTGAGAGCATGGCCTTTATGCAACACCATCTCAATGTAAATCCCAGCTCTACCACTGAGTTACCTTTGGTAAGTTACTATACATCTCAATGCCAAAATTTTCTAATCTTTAAAATGAAAATTATATTAGTACACATGTCATAGCATTATTGTAAAAAATGAATACTCATAATCACTTAAAACAGAGCCTGGCACATTCTAAGAACCCAACCAATTTTAGTTATTATCTCGCAATTTGTGATCTTATTAAGATTATATGGTGGACCTCCTTCCTCCACTTCATTTTTTTTCAAGGACCAAACAGTACCATGGTATGGATTTATTATAATTCATGTAATACATTCTCTTTTTATTGTATGTACGGATTGCTCCAATGTACTAACAAAGAATGCTGCAAATAATATCTTTGTGCCTATACTTGAATATTTCTGAAGAATAAATGCCTAGAGAAGAAATGGATGGATCAGAAGAGGTAAATATTTTATTTTAAAGTGTATTTGAGATTCTTCTGAATTTCCCTTCTAAAAGATGCCAACTTATATTTGCCCCATAACATATGAAGGTGATCTTTTCCCTATATGGGGTATGTGTGTGTGTTTCATGTTTGAGCTTTTAATAACCCAGATGTTTTGTGTGTTTTATGTTTGGTTGTTTTTTTGTTTTTTTTGTTTTTAAGATTTATTTATTTATTTGAGAGAGAGAGACAGAGAGCCTGAGTAGGAGAACAGAGGGAGAGGGAGAGAGAATCCCAAGCAGACTCTGCCCCGACTGCAAGCCGGACTCGGGGCTGGATGTCACGACCCTGAAATCACCATCCGAGCCAAAACCAAGAGTCCCACGCTCCACTGACTGCACCACCCAGGTGCCCCATCATGTTTGGGTTTTTAATAACCCAGACTTTTTGTATGATATAAGGTAGAAACCCACTTTATTTTTGTTAGGTAACCAATTGTTCCATTACCATTTACTGAGCAGTGTATCTATTCCCAACTTCTTTGAAATGACATTCTTATTACATACTTAATTTCCATATACACATAGCTCAGTTCCCACTATTTTTTTCTATTGAAACACTTGTCTTTCTCTGACAGTACCATATTACTTTAGTTGTTACTATACTATTGTAGTATATTTCAGTATCTGTTAACTTCATATAAAACTTACTCCTGCACTTACTATTACACATTATGGCAGAGATAGCCTGCTGACCACGAAAAACTGACGTTTCTCTCTCATAATGTAGTATTGTTGCTGGAAAGCAGCCCCCTACTTGGGGACTACATTTCTCAGCACCAGCCTTTTACATCTAGGTAGGACCATGTGACTAATTTTCACCAATGGAATGTGAGCAAATACAGTATGTGTCATTTTCAGGCCAAAGTGATGGGGAAGGAGGGATGCCTTCTTCATGGTCATTGTCCCTATCCAAGGACTCCAAGGATCTAACAGGAGGCCAGAACCACAGAATGAAAGATGCCTGGCTTCCAGAATGATCTTATGGAAGTCAGCCTGACCGGGAACTCTTGCACTTGCCTAAGAAATAAACCATTTGTTGTAATAAGCCAATAAAGTTTAGGGGTTTATCTATTACTTTAGCTAATATACAGATGATGGATTATAAATGACATTTAAAAAAAATTTAATTAGGATTTTAATTGGGAGCACATTTTATTTATAGATAAAGAGAATTGACATCTCAATATTGAGTTTTCACATCTAGGAGAAATCACATCTTTGCATTTATTCTGGTCTTCTTTTGTAACCTTCAATAAAGCTTTGTTGTTTTCTTTATGTAGATCCTAAACATTTCTTACTGTTTATTTCTATATATTTTATATTTTTGTTGTAGTGCAGCTGCAATCCTTTTCCATTACATTTTCTTTTTGACTATTATTTGTACATATACAGAACATTTGCTTTTATAGGATTATCTTTTATCATCTTACAGAATCTTGTTTGTGTTATTGGCTCATTGGTTTTGTTTCTTGCATTTTATTTCTAGCGAAGGGTTTTACCTCTTCCTTCCCCAGAAACTTTTTTTTTTCAGCCAGGATCTTGAAAACAATATTGAAAATAGTAGTGATAGCTTTTTTGCCTACTTGTCCTTTTAAATAAAATTTCATTAGTAGTTAGCCATTAAATATAATGATTCATAGTGATCTGATGAATGCCTTTTATCGGGTTATGGAACTCTCCTTCTATTACTACCTTTAAAAAAGGTATATTTTTTGGTTGTTGCTGTTGTTAAATCAGGATAGATCTTAAATTTTATCCAAATCCCTTTCCTCTCTCTGTTTAGATAATTTATTGTTTTATTTCTTTAATATAGTATATCATATAACGTATTTCCTAAATATTAAAACACATTTTCATTTTATGTAACCCCTTGGTCATACCTTTAATGTGTTCAGCTATTTATGTAATATCTTTGTGCACACCTCCATGTCAGAGATTGGTTAAGAGGTGTGTGCGTATGTACATTTGCCTAGTTTTCTCATCAGAAATATTTTACCCTGTAGAACAAAATTCAAAAATTTCATCTTTTCCTATGTTCTCTGGTTAAATATGATATCTTTTTTCTGAATATTTGAAAAACTCACCTGTAAAATCAACTAAAGAGAATGTCTTTTGATGGAGAAAGATCTTTGCTCATTTTCCACTTTTTCTACAATTATTGAATGATGCAAGATTCTCTACCTCTTCTTGAATTTTTAAATCATTTTTACTTCCCTAGAAAAGTATGTATTTCACTTATTTTTCCAAAGCTTTCGTCATTTGTACATAATATTCTCTTTCAATTTTTTGAAGTTTCTTCTACCTCTGCAGCTATTTCCTCTTTCACATTTTTAATTATTGCTCTCTGAATCTTCTCTCTTTTCCATATTGAATAAGCTAAGTCTTGTATATCTGAATTGGTTGTTTCAAAAACATCAGCTTTTATTCCAAAAGTCTAAAAATTGTGAAAATACTATAGAGAAACATGTATTTTTTTTCTCAGACTAAAATTTGAATACATTGCTCTAAATTTAGTGTTTCACCTGAAAAGATATCTGGAAGCTGAAAAGCATATTGAAAACACTGGCTGAAGTTTATCCTATCTGCATGTTTATCCTAGTTGCCTGACTGCTTGGGCATTCTATATATTTGAGTTTGGTGTACTTATATACTTATTTTTGGTGTACTTTATCAGTCAATTTCTGAGACAGGTGTGTTTTAAAGTTTTCCACCATGATTATAGGTTCTTCAAATCCTCCTTTTCTCTCTAATAGTTTCTAAGAGTTTTTGTTTCATAGATTTTAACACTATATTATTGAGATGATACTGCTCCTCCTTATTATATCTTTTTAATGGATTTTATTTTTAGCAATATAATTTGTTGTTGTTGTTGTTTCATGGACACTTTTTGCATTCCAAGCAGCCTTGTTAAAATGTAACCCCCCCATTTTCCAGTGGATTGGTCCAGGATAGGTATTTTACTGGCTGGGCCAACAGTTTCTTCCTGAAACTCATTGCTTGGGATTGTGAGACTCACCAGCAACTGAGGCTGTAACATAAAGCCCAGATGGCAGGGGCACTGCCACTAGCTGAGTAAAAGAAACTGAACTGCGAAGAGGTGAATAAAGCAGATACACAGAGAGACACGCAGATAGCAGACTGGGAGGTGGTTTCTTGGATATAGTTTGAGTCTGAAGCCCAACTATAATTTTTTTCCTTTAGGCTCTGTGAGATATACTCATTTCATTCTGATAAATTCCCCTTTGGCTTAAACTAGTTCGTTCATTCCACAATTATTTATGGAGTATGCCGTATGTGCTAAGTCCTGTAATTGGTACTGAAGACATAGCAGAGAACAATACAAAGTCCCTACCATCATGCAGTTTACATTCTAGTTGGGATTTACAAAAAGCCAGCAATAAAGACAGGTGGGGGATATGCTATTTAGATATGTGGTCAGGGAAGCCCTGTCTGAAAGAAGTGAGAGTAACCCAGGTGGATATCTGCAGGGTGAGCATTTCCGTAAGAAGGAAGAGCAAGGCAAAAGGCCCTGAGGCATTAAAGAAACTTTTAGCATTTTCAGGGAGTGGCCAGAATACCAGCCTGGCTGGAACTGACTGGGTGTGGGAAGATGGAGGAAAAGAGGGTTGAAGTGGTAGCCGGGGACTAAGCTCCTGTAGGGGCTTATAAACCTTGATAAGGATCTTGGAATAGGAAGCTATTGGAGGGTGGAGACACGATCTGATTACGTGTTAATGGATTACTTTGTCTATTGAGGAGGAAATAATAGACTGTAGATGGGCAAGAGCAGAAGCAGGGATGCCAGTTGGAGGCTCTTGTAGCAAGAGACATTAGAGTCTTAAAGCGAACTCACGGAGGTTCCTGGTTGGATGGAAGTTGGATGGAGGTTGTGGTTGGATTCCGGATATAATTTAAAGGTAGAGGATCCCTTGATGGGAATTTAAAGCGGGAGAGAAAGAGAGAAGTTAGGGACTCCAAGGTATTTGGCCTGGATAAAAATGATTACCAGTTTTCAGTAATTCTGGTGTCCTAGTATACCTTGCTCTATCTAGCTAGATACTAAAATATCATTGTTTCTTTATTAAATGACGTTTTTCAGCATTTTTTAAAAATTTGAATCGTTTATAGTTTAAGACCTATCTATAATCAATGATAGATGTTTATCATTCAACTTTTCAGCCACATCCATTCTCTTATCCAGCTCATCTTTTGAGCTACTGAGCTGTTGGCTGTGTTGTACGGGTTTGGTGCGGGAGGAGAGGATCGCCAGGTGTTCTGTATTTATAGCACATGTCTTCTATTTAATGATTTTGTCCTGTCCTACATTAGTCTTGTCAAGACCCGCTACATGTTGTTTGTTCGCGTTTCCCCCCCCAATAAATTACAAACAACGGCCATTAGAGCTATTTTTTTCAAAACAATAATTGGCGCTTAAATCACTTAAAGGACAACATACCTCCACAGGAAGATCTAGACAGTCTCATGATCTTTCGTGATGATTTGGTTGAAGGAAGACCGAAGGTGGGGGAACTGAGCATTAAAAGCATTTATCTTTCCATAGTCAAGAAAGGAAAAGACTCTTCTTTGGTCAAAGACCCAAACTGTGCATAGGCAACCACAGTTAATGCACATGTTCTGAATATCAGCTAACAAAAACAGCCTCCCTGTTTCTGAAAGTTGGCAAATCAAAGACAGCGCCAGCTTCCAGAAACCAGCCAATCAGCGATAAAACCCACAATTCTTAAAGATAGCTTCGCCCTTTGAGACAACAGCCAATCGGCAAATGCCTCAAAGTCCGCCGGTCAACAGCAGCCTTACTCCGGAGATTGAAGGATTGCACCTGAAAATCAGGCAATCCCTAAACACAACACTTCTAAAAGCCCACCAAACCCTGAACGCCAGACTTTCTAAAACCTCCCATAAGATCAGATTTGGTGTTGGGGCACCTGGGTGGCTCAGTCGGTTAAATGTTTGCCTTCAACTCAGGTCATGATCCCAGGGTCCTGGGATCGAGCCCCGCATTGGGCTCCCTGCTCCGCGGGGAGGCTGCTTCTCCCTCTCGCTCTGCCTGCTGCTTCCTCAGCTTGTGCTCTCGCTCTCTCGCTCTCTCTTTCTGCCTAATAAATTAATCAAATCTTAAAAAAAAAAGATCAGATTTGGCTTTGTTTGCAAGCAAACCAGTTTCGCTTTTTTTTTTTTTTTTTTTTGTTAGCTCTAGAGTTCGATTTATCATTAGTGCATTAATTCACAGCCCTTTCAACAGTTCAGCCTCTGTTGATGTGAGTTGGACTTGTGCGTTGGGCATATTAACGCTGCTATGACATTATCGAATTCAGCCTTTTCATTGCGGGTAGTGGTTGCCATTACGTATTTTTTTGTTTGTGCATATGTAAACCCAAAATGCCAATACCCAAATGTAAATTTTGTGATGAATTTTCTGAATGGTGGATTTTCTTTAAATAAGGAAAAAGTCATTTTGAAGCTCTCAGTATGCAATTATTTATTTAATATCAGAAATGGTGAAAAGTCAGATATAAATCAATAGTACATAAAGCTAAGCACACCAGATCCAGCATTTACTCAACTCGTATGAAAGAAAGTGATAAAATAACAATTAGTTATTAAGAGAAATTCAGATGCAGAAGATAAAATAATCACAGAAGCAGTTGTAAGGCCCTTCCACACCATGTATCAGCATAAGTCTTTCAGCTCAAATGATCTAGTGGAAGTACTCCCGTTGCTTACAAGAATTTGTTAAATGTATTTTTTAGAAAAAACTTATGAAATATGTACCCCTTTAAGTTAAAGGTTATTCATAAAAGGAATGATGTTACTACGGACAGAAAAAGAAATTGCAACTTGAAATGGATAATTATAATGGCACTTGCCAAGACAATTTCATTCTTTGAAGAATTCTACTTTTTTTTAAGGTTTTTTTTTTTAAGATTGTATTTATTTATTTGACAGAGAGAGACACAGTGAGAGAGGGAACACAAGCAGGAGCAGCAGCAGAGGGAGAGGGAGAAGCAGGTTTCCCGGCGAGCAGGGAGTCCGATGTAGGGTTCGATCCCAGGATCCTGGGATCAGGACCTGAGCCCAAGGCAGCCGCTTAACGACTGAGCCACCCAGGTGCCCGGAATTCTACTGTTTCATATGGCTGTTACTAAATACTCTTCCAACAGGGCAACAACTGGAATCATTATCTGTGGTGTTGTAGAAGAGGGAAGAAAATTTGATAATGCTCGTTCTTGTCAGTGGACAATGTTTTTAAAAGTTATTGATCAAGGGGCGCCTGGGTGGCTCAGTCGTTAAGCGTCTCAGGTCAGGTCGGCTCAGGTCATGATCCCAGAGTCCTGGGATCGAGCCCCACATCGGGCTCCCTGCGCAGCAGGAAACCTGCTTCTCCCTCTCCCACTCCCCCTGCCTGTGTTCCTTCTCTCGCTCTGTCTCTCTCTGTCAAATAAATAAATAAAATCTTTAAAAAAAAGTTATTGATCAAGAGATCACAGCACAATCCTAAAGAATAAAAAAGCAAGTTATACCTGTAAAATGGGATGATGTGCTTCAACAAGTCAAATTTGAACACCAATTCTCCAAGTTGTTAACTTTATGCCAGTATATGTTCAGTATACTGACTCATATTACTAATTTTTAGCATTTTTTTCATTAATAACTGTTCAGTGGACAAAAGAATGAAATAAGCTGACCACTGTGGAAACTACGCTATGTAAATGAAACACAGGCTATAAACGCAAGAAATTTAAAAGCAAATTCAGCATAACAGAGAATTACTAAGGAGAGACAACGGAAATATAATTTTAAAAAGTGGTATGAAGGGGCGCCTGGGTGGCTCAGTCGGTTAGGCGTCTGCCTTCGGCTCAGGTCATGCATCCCAGGGTCCTGGGATCGAGTCCTGCATGGGAGCCTGCTTCTCCCTCTCCCTCTGCCCCTCCCCCTGCTTGTGCATTCTCTCTCTCTCTCTCTCTGTTAAATAAATAAAAATAAAACCTTTTAAAAAGTGGTATGAAATTTAGATATTTAGAACATATTTTGCATAAATAAGAAATTTTTAGCGTAAGTATGCCCCATGCAATATTTTCTTAATGCACATATGCATAGCCAATTAGAAGTATTTAAAATTTAACCGAGTGTTTTTTTTTTATTTGCTCATTCTGGCAACCTGAAGGGAGGGGTGATTCTTTTTTTAATTTCCCAGAACTTAGATTGCTTCTTTTAAAAATAGCAGCCTGCTCTTTTTTATGGATATAAGAAATTCTCATGGATCTGTTTCCTGCATTCATTCTGTTTCCTCATAGGAAATTTCTTTTGTTTCTACATTGTGGTGTCATTCTTTCATGCTGTTGGTTTTCCTCAAGTGTTTAGGAATTCTTAGTTACTCACACTTAATAATTGCAGGTTTAGATTGACCCATTTAGGTAGCTAGAGTGTTTGAGCTCACGAAATCCTTGTTTTCTTGGCAATCTATGCAGTTCTTGAGTAGGGAAGAGAGACAGTGTGGACAAGTAGTCTTTCCTTTACAGGAAATAGCGAGCTTGCTTTCTGGATGCAACTGCTCTCCGTACCTTATGACCGAGGGAAATAATGTCCTGGTTTGCCTGGGACGGCCACAGGATACTTCTTATCCTGGCACAATTATTAATAGTGCTTGCTTTTATTCAAAAGTGTCCCAGTTTAGACAACAAATTATACTTTCATCCTTCTTATGACAGATGGAAGCTAGCTGGGATATTGTCCTATTTCTCTCTCTGGCCCCAGCACCCACCTTGGGAGTGTCTGGTGCCAAATATCCCAGTAAATTTAGAGAGCAGAATTCACAGCCTTAAGCAGGGGGCAAATGCTACAGCAGCCACTTGGAGAATAAAAGACTGATATAGTTACTCCACAGCACTGTAATTATCTTGCCGGCTGCCCTCCTCCGCCCTGTTAGCATCTTAGGTTACTTTTTCAGGGGTCATCAGAGCTGCTATCTTTCACCTAAATAGGATTATAGGGTGTTTTTTTAATCCCTGGTGGATGTTATCATTCATGATTAACCCCATCTGCTTTAATATTCAATATTAAACCTATAATAGCACCTGTAATAACAATAATTATAGGCAGGATGTCAGAACTTATTATGTGTCAAGTGCTGTTCAAAGCACTTTACTTGTATTAATCCTCACAGCACACTTTGAGGTCGGTACTTTTATCTCCATTTTCCAGTTATGGAAACTGAGGCATGGAGAGGGGAAAGTAATTTACCCAAGGGCTGGAAGACCCAAAGAAAGTAAGCAACTCACTAAGAACCCAGCAACTGAGTCCAGAGTTTACATTCTTAACCACCACCTAAATTAAATCCCTCATATCAGACAATAGCCCTTTTCCTGGCTTTCCAGAACTGCTTGGTGTTTAGCACTTGTATACAGTTCTGTCATTTCTATGGGGCTTTGAGAGGAAGAAGAGGTTACTTCATGAGGTCAGTTAACTATTTTGAACCCAAAACTTAGCTTATCAAAAAAAATTTTTTTAATCAAACTCAGTTCTGTCATATTGAAGAAGGGCTTCTGGTCTAAATGTTTATTTGTTGTTTTTCAGACAGTCTAAACCTATTAACCTACCCTTGCTAATGTGCACGAACATTCACATAGCACTTCCCACTGCTTCATCTAGAAAGCTGGATGAAGATCTGTCATAAGAGCAGGAAATGTACCGTGAAAATTTCCACGCAGCCCTGGGAAACTCCACTGCAGTATTTTATGGGCCACCCCAGGGTTATAATAGGGCCTCCCTTTATAGTATGTAGACCTAAATCATATTACTTTAAATCAGAAAGAGACAGTGACAACGCCGATCCCATTATTTTGCAAATAAGAAAACTAATTGCACAGAGATCAAGTGATTTACCCATCATCTCCCAGCTAATTAGTATAATTAGTGATAAGGCCGGAATTACCACCCTATGTCCTAAGGATTTTTTTCATTCTGTCTCACTGCTTGTCTATTTGGTTGCTTTGGGAACAGAAAGAAAAAATCATCAAAATCATGTTATTGTATGTCTAGAAATGATTGTTTTGAGTAGATTTGATCTCAATGTTCTTTCCGGACCCATCGTTTTGTAAAAATTACTATCTCCATTTTAAAGGTTTGATTGCCGTATCTGTCATGGTTCCCTACAATACTTTTCAGGTTTTTCTGTGGTACACATGCTGGTACAGTAAACCACACTTCTTTTTCCCCTCCAAAATAACACTGACTCATATCTGTTCAACTATATTAACATTTTCATCTCAACTGACTCACTTGCCAGGAGAAACAGGCGTTTATGCCAGCTCCCAGCATAATCCATATCACCCCTCTGCTGGATAAAATAAAGAAATATTATTCTACTTTAAGGCTAATGAACTTTGAAAAGTGAAAGCCTTTTCTTTTGCTTGTTTTTCCCCCGATAACAATTGGCTTTTTGGGTTACAGATTATGTTCTAGAAACTGCAACATCAGAAAGGCTAAAAGTGGCGGGGGGGGGGGGGGGGGCGTGGGCTTTAGGGAAAGGGAAAGGGGGAGAATTACAAGATATCTCCTAATTTATCAAGAGATGAATATTTCACATTCTAAAAGAAATAAAATGGTCTTCTTATCCAGGACTAGAAGGAAATGTTGTAGAAGGAAAAAGAAAAAGAAAGTAAAAATAAGCTGATAAGCTTTTATTATTTGTTGTGGGGAAGAAATAGCTACCAATACTCAATAATCTGTTTGGAAGCATATTAGGAATTAAATTCTAAAATGTCTATTGTTCATAAGCCGTAAGTTCAAGATAAAAAGCAATAATTCTTGTCGATTAACATCTCCATCTTTTCTCCTTGGCTGTCTCTAGCTAAGAAAGCAACAAAGCTAGAAAATCTGCTAACACTATTTCCACCTGTCAGGACAGTCAGGTGACCCATCACTCCCTCAGCTGGCACATTTCTTTGAAGTCAGCAAAATTCCCCATTCCATCCCACCCACAAACACCTACCCAGCCATTTGCCTCTTAACACTGTTACCTCCAATTCCTCCTCCTGGGGGAACGTCCCGCCTACAGTCCTGTTAATCCTAGCTAAAATAGTACCTTTCCCTGTTTAATTTCCTCTAGAGCTCATTTTGCTATCACAAATTATCTCATGCTTACCTATTTGTTGTCTGCCGGCTCTTTTTAGAGAAGAGCTTTGTCTATCTATTTTACTCAACCTACAACTCCGGTTTCTAGAACAACGCCTGACACCCAGGAGGTGCTTAAAAATATTTGTTGAATGAATGATTTATTTGGCTCCCTTGAAGCTTCAGAGCCTCTTGGGATATCAAAGAGCAGGTATCAACTCTCAACACCTTGCCCACTTCAATCATCACTTGGAAATGTCCCACCTTGGAAATTTTAAACCCCATGGAAAGTTGCTCCACTTGCTAGCCCCTCTTTCTCTGGTATATTCTCTACTGCGTTATTTCCAAAAGCTCTGGACTCTTTAATTGTAACACGAATGCTCCACCAATTCTATTTAAGGCTTCATTTCTCGTTTCCTTCTTCAGCTGAGCTTAGTAAAAGAGTAGTTTACACCCACTAGCTTGATTTTACTATCTCCCACTGTCTCAACCCAAGTATTTTGGTTTCTGTTCACACAGCTCTATCAAAACTGCCTTTGCCAACATCACCGCCCCACAATCCCATCAGATAGTAAAATCATTTTCAAAACAGAAATCTAATACCAAATATTAGGATTATGTGGGAAAAGAGGAACTCTCATACAGGTGGAGTAAAAATGGTATAACCATTTCGGAGAGCAGTTGGTAAAGTTGAAAACACGAATTACCAACAACATATTCCCCTAGAAAAGCTCTCTCACATGAGCCCAAGAAGAACTATATATGAATGTTTGTTACAGCATTGTAATGGCAAAAATTTGGAAATCACCCATATGTCCATTGGGGTAGAGACCTGTACATGGTCTCCAAAATTCACCTTCCCCTTCTTCATCAGTAACTGAACAACCAAATTTTAGACATGTGGTCACTTAGAATAAAGATTCCTTTTCCCATTCTCTTTTTTAGCTGTGATCATGTGAATTCGTTTTAGATAAGGGGATGTAAGCAAAATTAGAGAATGAAACATTCTCCTTTTCTTCCTTCTACTGTAAGAATGCAAATAATGTCCACTAGAGCTGGAGCCGTCCTTTTGAACTCCCAGGTGACCTGTATATGAAGGTCCATAAGTAGAGGAGTAACAAGATAGAGGGAGCCTGGGTCCCTGAAACTGTGGCACTCCATACCATTCCTGGAAAACCACCTTTGGACTTATACACAAGAGAGAAACATTTTTTATCTTGTTTAAGACCCTGTCGTTTTGTTTTTTTGGTCGATTATCTTTAGCCAAACTTAGTCCTAACAATCAAAACGGTGTATTCATTAAATTGACTTTAGTATAGCAATAAATAAACGAGAAATCTATTCACATGGATAAATCTCTGAAACATAATATTGCAGAATAAGAAGTACAAAATAATATTGTTAAAGTTAAAAATGCATGATAATATATATTATTTATGAGTTTACACATACTTACATAAAAAAACAAAACATAAAAATTATTCACTACAACTTCAAGATAGTGGTATGCTTACAGCAGGGATTTTTCTGATTCTATGTGGATTAACCAGCTACATTATTGATCATCTTATCAGCCAGGATGGTCAAAGCCAAACCAATTAAAAGCCACTCAGTTTGTCTTGTCAAGAACTTTCAAGGCTGACCTGTTCACCCTTCCCTTTTAAATCACTGCCACTGATCTTCAGTATTTGAGTCACTCCTGAATGATAAGAGGTGAGACAAGCTATTTCTGGGATGTGACTTTGTGAAAACCAAGCCAAGAAGACTATCCTGCCAAGCTTCAGTAGAACTATAGCATAAGTGGCCTTGGCTCATTGGCCACTGTGGATTAACCATAACGTATTCATATTCACCAACTCTTTCCTGAATATATACCGAGTTAGGGTTGGGAATATTTACCCTGTAAATTAATGTGAGTGAAACCAGAGCTGGCTGCATTATTTTTTTATGTGGAGGAAATCTGATCTTGAGATAAAGAAGAAAATCAACCAGTGAACCATTTTCAAGTTTCTAGTAATGGTGAGAATAAAAAACACCATTTGTTGAGTACTTACTACGTGTCAGACACGTTATGTATATTTGCTGATTTAAAATATTTTTCACAACAACCCTGTAGTATCAGTTTAAAAACTGACACTTAGCAATAGCTTGTGGTCACATAGGTAGAAAGAGATGGAACCCAGATTCTGTTTAAAGAGCTGTCTAAATCCAAAGTCTATATTCTCAAATATGGGGCTAGTCCATTTACCGCCACTAACAGTATTTACTGTCATGGGTTAGTCACATGAATCGGTCAACTAGGTGATTACATCATGCAGTTAGAATGGTAATTACAGTATGCACAGGCCATTGAATGGTTTACCTGTCCCCAGACATTTTCTCCATATTCTGCAATGTTGTTACCACTTACGTCACTTTAGGGGTTAAGTAATGTGCCCCAGAATATTAGTAAAGTTTATCTCCTTTAAGGGAGACATTCTCATTGACAAATCCATGGATTAATTTAACACATTAAACTACAACTTAATAACAAACTGCTAACATTAGATTCCCAAAGGAATGAAATACCTTTCACATACACTTTAATGGATAATGTAAAAGTCTTTTAAAAAGGATCAAGTTCTCTTGGGAGAAAAAGCAGAGGGACCTGGGGAAAGAAATGATACCATAAAGGAGCTGTATACCCCGTAGTTTCGGTATCTTAACCTGAAATGGAATGTTGTAGTTTGAAGAAATCTTGACTATTACCTGCAACAATCTCCTGCATTATCACACCCACAGAAATACACCCTTCATGAAAGTGGAAGATTAGCTCAGAGATATTCCTTCATTTGTTCATAGCCGCATAAGCAGATTTTAACTACGCTAAGACTAAATCATGAGCCTTTTAACTCCAAGATTATTTCTCTGTCAAAATTTGAGGAGAAAATGCCAAAAAGCAGAAAATAATGAGGAAGGAAAGAAATCTTTGTCCCAATTCATAATCTTAACCAGCTCAAGCCTACACATCCACCAATTGCCTTTATCTGGTTTGGGATGGGAGGAAGGGAAAAGACGGAGGACGTAAGGAGATGGCGGGGTGGGTGCCGAGGGCATTCTGCCTCTGTTTGGGAAAAAAGCTGTCAAATCACTGCAAACTGGAGCTCAGATTTCTGCTTCTTTCTTCAAGCCCACAGCTGATTTGAGGAGGAAGGAGGGGCAGCTTTGATAATGGGAGGAGAGGCCGCTGTCAAGTCAGAGAATATCTGTCTTGGGCCAGTCTACTCCCAACCCTTAACATCCCTATCAAAAGGTTTCCGAAGCTCTGGTGACAAGGAGCCCAACACCTCCCCAGACAGATCTCATCTTTGAGCCAAAGTCAAACTTGCTATGGTTCTCACCCTCTGGTCCTAGTAACTCCCTCTGGAGCCATTCAAGCCAGTCGAACCCTCCTGTCCATAATACTCCTTCTCGTATCTGATGAGTCAAACAATAATAACAACAGCAAACACTTACATGTAATGCTATGTGCCGGGCAGTCTTCAAAGTGTTTTACTTAATATGAATTCATTTAACTTTCTCAACAACCCAAAGTACTATCATCATTGGCATCATGGAAAACTGAGGCAGAGAGAGGTTAAGACACTTGCTGTGCTCTCAAAGTTAGTAGGTGTTCAAGCGAGGATTTGAGTCCATTCACTCAATCACTGTGTTACACAAGCTTTTCCTCCCTATTTCTTGCTCCCCCTTCAGCCACTCCTCATATGATAGGATTCTCCATCCCTTTCACCCTTTCCTTTGACTCATACTCTGGTTGGTCAATGCTGCTTTGAACAGAGTCACTGTGGAACACTGAGTTCACTGGGAAGCGGGCTCCAACACACCGTTTGTAGCATGCAGGGTGTTTGTTTATTAATGGTCATCCTTGATGTCAACACCTGATGAAGGTGAAAAAGACAGAGGGATGGGGGCAAAATAGACCTAAGACATTCACACAATTATGGTAGGTACATATTATAAAATACTCATAGGTTACTCTGACAATGTAAACCATTTTTAATGGAGTGGATAAAAGATCGGCTGAAATTTTGACCACGTTAAATTAATAACATGCCCTATTTTTGTTCCTAGCTAGGAACAAAAATTTGTTAGCTAGGCAAGTTCATCCAGAACCCATTGTCAAAAATGGGACACAATGGTGTTTGTGAAAGATGATAATGGAAATCCTTTTACTGATTCAGGCTAATTAAGTAAAAACTTCTGGGTATTTATACCTCTGCAGAGATATGATTTAGCACCAAAATTAAAGGTATGTTATTGTTGTGTTAGGAAAAAGTCTACAGACCCCTTATTTGTGCAAGTTCTTTTGTTTTTTAGTTTAATAATGCTCCTGCTGGTTGATCAACCAAGTTGTTTTTAAGAGCTCCACAGTGTTTTGGCAAGTCTGTAAAGTAAGAGATAATTAGTCCCCAGGAAAAAAAGGAGTAGAATGCCACAGCCCCCGCAAATCTGTTACTTCTCAGATGCCTATTACAGCGGCTGCTCCAAATGCTATTAAACTTAAACCTCGAATTCTTACCTTATTTATTCTTACAGTCTGTTTATCAACTGTTCATATTTCAAAGCTGCCTAGAGTTATATTCTTGTTATCACATTATCCATTTCAGCACAGTTTATGACTTAGCTAGAAGAATTTTTACAGTATAGATACTAGAGATCATACAAAGGTATAAAAAGGAAATTGGTGGGAATATTATTTTAATAATAGCTATGAATACAGAAACAAGGGAAATTTTCAAAGGGAAATTAAAAACAGGTAAGTTAAAATAACAGGAAATGGAATGTGATGAGGAAGAATCATCCACCTGCTAAATTAATATACTCGCATTCAGTGTGAACTCCAATATAGCATTGTTCCTCCACATTGTTAAGTTTGCTGAAAAGATATTTTAAATGGTAATTCCCATCTTCAAGTTGAATTACTTCTACAAAGTAAGCCAGTCACATTCCTCGGACGCGAGCCTCTTTAGTTACATTTTCCAGCAGACAATAGCATCTACCTCTCATATCCAACAAAATTCAGGTTACCTTCTAGGACACTAGACATAACTTCTTGCTCTTTTGGAGTAGTCCAGCCCTGTCTCTTTCACTAAACTGACTCCATTCCTTTGTTAATTTTACATAAAGATTCTCCATGGAAACAGCTCCTTCTGAGTCAGACTGAGAAAAGAGCAAAAGAACTCTGCTAGTTGTATCCGTTAGAAGTATCTGTATTTTGTTTAACCCCCTTGGACTAATGAGTTTGATAGAAGTCAAAGAAGAATGGAAAGCTTATCAAATAAGCTGTTCTATATGGGCAGCTTTCCCATGAACAAACCCATGATTTCCTATAAGAATTACATAATATGCGTTGCTCACTTTGCCACAAATCCTTATCTTGCCTATGATGTAAAGCTGAGCTGTAAGAGACACAGTCTAAAGAGAACGGTCAGCCGGGGGCCCTGAATGAACGTTATAACTGCAAAGGGAAATTGACTAATCTTAGAAATTTGTTTTTCCTTCCTTGTCCTAGGCTTGATCCAACTGGAGGAAATTGACTGGTATTTCATGATTTTCCTTTACAATAAGCTGGGAGCAAGCTGCAGAGGAAACTGGTCAGATCAGAGCAGAAAGGAAACCGCCTAGCACTTTCGTCAATTTCCTGTTGCATCCAACTGATAGCAGAAAAGGGAGGATGTGATGTTATAGGCGCTGGCCTTCGGTTCCTAGATGCTGCTGATAAACGCTGCCACCTTCCAATCAGTGGCTAGTGATTCACAGTTTTCTACCGACCTAATCTAGATTCAGACTTTAAAAACTGCTTCTTAACTGCCCAGACCTTTAAAATGCTCATCTTCTGTAAGATATAGAGAGCCAATAGTTAAGGCAGTTCCTTCACAAACAGCCCCCTGATGATTTACCAAACTCCAGAAATACATAAGATCTGTTTCCAGGGAAATTAGCTCTTTGAGAATTCAGTCAGCTCACACAGACATTTCCATGGGAGGATGGGGGAGAATGTCTTCTGATTTAGTCTGGGGTAAGGGTATGTTGGAGACATTTCATTAGAAACTGTTCCCAACAGGGCACATGACTACACTACTCAAAAATGCCAATGACTCCCTTAATTACAAAATGGAACTCTAGTTTATTTGCAAATAATTTGAAAGCCTTACGTAACATAGTCCCTACCTACCTTTCCAGAACTTGTCTCAAACTATCTTACTATTATCATTAAAAGAGAAATAAACAAAATCGTGTACATATGGTGTCCCAAGCTTCAGAGCTCTGGCTCAGGCCAGGTCATCCGAAATGATCTCACGATTTCTATTCTTCTCTCCATGTCTTACCCATAATTCAAGTTCAAGTTGCTGTTTCTCCATCAGGTCTTCCCTAACTATTCCAGGTACAAAGAAATTGCACAAATCTTATGGTATTTCTCCTATCTACTTCTCACTTGGCCATAAATCATTTCCCTGATGGAGCACATTTTGTGCATTTTATTGTGCAGTCTCTTAATGCTTGCATTCCTGTTTAAGTCTGTATGCTTTTGTAATAATTCTGGAAAAAAGGTGATATATTTTACTTTTTTATATGCCCTCACCCCACCCAGAATAGGGTCTTCAATTCAGCAATACCTATTCTAGATTAATTTATTGAAAGCACATGGTATTAAACAGGAAGAGACACACCATGTATAAACTTAAGACACAACCATGTATAAACTGGGTGGCTCAGTTGGTTAAGCGACTGCCTTCGGCTCAGGTCATGATCCTGGAGTCCTAGGATTGAGTCCCACATCACGCTCCCTGCTCAGTGGGGAGCTTCTCCTTCTGACCCTACCCCCTCTCGTATACTCTCTCTCTCACTCTCTCGCTCTCAAATAAATAAATAAATAAAATCTTAAAAAAAAATAAACTTAGGTGGAGTGGAATAATCTAGCACTACAAGAAGATAATCATGGGTTTGGGGAATTTAAATAGTTAGGTTCTTACTGACTCTCAGAGTCATAATTTAATAGGAAATACCTTGACTATTTTCATCAACCAATCAACCAACTTATTAAGCAAACAAAAGCAAATAAAAAGCTCTTCTGAGTTTGGGTAATAATGATATAGTTTCATCAGTTGTAACAAATGTACCACTCCGGTGTAGGAAATTGATGGTGGAGGAGGTTGGGGGGGGTGGGCAGGGAATATATGGGAAATCTCAGTACCTTCTGATCAATTTTGGTGTGAACCTAAAACTACTCTAAAAATAAAGTTTGGGGCGCCTGGGGGGCTCAGGTTATGCGGCTGCCTTCGGCTCAGGTTATAATCCCAGGATCCTGGGATGGAGCCCCATATTGGGCTCTCTGCTCAGTGGGGGCCTGCTTCTCCCCCTCCCACCCCTCCCCCGCTCATGCTCTCTTCTCTCTCTCTCTCACTCTCTCAAATAAATAAATAAATAAATAAGTAAATAAAATCTTTTAAAAAATAATAAAAAAGTTTATTTAAGGAAAAGAGAAAAACCTTCTGAGCACCCAGTGTATTAAAACTGTTTATATACCACACCAAATCACTCAACAGTATCTGGTCTCCACTCCCAAGCTTCAGCCACTTGCCATGCTTCCATCATCACTGCAATAAAATCAGGAGGCCTTGTTGTACAGTGTCACATGACAAGGAGGGATCACTGTCTTTGTACATTGCTTGGACCCCTGGGGGCGCTGCCTTTACGAGACTTCCCAGACTGGTTGGAAATCATAGAAGGGCACACAGAGTTAATGCCCCCATGGAGTAGACTTTAACCAGTGAGAGATAGGAGGCAGGGGAAACCCAACAGATAAATTGTCTTCTCATCCACGGACTGTCTGGTTTCCTATGGCCTCTCTGGACACCAAACAATCAGCAGTGTTTTGTCGTGAGCGGCCAGCTCAGTAACACCTCCTTGTATTCACTCTCCTTCCTTCCCTGACTCATGCCCTTCTCTTCGTTCTTAGTTCCCTAGGGTTGTACCCCTCTCTAAATGATGGCTATGTAAACTCTTATCTCGGGCTCTGTTTTCTAGGGAACCTGAGCATCTGTCAAATGTGAAATCCTGTGCTTAGTGTTAGGGAAAATACACAGTGCTCTGTAGTTACAGATGCTCTTTATATATATGTGTGTGTGTATATATATAAATTTTTTTTAAATAGGCAATGCATTTACATAGTTCCAAAAAGTAAAGACAAAAAAACCTCCTTCCCACACACGTGTGCCCGGTACTTCATGCCTTCTGCACCCTGTTTCCTTTCCAATAATAGTAAATTTAAAACTTTTCAATCAGTAAATTAAAAACTTCCACAAAGTTTTGCCCGCATAGTTTTCTAACATGTAGAAGTGCCGTAATTCACTTACTCATTCTAGTGTAGATGAAACTTTAGATTGTTTCACCCTGATTCTCTTCCAAAGACTACAGAAAGAAATACCATTATATGTAAGCTGTTTTACATGCATACCTGCATATCTGTAGGCTAAATTTCTAGAAATGATATTTGTAGGTCAAATAGTATTTGCATAAGAGCATCTGTTATTACATATCTTTAACAACACAGTGTGTTGAAGATTTTGCTTGTTGTTTGGTTCGTGAAAAATGATATCGCAACATATATTTAAACTGTACTTCTCTGATTATAAGTGAGGTTAAATATAATTTTAGATGTTCAAGAGCCATTTGTTTTTCCTTTTCTGTGAACTGTTTGTTTGTGAAGAAGGCTTCACCAAGGGAACAATCTTTGGCGCCTCTATTTTTAAACCCTGTGCACCAGACTCAAACCAAATTAAATTGAGGACTTTAGCACAACTCTCATATCACTACTTGAGATACTGCAAATTATATCATCTCCAAGTTGCAGAGTCTGGTCCGCACACTCAGCACGTTCACAGTCTAGCAGTAAAGGAAGATGGTGGGGAGAATGGAGTAAATCAGGCTGAAGAAGATCCAGCTGTTACAATGATAATGCCCAGAGAGGCAGGAAACACTGGCTGATCATGGCCGGTGTTGGTATCCACAGGCTCAGGCTGATGGCTGAGGGCACTGCAGCTGGCAACTCTAAGCTGTGTCACGGCTTATTTGAAGGGGGATGGAGGGCAATGCCTTGGTTCTAGGGATGAAGCCTGACTCCAGCTTATGGTGGACAAGGCTGGGACGGGCAGGGACTGAGACATTATAAGCATGAGAGTAAAGCTATTTGCAAACGATTATGGGAACACAGAGAACAGGATAGAAGTAAGGTTTAGAAAGGTCGTGCACTGAGAGGACTCTGGAACAAGGCCTTGAAGGATAAGGTGGAAGAAGCAAGCAGAGGTATGGCTCTTCTATACAAAGGGAACAGAATGAGCAAAGGTATGGGGGCTAAGATCTTTCTGTGACTGATTGATCCAGGGTGACCAGAGAACAGGGAAGGTGTGTATGTGTGTGTGTGTGTTTGTGTGTGTGTCGGGGAAGGTGAGGGGTATGAGAGATGGGCAGAATGAGAGATGAGGTCACCCTTTAATTAATAATTATGGAAAAGCTTTTCTTCCTTAGGGTTCTTCTCAACTGAGCTCAAATTTCCTTATAAATTTTACTTGGCATAAATGAAAAGCCCTAGAATAAACATGGCTTCAGATGATGTAAAAACAACCTATTTTAAGGAAAATAGAGGAAGAAGCTCACTAGGTCAGAGAGAGTTGGCCCCTATTAGTCACGAGCCTCTTCTTCCTCTCAAACAAAAAATCCCAGGGCATGACGGCTGATGGGTATGTTTGAAGGACACAGCAGCCCAGCATCGAAGGGGAGATAAAGCAAAAACTTCTAAAAAACAAAAACAAAAACGAGGAAATGTAAACCGCTCTTCTATTTATGGTCATTAAAACTGTAGGAATAAGGAACAGTAAAAAGGTAGATGCAAAGAGAGGTCAGTGAAGTGAGATTAGCTACATTACAGAACTCTAATGATAGCCGCTTACTAAATGCCCAGTAGATTGTGCTAAAGAATACTCCAGAGCTGTAACCATTTAAAAAAAAAAAAATCTGTTTGGCTTTAACAAGAAAAAATATATGATAATTATTTTTTCAAAGAGACATTGCCAAGGTTTATCCATGCCAAAACACTGAGCAAAATTTGAATGTGAAATAAACCACAGGAAAGAGATGGTAAGTGAGAGGCTTACAAAAGCTCTGCAGACACCTTGGCACTCCATTCTTCCTGCGGCTCCTCCTGTCCTCTAATCCTTGATGTTTATATTATCCTCCCCTTGAAAATCCAACAACTTGCAGACTCCCCGGATTAAAAACAAGAGCACCAAATTACCAAATCTTTACATATAAGGGAAAAATAGTAACAGAGGCTCAAATGACTTCACTAATATTCTACAACACCATTCAGCCTTGCCCTGCAGATCTAGGTAATGGCCCGCCCAGTGGATTCTTCCTTTGTGGTGACTATGGTCTACATTTGGCTTGCTTCAGGAAGAAGGCCAAATCAGTCCAACGACTTCCCATCTAAACAGGAGGGGAGGTAGGGGATGGATGCACTGAAGCTGGGGTTCCAAGAGCCAGCTGGGAAGTGATTACACGGGCCAGGCTAGGATAAGCACGCTGAGGTTCTGTACCCGTGCATACACCAGAGCAGATACCTTGGCTCTCCCGCTCGAAGGCCATTCCCCTTCTTGCCTGCTGACAAGCCTCAGTTTTGTTCAGGAAAAAATGCCCCGCGCATGGGGTGAGTGATGATTGGTCTAAGCCAATCATGGTGAACCCATTCTCCTTTGCCAGTGATTGCCAAGACCTAGGAGTAGACACGTGAGCCCGCCTTGACTAGTGTAGGGTAAGGAGAAGTCAGCGGAGGGCTGGTAGGAGAGATTTTATTTCCTGATAAAATAGAGGAAAGGGAGGAGAAAACCCTTTTGCCTCCCTTCCCTTGCTTCCAGTTTGAATGCCTTTGTGTGCCGGGCGTTCCCCAGAGCGGTGGCAGCCATCTGACAATTAAGGAGACATTGCTGACTCACCCAGGAGGCAGGTGGAATCTGCCGTTTTTGATAACATTGTTGAATTACCAAACCAACCTTGAGACAAGCATCTTGTTAAGTAAGCACCAAATATACGTAGGGACTTAGGTCACTATTAGGTTTTCTGTTTCTTGTAGCAGAAAAAAAAAAAACATCCTATACCTGGTAGGAACCAAATCAGTAACCAGGGAAATAGTGCTGGGGTGAAGTCCATAGGGTCGGTGGAGCAGTAAGTGGGAGAAGAGGGCCAAGAGCACATCAGCATGCAGTGTGGGAAACGGGTTGGGAAAATGTTCGGGACTGGGAGTGTGTCCTGGGGTTTCCTGGAGGCCTCCCTCGGTGTGCTTCTGGCTGTGTGAAACGGCATGGGACTGACAGCTTCCAGTCAGTGCGGGGCTAGCCATTGCTGAAACCCATCGCTTCCTTTATTTTTCTCGGCAGCACACCTTAGCCCAGATTCTTGCGGCTTCGTACGTGCAATCTCACATGTTTGCTGACTGGTTTCCTATCTTGGGTCTCTACCCTCCAACCCACTCTGGATGTGGTAGCCAGATTACCTATCAGTTATGTCACTCCACACTTTGAAAACTTCCGTGGCACCTCTCTTAGCCTTATAAAGTCTCGCGCCATCTTGCCACTCCTGGACACATCAAGTTAGATTATGGTCTCTTAAGAACAGTTCCAAGTCACAGCTTTCTGCCTCTCATAGTTCTTAGAACAACATCTTACATGCAGTAATTTTCAGTTACTATTCAAGACAGATTTTTTAACCTTAGTCTTTACCCTGTATCATATATTTTAGAAGAAACAATATTGACTGGTGATTGGATGATATGACAGTATCTACTGATTATATAAATGAATCATTAAGCATGCAATAAATAGCCATTATTCTTATAAGTTATGTCTACATTAACATTTTTTTCATGCTAGTCAACTATTGTTTGTATGATCTTATGACTTTATGGTGATTAAAAAAAAAATCATTAAAAATGATCATTAGTGGGGCGCCTGGCTGGCTCCGTCAGAGGAGCATGCGACTCTTGATCTCAGGGTTGTGAGTTCAAGCCCCATGTTAGGCGTAGCGATTACTTAAGTAAATAAAACTTTTTAAAAAATGGTCATTAGTGGTGTTGATTTTAGTAAATTAACAAATTTAAGTAACACTGATATTTTGAATCTGAGTTTCTGTTTGTTAAAATAATTTTTAACTAGATCTACCTTCATAATTTCACAAGCAGTTTTGCTTTTTTTTTTTTTTTCGATTGCAAAAACAGCACTTCATTTCCTCAGTAGCTTCATTTAGCTCATCTGTAGCCAGCTTCCTGACTCACAGCATTATCATTTTAACACTTTGACCATTGCAAAAACCCCAGTTGGAATTTTTGTATCTTTTGCAGGTTCTTGATTCCACGATTTTGCTCTTTTATCATTCTCTCCATCTAGAATACTCTGTCTTCCCTTAACTTCAAAGCTAAGTCCCAGTTTCACATGCCCTGTGTGGTCTTTCCTGACCACTGTAATCCACAGTGGTTTGTCTTTCTTCTGAGTTCCTAGAGCACTCAGTATGTATGTCATTCATTGTGCATGTTTTCCTTGCACTGTTAAGGCTTCTTGTTAAATGTGCATGTAGCCCAGATGTTTCCAAGACTCGGCCTACTCTTTAGTATTAAATAGAATAAAGCAAGCTCCTATGGCATATAGCTCTGCTCTCCTGAGAACTCTTGAAATTACTGAGTCTCTCCTCTTGCTCCAAACCTCTACTCCCAGCTCAATTCTTGATCCTCTCTCACCATCCTGCCTCCTGCATTTGCAGCCCTTTTTTAACATCCCTTTTCCCCAAGAAGAAACACCAGCTCTTCTCCTTCATTCCTAAGAGCATCACTAACACAAGGCTCTTCCATGTAATGGACTTTTACTAAACATTTTAGGAATAATGGAGAGTAACTGTGCTTAGAACAGGAAGTGATAAAAAGTTCTATATGATCATCAAAATAATTACCAATTATTGAGCAACTAACATGGCCCAGGTTATGCCAAGCATTCTACATACGTTATTTTATTTAATATTCAGAGCGTCCTTACACCCACTATCACACAGCTGTTAAGTTAGAGAGCCATCATTCAAGTCCAAGTCTTTCTGGCTCTGGGGCCTGCCGTAATCTTTACTGTTCCTAAAGTCCATGGTCCTGAAAGAATCTCTTACTGCACTAGTAGAGTTTGTGGTCACCTATCCACGTTTACTACATTTCTTTTCTCTGCTTCTTATAGAACTTTGATTTTTGTTCAGGAACCCACCTTCTTCAAGTCCCACCCCTGAGAGCTGCATCCTGATTCTTCTTAGCAATTATGGTCGGCAGTGACTGGTGTGGGCATGGGCACGGGATGCATTTTGGCCAGTAAGACATGCAAAGAAATCTTCTGGGCTGCTTCTAGGAAAAGTTTCCTTTGGCCAGAAGAGATACACAGAAAGAGGTAGTCTCTTCCTCTGACGGTTGTGCAAAGGTGACAGGAGGAACTGCTGTGGCCACCTTAAAACCGTTGAGAGAGTTACCCTGAGGGCAAGGGCAACACAACACAGGGTGCAGAAAGGAAAAATAGAATAAAACCTGGTGTTTATTGTCGGCCCACCAAAATATTTCATCTTCAACATTCCTACCTCTGTGCTTCCTGGAATTACAGTAATTCCAAATTATACCCATTTGGAGTTCAGCTTTCTCTTAGTTATAATGAAAGCTATTCTTTTTTAAAAAAAGATTTTATTTATTTATTCATGAGAGAGAGAGAAAGAGGGAGGCAGAGGGAGAAGTAGGATCCCCCCCTCGGAGCAGGGAGCCTGATGCGGGACTCGATCCCAGGACCCTGGGATCAGGATCTGAGCTGAAGGCAGACACTTAACCAACTGAGCCACCCAGGTGCCCATGAAAAAATACTCTAAAGGATACTTTGGCTTCTCTCTCCTAAGACTCCAACCTACTGCTACTACAAGGATTCATTCTCCCACCATCCGTAGCCTTCTTTGAGTCCCAGGCTCCCCAAATCTACTCTCTCTAAAGGTCAAAGAAAACCTCCCCAAATTCTAATGCTTTACTACAGAGAAAAGTGTTTGTCTCACCTTCACTCATCCAGCCTCCAGGGCCCCCTCCCCACCACTTCATTACCAAAAGGCCCACTTAATGGGTTTTCCTAAAGAATTCTTCCCCAGAGATGAGATGCTAAAAACCGGGAGTCATGTGACTTGAGTTTGAATCTCAGTTCCATTTCTTGCTAGCTGTGAAAACTTTGACAAGTTGCTTTAATTTTTCTGAGGCTCAGCTCCTGTCAAAAGGGAATAATAATTGGAGCGTTGTTGTGAAGATCAAATGACATCCACACAATGCCTTCACGATAGTGCCTGGCACTTGCAAGAATTCAAGATAAAACGCTGATTGGAAGTAAAGCAAACTAGCTAAGGTAGGCCAAAAAGGAAATTTCCATTCAATGCTTTAGCTCAGAGAATGGAAAGCCCAGGTCGATAACCTGGCTCAGAAAAGCCAAGGACTAGGGCAGGCTTGGGGATTCAGATAGCAAGCAGAAAGTCATCTTTTTCAATTTTTCATTCCTCTACTCAAGATTCAAATTCCTGAGAGCAAGCTTCTGTTTGGCCTAGCTTGGGTCAGGCCCACCTCTTGGTTTGGTTGAAAAAGTACTTCGGTTAATGGTGCCACAGACTATCTCCAATAGTGACCCAAAGCAAACTTGGAGTCCTGTCACCAGAATAAGGAGTAAAGTGGAAAACAAACAACCTAACTACATTCATTGGTTACTCCATATTATATTATGTTTATAGGACAAGGATTATGCCTAATCCACTTCATTGCCTAATAGCCTATTACAACCATTATCGATGTTAGAGATTTGTTGGTTGCTTATTATGTAATTTGACTTGTAACACTGATCATTTGTATTTTTAAGGTTTGATCCAAAAGAAAACACATGTTCCTTTTTTGGCTTTTTTTAAGTGCAGGAAGTCTGTTAATGATAATTATAAAGGGATATAACAAGGTTGTTTTTGAAGAGTGGGGGCAGTAGACTACAGGTGAGGTTGTTAACCAAAAGATATCACTATTAAAGACAAACAGTAGAAGAAAGCATAAACAACTGGGGACACTATGGTCAGTCAGCCTATCTTCATTCTTTTCTGAATTTTGCATAGATTTCAGCCCTAGAGGATGAAATAAAAAGGGATTGGAGGAATTGGTGAGAAAACATCTCAATGGTCTAATTGGGTCTTTTTGTTTAATCTTCAGAGGAAGTGCTCTTTGGACCTCAAGCTTGATCAAAAAGAAGGCAAGAGCCTTAGAGAAAGCATTAACTTTACTGTTTATCACTTTTTTTTAAAAGATTTTATTTATTTATTTGAGAGAGAGAATGAGAGAGAGAAAGCACGAGAGGGGGGAGGGTCAGAGGGAGAAGCAGGCTCCCCGCTGAGCAGGGAGCCCGATGCGGGACTCCATCCCAGGACTCCAGGATCATGACCTGAGCCGAAGGCAGTCGCTTAACCAACTGAGCCACCCAGGCGCCCTTTATCACTTCTTTTATTCCACATTTTCAACCCCCAGTTTGTGCCCACTGTTGCTCACAAACGTATTTTGTCTGGATCCCAGTCACCTTGTGGCTAAATTGCCACCAAAGTCTCCCAGCAGCTTATTCTTGTTCTATTCTTTTCTGTGAAACCAGAGCACAGGTCAACTTCCTCAAGCATTATTTGGCCTCATGCCTTTCAAATCATACTTAAATTCCCAATCCAGCTGTGAGAGCAATTTGGCTGAGACATCTGTTGCCCGTTTGTTCATCAGTGTTGAGTCTACAGATCTGATTGGTGAGACAGATGTCCCCCTTCTTCCCTCACTGCTCCCGAGGCACCCCTCCCCCCGAAGCTGTACACATGAAAGTAATGACAAATAAACAGGAAGGGAAGCCATGGTCTTGGGTAAGCTTGGGTAAGAGGAGAGGAAGGGCTTGGGACCAAGTATCAGAGAACTTCAACATTAAATGGCTAAGTGGTAGAGAGTGAGTTTGGAATGAAGTCAGGGAGGTCAGGGAGAAACCAGGAAAAACAATTGTGGAAGCTAAGGAAAGAGAGGGCCTCAAAAGCTAGAGAGGTCATAAACAAAATGTGGTAGATACACATACAATGGAATATTATTCAGCCTTAAAAAGGAAGGAAATTCTGACTCACGCTACAGGTTGAGGACATTATGCTAAGTGAAACAAGCCAGTCACAAAAGGACAAATCCTGTATGATTCCACTTACATGAAGTACCTAGAGTCAGATTCATAGAGACAGAACATAGAATGGTGGTTACCAAGGTCTGGGGAGGGGGGACGGGGGTTATTGTTTAATGGGTATAGAGTTTCCTTTTTGTGAGATAAAAAGAGTGCTGTGGATGGATAGTGGTGATGGTTGCACGACAATATGAACGTACTTAATGCCACTGAGCTGTATACTTAAAGGTAGTTGAGATGGTAAATTTTGTATTATCCATCTTTTTTTTCTGTGTTATGTGTGTTTTAGCACATTTTTTATTTAAAAGGGAGAGAGGTCAACAGAGTCAGATGCTACTGAAAAGGCAGGTATAGGGACGCCTGGGTGGCTCAGTCGTTAGGCGTCTGCCTTCGGCTCCGGTCATGATCCCAGGGTCCTGGGATCGAGCCCCGCGTCGGGCTCCCTGCTCAGCAGGAAGCCTGCTTCTCCCTCTCCCACTCCCCCTGCTTGTGTTCCCTCTCTCGCTGTGTCTCTCTCTGTCAAATAAATAAATAAAATCTTTAAAAAAAAAAAAAAAAGAAAGGGCAGGTATAAGGAGAACTGAAATGTCCCCTGTGTTTAGTGTCTTGGAGACTGCTGGTAACAAGAGCTAGGAAGGATCCTGCCTATAGTCTGGGTGACTTCAATATCCACACATAAATATCTATGCATATTTTCTGGCTCATAACTGACTTTTTAGTAAAAGCAAGTCAAAATAGACTCAGGCTCTCTCTGGTTCCATGGCTCACCTGCTCCCCCTCTCCCTGCCCTCATTTTGTACATTTCTTTCTCCCTGGTGTCCTCTCTGTGGCTTTCATACACATTTCACCATTTTCTGCATAAAACTTAACAGGATTTACATGTCCTGCTTCCTGGGTAGACTACTTATGCCTCCTCTCTGCCAGCCTGTATTTCTTCCCCTGCTTCCAAATAGTAGCTAAACACTTCCCTCCTCCAAAGTCTTTTCCTAGATTAACTAACTCCATTTGGCTTCAAAAATTCTTATTCACCATTGTCTTCATCTCCATTATCCACCATAATTTTTTTCTTATAAAGAACGGTAAAATGCCATTTGTCATTCCTTTAATAATTACGTACTAATTTAGTATTTCATAAATATTAATAGAGCCTCTATTCCATTCCAGGTACTGTGATAGTTGCTAGAGCTACAGCCTCTGCCCTCAAACAGCTCATAGTCAGTGGGGGAGGATTTATCTTCTCCTGGGCTTTGTACAGAGAAGTTTTTGTCTGGAGCTTAAATTTAAAAATGTAAATAGTCAAAAAATATACCTTTATAGAAAGATTTATAACTATTTTGGGAAACAATATAGTTTTACAATTTCAGTAGGGACTTCTTCCCATTCCTGATAGATTACGTATGCTATAAATTTAGCACTCTGGCCTTGTTATATGCCTACAACATAACTTCTACAGCAGAACCTTCTCAGCTCCCCTACACACACTCTATGTTGCAATAAGACTGAATTAGTTTATTTTCCCATTTCTAAAATGCAACTGATGATTATAAGGCATACCATCAATTAAATAACATTTTAGACAACAAAAGATACAACTATAGTATATTCAGATAGTAATCGTATGACACATGCCAATTATACCAAATTGGATATGTTAAAACGGAAGGAGGAAGTAGGGAGGATGAAGTGTACATCTTAAGTTCAAAGATACACAGTGTTTGTTGCTCTCAGAAAATGTTTTGCATGTCCCAGGCTCTAAATATTTGCTTATGTTTTTCCTTCTGTTTGAACATCTCTCGTTTCTCTACCTTTACCTACAACTTATCCAGTTCTTCGGGATACCCTCCTTCCTCTCATGAAAACTGTCCTGATATTGCCAAGCAAATGGGATCTTTTGTTTGTCCATTGGTTCATTCAACAAATATATATTGAATGTCTGCTATGTTTTGTTTTTTTTTTTAAGATTTTATTTATTTATTTGAGAGAGAGAGAGAGAGAAAGATCGCGCCCATGCACACAAGCAGGGGGGAGGGGCCGAGGGAGAGGGAGAAGCAGACTCCTCCTTGAGCAGGGAGCCTGACGTAGAGCCCCGGGACCCTGAGATCATGACCTGAGCCAAAGGCAGGCGCTTAGCCAACTGAGACACCCAGGTGCCCTTGTTTTAGGCACTGTTCTAGGCATCAAGGATTAAATGGAAGACAAGACAAACAGACATAGTTTTGCCTTCTCTGGAGCTTATATTCTACATAGGGAGACAAATAAAAATGAAATAATCATAAACTGTAATAAGTACTACGAAGAAAAACAACAATAAACAAGAAGCTGAGATAAATTATAGAGAGAAGTCTCCTCGATGATGGGTGGCCAAGGAAGGCCTCTACAAAGAGGTGAAACCATAAGCTGAGACCTCAAAGGAGAGGAGAAATTGTCCATATTGTGTAGGGGGAAGAGCATTCCAGGTTCAAGAAATAGCATGTGCAAAAGCCATGAGGTGGGGTTGAGTTTGATGTGTTTAAGGAATAGACCTTGCCTTCCTTTGAACCTCCAGAGCATTTTATATCTTCCTTTGGGGTTTACACTAGTCTCCCTTGATCCTAGTTCTTGTTATCATTTTCTTATTCTCATTCCCATGCCTTATGAATTAGTAAATTCTTGAGGGCAAGGATCGAGTCTAATTTATCTATGTGTTCCTTTACAGTGCCCAGGACAGTATTGTGCACAAATTAGATGCTCAGTAACTAATTTTTTAATTCCATGAGACTACAAATTTGGGAAAATTTACTGAGTCCATTATATAATTTTTTACTAACCTACATTTTAATAGAATACTTTGGGTTTTTACCAAATGTTGCTATACCAGCCATATTAAATTCTTGACAGCATTTGCTGTAAAATGTTATTGAGAACATTATTCAGTATATTACCTAATGTACCCTCTGTAAGTTCCTTTTGGAATTCAGAGCGAGCAAAATTTTACTTCTGAACTAGTTTGCCTCTTCCCTTCTCAAACCAAGATTTATATAATGGATTATGTTTCACCTTACTGTTATTAGAGCTAAAAAATTAAAAATGAATCCAACTATTTAATTTGAACAATTAAAACAATATGTTTATCTGCATGATTCTAATAGTTGTATTTTTCTCAGATTCTGACTTCTCTCCTTAAAATGAATAATACCACAGTTTGCCACGTGCTGTGCCAAGCGCTTTACATGAATAATCTCATTTAATCTTTACAATAATCTTGAGTTTTACAGATGAAAAACTGAGGTTTCAAATAATGTCAAACAGACTGTAGGTCCTCGAGCTTTTACAGAATCCAGGCAGTCTGACTGTTCCACTGGGCTATATTTTAATATCATATGGGGTATTAATGTAAGTCTCTTAGACTAATTTTGGGAAAGAAAAGGAGAAAAATATTTGTGTATGCTTACATGTACATATGTATATTTACATAAGTATATGTAATTGAATTAAAATATAATTGAAGTTTTAATTGAATTAAGAAATGAAATACAGTGTTGATGACCTATCTCACACACCATTATATTCGGTGGTCATAATGAAATATACCAAAAGTCCACTAACCCTTTGATTATTTGGTATAGGTGAGTAGGAGGACCTAAATGACAGAGAAATTTTTTATGCAGTTTGAATACACAATTAAATTTAGGATGTTAGAAATTTTATTTCAAAATGTCATCAGAACATGAGTTCGGATAAAGAATCCCGCAAACTTTCAAGTTCAAAACATGGCCCAGCACGCTGCAACAAATTTCAGAGTAGGAGTTCCCAGCTGCGCTGCAGTAAAATTCTCTTAGATAACATTTGCCATATTTTAATATAAGATTGGTTCCCATCAGGGAATTGGATCATGGGTTCCTGGCTTTCAAACACTCCAGTTGAGCTCATCAGGAGAACTTTACACTTAAATACTGCATTCTCTGTCACCCAAGATTGCTTTTGCATTTTTATAGAAATATTTATAGACAGAAAGGAATTATTGGCATTTATTCCCAAGGCAAACGCTATCTTTTAGGGCAGTATTGAAGGCTATCTTTTTTTCATTCAGGACAAGAGTTTACATGGGCACTAGTAAGATAATGGGGCTATTAATATATTGAGAACTGAAAAAAATTGCCAGCAAAATTTGTTTCCCTTCACCAAAGCTACAGAGGCGAGAAAGCTCAGTAGGAGAACCTGTTCCAGGAACAAACAAAGCCACAGAAGGAAATCCTCTCAGGGCATTAGGACTCCTTTAGTGAGAGCAATAGCTTTTCATTTGCAGAAAGAACAGGTGTTTCCCCAGGAAAACAAAAAAAACAAAAAAAAACACCAAAACGGCAGAGTCACCTTGCTGAGCCAATATATGATGAAACTGGAGAATAACTCAAGACAAAGGTAGAATACCCACACATCTAGTGCAGGGTATATTTTGCTTATCTGTCACTAAAATCGTTTATCTGTTACTAAGCTTACCTGATAATATTATTGGGAGCTCAGGGAGGGGGAAAGAATTGTTTGCAACTGAGATGAAAATATCACTCTTTTCTCTTTCATTTTGGAAGGATTAATGGAAAAGGCACAAATTGACTCCACCATATCATTAAAGTGGTCAGGAATCGAATGAACGAATTCTAGTATGGCTAAGGGCAGCGGAAAAAATATGCTCTCTAAAGATAAGAAAATGACCTGCATGAGATGGTTGCAAAAGGACTCAGAGATCTAAGGGGCCGAATGTGCGCACAAGTCAGCACCACCAAGGGCTGCACAAGCCAGGCACGTGCTGTCAGAACAAAGGGCTGCCATGCAGGAATTCCAGGATGGTTTTGCCCATTGTCAACTCTGTTGTTAATGGGGTGGGGGCTGAGGGAGTAACCAATTGATTATTTCTAAATATTTCTCCTGCAGCAAGCTTTCAACAAGTTGCTTTAACACCACCAACTCAATGTGGTGAGTCTTTCAAAACCTCATTCATTATTCTATCAGTCAACTGATATTTACTGGGTGCCCGCTAACTGCCAGGCACTGTGCTGGGCTGAGAGGATACAGGGGTAAATAAAGGAAGGAATTTAGAGAAGGGGATGGTGTTAGCAGGTCTCAGAATTGTTTCGTACTGCTCAAACCCCCAAGAGCTTGTTTGACAAGAGACTCCTTAGCTTCTCATGGAACATTTTAAGGACCTGGATTGTGAATTGGGACTCCATTCCTCATAAACACACGCTATGGAGCTTGAGTCACAGATCAGAAGACTCCTCGGGAATACAGATTTACAGCAAAGAGAGCTAGATTTGTTTGTAAAATAGTACCTTCTCCAAAGACACTTCTATTCATTTCTCTTTAAATCAATCCCTCCCCCCACGGATATCCCATATCTCCCCTTCAGCTAAGAATTCTGCTTAGTCCACTTATACTTATTTTCTCATCTACATCTCTGATTCTTTTACATCTGGGTAGCCTGGGAGGTAAAGAGACCTGGGTTCGAATTATAACTCAGCTGCTAGCTGTGTGTATCAAACAAGTTGCTTATCATTTCTGTGTTTCAAATTCCTCATCAATAAAATAAGGGCAATAATAACACTTGTCTTACAGGATTATTATGAAAATAAAACGAGATAATATATGCAAAACAGCTAGCCCAATTAGTTATGGTTAACATAACGATTATATCCTGAAAGTATCTGCTCTCATATCCAAGTGGCATATAATCTTCTTGAGTTCTGCAAGTCTCATTTTTTGTCCCAATATTGTTTTGTTTTAATATGTAACTCATAGTCTAAAACTAATATAATAGCATTATGGAAAATTTGAAAATTAGAAGGAAAGAAGCAATAACTCTTAAACTCTCCTAATACAATCATTAAAAATTAAAATTAGGGCGCCTGGGTGGCTCAGTTGGTTAAGCGACTGCCTTCGGCTCAGGTCATGATCCTGGAGTCCCTGGATCGAGTCCCGCATCGGGCTCCCTGCCCGGCAGGGAGTCTGCTTCTCCCTCTGACCCTCCCCCCTCTCGTGTACTCGCTCTCTCTCATTCTCTCTCTCTCAAATAAATAAATAAAATCTTTAAAAAAATAAAAAATAAAAATAAAATAAAATAAAAAAATTAAAATTAAAATTATTCCTGATACTACATTTACAGGTATCTGCTTATATGACATCTAGCTGGAATTGAAAGAAAAAAAGTACTGCTAAGCATGGCCTCCTTTGGTTTTATATGCATTGCTCTGTTGCTACGGGATGTGAAAGCCGGATTGCTTACTGTGCAGGATGATTCTGGCTCATGGCAACTAGTGGGTAAAGAGCTGAAAAAACACCTTTATGTCTCTCTACTCTGAAAATACATAAGACCATGAGGTGCTTTTGTTGTTGTTATCTGTTTTGTTTTGTTTTGTTTTAAGAGGACTCAATTTGGAAAGGCTAGAATTTCCTAAAAGCTTGCATTTCTCCCAACACTCCTGTGTAAAGGCTTCTAATTGCATGACTAGACAAAAGAAGCCACAGACAAGCCTTGTGCTTTTAAATGGTCACGTTAAATTATAGCTTGGAATAAAGGAATAATAAGGAACCAGTGTCTTTGCAAAACTACGTACTCTTCTCCGGATTTACTAACATTTTGTCTGTTACTTTGAATCAGAATATGGAGGAATTTGCGATTACATCATTCTCTTCTTCAGCAAGGTGCCAGTCATTTTCTGTTGTTTATCTGTCAAATATGTGTTGAAAAAAATTTTTAAATAATTTTATTTTATGAGCCCCTTTTGGGAACCTCAAAAACCTGAATTACCTGGGACGGTAGAGTTACTTCTTCAAGTAAAAACTAGGATTGCAAACAAAATTTCAGAATTATGGTGCGCATGCAGTGTTTGGCAACACATCTGGTTTTTCTGCTTTGATGAAGAAAGAAGCTCAACACATCACCATGAGTCACGGCTTTCTACATCACCTCGCGTAGGCATCAAAGCCCTTGCCAGTAGAGCTGAAGAAGTTTGCTTATTGCTGCAGAAGTCATCAATTTCTCCAGCCCTTTTGACTCACAGGGATTTAAAGAGATTTTTGTCAACAAATGGAAGCAGAATATGAAGTTATTCATTGAAATTCACTCCTAAAATAATCCCATAGGAAAGAAGTCATTTGTGGCTTTGATATATTTGATCATGTGAATAAGGTAAGGCTTTTTTTGGCATGAGACCCTGAGGATGACATTTTGAAACCCCGCCCCCCCAACACACAGAGAACCCCGAAAGTTCTTTTGGCCAAGTTATTAATATGGGAGAAGGGATTGGAAACAGACATATACTGTTGTCTGCATGTTGCCCCTTTCCCATACTGGAGGAGAGTCTCCTGGCTCCGTTCAAGAGTGATGAAACTAGACAATTTCTCACAAGGTAGAACGTACAGATAACTGGAAACACTACAGAACTTCTCCAAAGGTTAGTTATGCTCATTGGATTTTAAAATTGAAATTGAGGGGCGCCTGGGTGGCTCAAATGGTTAAGCGTCTGCCTTCGGCTCAGGTCATGATCCCAGGGTCCTGGGATCGAGCCCCACATCATACTCCTGGCTCAACGGGGAGCCTGCTTCTCCCTCTCCCTCTGCCTCTCCCCCTGCTCATGCTCTCTCTCTCTCTGTATCTCTGTGTCTCAAATGAATAAATAAAATCTTAAAAAAAAATAAAATAAAATTGAAATGGATTTTAACCATGTTCTTACTGACATATGTATCACTGATAATGCAGACCTTGCAAAAAAGACTAAATTCACTGACCTGAAGACAGAGGAAATGATACAACTATTAGCTTGAAGAGTTATAGAAAAATCCAGTATGTCTTGACATAAACCTATCCATTTTCTACAGCCCACTTTGTTAATCGGGGCTTTCTTTCACTTGTTGCTATCAAAATTAAGAGTCAAAATTGATAGGATGTCATTAACAACAAATATATTGTGATGTAAAGGCTACTCCAAAATTTCTTCTCAAGTCAAATGATGGCAGCCGTGTGTCATTTAAATTTGCTTTGGGGAAGAATTTAAATTTTGGTTTTATGTTGCACACTGCATTTATTTCAATTACTTCATTTCTGTGAATAAACAAGAGTGAGAGATGGAAGAATTTTTATAAGTTTTTTCTATGTGAAGGGAATCAATTTCCAACGCAGTAAAATATTCTGCCAAATTTGAGGGGCTACTGATGTGCGTTTTTGTAGAAAATTATCCTTTTCCATCAGATCAAAGAGGTGAGAATGGTTCCCCCCCTCCAAAAAATGGATCTAATACAACCACTTCATTTTACAGTGAGTAAGTGGAGACTCCAGAAGTGAATTATTTGTCCAAGGTCGCACAGCTATTAAGTGTTAAAAATGCAATTTGAGCCTAGATCTCCGAGGCCACTATACTATGCTGCCATTATGTTTCTTCAGTGGGACATCCCACAGTCATACAAGAAGGTTCTTTGGAACCAAACCAAACCTAACCTAACCAAATCAAAACAAACCAAAACAAAAAATAAACACAACAACAACAACAAACCTCTGTGAAAATGAAAGCTTTTGTTCCAAAGGCCTTACTACCAGACTTTCCCAACCTTGACTTCCTACCTGTCTAGACCTGCACTGATCGTCAGCTGCTTGGAAAATCCATCTGCCACCTACCCCATCTTGTTCCTGCTTGTTTTTCTTCTTTGATGACATGTCTTGGTTTCAAATCTACTAGCAGACTTAACCATCTTAAAAAAATAGCCCCAGACTTCACCCAGGTGTGTCTCTATTCTCTAGATTCAAACCCTGGTTTTTCCTGTTGTGTCATTTTGCCATTGTCTGAACTCTGTCTGTAACACTGCCTTAGTCCATTCGGGCTGCTCTAACAGAATAACATAAACTGGGCGGCTTATAAACAACAGAAATTTATTTCGCACAGTTCTGGTGGCTGGAAGTCCAAGATAAAGGGACCGACAGACTCAGTGTCTAGTGAGAGCCCAGTTTTTGGTTCATAGTCAGACATCTTCTGGCTGTCTTCAGAGGGCAGAAAGGATGAGGGAGTTCTCTGGGTCTCTTTCATAAGAGCATTAAACCCATTCATGAAGGCTTCACTCTCATGATCTAGTCGCTTACCAAAAGTCTTACCTCCTGGGGTGCCCGGGTGGCTCAGTCGTTAAGCGTCTGCCTTCGGCTCAGGTCATGATCCCAGGGTCCTGGGATCGAGCCCCGCATTGGGCTCTCTGCTAGGTGGGAAGCCTGCTTCTCCCTCTCCCGCTCCCCCTGCTTGTGTTCCCTCTCTCGCTGTGTCTCTCTCTGTCAAATAAATAAATAAAATCTTTAAAAAACAAAGTCTCACTAGGCCTAATACCGTCGCATTGGGGATTAGGATGTAACATATGAATTTGAGGAGGGGGGGAGATGTAAACATTCAGTCTATAGCAAACAGCTTTTACTAGAGTTTAGTGAATTCTGTAGTGGATATCTTACGGCAGTATGCTGAAATGGACCCTTTGCTTGAAGAAGAAAAAAAGATGGAAATGTTAATTTAAAGCCTTTTCATCTTCAAGTATATGAAAGTCATGTATTTTTCTCATTTAATTTAATGAAGTATCTTTTTTGTAATATGAATTATTTTGAGTTCAAGAACTTTTCTTAAGTTGCTAATCAAAACAGAGTTGAAATTTGGACTCTCAATCTGTAGTTCCTATCTGCCACTTTGAAGATGAGGTAGACCATCTGAATTGAGTCTGCTTCTAGTACAGGAACAAAATCATAGTAACATTAGCCATCAGTATCAGTATCAGTATGGTAGTGAGAGCTGTAGAAGCATGCCTCTAGTCCCTACAACCACTCCGCAAAGTAGAAGGTGTTATCTCAATTTATAGATGAGAAAACCGAGGTCAAACAGGTTGACTCATTAAGAGTATATACTGTTAAGAAATGGTAGGGTCATGCTCTCCAGGTCATGATCTCAGGGTCATGAGATCGAGCCCCGTGTCCGGCTCTGTGCTGGGTGTGGAGCCTGCTTAAGAGTCTCTCTCTCCCTCTCCTTTTGCCCCTCCCCCCCACAAAAGTGGCAGAGCCACTTATTATTATGTTACCAAGAGTAAATATTTTTTTTAAAGATTTTATTTATTTATTTGAGAGAGAGAGTGAGTGAGAGAGAGAGAGCACGAGCAGGGGCAGAGGGAGAGAAAGAAGCAGACTCCCCACTGAGCAGGGAGCCTGATGCAGGGCTGGTTCCCAGGACCCTGGGATCATGACCTGAGCTGAAGCCAGATGCTTAACTGACTGAGCCCCCCAGGCGCCCCCAGAGTAAATATTTTTTAAAAAATTCATACCAAGCCCAATTTTTAGACACAACCTCTCTTATCACTAATAGATGGATGTAGTTTAGAGGTAGTTCAGGAAAAGCGTGTGCCTACTGCTGGGAACCCCAAACACTTATGTTGGCCCCCAGTCCAATTTCCAGCCTCTGCAAATGGGAACCCCTGAGGCTGGAACAGCAGGAGGTGAAGTCAAGGCAGGGGACTTGAAAGGATGAACTGAAACAGAAGCCCTATCTAGAAAGTCAACAGTATCCAGGGCAAAATATGGCAGAGGCAGCCTCACGTCGTGCAGACCCAGCTGCCTGAAAGCATGGTGGTCACCAGCAATGGAGAAGAGTAATTAAAGGCTGCCGGTGGCCAGTGACTGGGCAGGAGCACAGGGAGGCACCCGTCCCGCAGCAGCCCCCAGACACACTCTGGGGAAGATTTTACAGAGAGGTGGGGAGGGCCCACGAAACACAATTCACGGAGGGTTGGACAGCCGGCAAATAGGTTAATCATGAAGACAACAGGAACAAGTGTTTATGATAATGGTAAGTTGAGAACATGATAGAAAACTACTTGTAAACTATTAAAACATATATGAACATGAAATAAAGCCTGGAAAGAAATATTTCAACACGATAAAAGTCACTGCGTTGTGACTGAAGAGGTATGGGTGATTTTCTTCCTTTTCTAAACCTTTTGTAATATCGTTAGAATTTTTAAAGTTTTTACCAAAAAAAATAGTGGGTGAAGAAAACATTTCATCAACATTTTTAGATTCTATAAGAAAAAGAGAAAGTTCTTAAAAACATTAATGATTTTTTCTTCCATTCTTCTTAATCATCTTTTCAAAGTCTACCTCAATCTGCCTCTCATTCCAATTTGTTGTGTGTTTCAAATGAGACAGATTGCACCCCCTCAGGCTCAGTTATGACGTAGTGTGAGCCTGTTATGTTTACTGGCTTAGGTGTCACTGGGCGAGCCATACAAACATGCCTAACTCTGAGTTGGAAGTACATGACTTGCAAAAAAAAAAAAGCTGAGGCATCCAATTTATAAGACCGCAGAAGGCATGAATCAGATACAAAAGGACAGACAGTGTTTCTCAGGTGAAGAAATTAAAAAAAAACTTAGATGCCAAACATTGGGATTGAGGTTGTTTTATTTTATTTTATGTTATTTTGATTTAAATTTTACTTAGTTAACATAGAGTGCAATATTGATTTCTGGAGTAGAATTCAGTGATTGATCACTTACATAAAACACCCAGTGCTCATCACAAAAAGTGCTGTCCTTAATACCCTTCAGCCATCTATCCCATCCCCCTACCCATCTCCCTCCATCAACTTTCAGTTTGTTCTCTATCATTAAATGTCTCTTATGGTTTATTTCCCTCTCTCCCTTTCCCTGCCCCTTCCCATATGTTCATCTGTTTTGTTTCTTAAATTCCACATATGAGTGAGATCATATGATATTTGTCTTTCTCTGACTTATTTCACTTAGCATAATACACTCTAGTTCTATCCACATCATTGCAAATGGCTAGATATCATTCTTTTTTTTAAGATTTATTTATTTATTTGAGAGAGAAAGAGAGTGAGAGAGAGAATGAGTAGGGAGAGCGGGAGAGGGAGAGGGAGAAGCAGAGTCCCCGGATGAGCAGAGAGCCTGATACAGGGCTGGATCCCAGGATGCTGGGATCATGACTTGAGCTGAAGGCAGACACTTAACCGACTGAGCCACCCAGGTGCCCTCATTCTTTTTTTTTTTTTTTAAAGACTTATTTATTTATTTGAGAGAGAATGAGAGAGCACAAGCAGACGGAGGAATAGAGGGAGAAGGAGAAGCAGGCTCCCTGCTGAGCGGGGAGCCCAATGTGGGGCTCGATCCCAGGACCCTGAGATCATGACTTGAGCTGAAGGCATACACTTAACTAACTGAGCCACCCAGGGGCCCTGAGGTTGTTTGAGATGAAGAAGTTGGAAACTTGATTCTAGGAAAAGGAAATAGATTACTTCACATTTATGGGCTTACGAGATAAACAAAAATTAAATTTATCTCCAAAGATTATTTTAAAGTAAATTTGTTAAGGATTTATAGCATATCTCTATTGTGAAATAAAATGTTTAACCTTTCTAATGAAAGTTTAGTACTGATCTTAATCTTGCTATACATAAACACTAGACCCAAATTTTATGTGACTCTGCAGACATAACTATGTCATTAATTCTTCAACAATAAGGGCCTAAGCAGTGAACCAAATTTAGATTTGGTAATTTAAAATTTTAGTTTTCGTAGTACCGCCTTGCATCCAAGATTCATAAAGAATGGCATAGTCCATTTACAATTTGGCAAAGGATTAGAGGTTATTTCAAAATGTCCTGATTTCTTTTTTCCATTATCTGTTTAAAAAACCACTCGTATAAAGAGAGACACCTGGGGGCACCTGGGTGGCTCAGTCAGTTGAGCATCTGACTCTTAACTTCAGCTCAGCTCCTGATCTCAGGATTGTGAGATTGAGCCCCGCGGCATCAAGCCCCATGTGGAGCCCCATGTCAGGCTCTGTGCTCTCCTTCTGCCCCACCCCTCCTTCCTCTCTAAAAAAAAAAAAAAGAGAGAGAGAGAGAGAGACACCTGCCTTTTGTCTCTATGCATAATAGATTCATTGTTTTTTGAAACCAGATTACCATTAATAACGAATTACTATTAATAAACAATAGGCATTTAAAATAAATGTATCAAAAGCTATAGAAGGAGTAGAGATAATCTGCCTACCCTGCACATTCTGCCTAGTGCTAGAATATTGGGTCAAACTACATGTTGTGCATTCTGAGGCCAGGGATTACCACTTAATCCACCTCCTTGATAGCACTCAATGCTAGATTCCTAATTAGTCACCAATCAGTACTTGTTGACTTTTATAAGCCGTATTACTTGCCTATTCCCTCGACTTCTTCCAGCTAGAGGTCCTCCTCTTCCTCTGAGCAGCATATTCGGACTATATTTATCTTATGCCCTTAGTTTTTCTGAGTTATGAGGACAGAGACATTGTCTGTTATCCTTCTATTCCTTACAGTGCCTGGTACATGTGGACACCAAACAGGTATTGGCTGGAGGAATATTTAAATGAAATGATGTTTGAAAAGTAAGTAAGAGGGTTGGAGGACTACTTCTAACTCCATACCCTAAAATTGCTTGAGTATCTCTGATAAAATACATTGAGGTTTATATTTGTACTTGTAAATATAAAGTATAGAAAGTAGATAAATAAGAATCTGTACTCATGTGTTTTGCTCCCCTTACAAGGAAATCTTTACACATCACAAACTACATGTGTTTTATTCATGATGCTATTACTGGCCCTTCACATTCTGAATGTGAAGTAATACTTATGACGAATAATACGCTAGGATATAAGCCATCTAATTTTTTTCTAAATGGGGCTGCTAATCTTCTAGCAAAAATGTTTGTCTCCAGTCCTTTTTTTCTAAATATTGTGGTTCCTCTTAGAAAACAGATTATTTCTCTTGAGCATTATAAACTTAGATCTCTGCCTTCCTAGATGCATTTTCATCAAAGTATTTTTCCATGACTTTTATAGTCATGGTGTGCGAGAGTGGAAGGAAGAACATTAACATTTTTTCATTGCCAGTTAAGTGGAAAGTACTGTATTAGGCAACTTTATATTTGGTGCCTTGGTCAATCCTCATGAAAGAGCCTTTGAGTATGCCATTTTACATATGAAGAAACCAAAGCTTAGAAAGATTAACCCTCTTTCTCATTGTCTTATAACCAACAGTAGAGCTATGATTTAAACCTGGGTTCACTTCACTTTGAATCCTATAGTCTTTCTTTTTTTTTTTAAATAAATAAAAATAAAACTATTTATTTAAGCAATCTCTACACCCAGTGTGGGGCTTGAAGTCACGACCCTGACATCAAGAGTTGTACGCTCAAAAAAAAAAAAAAAAAAAAAAAAAGAGTTGTACGCTCCTCCAACTGAGCCAGCCAGGCACCCCTGAATCCTATAGTCTTTCTACTGGATCTGTGAACATTAATGCAAAGTAAGAGAAGGCTGGAATATTTTATTTCACTCTACCTAATAGTGGATAGAAGGTAGTAAAGGAAGGAAGCATAAATGTACACACAGAGGTACCTGCCTAATAATTGGTTTGTTTAAGGTGATTTGAATTATCCAAAGATGTAAAATATCATTTTGAACAGGCTACATTATTACGGTTTTTTATCATTATGAAAAAATTATCTTTTAAACAACAAAAGCAGCTTTTGTAAAATGTCTTTGATTTTCTAGGTGTGTAAGAGTTAAAACTGAAACATTTAGCACTTCTGATGCCTTCCAATCAAACCAGAATTTGAAGATAGGTTAATTGTTATAAGCTCTAGAAAGCCATTCTAACTGTGATCTACCTAATGACTTTCAGGGTGCCCAAAGAACCAGAATGTCCTGACCAGTGGCAAGCTTCTTTCTGCCTAGAGGGAAAGTACCTTTAATTGCTTCTTTCTGCCTAGAGGGGAAAGTACCTTTAATTGCTGACTCAGCCAGTATAGCATGTGATTCTTAATCTAGGGGTTGTGAGTTCAAGTCCCACATTGGATGTGGAGCCTACTTTTAAAAATAATTAATTAATTAAAAAATAACTGCACCGACGATCAACAAAAAAACCCAAAAATATTTATAAGTAAACATAGAAATGAATAATATTTCAAACTTTTTGGATTCTTTTCACATTGAGAAGGTGGAAAGAGAAGAGAGCTGATGGGGCGCCTGGGTGGTACAGTTAGTTGAGGTTGAGCATCGGACTCCTGGTTTCAGCTCAGGTTGTGATCTCGAGGTGGTGAGGTCGAGGGGACGTGGAGCCCTGTTTTGAGCTCCCAGCTCAGATGGGAGTCTGCTTAAGACTCTCTCCCTCTCCCTTGCCCTTCCCCCGCCCCCCGTGCATGTTTGTGCTCTCTCCCTCTTTCAAATAAATAAATAAATCTTTTTAAAAAGAGAGAGAAAGGGAGCTGACATTTACTGAATACTACAGTCTGCTTTGAAGAGATGTTTTGGATTCACCAGGTCAATATTTTATATAGGGTCAAGCAGATATGAGACATGGCTCATTCAGTAATGCCCACTGCTACACTCTTTTTTACCATGGGGAGCAATCTGTCAAGAAAAATATGATCTTGATTGTGGCTTTTGTTAACATCTCCTATAAGCCTGTGGCTAGAAACCACCTATGGGTTAAATGGTGTGACTTCTTTTTTTTTTTTTTTTAAGATTTTATTTATTCATTCGAGACGCAGAGATACAGAGAGAGAGAGAGAGAGAGAGCAGGGGGAGAAGCAGAGGGAGAAGCAGGATCCCCGCTGAGCCAGGAGCCGGACTTGGGGCTCGATCCTAGGACTCTGGGATCATGACCCGAGTCGAAGGCAGACGCTTAACCATCTGAGCCACCCAGGCGCCCCAAATGGTGTGACTTCTATATAGATAAAACATTTATAACAATGTTGAAAAATTCAGACTCGTACAGATAGGTAAGATAGTAGTTTCAAATGCCATTAAACAGGACAGTTTTTGGGATCACATTTGCTCTCTCTCTCTTTAACAGTGTTATTTAGGTACAATTAACATATAATGAATGGCACATATTTAAAGCATACAATTTGATGTTTTCCCATATGTGTACACTGATGAAGCCATCACCACAATAAAGGAAAAAAGAACATATTTATCATCCCCATGAGTGTCCTCATGCTTTTTTTAATCCTTCCCTCCCCCAGACTCAGGCAACCACTCACCTGCTTTTTGTCACTATAGATTAGTTTGCATTTCCTATAATTTTACAAAAATGGAACCATACAGTGTGTGCATTCTTTTTGATCTGGCTTCTTTTACTCATCATAATTACTCTGGGATTCATCCACATTGTTGCATATGTCAGTAGTTCATTTCTTTTTATTGCCAAGTCCCATGCTGAGCATTAATATACCGCAATTTGTTTATCCATTTATTCATGCATTTCCTGCTCTTCTTGGTTGACCCTGCTCTCCTTACCAAAATTACTTTCTCTGATTTGCAATTTCTGATTACACCCTTTGCATTTACCCAGTTAAGTGGACACCTGTGATTTTGACTGCCCTGAATCCCTTTCCTCTTATATTTGTTAATAGCACCTTCTGTCCCTTGAACAAGCGCATCTCCTCCACTCCAGGTGGTCTGCTGGGACTCTTCTGATTAGAGGATGGATACATATGACTGAGGTTGGACCAATCAGAGTCCTTCCTCAGAATTTTCTGAATGGATTGCCTTTCCCTTGGATTAGGCATTATGAGGGCATGGTCCCAGGGATGTCAGTGAGCATGAAAAGAAGCCTGAGGGAATGAGGTTGGCCCACAGACTGAAGCCCACAGATGAGAGACGAAGTGACTGTGTTCTGAGGCAGACTTCCTAGATCCAGCTGATAATAAAGCCTGCTTATCCCTGACAGTCCACATTTTAATTAAGTGGACAGTAAGATTGCCTTCATTTTTTTTTTTTTTTCTTTTTTGGAGAGAACCTCTCATCCCATACTCTCAGCACATGTGATTCAGGTGAGGCAAACTCCACCTTGGTTTTAAGGGTAGAGCATACGTGGCCCATCACTCAGTTGCCTTGGTCACAGTGACAGTTCATGGATCCAAGCTGGGCTAGTTAGAGCTAATGTTCGTGCTTACTGGGATATTGCTCCCTCTTTTCTGGAAGACTTGAACCAGCAAGTACAGAGCTACAAATATTGCAGCCATCTTTTGACTTAATGGGCAGATGAGCCAGGGCTGCCAAAGGCAGAACCAAAAGGAGAAAAACCAGGTCCCGATGACATTGTGTGGGATGTTGGATAAGATGTCTCTGAAGCCTGCAATACCCCTGGTTTTTGAAGGTCTGTAAACAAAATCCCTTTTCTTTATGTTATTTGAGTGGTTATTCATGTCACTTACATGCAATTTTTGAAAGTTACAGTAGAGATGCTTTACGTTCATTATCTCTTTTAATACAACCTGGCAGGTATGTTACTATCCTAACTTTATATATGGGGAAACTCTTAGTTAAGTAACTTACCAGAATCTTACAGTGGCAAAACTAGGATGCCCATCCAGTTCAACTATTGCAAAGCTCAGTTCCTATGCAATACTGCTTTGGGGCTGGAACGCTGACCTGCTTAGCTTTGTGTTTTTCTCTTCTAGTACATGAAGTTTAACACTGTGAACATCTGTGGCTTCCATATTGCTGAAATAAAAGTATATTTCTAAGACTTAATCCTTCTCTGCCCCTGCTTTTTACCTTTCTTATTGACTTTTTCATTTTTAATTTCTCCTTTTTTTCAATGTTAAATACCAACCATTTGCTCCACTCTCCTCTTCATGGGTGATCCCATGGTCATGCTGACTTGGGCAAGGCAAAGTTACAAAGTTTACTAACAAACTTACCCTTCTGAACTCATAGCTAAAGATTAGGATTACATGTACACAGCAGTCTGATGAACATTCCTAGGAGTAAATCACTGGGGCAAATTTTGAAGATGACAAAATCATAAGGCCTCTGCTATCCCTCCCTTCTCTCATTCTTTAAAAGGATTCTTTAAAGGATTCTTTAAAAGGATGAAAGGCCAGTGATCATTCTGACAAGCCCCTGAGAAAATGGTTAATTGCCACATCCTCTTTTTAACACGCTTAAGAGGGAAAAAACCTTTATTGCCCTAGCTCCCACTTTTCAACAATATTTTTTTTAAAGAGAGAAATTTGTTAAGTCTGAAGATGGCTCCATGTTGTGCTTCATTTTTCAGGAGGCTCAAATCAGCTTTAAATATATTTTATTTGATGAAGAGCCCACCTCTGATCTCTTTCAGGAGGCAGAACATCAATCTAGTTAAGAGCAGTTAATATCACAAGGTTTAAAAAGGAAAGAAAGAAAAACAATTTAATCCCTCCTTAGTCTTTTAATAGAGACTCATGGGGAGCCTTACTGGAAACCTGGAGATTAACACTCCCTAAGCATTTTGTCAACAACTAGAGAACAACTTCATTTTGAAACATAATGTTTGAAAATTATGTCTTCCTTAACTGCCAAGACTGAGTTTGGTTCCTGGATTCATTTCCTTTGTGAGGACACATGACATCACTTTCCTGAAAGCTTTTTTTTTTTTTAAAGATTTTTATTTATTTATTTGACAGAGAGAGACACAGCAAGAGAGGGAACACAAGCAAGGGGAGTGGGAGAGGGAGAAGCAGGCTTTCCGCGGAGCAGGGAGCCCGATGCGGGGCTCGATCCCAGGACCCTGGGATCATGACCTGAGCCGAAGGCAGACACTTAACGACTGAGCCACCCAGGCGCCCCTCCTGAAAGCTTTTTATAATGCTCCCTGGACTGCACCAAATTTCTCGGATGTTACCAAGCCTTTACGGATAAATCTAGTACTGCAAATTAGAAATTTTAGATGTAGACAGTAAAGAAATCTCTCTCCCCAAATTTGAAACTTGTGTATCTATGGATACTTTGATAATGATTTTTAAATAGAGCTGGGTCTGTAAATTCTGTATGGTTAACCTTGAAAGTGATGGGTTACAGCTGTATCATTATGCAATGGTATAAAGTTATTTTGCAAAAGTTGGGATGGTACAAAATATTTATAAAAAAATAAATGTTAAGGTAAGGCGACCTGTTTTGTTTTCAAAGCAGGTTAAAAAAAAATCCTTTGATACTACTCTTTTCTCATCTACAGTTTCATTTTTACTAAAAGCAAAATTATTTTGCTCAAGAGATATTACAGGGAAGATAGTTAATTGCTGCCCTTAGTTTGATTTGCTTCACTCTTATTGCAAACAAATAGATTTATTATATGGTTCAGCCTAACAAAATAGCACATAAGACCAGACAAAAAGCTTTTTCCCAATTTGGTAACTTAACTAATTTCTTTGAGAATTTTTTACAGCTAATAATAATTGGAAATGGTCCAGAAATTCAGACATGTGGGAAATTGTTTTTGTAAACAGATGAAGCTGTGTATTGGTGCCGTACAGAGCAGTGGTTCTCAATCAAACTGTACTGTGTAGCAGATTTCTAGAGGACTTAAAACACTTTGCTGGGCTCCATTCCAGAGTTTCTGATTCAACTGGTCTAGAGTAGAACCTGAGAATTTTAATTTCTAAGACATTCCCAGGTGATATTGCTGCTGCCACTGATTCAGGGATCATGGTTTGAGAGCAACTGAAAACAAGCTTCAGTGTCTCTTTTCCATATCTTATCTGGATATGTTTCACATTTGTTTCCCAGGCTTATGTCATTCCCAAAGTGTGAAGCACAACAAAGATTCTCTGACTACATCCCCTTCTACTCTCTCTGTCCAAAGTTCAATGACCTTCACATTCTCCCCCTTCAAATATCCCCTTTCCCAAGGCTGGAGAGTAAATGCCTAATGCCCCAAGAGAAGTTTCCCAAATCGTGCTCATCAGCACATGTGTCCCTCAATATGTTCATATACATCCTGTGATGAAGCCATTCTATGGTCAGAACATTTTGGGATACACTGGCTTAACTGGAAAGAAAATTACTTTCCAGCTCAGAACTTCTGAGTTTTTAATATGCAAATGTACGTGGTGAATTTCCCAAAGGGAAATGAAGTATGTGGCATTTCCCAAGTGGATTTGATCTTGGAATTCTTCTTCAACCCTCTCTCTCACCATGTGCTAGGGAATATTTATTAACCATAGTTCGGGAAATTCTTAACTAATTTTATAATTTATTTTACAAGGTTAAAAAAGTCTATATTACAACTCAGGAGAAAAGCCAACTTAGCATGCCAAAAACATTATGGGCAAATTTTAAATCAGTTTAGAAGAGTAACTAAATAAATGTACTCATTATTTTGATTGCACGTGACTTTGTGATAAGATCAGATAACATTTAAGTGTACGTTACAATATTGTTAACTATAGGCACAATGTTGTACAGCAGATCTCTAGAATTTATTCATCTTGCATAACTGAAACCTTATACCTGTTGAACATCAACTCTCCATTTCTCCCAGTCCTCAGCCCCTAGCACTCACCCTTCTACTTTCTGCTTCTGAGTTTGACTGTTTGGGATACTTCATATAAATGGAATCATGCTGTATTTGTCTTCTGTGATTGGCTTATTTCACTTAGCATAATTCTCAAGTTTCATCCATGTTTTTGTACCACTTCCTTCTTTTTTACAACTGAATAATATTCCACTGTGTGTATATGCCACATTTTCTTTTTTCATGTGACCTTTTTGTGATCAAATAACCTACTGAGGGATATAAAGAAAGAACCCAAGGCTTTTAGCTTCTGCTGCTCATCAGGTTTTTCTGGACCTCATCCCCTAAGTCCTGTTCCTCTTGCCCAATTTCTTTTCCATTAGTTTTTCATTTTCTTCTGTATATTTCTCATGATTTTAAGTTCTTAGGAATTCCTTAAATGAGTTACATGTTTATTGCTTGTTTCTACCACTAGAAAACAGTTCCATGAGGGCAATATCTTATCTGTTTTATTCACGTTTATATTTTCAGTGCTAGAACAGTGCCTGGCACATCATATGCAGTCAGGAAATATTTTTTGATGTAAAGAATAAGTAAATCAATACAATCATTATCTCAGTTTTAATTATGAAATATTTGTTATGGTAATAAAGGATATAGGAAGAAGAAAGGGTGCTCTTCAGCAGCTTTAGATGAAGTAATTAGGACAATCTTTCGATTTCTAATGGAGTAATTCCAATCTAATAATTTATAAGGGGAATTATTGATGTGGAACTCAGGATGTCCTTTTGTAGACTCACTTTTATTATGATTTTTAATATTTACTAAAGGGACCAAAAAAGGACAATTATTTTTTTAAATAAGACAAGTTTGTGAAAAATGCTTGGCATATAAGTAGGCCTTATATAAATACCAATTTTTCTAACTCCCTAAGAGACCTCTAAAAATGATGCTATCTAACACTGATGCTATATTTTTGGTATGTTACAAAATTCTCTGACTTGGACAAATTGAAAGAGCATCATTAACAATATTTTTTTTAAAGTACACTTGTTCTAAAGGAAAGGTTGTGTTTTATATTTGCATTCGTATAGGAACGATAAGCAAGTGTAAAATATGTGCAGAGCATAAATGTTGCTAATTTATGGATCCTGGTAATTTTAGAGACATGGGAGAAGTCTGATTGAAATGTATGATTTTTGTTGGATATTACAGTAGATACATTCAACTTTTCCCAACAAAATAAGAGAAAGAAGTCAGGAGGCATTATTTTTAGAGGGAAAGGATTCATCCAGGAATCCAAGAAGATAATTATCAGAAGTCCTTAGGACATAATGTGATTTGAAATTGCATTAAAAACTTACAAAGTCTATTTCTGAGTATTGAAATGGAAAAATATTTATATCTCACTTTAGCAGATTTTTATGTGGTTTAAAATTTTTTCTTGTTTAGGTTGTCACATCCGGTCCCCATTCTTCTCTTTTCTATCCTCTCGTTATCTCCCTCTAGGGGTTTGTTTTTACTTTCTGCTTTTATCCTTATTAGTGGGGAAAAAAAAATGGGTCAGTATTACTTTAGTTTGTCTTCACTTTCACTCTGCTGTTCATTCTTGAACCAGCTTTTAGCCTCTGGGAAAGAACAAAGTAAAAATATTTACAGAAACTGGGCCAACCTCTTGGCGCCCCCTCTCCCCAAGAAAACAAAACCTAACCAAGGGCAACAGTAGCTCCTCTTTGTTCTCCTATAGCACCTTTTAATTCCTTTCTCATAAAGTTCAGAATTTTCTTATAACTGCTTACTGAATATCTTTCATCCTAGCTAGACTCTCAGTCCTTTGAGGACCTGGTGTATTGCCAAGAACACAATATAAAGAAATTAAATGAATAAATGCCGCGTGCGTGAATGACTGCTGCACAGCTACCCCCTCCACCCATAATAAAGGAGAAAAGTTGCAAACAACATGCTCAGGTGCGGGCCCTTTGACATCAACTCTCTAGAAAACCAGTAGAGAACTGCGGCATTGGTGTCTTAATTACATAATTACTTGGATAATTTAAGCAAGAGTTTTGTTTTGTTGGGGGGTGGGAGAAAGATGAAGGGGCTGAATTACCCAGGTAATTTCTTTCCCAGTCGCTGTGGAGTGGCCCTACCAAACCATATCCACCTGCTCACCCTCCTACCCTCAGAGAGAACGAGGCCCCCACCTCGGGGCGGGGGGTTTCCCGGGGATACCCCGCCCCGCCCTCTAGGCCCCGCCCCTGGACCGCCAGCTCCGCCCCGCTGCCGCCGCCAGCAGGGGTCGCGCTGCCCGCGGCGAGCTGCTCAGGCGGGGGTGGGGGAAGCTTCCGCGGCGGGTCGCTTTTCTCTGCTGCTGCTGGTTGGATCGTTTCAATAAAAGTCTTTTTTCTCGCTCGCTCGCTCTCCTCCGGGGAACAGGCGGAGGCGTCAATCCGCAGCCGCCGAGTGAGAAAGCGACGCACACGCAGCGAACGAAAGCGGCCGCCCGCGGTCTCCTGAGCTCCTCACGGTCCGGCAGCAGAGAAGAAGGAGCCCTCGTCCGAGCGGGCCGCCTCAGCCGGGCGTCGGCACCTCCCTGGCAGCCTCGCTCCCGCCCGGGCTCCTCCGAGGGGATTAGTGGGCTGCCCTCGCGGCTCGGCGGCCCGGGAGCCATGTTGTCCGGGGGGCTTGGCAACGCGTGAGGAACCCGCGGCCCCTCCCGAAGGCTCCGGACCCTAGGCGAGAGCCGGAAGGCGGCAGCGGAGGCCTGCGCCTCGGAGGCGCCTTGGGTCTGCCAGCCGCTGGGACCCGGACCTGCATCCGGTCGCCGCGGGTGTCGGCGGAGCCGCTTACCCTCCGCGCCTCGCCTAGCGACGCGGCCCCCGCACTTGCTGGTGAGTTGGCGGCTGGCGGGGCTTTTCCCGCTGCCCGGCGGACCCCGAGCCGAGGGGCCGGGAGGGTGCTTGGGACGGAGGGTCGGGGCGGGCGGCTGTTGGGGGCGCAGGAGGCTCAGGCCCGGCCGGGAAGTTAAGAGAGGGAGGCGCGGCCAGGGGAGCTCCGAGTGCCTGTCGCCCCTCTGGTCCAGCGCGAACCCTGGGTCGCCGAGGCATTTCCGGGGGTGGGGTGGGGTGCGGTATCTGACGGGCTCCTTCGCGGGGTCGCCTGCAGTCGCCGCCGCCCCCGGTGCTTGCTGCCCATTTGGTCTCCGGGGGAGGCCGGTCTCCCCGCGAGGCCCGCGAGGGAAGAGGCAGAAAGTCCCCCGAGACACAAAGATTCCCCTCGGCGGGGGTGGAGCCGCAGGCGCGGGCGTCTGAGGGGAAGGAAGGGCGCGAGTCCGCGGGAGGTGGGCGAGGAGGCGGTGGCGGCCGCGGCGCTTCCAGCTCCTTGGAGACGCCAGGGGTGTGAGCGGGTGGCGAGCGCCGAGGAGGAGGAGAAGCCCTCGCGTGGGGAGCCGGCCGAGACAAAGATCACCGCAGCCTCCCGCTGGCGGGTCACACCCCTGCGTGTTGGTCAAGGGCTGAGGTGGAGGGAGTGTGGGAAACCCAAAGAGCCGATGGGGGCGGGGGGGGAAATGGGGAGCTGCCAAGTATTGTCGTCTCCGTTGCAGTTGCTTTTCTCAGCATTTTTGTGCCCGATGCTTTTGCTCCCCAACTCAGCTGGATAGCTCCAGATTCCCTGCCTCCTGTCACCCCCTCACTGCCACATTGACTCTCTTGTGGTTTTCCCCTCATTCTTTTCACTTTTCACCCACTCCTTTTCGGGTAAGCAGTATTTTGCCTTCAGCTTGGGGGAACGTTTGCTAATGACAGGATGCCTGAGCTTGTTCTGACCCTGAACTGCCTTGAACTCCTCTCTCTCCCTCCCACCCTTTCCTTTCTGGGATCTTATAATGTCACATGGCCACTAACAATTAGCTTTTCTTCAAAAATGGCAAAAGCATAGCTGAAATCCGTGGCGCTCCTCCTCTATATTGATTCGTCCACTAAAGACACGTCGTTGGTTATGCTTTATCACCTCTTAGCCAAATAAATTTTCTAGATAACAAAAGTGGCAAATTTTTTTCGAGTCTTGGCTCTTCCTAGGGTCAGCAAAGTGTGTTCCTGGCAGCCAGACCTTCTGTCACTTATCAGGAAATGCTTGACTTAAAGACACAATTCTTTCCTCAAACTTTGCTGATTCTTTCTTGAGTCTTTGTTGAGGGATTTCTTTTAAAAGGCGCTTGTGTAAGAAGGTCAAAGTAACAAATTTGAGTTACTGTATTTTAGACTTGTTTTGTTAACCATTGGGCGGAAGAAAATGAATGGGATTTTAAGATCTTTTGATGCCTTGAGTCAACGAAAGCCTCCGTTGAAGCTAGAAATAAGGTTCGATGAAATTTTAAGAAAAAAATTCGCTAGCTGTAGTCTCATTGGTTTTTTTGTTAATGAAGTCATGTCAGTCTTTGTAATTCTAACATCTGCATACTTCCATAAACAACGGTTGTAACAAAAAAAATGTGGCTGTATTTAAGGAATAGTCTTTTTATTGCGGAGAATTTTGGCATATAAAAGCGTTACTCTTTTATCTGGTGGACTGTCTCATAGGCCAGAAACACTAACAGTTTGAATGCTGGACTTCAAAGAAAATAGCTGTCTTTGAATTTAAGCTGTTTTAAAATATTTTTTACAGCAAAAATAGACATTGAATTATGAATGGAAAGAAATTAAAAGTAAAGCCTGTTTGATATAGCGAAGTTACTATTGATATCATTCTCGCTACAGTCGTATCTTGCTGCCATTAAAATGTTGACGCTATAAAAATTGTAAAAGGTGTTTCAGTCTAGGGACCAGTATCTGAATTGTGGGACTCCCTACCCCACTCTCACCACTTAACACTTTTCAGATATCTTTGTCAAATTAACAGGTCATATCATTAGTAATCAATGTTTTATGTAACAGTTATCAAAAGGCCAAAAGGAAGGTACAGTGTTTTTTCTTTCTACATATTTATTAGTATTTAATTAGATTATTGAAGTTTAATTCTTGGAAGGAAGTCTAAAAAGAAGATTTCTGGGTGGTGGGATTCATGGATGAATAAAAATACAGTTCTGTATTTTCCAAATTTTTACATTCATTTTCAATCGGAAAAAAAAGTGTATGAAGTATGAAGCCTTGTTAATAACCTAATTTTCCTATTGCTAGAAGAAACTAATATAAAATAGTTTATGTTCATCCTTGAACTAAGGCCCAGTAAAGTCACAGTGTTAGTTATTTGAAATAGTGCAGCCTGCCAGATGTGCTCTGGTTACCTGAAGGGAGAAAGATACATAGTCAGGAAAGATGAAAGTGGAAGAATTGATTCCGTGTATGGTAGCGATCCAATATATGGTGGTAGCTTTGTATATCAGTAATCTTGTTCTAATAAGTAATTTGTTTTACAAAAAATAGAAAAATTTTATTTTCTGTAGTGCAGAATAGTTGTGTTGACTAAACAGATTTTAATGTATATAGTTTTCAGATCTTGCTCCAGTTCTATGATTATGCTGGAAAGAGATTTCCACCAAATTATTTTATATAAAATAATTTACTCTGTTGAGGCTTTTGTTTTTCCCATTATTTTCAGCAATATTTTTCTTCTTTCTCTTTATTTGTGAAATAGTACTAAACAACTGCAACTATTGTGAGTAGTAGAAACTATAATGGCAACTGAGGAAGATATTCAGAAGTGAAGATGATTTCCTTTAATATTAGGAAAAATTATCTGTGAACACACAATTTTTTCCCTGCTATTTTCTTTGTTATTGTCTAATAGTGCTGAATATTTATAAGGCATTACATTTTGAATCTTTATTACTGTTCTCTAATCTTTATAAAGATTGCAGCATCATGTCATGGCATTTTTTTTTTTAATAGCTTTTATACTTCCACGGAGGATAATTACTTAGCGAATGTGTTGCTGTGTTGTAGAAAAAGGACGTTATATGTTAAATTCAGCTTGTAAAAATACTCATTAGAGTATTTTATCTATTTTAAAAATTGCCTCCTTTTATATATGTGAAGGAAGACTAGTTTTAGGTTCTTTGAATTTTGAATGTGTAATTTTTGCTTAAACTTTTAAATGGGAAAGTTATTTAAAGTGCATTTTATAAACTGATATGGCATTTTGTGTTTTAAATGACGAAGATAAAATAGGCTTATGGCATTTAAAATTACGCTTTATATAGTACTTGTGAGGTTAAAAAATTGACTAAATAGGAAACTTGGTATAGTTGACTAGCATTCAACCTACAGTGTTGGCAATTTCTTTGAACTGGAGGGAGGACCTTTCTTTTTTATTTTTATGAGATATTTACAATATTAAGCCAAGAATTCTTACTGTCATTAGTGGATTCTTTGTCATTATTTTGCTCCCAGCCTTTTTAGTTGATAGCTACTTTCATATCTGCAAAATACTGACCTGGAAAGAGTAATTGCCAGGCTCCAGGAAAATGTATTGAATGTATGTGAGTGTGGCTTCCCTTTCCTAGCCTGTTTCCTCTCTCTGTTGGCCAACTTGGAAGACCAATAAATAGCTACCAGTAAATCTAATGGGAGGGGTGTCTCCTATAAATAACGTTCTGCAGTAACACGATAATACTGTATGTGAGGTGGTAGATTTACAAATCCGTGGCATATTGGGATGAATGAAAATTATCTTGCTCTCCAAAGTCTCCTTTTAAAATCATTTTTTGAGGGCACCTGGGTGGGTCAGATGGTTAAGTGTCTGCCTTCGGCTCAGGTCATGATCCCAGGGTCCTGGGATCGAGCCCTACATCGGGCTCCCTGCTCCTTGGGAGCCTGCTTCTCCCTCTGCCTCTCTCTCTCTCTCTCTCTCTCTCTCTCTGTCTCTCATGAATAAATAAATAAAATCTTAAAAAAATAATAAATTATTTTTTGATATAAACGTGTGAAAGAAATTAAACTTATTTCTTTTGCTAGGTGTACCATGTCAGGTGTTACTTTGTTAAATCCTCATAGTAAGCCCATCATCTAAGTATTGTGCCTATTTTTCAAATAAAGACACAGATGCCTTAGATTAATTATCTCTTAGGTTCTACCTCTATGGTGAAGCTGGGGTTCCAGTTTTGGTGTTCAAACCATTTTATTACAACACTTCCATGGGAATGTGATGTTAAAAAGTTCATGTTAAGTGTCTGCTGTAGCAAGAACTAAAAAGTGGTAAATTAAAAAGCTCATCAAAATTAGATTTAAATTCCATTGAATTAGTTTTACTGCACACAAAAAAATTGATCTATACAAAATGTGTAAGAGAGGACATATTTATAGCTCAATGAATTAAAGGTACCAAAAAGATACTGAAAATGTAGATTTATTTTTAATCATGGATTTATCAATCAGTTTGGGCACAACGTAAAATGAATATAGGTACTGAAAAGCAAAAATAATTATACTGTATATTTACTCTCATTATTACCTTCATGTTTACTTACTCATTTTGATTTTACATGTGTTAAAATTAGTTTGCATTACGCATATGCCATAAAAGAGAAGACAGTGCAGATGCATGTTGCATAGGTTGCTTCACTATTAGGTGAGAATTTGCCTTAAGGTAGATAAATTTTCTATCTATATCTGTACACAGGTAAATACGTATTGGTTTTTGGTTTTGGTATTGTTTAAGGAAAGCATAAATTTTGATCCTGTGTTTTTATTGTAGCTGTATACCACCAAAAATGGAAATATTAGATCAGATAATACATTTTTGGCAATAACTTTTTACACTGAAAGCCACCCCTTATGATGAAAATATTGCAAATTAGTATTGTTGATATATATCCTCTTATTCCATTTGAAGAATAGAAACTTACTTGATCTCAAGGTAGTCCGCTAAAGTGGAAAAACAAAGATTTGCTTCGTTTTGTTGTCATAAAAGTTAATTTAAAAAAGGTTTTTGTCAGTGGGTTTTATTTATTTATTATTATTATTTTTTAATGTAGGCTTTATATCCAACATGGGGCTGGAACTCACAACCCTGAGATCAAGAGTCACATATTCTGTACCAAATGAGGCACGCTTGTGTCCCTTGTCAACCTTTTAATAGCACATCCTTGTTTCTTTTTTTAATTTTTTAAATTTTTTTTAAGATTTTATTTATTTGACAGAGAGAGACAGAGCGAGAGAGGGAACACAAGCAGGGGGAGTGGGAGAGGGAGAAGCAGCCTTCCCACAGAGCAGGAAGCCCGATGAAGCTCGATGCGGGGCTCGATCCCAGGACCCTGGGATCATGACCTGAGCCAGGGGCAGACGCTTAACGACTGAGCCACCCAGGCACCCCTCCTTGTTTCTTTTTATGCACTTGTTAGTGTAAATACTTTCAAGAATACTCTAAATTTTATATGCATATTTGTAAACAGTGGGAAAAGGACCCAAGAATAATTTCACTATATTCTAGGTTAGTTACTAACTCACTTTGGTCTTCTCAAACATATATTTAGTCCTTCTATTCTTATAATTGATGGTTAATATTTGTTAATAGTATGAGCTAATGTTAAAGGTTGGTAAAAATTAATATTTATGAAAAATCAGGTAACAACATTGAAGCTCTTATTACTCCAAATTTAGAGGCATTATCCTTTAAATTAGCTAATATGTAAAAAAAAAAAAAAAAACAGCTAATATGTACTTTTAAGTATTATGTTTAAAATAAACCTTTTTTGGGGCGCCTGGGTGGCTCAGTCGTTAAGCGTCTGCCTTCGGCTCAGGTCATAATCCTGGGATCCTGGGATCGAGTCCCACATCGGGCTCCCTGCTCAGCGGGAAGCCTGCTTCTCCCTCTCCCACTCCCCCTGCTTGTGTTCCCTCTCTCGCTGTGTCTCTCTCTATCAGATAAATAAATAAAATATTAAAAAAAATAATAAAATAAACCTTTTTTGTAGTTCCAGATCTTAATGTTTTATTGTACTGCTGTTTCTGGTGGGAAGGAAGCTTTTTATTGATTTTTGAAGTAAATTTTGGATTCCTTAAGCAGCCTTTACCCCCTTGAGCCAGTCTTAATGAAAAAAAATTTTTTTTTGTTTGAGAGAGTGAGGAAGGGGAAGGGTGAGGGGGTGGTGCTGAGGGAGAGGGAGAGAGAGAATCCCAAGCAGGCGCCATCCTCATTGCAGAGCCCCAGGAGCCTCACGTGGGGCTCCATCCCACCACACTGAGATCACAACCTGAGCCTAAATCAGGAGTCCATCGCTTAACTGACTGAGCCACCCAGGCACCTCTTATTGAAATACTTTTAAGAAGTGATCCTTTATGACTTTATTATGCTTAATATATTGGTTTTTCAATTTAGCGGTATTTATAATCAGTATTTTTAAAGCATTTGTTGTGTCCTAAGCGTTGTGTTAGTCATTGTATATGGTATACAATGAGGTGGTATTGTGAGGTAGTTTTGTGACATGTGAAATAACAGCAACGCTAATTGACTGGAATATTCTGTTCTTGACCCTGTTCTCATGTTTTACATGTTCCCTGGACAATCTCATCTATATTTAGTGCTTTTTTTTTATTACCTATATATTGAGGGTCTTTACATCTTTGTTTCTAATCCAGACCTCTTCCTGAATTCCTTCTAGCTACCTCCCAGCTATTGCCTGTTAGTGCTTCTTTATCAGAGCTGACTTTTTTTATCCCCTACCTCCATTCCCAACCAACAGTAACGCACCACCATCAGCCTAGACACTAAAGCCAAAATCTTTGGCAGATTATCTTTTCTATTATGCTCTACTCCCCTAGTCCAGTCTGTCACACCAAGTTTTGTTAATTTTATTTCCTAAATATCCTTTAGATTTATCTTTTCCTGTTGTTGCTTTCATATGTCAGGGTTTTGGAATGCCTGATCTGAATTACTATGTCTAATTTTGCCCATTTTAATCTAGCAGTTACTCATTCTTTACATTTGTATATGTTTTTTTTATCCTTCCTTCCCTTCCTTCCGTCTGTCTGTCCATCCACGTATCCATGTCTAAAGTGTGCTTGTCTGTTGTTCTATACTAGCATTTATGGTCAGTGCTAGGATATAAAGATGAGGAAACTGGTGTATTAGTGCTGTGACACTTGAGAGAAATTCCCATTTTTGAGGACAAATGTCACTTCCTTTGAAGTCATCTTTGATCTACTCTGATGGAGTTACGGTGATTCTACTATAGCATTTATGTTTACCATAGTACTTAACACATTGTTTTGTAATTAATTATTTATAAATCTCTCTCCTTTCTGGTTGGCTTTGTGCTCCAGAGGGACCATGCTTTTTTGGTATTCCCTCCAAATTAGGTATTGTTTAATGGAATGAGGAAGTGATGGGATTAGGAACTGATAAATTAGGGTCAGATTAGTCATCGAGTGAAAGAGTCAAGAGTCAGTTCTGATACAGGAGAAAATAAAAAGTCATCAAAAGTTTTGAGTTTTATTTATTTATTTATTTATTTAAAAGATTTTATTTATTTATTTGACAGAGAGAGAGACAGCGAGAGAGGGAACACAAGCAGGGGGAGTGGGAGAGGGAGAAGCAGGCTTCCCGCCGAGCAGGGAGCCCCATGCGGGGCTCGATCCCAGGACCCTGGAATCATGACCTGAGCCGAACGCAGACGCTTAACGACTGAGCCACCCAGGCACCCCAGAAGTTTTGAGTTTTATTGTTACATGTAGGTGGTATTTGTGTGTGAGCAATCTGGAAGCGGTTTGTAGGCCAACTTGGAGAGGCAGTAACTTGGCATTATTGGGCCTTTTTAATTTCATGTGAATTGTACTAACTTGTTATCTTAGACAAATTGGAAATATAAAATTACAATATTTATATGTAAATAAAATGCCTATTTCAGAAGATCTGAAAACTTTGGTCAATATCAAGAGTAAAATTTGGTTTAGCTGATAAAATTTCATCCTTAATGAAATTGAGCTCTTTAGCTGTGTAATATTAGAGTTAAATGCATTTACTGAAGTAAAGTACAAAATTGCATCCAAAAGGATAGAACAGTGCATTTATTGTCATCCCTCTTACCCTGATAGTTTATGTATACAGTTGACCAGGAATTTTGTTTTCATTGGGATTACTGTAGTTAAATAAAAACTGCTTTATGGTCTACTTTTACAATTTAAAGACATTTTATTGATTTTTTAAAATTAAATTATACCTCTGTTATAGTAGTTACAGTGTAAGAACTGATTTATTTTAGAAATCAGAGATTATGGCTTGATGACATCTTGCGATGTGACATTTTTTTTTTTTTTTTAAAGATTTATTTATTTATTTGAGAGAGTGAGAATGAGAGAGAGAGAGAGAGAGAGAGTACATGAGAGGGGGGAGGGTTAGAGGGAGAAGCAGGCTCCTCGCCGAGCAGGGAGCCCGATGCGGGACTCGATCCAGGGACTCCAGGATCATGACCTGAGCCGAAGGCAGTCGCTTAACCAACTGAGCCACCCAGGCGCCCCGCGATGTGACATTTAAAAATGAATTTTTCACAATTTGTAAGATTCCGTGCCTTTTCATATTTCTCGACTTATTATATGGTCTTAAAACATTTTATATCAGCTACATTTTCATGATCATGATTTTTTTACCTGACATTTTATCATTTTAGGAACAGTGGAGTCAGCACTGTATTTTGCAGTAGATTTTTTTGCCCATAAATCTTTTTTTAATTAAAAAAAATTTTTTTTAAAGTAAGTTCTAACACCCAGTGTAGGGCCTGAGATCAAGAGTTGCATACTCTACTGACCAGGTGCCCCCGCCATAAATTCTTGAGCATAGATTTTTCCCTTCTTTCTCCAAATATTCTTATTTACATTTCTGTTCTCCTCTAATCCCTTTTCTTCCCAAGAAACTATAAAGTGGTTGACAATTTTTTTATTTTATGTAGAATTTTTTGGAAAAAAAATCTGAACTCTCATTTTTATTATATGTAGTTAGAATTGGTTATATGTGTTCATTTTTTTTCCATAAAGAAACTACTTCAGTAGTAACTAATAATCATGTGATCTTGAGCTAGTTACTTAAACTCTTAAGGGTCAATTTCTTCTGTAAAATTGGGAAATGCCAGAACCTTCTTCATGGGGTTGTGGGAATTAAAGGATATGTGTAAAGCACTTTGCAAAGTACCTTGAACTTAGTACTCGCAGCTGGCAATTTTTTTTTATATTACTCTTTGATATAATAGGAAGAATTATTAGTAGTGGTACTAGAAATGTTTTGCTGATCTATCCCTTCAGGTTGATTCCTTCAGGTTAAATAAGTGATTCACAAGGACAGTTGAATCAAAATCATCGCTTTTCCTTAGGACCATCCACATTTTTCTCGAAACCATTTGCCCTGTTTCCCTTCTTTAGACCTATGCTATACTGCTTGTTTGACATCTTAACAGTCTAGACTATTTGCTTTCCTTGTTAATGACTTTTATGTGTGACTCAGGTATTCTGAAGTCAAAATAGAGTAATCAGTCATATAGCTTATCCATCAAAAAAAGAAAATGGTTTTGCATTTTATTTTTTGTCATAAAGTTTGCTTGGGTATGTACTATTTATTATTTTAGGTTTTTATTATCTTATGTTCTTCTAGGTCAGTGGCCTTAACCTGAACTTCAGAAGCACTCTTGTGATATAAAAAAATGAACAAAAACCAATTAGATGCCTCCGTGTGTGTATGTGTGTGCGTGATGTAAAATCTGAAGCTCTGTCCCAGAACAACTGAAGTGGAATCTCTGAGCTTGGTTTTTAAAATGTTAAAGGCGGGGCGCCTGGGTGAGACTCAGTTGGTTAAACCTCTGCCTTCGGGTCAGGTCATGATCCCATGGTCCGGGGATCGAGTCCTGCATTGGGCTCCCTGCTTAGCAGGGAGTCGGCTTCTCCCTGCTTGTGCTTGCTCTGTCTCTCTCTCTCTCTCTCTCTCAAATAATAAAATAAAATGTTAAAGGCAATGTTTAGAAATACTGTTTTAAGGTTTAGCGCAGTGTTAAAGGGAGCAACCAGGGCGCCTGGGTGGCTCAGATGGTTAAACGTCTGCCTTCGGCTCAGGTCCTGATCCCAGGGTCCTGGGATCGAGCCCCACATCGGGCTCCCTGCTTGGCGGGGAACCTGCTTCTCCCTCTCCCTCAACTGTTCCCCCTGCTTGTGCTCTCTTGCTCTGTCAAATAAATAAATAAAATCTTTAAAAAAAAAAAAAAAAGGGAGCAACCACTCATATAAATTAAATTTAAAGTAAAGGCAAAGTGATTATAACTTTACATCATTGCATCTTATTTTTTCTCTTTTTATTCTTTTGAATTTTGTAGTTTTATGTCTTGGGGGTTTTCTTTATGTATAGAAGTCCTATGTTCCAATTATTTTATTTATTTTTTATCCTTTTAGTATCTTTTTGTTTTGCTTTTTTAGTTTGTTTTGTTAAAAGGTAAACTGAGGCATGTTAAAAAAATTTTTTTTTCAAAGTTTAATGAGCATATACATTGAATCAGGGAGCACCAAGTCAAACGTTTTTACCTGTCCACCAACAGGAGCTGGGAGAGGGGGGAGGTTTTTATAGAGAAGACACAGAAGCAAAGGGAATTATTTGATTGGTGATAGTTTAAGCATTTGCCTTATTTGGAAAGCCTAGTTGGCTGTGATTGGTTGTTCTTAAGTTTTGTTTTCTCAGATTCTTGTGCAGTGACTCTGGCTTAGGTTTTGGTTTGCTTACCTAGGGTACCAAGGCATTGGAGCCACTTTAGTCTGATGGCCTTCTTATTTAATTCTTTAACAATTTCTTTGAGTGTCTTATTGTTTTCTATCTGTACAGTCTCAATTATTATTTTTTAAATATTTTATTTATTTGTGAGAGAGGGAGAGAGAGACAGAGCACAAGCAGGGACGGGGCAGAGGGAGAGGGAAAACAGACCCCCTGCTGAGCAGGGAGCCCGACATGGGACTGGAGCCCGACATGGGACTCGATCCCAGGACCCTGGGATCATGATCAGAGCTGAAGGCCAACACTTAACTGACTGAACCACCCACGTGCCCCTCAGTTATTATGTTTTTGAAAATTATTTGTTAAATATAAGAACCTAATGTAGAAAATAGACCATAGTCTAAATATCCTAGCAGTGGTTATCATCTTCAAATATTCCCTTTGTCTTTTTTCATATGTAGAATTTAATATTTTTGTTTAAGATCCTTTTTATAATACCAGTTTTTTTAAATTACCAAATAATTCTTATGGCTATCATTTTCATTGGTTATAGCAATGTATCAAAAGAAGTTTACCCATTTCATAGTGTTTGATAATTATTAACATACTACTTTTCATTTTTCATTATTTTAAATTGTGCTGGGACAGGCTGTAGCATGTGACCACACCATCCTTTCACCCCCATTTTACATTTCCTTAGGGTAGGTAGATATACAGAAGTGGAATTCCCACATCAAACCTGTGAACCTTTTCAGGTAATGCTTGTTGTGGCAGTGCCATAGTAATGTGCCACATCTACTCAAATATTTGCTTTAGATAATTTGTAGAAAGAGGTCATTGCTTGTGTTTGGATTTCTTTGATTGCTGGATTTTTTTTTTTTTTTATTCTGTATTCTCCCCTTGGGTTGCTTAGGAGGTAATGATTACCATTCTCTGAATCCTGACAGCTTCATTTTTCATTATTTTGTGGTACTCTATCTTTTTTTTTTAATATCCTATTGCTATGTATAAGATGTGTTGTTTTTTTTTTCTTAATTTGAGATAATTTGTTTTGGTTGTCCATCTGTTCTTATTCTAGCTCCAGCTTATTTTAATTATCACTGCTTTGTAATATATCTTAATATCTGGTATGGTGAACTGTTTTTTCTCTAAATAATTTTGATAACTTTTTATTCTACTTTTATATATTTTTTATTTTTTTTATTTTTTTTTTAAAGATTTTATTTATTTATTTGAGAGAGAGAGAATGAGAGAGAGCGAGTACATGAGAGGGGGGAGGGTCAGAGGGAGAAGCAGACTCCCCGCTGAGCAGGGAGCCCGATGCGGGACTCGATCCAGGGACTCCAGGATCATGACCTGAGCCGAAGGCAGTCGCCCAACCAACTGAGCCACCCAGGCGCCCTTACTTTTATATATTTTTTAAACAGCAGGCAAAAAAGATGTAGAATAGGTGTCTTCATTTTTTTCTTGCAAGCTGGTCTCCAACTATAAAACTTCAATCCAGGTATGTCAGTGCATCTGTAAGAGTTGCATCAGGAATCAGGGTAGACTTCCATTTTCTCATTGTCTAGGTTCTATCATGTAAAGAGCATCTCAGTAAAAATTAGGTAACCTATGATTTTATCCATTTATTCATGCTGTCACCAAAGATGAACTTAACCGTTGTCCTTTTTTTTTTTTCTTTTTAAAGATTTATTTGAGAGAGTGCGCACATGCTTGCACGCGCTCAGTGGGGAGGAGTAGAGGGAGAAGGAGAGAGAATCTCAGGCAGACTCCCTGCTGAGCACAGAGCCCAGTGTGAGGCTCAATTTCACAACGCTGAAACTATGACCTGAGCCAAAATCAGGAGTTGGACACTTAATCGACTGAGCCACCCAGGCATCCCAACAATTGTGCTGGAGAGAAGGAGGGAATGATACTCAGCCAAGGGTAGATTTCTTGGAGGAGATGATGCTAAAGATAATTAGCTTTAACACTTCCTAGGATAAAGCAGTATGTAAAAAGGAGGTATGAAAAAAGATTTTAGGGGCTCCTGGGTGGCTCAGTCGTTACGTGTCTGCCTTGGGCTCAGGTCATGACCGGGGTCCTGGGATCGAGCCCCACATTGGGCTCCCTGCTCAGCGGGAAGCCTGCTTCTCCCTCTCCCACTCCCCCTGCTTGTGTTCCTGCTCTCGCTCTCTCTCTCTCTCTCTGTCAAATAAATAAATAAAGTCTTAAAAAAAAAAAGAAAAAAGATTTTACATTCTTTTAAAATAATTGTTATTCTCCTCCAGCCTATTAAGTATTTCCATTAGTAGAAATAGAGGTTGCATGTAGAGGCTGTGGTAGATGAGATCAAAGAGGGAGCTAGCTATACCAGTTAAGAAGCTTGGATTTTATTCATCTATAGAATTGAGCTGTTGAACAGTTTTTAGGCAGAATGTCCTCTTTTCTACATTGAAGTTATTGGGAAAGTTTTGTGAACAGCTACAAATGAGCTACTTCTGGATGTTGAATGGACAACCTTTTGTGATATGTTGATCTTTCAGAAGCAGCCTCAGGGGACTGGGAGTGCTAAACTTTGGGAATGCTAAAAAGAGCTACTTGAACCTTTTTTTTTTTTTCTGGTCTGGTTCACCTCAGAGACGTGAAAATTATTGTCTCTTAGGAGCATTTAGAAATGTGTATTTGCAAACCTGCCTTTTTTATCTTCCAATGAGGAAGCGATCCCACATATTAGAAATTGGTTTCACCATTTTGTTGGGGAAATAGATAAAAATAGTAAATGTATGACATTGAAACAATCCTTTTATTTAACTGTGAATATCAGCATACTAGTGAAGGATACAAATATTAATTGTGCCTGTACAAATGATTATTTAGTTCTTTAGACTTTACCTCTGTGCTAATATAGGTAACCATGTAACACTATCCATTTAACAGTAATTCAGTTAAGTTATATGCAGGTACCAAGAATAGGCTAATTTTAGCAGCTACAGTGTTTTAGTACTTTAAAGTCGACTTTAAAGTACAGCTGATCCTTGAACCTCACAGGTTTGACTGCACTGGTCCACTTATACACCGATTTTTTTTGTGTGGGGGGGGGAGTACAGTACTGTAAGAGTATTTTCTCTTAAGATTTTTTTCAATAACACTTTTTTCTAGCTTACTTTATTGTAAGAATACAGCATACTATATATATATAGAGAGAGAGAATACAAAATGTGCGTTAATCGACTCTTATGTTATTGGTAAGGCTTCCAGTAAACAGTAGGCTATTAGTAATCAAGTTTTTGGGGAGTCAAAAATTAAATACAGGTTTTGGACCACACAGGGGTCAGTGCCCTTAACCCCTGCGTTGTTCACGGGTCAGCTCTACTTCTATTTTACTAATGCTTACAAAGAATTTTTGATACATAATTGTTCCTAAGATGGAGGTACCTTTTCTCATTGTATTTGCTCTTCACAAATGATTATCTCCCTGCCCCATTCCTTTCTTAATTTGAACTCTTCAAATCCTTCCACTTTTGTAGGCATTGAACATTTTTTAAAAAATTAAACTTAATTTTTTTGAATAGGTGATATGAACTTAAAACGATATAGAGATACAGAGAAGTCTTGTTTTCCCTTTTGCTTTCTCCAACCAGTTTTTCCTCCCATACCTTTTATAGGTAGACATTTCCTTTTGTATCCTATTTATCCTTCCAGTGTGTTTTTTGCAAATATAAACAAATACATGTATATTTTATTTTGGAGATTTTTCCATGTCTAGTTAAAGATCTTCCTTTATTTTTAATAGGTGAATTTTACTTCTGTGGATATATGGTAGTTAAGTCCCTCAGTCCTGTGTGGACACTTGGGTTGTTTCTTATCTTTTGCTATTACAATACCAAATGAGTAATATACATACAACATTTTGTACTTACATAAACAAATGCATGATTTAGATTCTAAGAGCAAGGATCAATCAAGTGATTAATACATCTGTACACATGTTTCCTTGCTCGTCAGTTGGGAGGGCCTAGAAGAAAATGACACTCCAGGGCGCCTGGGTGGCTCAGTCGTTAAGCGTCTGCCTTTGGCTCGGGTCATGATCCCAGGGCCCTGGGATCGAGTCCCACATCGGGCTCCCTGCTCTGCGGGAAGCCTGCTTCTCCCTTTCCCACTCCCCCTGCTTGTGTTCCCTCTCTAAACTGTGTCTCTCTCTGTCAAATAAATAAATAAAATCTTAAAAAAAAAAAAATGACACTCCAGTGGCAATGAGTACAGCTAGTGCCCAGATCTTGGTGTCTAATACTGTTCTCCCATAAAAGGAACCAGAGCTCTGGAGAAATGGCTGATTCTAGTACTGGGCCAGGAAATAAGTATAATAATGCTGAAAAGTTAGGAAGTACTCCAACAAAAACAATGAATGAGGTATGTAAAAGGCACACAGGAACCAACTCAAAGAACTCCCAATGGCTAATAATAGAATAATTTGAGCAACAAAATAAAATAGAATTTTAAAAATTGGATTATAATTCAATTATAAAATCATATCCATGAATCCATACTGATATAAATAAATAAATGGTAAAGAATAGACAGATCTCCTGTGCAGAGGAATTCTAAATAATTTATGTAGCTACTTAGCCCTCAAAGAGGTATAACAAGACTCTTAAAGAGTGGAAAAATAACGGAAAAGGGTAACTTGACATAGGAAAAACCTGACAAACACTACCTCGGCTGTGTGACCAAGGTTTAATACTATAAATACTATAAACATACAGTATTAATACGATAAACCAAATGTATCCCCTCGTAATGCGTATGTTGAAACCAGGTCCCCAATGTGATGGTGTTTGGAGTTGGGGCCTTTGAGAGGTGCTTATATCAGGAGGTCATGGATTTAATGCCCTTATAAGAGATCCCAGAGAGCTACCTCACCTTTTCTGCCATGTGAGGACTCAATGAGGAGATGGCAATCTATGAACTAGGAAGTGGGCTCTTACCAGACACTGAATCTGCAGGGACCTTGATCTTGGACTTCCCAGACTCCAGAACTGTGAGAAATAAATTTCTGTTGCTTCTAAGCCACCCTTGTGTAAGGTATGTTGTTATAGCAGCCTGAACAGACTAAGGCTTAATATCAACAGCCGTAAGTCATGTTGGTAATATGATGTGGTGACCAATGCACTTGACCTCTAAGGTCTTCTTCCCAAAAAACCGTAACCCCAGTTTAATTATGAGAAAAACATCAGGTGAGTTCTAATCAAGGGATATTCTACCTTAAAACTATCAAGGTCATCTGAAACAAGGGAAGTCTGAGAAACTGTCACAGCCAAGAAGAGCTTAAGAGGTGACAGACAATACGATAAAGTGAAATCTGAATAGAGTGGACTTTAGTCCATAATGCATCAGTTTGGGTTCATTAATTGTCACAATTATACCATAGTATTAAAAGATCTTAATTGCAGAATCTTAAGTGTTTGGTGTAGAGGAACTGTGTGTACTATCTTTGCAATTTTCCTGTAAATCTAAAACTATTATAGGATATTTTTCTAAAAAAGATAGATGCTTCTGTAATTCTGTTAGGTATAGTCATATTGCCATTATGTACCTAAATGTTGGAGAGGCTTATTTTCCCATGCTCTCCCCAGCTGAATGTGTTGTTAGACTTTTGGAATTTTGCCCGTTTCATAGATTAGAACTGGTATAACTCAGACTTTTGTATTTCTCTCATTATGAATGACGTTGAGTATTTTCTTGTATGTTTAATGGACATTTTACCTTTTTCTCCCTTCTGTGAACTCATGTTCTTTGTTTATTTTTCTGTTAGGTTTTGGCCTTTTCTTCTTGGTTTCAGGAGTTCTCTATAGAGAAATTAGCCCTTTTTGTAATATGGGTTGCAAAAAATACATTTTTTCATTCTTTACAATGTTTCTTATGCAAAATTTTTCCTTTTTTATATGGTGATATTATTTTTTCTTTTATGTTTCTGGACTTTGAAACTTAGTTAGAAAAGTCTTCAACACTCCAAGATTATAAAGGAATTATATTTTCTTCCCCTGCTAGATTCCATTTTTACATTTAGATCTTAATATTTGAATCCTTCAGTTCCTCCCAAGCATTGGGGCATTCTAAATGCTTAATTTTCTTTCACATTACTCCCGTGTAAGCATCCTTGTGGGCTTATAAGTGCTTTAAATGATTTATAGTAAAAGAAATGCTTATACATTTACTCTTGGTGGATAAAAAGTCTCAACTGTGGAAAATGTATTGTGTCTTAATCCCACATCATGGTTTAAAAATAATTTTACAGTAATGAAAATTGCTTTAAAGTTTTTTACTGTTAAATTGTAGTAAATTTAGCAGTATTTTTTTCTTCTTCTGATTATTAGTGTTGTGGATTATTCATGTATTCAGTTTATTCCCCATCCTGTTTCTCCTAAGACTTCTGCTTCAATTATTAAACCTGTCTGTGATTTACCTCCTATTGTCCTCAGAACTCTTTACTGTTTTATGGCTGCTCTGATAGTAATCTCTTTATTTGGTATTATTTAGAAATTTTATTTGTAGGCTAAATACCAGTTTTAACTCATTAAGAAAATGGAACTAATATTAGTGTCAGCAGATGCTGCCTAATGTAGATGATGATTTCTTATGCCCTTTTATAAAGGTATTCATATTTTCCTAACATTACTTGTGATGAAACTAGTATTGCTGAACTGAATTTTCAGATATTTGGGAAACTATCTGGTAGTGCTGTGGAATGTTGACTCTTAGAAAATAGCACCAGAAACCACCTGGTGAGTTTATTGCATAAAGGAGAGAACTGCCTTTACAGAGTTGGTAGGGTCTGCTAGGGGAAGGGAAGGGTGTGTGAATGAAAAGAATAGCAAAATAGGAAGGGAGAGCAAAGTTGGGATATTTATTGAGGATTTGGAGTCTTTAAGACAGCTATTTCAGTGCAGGAGCTGATTAGAATTAGGATCACGATATAATAGTTTAGGATTGATAGATATAGCAAAGCAAGGGTTTTGAGGTGAGATTTTCAAAGTGTCTTGGAAAGTGAACAGTCATTTGCTGCTATTTATTAAAAAATTGAATAGTCTGCTGTTGGTTTATATGGGGTTTTGGGGAAGTTCCTGAAATGAACAATGAAGTTATTTGCAACTCTTATCTGCCTGGACAAGAGTTTCCTGGAATAGTAAAGTCACGTTGTCTAGGACAACTGAATAGTGATGTTAATGTAGACTGTAAACTCTGGGTTTAGATGGTTTCAGTTCTCACTACCCATTCAGAACTACAATAAACTTGAAAATGTAATTATAAAAAGTATGATTCTTAGGACCAGCTACTCAGACAATATATTCTCTTGGTAAGGGGTTTGACATTGAATGATTTCCCCTAAAGAATGAGGCCTAACTTTGATAATAAAGGTGTCTGAGACACCTAAGTAGGCAGTAGGATACAGGAGCCTGCAGCTAAGAAAAGAGCTATAAAAGGATCAGAGATAGAAATTTGGGAGTTACTGTTTAGATTGAATCCATGTACCTAGATGAGTTTGCCTGAGGAAGAAGTATAGAGTGAGAAGAAAAATACTTTGGCCTTAGAAGTTCTAGTGCCTAATAGCTATATGTGGGGTGTGTGTGTGCGTGCACATGCGTGTGCAAACCTGTAAAGGAGTGGCTGGAGAGGTTGGAAGAAAACCAGGATATTGTAATGTGATCTCTGGAGACGTGCCTGAAGAGTAGTGGGGTCAGAACACGAAAGCCTTATACGTCTAGGTGGAGAAAGACCTGTTGACCCCAGTGATGAATTTTCATTCAGCAGTTCTGTGCTTGTACAAAATACAGACTGTTCACAGAACTAGTCAGTTTATCATGACATTCTTTACATAAGAATTGCCTAATGGGAAATTCTGTTTGCAGGGTAGTTATTTGAAATTGAAAATATTTTCTTATAAATAATTTTACTAACTCGCTCCCACATTACCCCATAAAAGTTAATCTCTCATTTTGACTGTGATTGAGGAGAGGTCAGTGGTGTATATAGCCTGCACTTTTATATACAGTACATATATTTGGTGTTAATACTTCGGGAGTGTTTAGTGGAAGAAGTAACATTTGTTGAATGCCTACAGTGTGCTAGGCATAGTCCACACATTCTAATTTATATCTCACATCTTGTTGAGGTAGTTTTTTATTTCCTTCTCCAAAGAGGGAATAACTAAGGTTGGATTTCTCAGTGTCGTACTTCTCACTTTCCCCAGTGTCTATATGAAGGAGTCTGGATTTGAATCGAGTTAGGCTTATTCTCAGTTTTTGCTGAACCAAATGGACTTCCTGTGTGTTATAAACCCTTGGTCAACCAATGCTGCGGTTGTATGTAATTCACATTTTACCAGATGTTAATTAAATGTAGGAATATGTTACTTTTCAGCTTTTGAGGAACAAGATTTAACAGGTATTAAGCAATAGTGAAGCAAAGAAGAAAGGATCTAGGCCCATAATACTCAATCTTTGATTAACTAGAATCCATTTAATTCCTTTTAAGGGAGCAATTCAGGTCGAAGAACAGTATCCTATTTGACAGAATTCTGGTTAATTCAGACATTACTGTTTTTAAATATTTTTCTCTATCCTCATAGGAAATCTTTTTTAAAAAGTCATTATTAATGGGTATGCACATTTTGCCCTCTTTTTTCTTCATTTCATCTTAATCTAATTTAGCACTTCATAGAAACAAAAACTACCAAAAAGTTGAAGAGTCCTGGCATTTTTAACATTTTGCCAAGTCTTCCACTGTTGCAAGGAAAGTTGGTCACTATTTAGTAGGATTTGTCTTATGAAAGCTTTAATAAAGAGCTAGTTTTTAAAAAATGTGATAAACTGTTAATTGTGTCATCAGTGACAGAGTAACAAATTCAGTTGTTCAGATATGTTTTGATGAGAAAAGTTAGAAAGTTGCCTACATGCTTTTTTTTTTTTTAACATTAAGAGCAAATTCATATTTACCTTGTACTGGGCATGGCTAAGAACAGTCTCAGTGAACCTACATGAATATTTACAAAGTGGGAGATTTTGTGAGATTTAAACTTTGAAAATCTATAGAAGACAATAAATAATCCTTTATTTTGTGGTAATTGAAAAATGTGTCATATGACCTTTTAAATATCTAAATATTTTTACCTCTTTCTGTTGAAGGTCCCATAATGCTTTTTAAATTTCTTATTGTTGGAGTTAGGAGCTGTTTAAAAGAGTGAATGACTAGCTGAACCTTACAGGGTATCTTTATATTAGTGGGGTCATCATGTGTCACCATGTGGTAAAGTCTCATCTTTTCAGTTTCCTGAACAGTTCATTTTGAGATGATGTGGGACTGTAGAATCCTTAATGTGCTTAAGGATAAAGTATAGCATTAATTTAGAAAGATGCAGTGAGAAATAATCTGGCTTGATATAACCAATTTTGGGGGGATATGAGTGATAGGGTGGGGATAGGGAGGGACACAAAGATTTAAAAAAATATTTCTGTCCTTAAGGAGTTTATAATACGATGAAACCCAGGAACTTTACATTTACATAACCCGCTTAATTCTGGTGAATAAATCAATTTAGAAGACCAGATTTTAGATTTGAGAATTGGTTGAGAATGTCCTTAGAGCAGCAGCTTTTTTTTTTTTTTTCTGTTTTAATCCAAGTGTGTTTTATTTATTTATTTTTTATGTTTTTGGCTTTTTAAGGCTTTATTTAAATTCCAGTTAGTTAACATACAGTGTTATATTAGTTTCAAGTGTACAATATACTGATTCAGCAATTCCACATACCACCCAGTGCTCATCACTACAAGTGCACTTCTTATTCCCCATCATCTATTTAACCCATCCCCCCACCTCCCTCACCTCTGGTGACCATCAGTTCTCTATAGTTAAGAGTCTGTTTCTTGATTTGTCTTTCTCTCTTTTTCCCTTTGCTGATTTGTTTTCTTTCTTAAATTCCACATGTGAGTGAAATATGTTATTTGTCTTTCTTTGAGTAACTTATTTCACTAGGCATTATGCTGTCTGGCTCCATCCATGTTGTTGCAAGTGGCAAGATATCCTTCTTTTTTATGGCTGAGTAATATTCCATTATATATATGCATCCATTATATATATATTCCATTATATATATGTACATATATGTATATCACTTCTTAATCCATTTATCTATTAGTGGATACTTGGGCTGCTTCCATAATTTGGCTATTGTTAATAATGCTGCTATAAACATACGGGTGCATGTATCCCTTTGATTTAGTATTTTTGTATTCTTTGAGTAGATACCCAGTAGTGCAATTCCTGGGTCATAGGGTAGTTCTATTTTTAACTTTTTGAGGCATCTTCACTGTTTTCCACAGTGGCTGCACTGGTTTGCATCCCCACCAACAGGGCAGAGGTTTCCTTTTGCTCCACATCCTTGCCAACACGTTGTTTCTTGTGTTGTTGATTTTAGCTATTCTGACAGGTGTGCGGTGATATCTCACTGTAGTTTTGATTTGCATTTCCCTGATGTTAAGTGATGATGAACATCTTTTCATGTGTCCATAGATCATCTGTATGTCTTCTTTGGAGAAATGTCTGTTTATTTCTTCTGCCCATTCTCTCTCTCTCTCTCTCTCTTTTTAAGATTTATTTATTTATTCTAGAGAGAGAGCGCATGAGCAGGGGAAGGGGCAGAGGGAGAGAATACCCAAGGAGATGCACACTAAGCATGGAACCAGACATGGGGTCAGATCCCATGACCCGTGAGATCAGGACCTGAGCCAAAACCAAGTCAGATGCTCAACCGACTGAGCCACCCAGGCATCTTCTGCCCTTTTCTAATTGGATTTTTTGTTTTTTGGGTGTTGAGCTTTTTAAGTTCTTCATATAGTTTGGATATTAGCGCTTTATTGTGTATGTCATTTGCAGATACCTTATCCCATTTCATAGGTTGCCTTTCAGTTTTGCTGAGTGTTTCCTTTGCTGTGCAGAAGCTTTTTAATTTCATGTAGTCCCAATAATTTATCTTTGCTTTTATATCCCTTGTTTCAGGAGACATATCTAGAAAAATGTTGCTTCGGCCTGTGTTGAAGAAGTTACTGCCTGTGTTCTCTTCTAGGATTTTTATGGTTTCAGGTCTCATATTTAGGTCTTTAATACATTTTGAATTTCTTTTTGTGTATGGTGCAAGAAAGTGGGCCAGTTATTTTCTTTTGCACGTTGCTGTCTGGTTTTCCTAACATCATTTGTTGAAGAAACTTTTTCCCATTGGATATTCTTTCCTGCTTTGTCAAAGATTAATTGACCATATAATTGTGGGTTCATTTCTGGGTTTTCTGTTCTGTTCTATTGCTCTGTGTGTCCATTTTTGTGCCAATACCATACTGTTTTGATTACTGCAGCTTTGAATGTGACTTCAAGTCCAGAATTTTGATGCCTCCAGCTTTGCTTTTCTTTTTTAAGATCACTTTGGCTATTTGGTCTTTTGTGGTTCCATACAAATTTTAGGATTGTTTGTTCTAGTTCTTTGAAAAATGCTGTTAGGGGCGCCTGGGTGGCTCAGTTGGTTAAGCGACTGCCTTCGGCTCAGGTCATGATCCTGGAGTCCCTGGATCGAGTCCCGCATCGGGCTCCCTGCTCGGCGGGGAGTCTGCCTCTCCCTCTGACCCTCCCCCCTCTCATGTGCTTGCTCTCTCATTCTCTCTCTCTCAAATAAATAAATAAAAGAATCTTTAAAAAAAAAAAAGAAAAAGAAAAATGCTGTTAGTATTTTGATAGGGTTTGTATTGAATGTGTAGATTGGGTAGTATAGACATTTTAACAATATTTGTTCTTCCAGTCCTTGAGCATGGAATGTCTTTCCATTTCTTTGTGTCATTTTCAGTTTCTTTCATCAGTGTTTTATAGTTTTCAGAATACAGGTCTTTCACCTTTTTGGTTAGATTTATTCCTAGGTGTCTTAGTATTTTTTGGTGAAATTATAAATGAGATTGTTTTCTTAATTTTTCTTTCTGTTGCTTCATTATTAATGTATAGAAATGGAACAGATTTCTATACATTAGTTTTGTATCCTGCAGCTTTACTGAATTTGTTTATCAGTTCTAGCAGTTTTTTGATGGAGTCTTTAGGGTTTTCTATGTATGGTATTGTGTCATCTGCAAATAGTGAAAATTTTACTTCTTCCTTACCTATTTGGATGCCTTTTATTTCTTTTTGTTGTTGATTGCTGTGGCTAGGAATTCCAGTACTATGTTGAATCCAGGTGATGAGAGTGGACGTCCCCGTCTTATTCCTGACTGTAGAGGAAAAAGCTGTTTTTTTCCCCATTTAGGATGATCTTAGCTATGGGTTTTTCATCTGAGGCCTTTATAATGTTATGTTCCCTCTAAAACTACTTTGTTGAGAGTTTTTATCATGAATGGGTGTCGTACTTTGTCAAATGCTTTTTCTGTGTCTATTGAAATGATACATGGTTCTTATCCTTTCTGTTATTTTTTTTAAGATTTTATTTTTAAGTAATGTATACACTCAACACGGGGCTTGAACTTATCAAGAGTTGCATGCTCCACCTACTGAACCAGCCAGGCGCCCCTTCTTTCTCATATTGATGTGATGTGTCATGTTGATTGATTTGTGAAGATTGAACCACCTTTACACCCCAGGAATAAATCCCACTTGATCGTGGGGAATGATTTTTGTAATGTATTGTTGGATCTGGTTTGCAAGTATTTTGTTGAGGATTTTTGCATCTGTGTTCATCCGGGATTTTGGCCCGTAGTTCTGTTTTGTGGTGGTGTCTTTATCTGGTTTTGGTATCATGGCAATGCTGGCCTCATAGAATGAATTTGGAAGTTTTCCTTCCTTTTCTATTTTTTGGAATAGTGTGAGAAGACTAGGCATACTCTTCTTTAAATGTTTAGTAGAATTTGCCTGTGAAGCCATCTGGTCTCGAACTTTGGTTTGTTGGGAGTTTTTTGATTATTGATTCAATTTCTTTGCTGGGTATTGGTTTGTTCAGGTTTTGTATTTCTTGTTTCAGTTTTGGTAGTTTATATATTTCTAGGAATTAACCATCTTCTCTAGTCTGTCCAATTTGTTGGCATATAGTTTTTTATAATATTCCCTTGTAATTGTATTTCTGTAGTATTGTTTTTTTTTTTTATTCTCTCTCATTTGTGATTTTATTTATTGGGGTCATTTCTCTTTTTTTTTCTTCATAAGTCTGTTTAGAAGTTTTTATCAGTTATATTGATTTTTTTTTTTTTCCCCAAAGAAGCAATTCCTGGTTTCATTGATCTGTTGTTTTCTTTAGTTTCTATATTTATTTCTGCTCTAATGTTTATTATTTCCTTTGTTCTGCTGGTTTTTGGTTGGTTCTTTTTCTAACTCTGTTAGGTGTAAAGTTAAGTTGTTTGAGATTTTTCTTGCTTCTTGAGGTAGGTCTGTATTGCTATAAACTTCTCTCTCAAAACTGCTTTTGCTGTGTCCCGAAAGTTTTGTACCTTTGTGTTTTCATTTTCATTTGTTTCCTTGTACTTTTTTAATTTCTTCTTTTATTTTCTGGTTGACCCATTCATTGCTTAGTAGCATGTTTTTAATCCATGTATTTGTGCTCTTTCCAGATTTTTTTCTTGTGGTTGACTTCTAGTTTCATAGCCTTGTGGTCAGGAAAGATGCATGGTATGACTTTGATGTTCTGAATATGTTGAGACTTATTTCGTGGGCCAATATGTGATCTGTTCTGGAGAGTGTTTTATGTGCACTTGAAAAGAGTGTGTATTCTGTTTTAGGATGGAATGTTCTGAATGTATCTGTTAAATCCATCTGGTCCAATGTGTCATTGAAAGCCATTGTTTCCTTGTTGATTTTCTGTTTAGATGATCTAGTCCATTAATATAAGTGGGCTGTTAAAGTCCCCTACATTATTGTATCAGTATTGATTAGTTCCTCTATGTTTGTTAAACTGTTTTATGTATTTGGGTGTTCCTGTGTTGGGTGCGTAAATATTTACAATTGTTATATCTTCTTGTTGGATTGTCTGCTTTATTAATATAATGTTTGTGCTTGCTTCAGCAGCACATATATTATTATATAATGTTCTTTGTCTCTTGTTAGTCTTTGTTTTAAAGTCTGTTTTGTCAGATATAACTATTGCTACTCCAGCTTTATTTTGACATCCATTTGTATGATAAATGTTTCTTCATCCCCTCACTTTCAATCTGCTGGCGTCTTTGGGTCTAAAATGAGTCTCATTTTTAAGATGAGTCTTGTTTTGTTTTTTGTTTGTTTGTTTTTTATCCATTCTGTCACCCTATGTTTTTTTATAGCATTTAGTCCAATTAAATTCAGAGTAATTATTGATAGATACGTATTTGTCATTTTATTGTTTTATGTTTTTTTCTTAAGATTTTTTGTGAACCTCTTGTCTTTCTCTCTTCCATGGTTTGCTGATTTACTTTAGTGATATATGTGGATTTCTTTCTCTTTATTCTTTGCATATTTATTAGTGGTTTTAGATATATGGTTACCATCAGGTTTGTATATAATTTCTTCTGCGTATAGCAGTCTGTATTGTTGATGGTCATTTAAATATGAACCCATTCTTTATTCTTCTCCTCTCCACATCTTAGGTATATATTATTATATTTTACATCTTTTATTTTGTGAGTTTCTTGACTGATTTTTTTTTTTCAGAAATATTCATTTTTACTGCTTTTGTGTTTCCTATCTTTATTCTGTCACTTTTGGTCTCTCCCTTCCACTCAGAGAGTCCCCTTTAATATTTCTTGCTGGGCTTGTTTGGTGGTCATGAACTCCTTTAGTTTAGTTTAGTTTGGTTTGGTTTTGGTCTGGAAAGCTCTTTATCTCTCCTATGTAGTCTTCTTGACTTGATTTTTCCCATTTGGCACTTTGAATGTATCATGCCAGGCCCTTCTGTCTTGGAATGTTTCTGCTGAAAAATCCCCTGCTAGCCTTGTGGGTTTTCCCTTTTAAGTTACTGCCTCCTTTTGTCTTTCTGCTTTTAAAATTTTGTTTGTCACTATATTTTGCCAATTTAACTACAATGTGTCTTGGTATGAATCTGCTTTTGTTGATTTTGGTCAGAGTTCTCTGTGCCTCCTATATATGTTTCCTTCCCCAGATTAGGGAAGTTTTTAGTTATTATTCAAATGAATTTTCTGTCCCCTTTTTTCCTCCTCTCTTCTTCTTGGACTCCTATAATTTGGATGTTATTACATTTGATGAAGTTACTATGTTTCCTAAGTCTATTCTCATTTTGCAAAATTCTTTTTTTCTTTCTTTTGTACAGCTTCATTACTTTCCATTACTCTGTCTTCTCAGTCAGTAATTCATTCCTCTGCTTCTTCCAGCCTGCTGTTCATTCCATCAGGTGTTTCTTATTTTGTTTATTGAGCCCTTTATTTCTGCTATGTTATTCTTTATCTCTCTATTAATGGTCTTACTCATGTCTTCCACTTTTTTCTCAAGTTCAGTAAGTATCCTTATGATCATTGTTAAAATTCTGCATCAGGTGTGTTACTTATATCTGTTTTGCTTAGATCTCTGGCCATTGCCTTTTCCTGTTCTTTCATTTGGGACAGTTTTCTTTGTCTTCTCATTTTGTCTAAGTCTTTGTGTCTGTTTCTTGTGTTAGGAAAGTCAGCTTAGGTCTTCTGTTTTTAAAGTTAATGGCCTTATGAAAAGAGATTCTCTAATGCCCTGCCATGTAGTGTCCCCTGTTTCCCAGGGCCTGGCACTCTAGGCAGTGCCTCCAGTGTGTGTTGTGTGTACTTTGCTGTTGTGTTCTGGCTGCTTTATCCTTCAGGTCAGTTGTGTGCAGAAATTTCCTTGCCTGCTGTGGGCAGTGTTTGTCCCTGACCAGAATGTGGTGAGTTTTAACTAGGTGTGCTCTGGTCTGCTTGTGAAATGAGACCTGTTGCCACTGCCACCAGAACTGAGGCCCCACAAAACTCCTAGGTTGAGAGACTGGGTGTGGGTAGGAATTTGGGCTGGTCTTATTGGGGAGGGGGCCCACCTTGCTGAGACTGAGGCAAGTGAGACTGGAAAGGGCGGTTCCACTGGAGCACCGGAGGGCAGGGCTTGGTGTAAGCAAGTTAGGTAGCCAGTGGTGGCACTGCACTGATCTCCTCAGGGGGCCTTTGCTTTTACTGAAGTGTGGGGGAGGGAAATGTAGCCTCTCCATGAAGGCTGCCTCTCTGGGACATGCTCCAAGATGAGCAGATAAACTCCCACTGTGTGCCCCAGGAGCTCTTCAGATCACTATTCCCATGCTGTATGTACATGGGTTGTTTGCCTACATTCTCTCCAAGAGCAGCACAGTGCCCTTGGGGCTCTATCCCAGCCAAGCCTGCTGACCATTAAAATTCCAGGCTTTAACCCTGTTAGTTGCAAGAACTCAGGATATTTGGCCCTTCTTGCTTTCCAAGCCAATTGCTGTGGGGATTGATTTTCCCTGTGTGCTCCGCTGGGTACTGGGCTGTTTTTCACCCTTCTCTGCAGCTGTGTCTTCCTTCCCACCTCAGTGGCCAAGATCTGTTTCTCTCCCAAACTGTGTCTCTACACTTCCTACCTTCTTCAGTGTGGCCTCTTCTCTACTTTTAGTTGTGGAGTTTGTTCTACCAGTCTTCGGGGTCAATTTCTGGGGTATTTAGGGTGACTTGATAGTTACATGGTTGTATTCATGGGACAAGGTGAGCCTAGGGTTTTCATACTGTGCCACCATCTTCCATCCTCAATCTAGAGCAGCAGCTTTTCAACCTTTTTGGTTTCTGGACTTTATGTTCTTTAATGTTAATTTACTTGAAATTAAGAAATACTACAGATTAATATATCACAGCACATATTTTAAATAAGAAATAACTTTAAAAACATGGCAAGAATATTAGCATTGTTTTTAAATCTCTTTCATGTCTAGCTTAATAGAAAACAGCTGGATTCTCACATCTACTTTTTCCTTTCAGTCTGTTGCAATATTCCATGCAGTGCAGTTTTTGGAAAACTCTACTGTACACTTGAGAGAAAAGTGAAAAAGGCGAATAACTTCTTAGAATCATTGTAAAAATAATTTTGATCTCAGGACCCAATCCTCTTGTAAAGATTTCACAGACTACACTTTGAGAACCTCTGCTTTAGATCCAAATGAAATTGGATCCTAATCCTGCACTTAACCTTCCTCTCTCAGTTGGATATTCTTAGGGGCAATTTTTGTTAAGCTCCAGTAACTCAACAAATTCCAATTTGGAATCCACTCCGGGTATCTTCTGCTTTGAATAGCTTCAGAGCTATAGGCTTTGGTTCTTTTGTACCCTTCCCTCCTTTTTAATGTCAGTTGGACACTATCAGTTGGAAATGCCAGACTTGCAAGCTATGTGATCTCAGGTAAATTTGTTAAAATTTTTGAGTCTTATTTCCTCATTTGTAAAATGGGCAGAGCAGTATCAACTCATAAGGCTTTCATGGGGATCAAAAACAATAAGAGTTATATTCAGTTGCTAATAAAACCTTAATGTTCCTAGAGGTTAGTGAAAAACAGTTTTTCCAATTTTGTTGGAAAATGTTCCAGTTTTGTTGCATACATTTTGGACTATTTGATTAAATATGCAAAATATTTTAAACTCAGTAAGATGTGGGTCTCCCTTGTTTATAAGTTGTTCTAGAGAGTGACTTTTTTTTTTTTTCCCTTCACTGCCCTCCATTCTGTTCTGTCCAGTACTTGGTCCTTCGTAAAGCTAGGCCCTTCACAAGGAAATGAGTGGGGTTTCAAAACACAAACAGCAAGATATCCTTCCTTCTCTGAAAGTGTTTATAATCATGTGTTTAAACTTAATTAGGTAGGAAGATACTATATAAAAGATATGTGTAAAGATTATGAGAGCATAGTGTGAAGAATACCTAATTCTGTAGGTAGAGAAGTAGGAAAAGGAAAGGAAAAAGGATTAATTTGTACCTTATTTCTCAATCACTGATTTTTATAACTCCTAGAAGAAAAATTATTAAGCAGCCAGGCATTTATTTATTGAGTCAGTCTGTGTGCTAGATGGGTGATGTTATGTAGCAGTAAAAACATGGACTTGGGTAGGGCCTTAGACTGTTTGGGTTCCTACTGGCTCTTCTGCTTACCAGCTGTAACAGTGAATTTTTAACTCACCAGTGACTAAATTTCTTTAGATAAGTAAAATGAGTATAATTTAAATAATTTTATAGCGTTACTATGATGGTTAAAAGAGTTAATGTATGTAGAGTACTAGAACAGATTGGCACATAGTTCTGTTTACTACTTTATTACATAAAAAGGGGAAAAGATATTATTTCCTTGATTATACTAACTTCTAGTAGTCTTATAGAGATCTTATATTTTAAAATGATGGCTGAAAAATTATATAATGTGGAAGGTTAATTTTATCTTTTTTTTATTCCCTTGTTATTGTTATAGCACATTTTAGTGCTTTGACTTGTATAAGAGGAGAAAATTGATAAAAGAACAGATCTCTTAGCAGTTAAAATGCATTTTACCCAAATTCACATTAATGATTTTTTTAAAGTACTTTCCCGCCCCTTAAATTCATGATAGACACCTTACATGATGTTGCTAGAGAAATTAATGGGTAGGGAGGTACGTAAACTTAAACCTCATTTGAGAAAAAAAATTGTTGATATCACTAGGTACTAGTCATTTTATGTACATTTGTAATCATTTTTGAAGGACATGGTTGCTAGTATATAGGGACATAAACTTCTGAATTGCCTGGTTAACTTTATAAACAAAAGGTAGCTCATATTTTAATATTAAGAGATTGCTCAAATAAATCTGTCTCAAGTTGTCCTTAATAAATTTTGTGTCAAAACCAGTGTCGGGTTTTATAATAAGCTATAAATATTATTGCATTCTAGGGTGTTGATTATTGAGAGCTAAGTCTTTTGAACCATCAGTGAAAATCATTAAATTTAATCTTTTTTGTAGACAGAAAGAATAGAAAAAAGAATAGAAAACTTTCTCTGCCCTTTTGTGTCACTGAGGATGTCAGAGAGATAGATACTAATGCTAACGAAATGTGTATACAGAAGGTAAATACGCATTAGGACTCCAGGGAAAACCTTAATTGGAGTGATAGGCTTAAAACAAGAGACTTATGCTGCCACTTTTTAATTTCCAGGTAAAAATAAAATCTGAGAGTCAAAAAAGACCTTTTTGTTTTCTCTTGGTAAAAGAATCCATATATTTGGAAGCAGTTGGAACCACAAAGAGGGTCTATTTTGAACTCATTGAGAAGAATTTTAATGCTCTAGGCACTTTTTAAATCTGTTACCTTGAACATTCTCACTCACTGTAATTTCATGATGATTTCTCTCTCCCTACCCCCCAATATTTGAGTAAAGTTAATTAGAGTAAAATACATTCTGGAGTGCAGTAATAATTCATACCCATTTTACTGTCTCTTATATTCATGAGTTGTGGAGAGTCTTGGTGAGTACCATTAGGTTTTCTTTCCTATTGATTGTTTGCACAACTAATGACTTGGATTTTAATCAAAATTTTAGCCTGCTGTTATGAAAGCAGTCATATAAATGAACATGTATTCAAATGCCTAGGAGCTCACTATAGACCTTGTCCTAAGGCATGAAAAAAACAAACTGATTTTTAAGCATTAGATCAAATCCTGTAGTAAATATTTATTTTTAATTTCTATATAAAATAATCAGCAAATCTTAGAGACCCACATATTTCAAACAATATTTGTTGTAAGAGTGAAATAGGAAAAGTTTTTTTTTTTTTTTTTTAAGATTTAGAGAGCAAGGGGGAGGGGCAGAGGGAGAAGGGGAAAGAGAATCCTCAAGCAGACTCTCACTGAGTGTGGAGCCTGATGTGGGGCTCAATCCCAGGACCCTAAAATCATGACCTGAGCCGAAATCAAGAGCCGGCAGCTTAACCAACTGAGCCACCCAGGCACCCTGGGAAAGTTTTTCATATGGAATTTAGCTTTATTTTTAAAAAAAAGATATCACATTCACAGAGATGAGCTAATAAGATGATTGGGCATTAATTCAAAAAGATATATGCACTCTGTTTATGGCAGCATTATTTACAACATCCAAGATCTTGCAGCAACCTAAGTGCCTATTGATAAGTGAACAGTTAGGGAAGATGTGGTAAATATATACAATGGAATATTACTCAGCCTTAAAAAAGAATGAAATCTTGCCATTCATGACAACATGGATGGATCTAGAAGATATTATGCTAAGTGAAATAAGACAGAGAAAGGCACATATCATATGATTTCACTTATATGTGAAATCTAAAAAACAAAACAAATGAACAAACACATGAAAACCAGAAATAGATTTTATAAATACAGAGAACAAATTAGTGGTTGCCAGGGGGAGGGGAGTTGTGTGGGTAGGCAAAATAGGTGAAGGGAATTAAGAGATACAAAGTGATCTTTGTGATATAAAAAGGTACAAGAGGTCCAGTGATAAAATAATAAAAGAAGATTATGTGACAAAATTTTCATTTAACTCTAATACTGAATTTAGTTCTTCCCTTTTATCTGTTTGTTTCTTTTCTAGGTTAAGAATGTTACTTAAAATTGCATGGAAATTTTATTATAGTTTATCACTCCGTTTAAAAAGGAAAGTCCAAATCATCCTATATTGCAGTTAAGAAATTTGTTAACATATAAAGTATTTAGGATGTCATAGATGGTTGCATGCTTGCAGAGAACTTTGTATAACATTTAAGAAAGCAAGTGAGGGTGTATAGTAGAAGATCTGACTAATTTGGCCTTCATTCCCTCTGTAAGACTACTGACTGATGGCTATGGCTTGTTTAATACTAACTCATAGCTAGTAGGCTTTTCTTTAGTTGGAACTTACATTTTCTTAATAGTTGTTGTATTCCAGCTTTGTTATTGTAATTACATAATTTAATCAAATATTATCTAAGCCAATGAAATATTAATGGAGAAATATTAAAGGAGAGTCATTTCTATGAAAACTTCGGAAAGACTTGATAAAGGATGTAAGGAAAACATCTAAAAGTCTGTAAAGGTCATACAAATCTCGAAGAGTTTGGCATTCATTGCTTTACCGGTGTTTTTAACTTTTCCCTTCATGTTTAAAGAAATTGCCTAGAAACTGTAGAGTCCATGTTGGCACAACATGACTTATGTAAGGAATCTGTGTAATGGCCTTGGTCTCATAGCAAAAGATTGGTAAGCACATTTGAATGTTTCAAGCTAAAATGCTTAGAGTACATAGGTGTACTTTTTTTCCCTTTTGTGATTCCCTTGTATTACCAACTTGATTAGCAGACTGGTTGATTCACCAGTTCTTATTTTCAGTGAACGTACCTTCTATCGCAGACATTTTTCTTGAACTCTAACTTGGAAGAAAGTTAATTGTAGGACTGAAGCACTTTTTCAAACTTTAACATGGAATTTGCAATAAAAGGATTTTGTGCTTAAGATCACTTGTAGTTATAGCAACAGTTATAAAATTTTGTATTCAAGCCATTTTTTAAGAAGATTTTGTAGTTAGTTTTGGGACCCTCTTCTCCTTTCTAGCATTGTTTGCCCCTCTTTTAAAAAAAACAAAACAAAAACAATGGCTTCCTTTTAAATTTCCTCTTCCAAGGAATCAGTTGATTTTTCTAAGGCAGACATTAGAGCCAGTATATAGGTTTCCTATAGAGTCGTTAGAATATTTCATTTTCTAGTGAATATTAGATGGAAATGTGGAACACTTCAGTTACAGCTTACTTGGAAAATTAAAAGGAGGGTATTTCCTATTTATTTTATTTCTTATCTTGGGGATCTGAAAATACCTTTTAAGAATTACTGGGCAACAGGATTGGCCTATACTCAAATCTTAGGAGGCACAGTGCCCAGAGAGGGCCCCAAAGCTTTCTTGCTGGCTGCCTACTCTGGAGCAGCTGACTAACCAGATGCAGAGCACATTGATCTGGTCATAATTGCTTTCATCCTGAAGCAGAGCAAGTTAACACAATTTAGATCAAGAGCCACATTAGAAGATGCTGACCTCAGGATAACCTCTCATTTCCTACCTTTGAAACAGGAACAATTCTAGTCACTCCCTAACTTCTAACCACAAAATTGCATGGGAACATATAGCCACATCTAAAGATTCTGACCTTTTGACTTTCTTTACCCTTTATACAGATGGATTCAGAATAATAAAAGAAACAATAGTCTTAACCTGTTCTTTGTTGAACAGAGAAATAATCCCTCCCCTTTCCTACTTATTTTTTTTTCCTATTGAAATCTTTCTAGACCATTCCTATAGATGCAGTGTAGATGAAATAGACCTGGGACTATGTTTGTAAATAGCATACCAAGAGTGTGACAACTCTTTTGTCTGTGTTAGACAGCAGATCATTGTTTTCTGATATACACATTTTCAGGTCATTGCTCTTGGTAAATGTAGGCCTCCCATTATTCTCCACATATTCCAACCAGATTTTATTGAGCTTCATTTTCTAGAGATTTCAACTTTGTTTCTGCTATTTTGCACATGACAGAATAGATAATTTCATATATCGAAAACTGTAAGTTGCTGGTAGATAAAGAGGGACTGAAAATTGTGAGCAACTTTTTTTTAAAAGATTTTATTTATTTGAGAGAGAGAGAAGGGGGAGGAGCAGAGGGAGAAGGACAAGCAGACTCCGTGCTGAGTGGGGAGCCCAACAGGGGGCTGATCCCAGGATCCTGAAATCATGACCTGAGCCGAAACCAAGAGTCAGACATGTAACCGACTGAGCTGCCCAGGCGCCCCAATTGCGAGCAATTTCTATCTCATAAACTACAAAGCCGCTTTCTATCCCATTCATTTTTGGGAATGACATAAATCTACTCTAGTACATTAAGTACAGTTACATATTTCTTACTTTGTTAGTAAGAAGTTCAAATTCAAGAATTAACTACAGAATTGAGAACTGCTGTTTTACTTTGTAAGTCTGCCTGATACGAAAGGAACTATCTACCCACCACGATAGAGGTCTCTGTGCTTGACTCTTGGAAGATGTATTGAGTTGGAACAAAAGAAGGAGGAAGAGCAGAAATCATTAAAAAATGTCATGAAATGAGAGGAAAAAAGGAAATATGGAGGTAATAAAATTTATTGAGGTGTTTTATAAGTATTATAATTTTGTTGACTTAAGTATTTTTCTACTCAGAAAAAAACAACAGGACCCACCTTCCTGATGATTGATGGCATTGAACCAACCACCTATCATCTTGGCTAAATCTTCATAAGAGCACTGATATATATTGACTCTTTCTGAGTGTCCAGGGTTATAAGTGATATTCATGGTAGCACAAAGTTAATTGACTTATGTAAGGATCAAATTATGGATCTTAACCATAGCCAGTTACTTTAAACAAGCATGAGTTACCATTAACTGACTTTTTTCGGGTAGTTGAATTTAAATTTTTTTTTAAAGATTTTATTTATTTATTTGAGAGAGAGAGTGAGTGAGCGAGAGAGAGCAGAAGCAGGGGGGAGAGGCAGAGGGAGAGGGAGAAGCAGACTCCCTGCTGAGCAGGGAGCCCCCTACGTGGGGCTCAATCTCAGGACCCTGAGATCATGCCCTGAGCCAAAGGCAGGTGCTTAACTGGCTGAGCCACCTAGGTGCCCCTGGATAGTTGAATTTAAATAGCAGCTTATAATTGTACTTATTTTTCAGAGATGATTTTTATTTTCTTCATGTCTTGTTTGTCCTATGTGTTGCAATACAGTAGAATAAGAACAGATATTATATAATATATAATGTTACTTTAATATATTAGTGGCTGTGGTTTATTATTATTAGAACTAAGGGACTTTTCATATGGATATTTATTTTTCTTTCCCATATTTGAAGGACTGGGTTATACTGCCCATAAAAGTAACACAGAAATGACTTGCTATGTAGGAAGGTAACATCTGTGTTCATACAGTAAATGAGTGTGGCCGTTTCTCTGATGGAATATCTAACACTTGACAGTACTATTCCCAAAAAGAGTTTATTGATAATTGTAAATAACTTTATTTAAAAATATACTGGGTAGGTCTTTTGGGTGGTGCCAGCTGCACACTCCCCTGCACCCCTCGTAGCCATGCCTCGCAAAATGGAAGAAATCAAGGACTTTCTGCTCACAAGCAGGCTAAAGGATGCCAAATCTGTCAAGATCAAGAAAAATATGGGTAATGTGAAGTTTAAAGTTTGATACAGCATATACCTTTATATGTTGGTCATCACAGATAAAGAGAAGGCAGGGAAACTGAAGCAGTTCCTTTCCCCCAGGTTTGGCAGCGAAGGAGCTGAAATGAACCTGGCACACTGATTTGAACTGTATTAAAATTCTTAAAAAAAAAAAATTACACACACACACACACACACCGGCTAATCTAGAAAGGCTGGAGGGTTTGCTAGAGATTTTTTTGTCCTTCACTTTGTCAGAAACCTCTTAGAAGTGTTGAAATAAAACCAGGAATAGTTGAAAATTTTTCCTAACTATTTGTGGTATTGAGTCTGGAATTTGTATTTATGAGTCACCCCAAGGAGAAATGTTCAAAGGCCTACTGAAGGAGGAAAGAGGCATGTTTACAGGTCTCCTGCAAAGGTAGTATTTATAGTATTAATCTACTTTGTAAAAACCTAGTTCTAAAAATACTTTTAAAAATTGTCAATTAAAATATCATTAGGAAATAATTTGTTAAGCACACTTTGGTGTAACAGTAAATGAAATTTGGTGACTTACACATAATTTGATACTGCTAAAATTGCTTTAAGGTGTGGGTTTTCTTTTGAAAAAGATGATCATGCATGCTTTGACTTAATTTTACTCAAGAATATTACAAAAATTAAAAGGAAAGGCAGTTTGTGTTTCACTTGTTATCTGTACATGGGCCAATTTATTTTTGAGCAGATTAATGGAAGGAGCACATAGGTTTTAAATTTCTATTTTATCAGGATTTACTTAGTAGCTTAATGACTCTGGTGAATCACTTAAGTTTTGAGCTTTTGTTTTCTCATTTGTATAACAGGAATGATAAATAATTACACTTTACCTCATAGAATCATTTTAAGAATCAAATAAGATGTGGAGACTGCTTATAAACTCCATAGGGCTAAGTAAATAGTGGAAAAGTAATTTCATTTAGATATATTTAAGGATAATTTTAAAGCTTTAAAAATTTTTATGGATAAATAATAAATATTAATACAATGTATAGACATTCAGAGGATTATTAAACTGGCAAAAAGTTTTTGAGGCAGGGGCGCCTGGGTGGCTCAGTTGTTAAGCGTCTGCCTTCGGCTCAGGTCATGATCCCGGGGTCCTGGGATCGAGCCCCACATCAGGCTCCCTGCTTGGCGGGGAGCCTACTTCTCCCTCTTCCGCTCCCCTTGCTTGTGTTCCCTCTCTCGCTGTGTCTCTGTCAAATAAATAAATAAAGTCTTAAAAAAAAAAAAGTATTTGTGGCAAAAAGACAAAGAGTTGGTGTCTGAAAAAGATTTTATCATAACCAAGTGATACTTTTTGCAAATTAAGCACCTTCCTCGTATACCTTGTTCTGTCTCCTGTTTTTGATGACCTCCTAAGTTCTTGAACATATTTAATAGCTTTCATGGATGAGACTGAAGGTAGAACTGAATTTGCAGCATTTTCCCTAAAAGGGAGGACTAATTTGCTAATCTTAATTTTTTTTCAAGGCAGTTTTTGGTTTATTTGTGAAACATAGAGGAAAATATTTTCATTTTCCCATTTAGGAAGTAATGTAGACCAAGCATACTGAGATGATTTCCTAAAATACTTGCTGTGTTTCTTTCTAGTACCCACTAAGAGGGTTATTGCAAAGATATGTTTAAAGCACTAAGGAAACAAGATGGAAAGAAACAGAACAAAATAAAAAACAAGTAACATAACCAGATGATTTAACATATGTATAATTGGAGTTCCTAAGTGTTATGGTTTGAATGTTTGTTCCCCCACATTTCATGTTGAAATCCTAATGCCCAGTTTAATGGTATTAGGATGTGAAGTTTTAGGAAGGTGCTGAGGTCATGAGGGTGGAGCCTTCATGTGTGGAATTAATGCTTATATAAGAGAGATCCTCAGAAAGCTCCCTAGCCCCTTTGACCGTGTGAGAACACAGCAGGAAGTCTACAGCACAGAAGAGGGTCCTCATATGATTATCCTGGCACCTTGATCTCAGACTTCTAGCTTCCATACTGTGAGGAATAAATTTCTGTTGTTTATAAGCTGACTAGTCTATAGTATTTTGTTATAGCAGCCAAGCAGATTAAGACATTGATGAAATGGATAGGGGAAAGGGGCAGAAGCAATATTTGAAGACATCATGGCTATTTTTCAAAACTGTTAAGACCACTGATGGAAGAAGCTCAGTGAACCCAAAACAGGATAAATAACAAACACTTACCCTTAGTGTTTTAGAAACTTTTTTTTATTATGTTATGTTAATCACCATACATTACATCATTAGTTTTTGATGTAGTGTTCCATGATTCATTGTGTGCGTATAACACCCAGTGCTCCATGCAGAACGTGCCCTCTTTAATACCCATCACCAGGCTAACCCATCCTCCCACCCCCCTACCCTCTAGAACCCTCAGTTTGTTTTTCAGAGTCCATCCTCTCTCATGGTTCATCTCCCCCTCCGATTTCCCCCCCTTCATTCTTCCCCTCCTGCTATGTTCTTTTTTTTTTTTTTTTAACATATATTGTATTATTTGTTTCAGAGGTACAGATCTGTTGATTCAACAGTCTTGCACAATTCACAGAGCTCACCATAGCACATACCCTCCCCAATGTCTATCACCCAGCCACCCCATCCCTCCCACCCCCCACCACTTCCAGCAACCCTCAAGTTTGTTTCCTGAGATTACAAATTCCTCGGCTGAGCGAAATAAGTCAATCAGAGAGAGACATGTATCATATGATCTCACTGATAGAAACTTTTTCATAGCACCACTAAGCCAAAAGAAATAATTAATGATTCTGTTTATTAAGTAGGAGTCTAGTATTGTGTCTGCCTGCTATTGCTGTGTTTCCCTCAGCACATAGTTCCAGATCACAGTGCTAAAACCTACATACAAATAGAATAATCTTAAAAACAGAAGGGGGGAAAAGATACGTTAGTTACAGAGAAATAAGAATTTTCAAAGGTGACTTTTTAACCGACTGTAAGTCAAAAGACAGTGGAATGACACCTTTAAAGTGCTGAAAGAAAAAATTGATAACCAGTGAAAATATCCTTCAAAACCAAAAATGAAATAAATATATTCTTGGATAAACAAAAGCTAAGAGAAGTCATCAGCGGCATACCCACACTTCAGGAAATATTAAGGAAGTACACCAGGCTAAAGAAAAAAATTCTGAGGTAGAAACATGACGGAATGAAGAGTACTGGAATAGCTAACTATGGTGGGCAGGGCTGTTAATTGCTTAAACCAATAGTTTTAACAATGTCTAGTATTCCATTGGAAATGTTATATTGGAAAACGGTATAACATGTAGAAGGAATTATATGACAGCAATAGCAAAAAGAGGAAGTAAATAGAGTTAAATTATAAGAATCTCTCATTTGGGACATGGTAAAAGTACTAATTTAAGATAGAAACTAAAGATGTGTTTTTGTATCTTTTACAGTAACCACTGAAAAAATGATGCTAAAAGATAAGCCTATAGAGTACATAAAATAGGATAATAAAATAGTTGATTAATAGAAAAGGACGGAAAGGAAGAACAAAGGACAGAGAACAAGGGGACAAATGGAAAATAAATAGAAAGATGATGGACTTAAACTCAACTACATCAGTAATTAAATGCAAATGGACTAAATGTTTCCATTATAAGACAGATTACCAGGCTGAATCAAAAAAGCAAAACCCAACTATATGCTGCTTACAAAGCATAAACAGAAGTTCAGAGTAAAAATATGGGAAGCAATGTACCATGCAGATGCTAACTAAGAAATGGCTTGTGTGACTATACTAATAGGAGATACAGTGGCTTTAGCCAAGAAACATTATTGGAGATAAAAAGGGATAATGTTAAAAGGGCCAATTCATTAGGAAGATAGAACATTTCTAATTTGTATACACCTAATTACATAGCTTCAAAATATGTAAAGCAAAATTGAGCTAAAAGGAAAAACAGGTAAGTCCACAATTATTGTTGTGGATTTAGTAGACCTCTCTCATAGACATCTCTGATAGAACAAATAGACAAAAAATCTGTAAAGAAATGAACAGTGACCTTTACCTCACACCAAATGCAAAAAATAATTGAAAATGGTTAATGGTCTTAAATTGTAAGGCTAAAAATATAAAACTTGAAGATGAAAAATATAGAAAAAATGTTTGTGTTGTACTCGTACCGAAAATTTTAGGATGCAAAGAGAACTAACCATAAAATGAACAAAAGAGAACAAAAGGCAAACCACAGAACAGAAAAATATATTTGTAATACATATGTCGGACAAAGGACTTAAAGAAGTCTTAAGACAACTCTATTAAAAGTGGACAAAAGATTTGAAGAAGTTATATGAATGGATCTTAAGCACATGAAAGAGGTGGTCAACATCATTAGTCACTAGGAAAACACAAATTAAAATGACAGATGCATCAGGATGGCTAGAATTAAAAAAGATAATACCAGTGTTTATGATGATGTGGAGTAAATAGAACATATACATTGCTGGTGGGAATATAAAACTTGTACAGCCACTTTGGAATACTGGCCGTTCCTTAGAAAGTTAAACAGACATCTACTATAATGACCCAGCAAAAAAGATGTGTATAAGAATATTCATAGGAACTTCAATCACAATATTCAGAAACTGGAAAAAAGTGTTCATTAACAAGCTAATGAAGAAAATGTGGTATATCCATACAGTGAAATACTTTTCAGCAACAGCAAGAAACTGTGGATGCACACAGCCACATGGATTAATCTCAGATTCGTCATGCTGAGTAAAGAAGTCACGCATGTAAGGGTAATATTTACTCTTACATGACTCCATTTTATGTGGCATTTCTAAAGAATGTACTACCTTAAGGAGCTGACACAAAGCTGCTAATGGAGCTGCTTGATCACCTTGCAGCACTGTGACCTCTCTTTCAAAAGTGTGCAAAGTTCAAAAAACAATTGTTAATTATTTTTTAAGTCACGATCTCTTGAATAAGTAGTGCTTCATGGACCCCTAGGATTCTGTGGAACCCCAGGATTCTGTGGAACCCCAGTTGAAAAAGTCTGTCCTGGGAGTTCTAATTAGTAATAGTAATTGATAATATATTTATTTCCTTGCAAAACTGGAAATAATGTGGATTTTGCTTAGATGTATAGGGTATACATCTGTGAGTCTTTGTCCCCTCAAGTCTTTTGGAGGTGAATAGCACATGAGTTATTAATGATACATGTCTAAAGTCTGGCTTCTTCCATTAATGTACCTTGGATGCTGAGAAGATAAATTTAAAACATTTGATTTATGGAGTGGAAATAATTTTTGTTAGTCTTTACCTCCCCTGTGTCCCCTACAGCAGCAGTACATGAGAAGTGAAATGAATTTCTCAAAGATTCAAACTGCTGTTGTGTTTAGTTTCTCCTCGTTAATACCGTCATCATTATGGGTTACATTTGACTGCTTGCTTTCTGGAAAAAAAAATTTTTTTTTTTTAAGTAGTATGTGATTAGGGGTCAACAAGCTATATAACTCTAGAGTTAAGAATGGCTTTACATTTTTAAAGGCTGTTTTAAAAAAATTGGCAGACACTGTGTATGCGGCCTATAAAGCCTAAAATATTTACTGTTGACTAATTGCAGATAAAGTTTGCTGACACCTGAACTAGAGAATCTTCTAATATATTTATTTACAATTATTTCAGGAGTATTCTGTAAATATTTTAACTGTTTTGATGTAAGAAAGTAGAATTTATCATAAATATAATTTTAACAGCATTGTTGAAATATAATTTCAGTGTAAAGCTTACCCTCTAAAATGTATAATTCAGGGATTTTTAATATATTTACATTTGTACAGTCATCACCATAATTTAATTTTAGAACATTTTCGTGACCACCCCAAAAAACCTTATAGCCATTCTTCTCCATCCTCTCCCATCTCCTGCCTTAGCCCTGCAAATGTTGAATGAAATTATTTAGCCCACCAGTTGGAAATAACAGAAATGAACTAAGGTTAATATTTGTGCTATTTGTTGAGTAAATAAAATGATAAAACTACAAAGGAAATAAAAATAAAAGTTTAAGAAACCAAAATACTTATATCTACTCTAAGAACTGGTATAATAGCAATTGGCAATAAAAAAGTTATTAAAATATATTCTGAGATAATACCCCTTAAAAATATTTTATTTGTTTATTAGAGAGAGGACACAAGTGTGGGGGGGAGGGAGAAGGAGAAGCAGACTCCCCACTGAGCAGGGAGCCCAACTCGGGGCTCACCCCGGGATCACGACCTGAGCTGAAGGCAAACGCTTAACCAGCTGAGCCACCCGGGCACCCCAGTACATTAGATTATTAATGTGGTAGAGTTCTTTCAGGAATTTTTAAAAGTCCATGAAAGAACCCATGAAGTCATAGTTTAACTTACAACATTTTTCCCCTTAGTGATTTATGCAGTAATGCTGTGTTCTATAACTGATGGCATCTTAAATTTGGTGAAATACGTATGTTTGAAATGATGTATTCGTAAGCCAGCTATTCCAGAGGAAGATTCAGAACATTTCAGACAATAAAAATATTAAAATTAATCACTAGGAAAAGATTTGGTCTAAAAGAAAAAGCTGCTTACTTTTCGAAGTAATAAAATAGCGTTCATCTAAAATTTTAGCAGTTCAGGCCTTTCATTAATCCACATTAATCTTGTGATGATTTTTGAATACATGAGAGTTTTAAAGTTTTCATGTAAACACTAAATTTGAGCCTTAAGGTTGTTTCCGACTCAAGGTTCTGATTTAGTTTTGAAGATCTGCGCATTGCCTAATTTATAGAGTATAGCATGGGTGGTGGTTCTTTTAAAGTTTGGGGTGTTAAAATAGATGCCCTTATTTTAGTGTTGATTATTTATATAATTTCCTCAGAAGGCATGAGAAAAATAAAATTGCTGAATTTAACTAGAGTTTTGTAATTCTAAGTATTTACAGAATATTATCTTAAGTATATAGAGAGGAGAAATTGCATAGGTGATGCTGGCTTTTAAGGTATTTTTTATCAGCTTCACACTCATCCTTCTTAAACTTTTTTTTTGTGGTGTCGGAGCTGAGACCCTACAAACTATATTTCTTGTTTACCACCTGGTTCCGTATTAAATTCTGCCAGTAGGAGGGTGGGAAATAGGAAAGCAAGAGGAGGGGCAAGGGATTTGCTCCTTTATGTTTACTTCTTCCTATCAATATCTTCACAGCAACAGGACTTCACCCTGGCAAGAATAGTAGTGGCAAATGGCTCCATTTTGCATTTTTCCACACTCATAGAACTCTCATTACATCCCTCCTAGATAACATCAACTAGCCTTTTGTTCCCTTTCAGAGATTTGTGTCCCAGTTTTGCAGGGACCCTCCTCAAGTTCTTGGTCTTCGTGTTCTTCAAGGAGTGCTTTATTTTTAGAGATCTGGGCTCCAGTTTTATAGGATTTCTCTAAACCTTTGAGTTTCAATAATTCCAGTCACTTCCTTTTGTTTTCCATCAGCTCTGGGGAATAGCTGCTTCCTGTAATTACTTTCTTTGTGATTATATGAGTCCCTTTTTTGCCTTTCCAGTTCTCCAATTTGTGGTTAACAACTTATACTAAATTCTCTGTTAAAATTACTGGTGTGATTTCTATCTTTTGACTGATACCTAACTAATAGACTGGTCTAAATATTAGAGCTTTGCAAACCAAAGTCCTGGAGATCACATTAGGACGTTCTTCATTTAGTAGTTATTGGACCTCTGCAATGTGGTAGGCCTTTCTTTGTTCTCTGTATTCTCTGTCAGATGTCCTCCCTTATTTGTGGTCCCAGAGCTGCTTGAGAATATGTCATTATTACACTTCATTGTCACTGCCTGCTTTTCTGTATTTCTCACCTTGAGGCCAATTGATAGTGTTTGTTTCTTTGTCCTTAGTTCCTAACACAAGATTTGTATAAACTAGATGTTCAATAAATATTTTAATTAATGAACATGCTTGTAGGTATGGTTGTAAAGGGCAGAAGTCATGACAAAAATTATCTGATGAAGGAAAGGATCTTATTTTGATTATTTTTGGCATCTGAAGTTCCTCAGATACGGAGCTATTTAAACCAGATGTTCATATGGCATCAAAAGGTTATTTAATACTCTTCTAAAAGTCACATACCTAAGGCTTGATTTGGGTTTTCTGGTTCAGTTGTTCTGGTTCAGTTGTTTGTGAGATTGAATGTGCTTTATCTCAACTACATTTTCACCACCTCTTATATAGCTCTGTTCTAGGGAAGAATCCAGATCCATTCATCATGATACTTCTCAGGTTATCAGGCCTCTACCTGTCATGTCTCACTTTTAATTAAGACTTCAAGCTTCCCTTTCCCTTCTACCTTCATTGTGCTCGTGGAGTGAACCCTGTACTTCGCTGTACTTTTAGTTATTAGTGCCTTAGTAATGCTTGATACAGGACCACCCAGAGGGTTTCCAAGTCTGCTAGTTGTTTTGACTGCAGTTCACTTTCTCTTCAGTATTTAGTGGGCTCACCCTGACCTACAAACATCCCAGTTTCAGACCCTTACCTCCATCATGGTACACCTTATTGGCACCCATGTCTTTCCTATTGTTATAATCTTTAGTGTAGGCTACCTCCCCCCTCAGTTTAAAGTAAACAATTTAAATCTATAGTTACTGTTTTCCAAAATGAGAGATTTGGGATATGACCCTGGGATTATGACCCGAGCCGAAGGCAGACGCCTAACAACTGAGCCAACCAGGCGCCCCTCCCCTTTGTTTCTTAAATTCCACATATGAGTGAAATCATGTGGTATTTGTTTTTCCCTGACTAGGTTATTTGGCTTAGCATTACATTTTCTTGCTCCATCCATGTTGTTACAAATGGCAAGATTTCATTCTTTTTTATGGCTGAATAATATTCCATTATATTCCATTACACACACACACACACACGTGCACACACATATTATATATATATATCCATCCATTATCCATTCATCTGTCAGTGGACACTTGGGCTGCTTCCATAGTTCATCTGTTGTAAATAATGCTGCAATAAACATGGGGTGCATATATCCTTTTGAATTAGTGTTTTTGTATTCTTTGGGTAAATACCCAGTAGCATGATTACTGAATCATAGGGCAGTTTTGTTTGTTTGTTTGTTTTTTAAGTAGGCTCTATGCCCAGTGTGGAGCCCAATGCAGGTTTCAAGCTCATGACCCTGAGATCAAGACCTGAGCTGTGATTGAGAGTTGGACACTTAACCAACTAAGTAGGGCAGTTGTATTTTTAATTTTTTGAGGAACCTCTACACTGTCTTCCTCAGTGTCTGTACCAGTTTGTATTCCCACCAACATTGCACAAGAGTTCCTTTTTCTCCATATCCTCGCTAACACTTGTTGTTTCTTGGTTTTGATTTTAGCCATTCTGACATGTTTGACATGATTTCCATTGTGGTTTTGATTTTTCATTTCCCTGATGATGCGTGATGTTGAGCATCTTTTCATGTGTCTTACATGTGTCTTAAGTGTGTCTGTTGGCCATTGTGTATCCTCTTTGCAGAAATGTCTGTTCATGTCTTCTGCCCATTTTTAATTGGATTATTGGTTTTTGGGGTGTTGAGCTGTATCAGTTCTTTATATATTTTGGATACTAACCCTTTATCAGACATGTCATTTGCAGATATCTTCTTCCATTCAGTAGGTTGTCTTAGTCTTTTTTACTTTCGCTTTGCAGAATTTTTTTTTTTTTTTTTTTTTTGATGTAGTCCCAGTAGTTTATTTTCTCTTTTATTTTCCTTGCCTCAGGAGACGTATCTAAAAGGACATTGCCATGACCAATGTCAGAAAAATTACTGCCTGTGCTCTGTCCTTAATCCATTTTGAGTTTTTTTGTGTGTATGGTGCAAGAAAGCAGTCCAATTTCATTCTTTTTCATGTAGCTGTCCAGTTTTCCCAACACCATTTGAAAAGACTTTTTTCTCATTGCATGTTCCTTCCTGCTTTGTTGAAGATTAATTGACCATATAATTGTGGGTTTATTTCTGGGCTTCCTATTCTGTTCTGTTGAACTGTGTGTCTATTTTTGTGCCAGTACCATACTCTTTTGATTACCACAGCTTTGTAATATAACTTGAAGTCTGGAATTGTGATGCCTCTGGTTTTGCTTTTCTTCTTTAAGATTGCTTTGGCTATTCAGGGTCTTTGTTGTTCCATACAAATTTTAGGATTATTTGTTCTAGTTCTGTGAAAAATGCTGTTGGTATTTTGATAGGGATTGCATTAAATATGTACATTGCTTTGGGTAGCATATGTATTTTAACAATATTTGTTCTTCCAATCCCTGAGCATGGAATGTCTTTCCATTTTTTTTTTCTTTTTCTTTTTTCCAAATAATTTATTTCAGAGAGAGAGCATGAGCTGGGGGGAGGGCAGAGGGAGAGGGATAAGCAGGCCCCCCACTGAGCAGGGAGCCCGACACTGGGCTTGATCTAGGATCCTGGGATCATGACCTGAACTGAAGGCAGCTGCTTAACCAGTGGACCCCCTGAGCCCCCCCAGGCGCTCCATGTTATCAATTTCTTTCATGTGTTTTATAGTTTTCAGAGTACAATGCGGGGCTTGATCTAATGACCCTGAGATCATGACCTGAGCTGAAATCAAGAGTTGGATGCTTAACTGACTGAGCCACCCACGTGCCCCTAAATGGGATTGTTTTCTTAATTTCTCTTTCTGTTGCTTCATTATTAATGTATAGAAATGCAACAGATTTCTGTACATTAGTTTTGTATCCTGCAGCTTTACTGAATTTATCAGTTCTAGCAGTTTTTTGGTGGAGTCTTTAGGGTTTTCTGTGTATGGTATCATGTCATCTGCAAACAGTGAAAGTTTTACTTCTTCCTTACCTATTTGGATGCCTTTTATTTCTTTTTGTTGTTGATTGCTGTGGCTAGGAATTCCAGTATTATGTTGAATCAAGGTGATGAGAGTGGACATCCCTGTCTTATTCCTGACTGTAGAGGAAAAAGCTCTCATTTTTTTTTTTTTTCCATTCAGGATGATCTTAGCTGTGGATTTTTCATATGGGGTCTTTATAATGTTGAGTTATGTTCCCTCTAAAACTACTTTGTTGAGAGTTTTTATCATGAATGGGTGTTGTACTTCGTCAGATGCTTTTTCTGCGTCTATTGAAATGATATACGGTTCTTATCCTTTCTCTTATCTTTTTTAAGATTTTCTTTATTTATTTTTTAAATATTTATTTGAGAGGGAAAGAGAGAGAGAGAGTATGTGCACAAGAACAGGGGGAGGTAGAAGCAGAATGAGCAGGGAGCCTGATGCCGGGCTAGATCCCAGGATCATGACCTGAGCCGAAGGCAGACGCTTAACCAACGGAGACACCCAGGAGCCCCTAAGATTTTTTTTTTTTAATTAATGTATATACCCAACGTGGGGCTCAATCTTATCAAGAGTTGCACACTCCTCTTACTGAACCAGCCAGGTGCCCCTTCTTTCTCATATTGATGTGATGTGTCACATTGATTGATTTGTGAAGATTGAACCACCTTTACACCCCAGGAATAAATCCCACTTGATCGTGGGGAATGATTTTTGTAATGTATTGTTGGATCTGGTTTGCAAGTATTTTGTTGAGGATTTTTGCATCTGTGTTCATCCGGGATCTTGGCCCGTAGTTCTGTTTTGTGGTGGTGTCTTTATCTGGTTTTGGTATCATGGCAATGCTGGCCTCATAGAATGAATTTGGAAGTTTTCCTTCCTTTTCTATTTTTTGGAATAGTGTGAGAAGACTAGGCATACTCTTCTTTAAATGTTTAGTAGAATTTGCCTGTGAAGCCATCTGGTCTCGAACTTTGGTTTGTTGGGAGTTTTTTGATTATTGATTCAATTTCTTTGCTGGGAATTGGTTTGTTCAGGTTTTGTATTTCTTCTTTTTCAGTTTTGGTAGTTTATATATTTCTAGGAATTAACCATCTTCTCTAGGTTGTCCAATTTGTTCGCATATATGTGTTGGTTAATCTTTTCAAAACTGGGTACATTGATTACTTCTTCGTGTTCTTGAATTTTTAATACATCATAGTATGTTAACATTTCATTTGATGTTTCCAAATTGCGAAATTGTGAAAATTGTTCACATATATTTTTACTCTCCTCTTGGGAATATGGTAGGTATTCCTGCCAAATTAAAATTAGGCATGGCTATGTGACTTGATTTAGCCGATGAAGTGTGAGTAAAAGTAGTGTGTGACACTCCTAGATGGAAGCTTTAAGAGTCAGTATATACTTTGCCACACTGTCTCCTTCCCATGGTGCTGCTACTTTAGCCTAGGTCCCTGAAGACTTGGGAGAACTCCAGTCAACTCTCAATGAGCATATAGCATAAAAGAATAAAATCTTAGTTATTTTAAGCCACCAACATTTGTTGGTATTTGTTATTGTAGCATAACCTACTCGAACATGACATATAATTGGTGTTAATCAATACGACTTTTTTGTAGGAACATTTATTGAGCAAGCACATTTCAGATGAAAACTGTTCTCCCAGGGTGTATCTTTTGAAGTTCAACGTAAGTGGTTGTAATATCAGTAGAAGTTACGAAGAGAATCTGCTGGGATGATTAGTTAAGTGCCTTATTTTTTATTTGTGGGCACATGTGTAGTGACAGGTATTGGATAATGCTGGTAGGCCAGGAAAAGAAGGGAAGCCCAGAATGGAATGGTAAGTCCTTCAGAAGTGACCAGATTTCATACCTGATAACATTAAATACAGGCCATTTGTTTCAGAAAATAAAAGAAAGAAATACATCTGAGCATAGTCTATTTTGGAAGTGTATCTGTTAAGTGAATTAAGTGACTAGCCTGAGATTACTCAAGTACTTAGTGGCAGGACTGGGGGGAATAAAATCAACCCTTTTGACTCTAGCCCTATGTCCTTTTTATTATTAAAACATTTCACTTACTCTTTTAATCCACTCAATCTTTTTTTTTTTTTTAAGATTTTACTTATTTATTTGACAGAGAGAGACACAGCAAGAGAGGGGAACACAAGCAGGGAGAGTGGGAGAGGGAGAAGCAGGCTTCCCACTAAGCAGGGAGCCCGATGTGGGGCTTGATCCCAGGATCCTGAAATCATGACCTGAGCCGAAGGCAGACGCTTAACGACTGAGCGACCCAGGTGCCCCCAGTCCACTCAATCTTAAATTATGCCTTTCAGTCCTAATTTTCCCCCTAAACTTAATTAACATTTTCCCACCAATTTGCACAGAATTGTGTTAATCACAGTTCTTGGCTCTTGACACATTCTTACTGGTTTGTGTATGATCTTACATATAGAATGTATTTATACTTCAGTAAAGTAATATCTGTGAATCCAACTTCTCAAGCATTGCCAATAACTTACATCTTCCTATGTGTTCTCCTTGACTCTTCCTAAATGGTAGCTATCATTCTGAACTTTGTATTTCAGTCTCTTACATTTTATAAAAGTTTTATTATAAATACGTTTACCTAAACAATGTATTTTTTTTCTTGGTTTTGTTTTTATAAAAAGAATATGCTAAAATGTAATCTTCTGGATTTGTTTTTTTGACACATATCGTGTTACTAATATTCATTCTTGTTGCATGTAGTTGTAGTTCATTCATTTTTACCACTGTATATAATATTCCATTCTGCAAACTTATCATAATTGATCAGTTTTCCATACTGTAGACATTTGGGTTGTTTCCAGTATTACTGCTTTTAGAGACATGTTGCTTTGAGCATCTACTCATATTTCTGGGTAAACATGTTAAAATTTCTCTAAGATATGCAGCCAGAGGAAGAATTGCAGGCTCGTAGGGAATGCAATGTTTAACTTTACAAAAGGGTACCTAATTAATTTCCACCGTTGTTATAATAATACTATTTGGTAATTTTTTTTGGATTGCCAGAGTTTTACCTATTTTTTCAACCTTTTGAAAGAACCAGGGAAGCTATTTATGAGCCTTGTTGTAATGATTTAGATAATAAATTATTATGGTTTAAACTAAAGCTTAGCAGTGGAGATACAGGGGGATGGGATTGGGAACTGTGAGGGATATGAAAGTAATACAGTTTGGCTTGATGATCCAATTTGATATAGCATTTGAGGGAATGGAAATTGTAAAGAATGCTCTTTGAGTTTCTGGCCTATATATGAATCAGGAGTGTAAATATAGTTACTTTGTCTGATCTTGTAATTGAAAAGTGCCTAGATCAGTTTTGTTTCATTAGTTTCAGTGCCATTATTTTCTATTATTTAGAAATAAAGCTTTTAGAGAAACTGTTTTTTCCTCTAATGCTTGGGAAACATTTTATATAAACTACCTTCCTCAGGAAGGACTTTGAAACTGTTGTCCTAAAATATCACTAGTTGACTCTTAACCAAATAAAATAAGCTGGATTACTCTAGAGAGAAGATAGGTCAGGTACAACACAAAGCTGTAAACTCCCAGTGCTTCCTGTATTGTTTAAAAGTATTAGTTTTCAAGGCACTAAGTAATTTGAAGTCCAGAATAATCAGTCTACTTTAACTTTTCTGTAGTTCTGCTTTGAGAAATACAGTACTTAGTGCAAATCCATAATTAGGAGCTCTCATCACTTAACTGAGATATAGAATGACAATTTGAATTGCTTTCTTTGCTTTTGAATTACAGTGGGGAAGTGTAAATTTTTTTTACAGTAGTGATTTTTCACTAGTTATCAAAGATGATTGATTTTCAAGGGTGTAGGAGATAATTGGCAGAGCAAGTGTTTTGAAAACAGTTTGTAGGGGTACCTGGCTGGCTTAGTTGGTAGAGCCATCAACTCTTGATCTCTGGGTCATGAGTTCAAGCCCCATGTTGGGCATGGAGCCTACTTAAAATTTAAAAAATTAAAATTAAAAAAAAAAAGGAAAAAACAGTTTGTATCTTTCAGGCAACCCCTGGTTTTATAATTTAAAGCTTTTTATTTAATCATGGAGAATTTGGTAAAATTAATTTACCTGAGTAAATAATAAAATAATTTGATCCATTTACAAAAGAATAAATAAAAATTAATGAAGTCTTATATTTTTCAGATACCATTTTGTTTTCAAATCTTTGCTGCTTTTTCGGTGGGCCTTTCCCTTTTTGTATATAACCATTTGTGTATCAGAATGAGGCACTACCTCAAATGATTACAATTGCTCTCTTGGTTCTGCTGTGAGTAAGACCATTATTATCAAAAACATCATATGACATTTCTAATAGATGACTTTCTGAATTCACTGAAACCGAACAGCTGTTTCAAACAAATGCCCTTTCTAAGTGGGCATTTATCATCTGCAGATCAATTTATTGTTATTTGTGATGAAAATGCATTTTGAGCGACTTTTAAAAATCAGATTTTAATCATATTTTGAATTTTCAATGTATTGCCTGACAATGTAAATGAAAATCCGTGTTTAAGCATTTTTTTAAAAAAAGATTTTATTTGAGAGGGAGAGCGAGAGAGCAAGCGCATGCGCGTGAGAGCACGAGGTGGGGGAGGGGCAGAGGGAGAGGGAGAAGCAGATTCCCTGCTGAGTGGGGAGCCCTGTGCAGGGCTAGATCCCAGGACCCTGGGCAGAGGCGTTATTGACTGAGCCACCCAGGTGCCCCAGCAAATATATACATTTAAAGAAAATAACTAAAATAACTTCTAGTGAAAAGCCAGAAGGATTTGAGGATTATTTATTGAGATGCAACATTAGTAAGCCTGTTACAGGTTTCTTGGTGACTGGTTTAGGTTTTGTCTAAGATGCTACTGAACCCAAGGGATAATGAGTAAAGATGAATAAGGGGGATATCATTTCATGTTCCAATATAGTGAACTAAATGTCTTGATCTTTTTAGCCAATCAAATTTTATATAAATTGTCAAATTGGTGAAGCAGTTTTCATGAAAAGTACATTTGGAGTGTTTTCTTTGTTGAATGAATTGTTTGGCTTTTGTAACGATTTTAACAACATATAGTGTATTAAACCGCAGTTACCCTCATTTGCAGTACTACAATTTTATTGTTCTGGAGATGATATAACACCTCTGTAAGACTAAGTTTCTTGTGGGCAGAGTTCATGTTTTATTTATCTTTCTGCCTTCAGTGTCTCATATTGCCTGGGACATGATAGGGCCTCTGTGTGAATGTTTGTTGAATGAATAAATAAAAACTTTTAATCATAAAAGTGAAAGCCTAAGCAGAGCCATCAGAATGGGACAGTGATCTAAAACTTCGCCAGTTAATAGATTGACTTTAAATAGGAAGATCTTAGGTTATAAAAGATTACTAATCTCTATTATTTGCTTTCATTCTTTCCTGCAAGAAGTTTGGTGCCTGCTGAGTGCCAGATTTTGTACTAAATGCTGGGTTTTGTACTAAATACAATAATGAACAAAATATTAAGTCCTTGTTCTCAAGGAGATTAAATTCTAGTGGAGGGAATCAGCAATAAAACCAGTATTTAGAATGTCAAGCCAGGCAGGCTATAGAGGAAATTAAAATAAGGAAGGGGGATAGAGTGTAACCTGGATACGGAGTTGTCACTTTTATACAGGGTGACCAGGGAAGTGCTGTTTGAGTAGAACCCAGACGGAAGTGAGAGTATCTGGGAGAAGTGCATTCCAAGCCAAGGAAGAGCAAGTACAAAGGCAGGATCAGCAAAGAGACTGCTGTGCTGCTAGAATAGAGTAGGTGGGAGCAGAATAGTAGCAGATGAGGTTAAAAAAAGGAGAATGGCAAGACAGGTCATATAAGGCCTAGTAAGCCATTTAAGGACTTTGGGGTTAATTACTGAGTAAAGTGCCAGTAGTTGGAGGATTTTGAAGAAGAGGGATGATGTTATTTATGATTTAGTCTGTTTGCTCTGGCTGCTGCATAGAAAATACACTGTAGTCAGTGAGGGGAAGGTGGTGGGGTGGAAGCAGGAAGACCAGGTAGGATGCTCTAAATATTCTAGGCATAGAGATGAACAGGGTTGGGTGAAGATTTAGCAGTTTAGGTGGTGAGAAGTGGTCAGACTCTGGATATATTTTTTATTTTTAATTTTTTTTTTGAAGATTTTATTTATTTATTTGACAGAGAGAGACACAGCGAGAGAGGGAACACAAGCAGGGGGAGTGGGAGAGGGAGAAGCAGGTTTCCCGCTGAGCGGGGAGCCCGATGTGGGGCTTGATCCCAGGACCTTGGAATCATGACCTGAGCCGAAGGCAGATGCTTAACGACTGAGCCACCCCAGCGCCCCTCTGGATATATTTTGAAGGAAGACCCTACAGGTTTGGGTGATGCATTGATAGTGGGATAAGGCTAGTTTAGAGGTGCAGGGTTTAGAGGAAGTGGAAATACATGTGTTTTTTCTTCTTGATTTCTGTTCCTGATGCTAGGCTTTTATTCTCTAGCTAAAATACGAAAGAATTGCTACCTAACTCTGGAATTTGGTACTATGGAAAGAAAACCAAATTGGGATCCCTAAAGTGGCATTTTAAGGCCTGATGCTCTCACTTTCAGAGACTTGGCCAAATCATTTTTTTGAGCCTCTTCAAGCTCTGTTTCCTTAACCAGAAAAATGAATTGGTTGACCCTGATGGTCTCTAACATCCTTTCGAAAATTCGGCACAATTTGTGTCTGTTTCATTATTTTTGGAAGTACTTTGATGACTTCCCCTTTATCCACTTATTATAGGCATCCCCCTTTTTCTGACCTTCCCTCTTATCACCCGTATTCTTCCTGGCTTTAATCAGTTTTATAAATAAAACTCTCACATCTGTACTTTAAACTGTCTTTTTTCTGAGTTCTAGATTCACTAAATTCATTAATTCGTTAAATTTGCTCCAGTAAGTTCAATCCTGAATTCATTTTCTCTCTCCTAAACTTGCTCTTCTTCCTGTGCTTATTAGCAATTGGTAATTTTGGTTATATGATTTCTATTATTAATAGGTGATCATTAACCTTATTTAATTACTAATGTTCAGTTTGCTAAGATAAGTTAATTGGAATTAAGTTTGGGAAACTAACCTGGCAGATCTCACAGTGTGATCCATGATCCTGAAACCCTTTCAGGGAGCCTGCAAGATCAAAACTTAATTTTTATAATACTAAAACATTATTGACTTTTTAAAACTGTGGACATTTGCTCTGATGGTACATATGCAGTGGTGTATACAACTACTGGCTCCTTATTTCAGATCACAGCAGTGGCGTTCGTCCCCTATCTGCATTTGCAGGGAAGGAAACAATTTCACATAAGGTTTTTGATGAAGCAGTAAAATATATTAATTTTCTTAAATCTTATCCTTAGATACATGTCTTAATATTCTGTGTGATAAAAAAGGTAGTATAAAACATTTCTGCTGCATGGTACAGTCATTTAGAATGATGACGTATAGTTACGTTCATTTACATAAATAGATCTCCATGACATAGTTGAAGGAGAAAAGCTGAAATACAGTACTAGTAGGAAAACAGCCTAATTTGGGTCCCGACTCTGTTACAGCTTTAGTTTTACTTAGTTCACCACTGGTATCAGATGTTTTGAGTGCAGAATCAAGACTTTCCCTTCATTATGTCTTGGGATCTGAGCACTTGTGAGACTGAAGAAATCTTTTCATACTTTACAGCCCAGCCAGCAGTTAATAAAACTGTAAGAGATCTCTCTGTTTCACAGCCCAGCTGCTGGTATTTTGAGCAGCTGAGAAATTTTCTTTTCTCTTTAGCCCCACCCCTAGCTTTTCTCTCTTCTGGAGAAAGCATTTACCTAATACCCTCAAGGCATCCGGTAGTGGGTGTGGCCTTGCACTTGGTGAAGGCCCTGTGCCCCTTGGGGACATTTTTCTCTTAGCTTTGCTGCCCTGTTCCCAGCATTTTGCAGCCCTATCTCCCCATTCCCCTCTTGCAGCTCCAGTACTTGGAAAGCATCCTTTTTTTTCTTTTTAAATTTAAATTCAATTAAATTAACATATAATGTATTATTAGTTTCAGAGGTAGAGTTCAGTGATTCATCAGTCTTACATGTGCCCTCCTTAATGTCCATCACCCAGTTACCCCCACTCCCCCACCCCCCTCCCCTCCAGCAACCCTTTTATTTATTTATTTATTTTTTTTTAAATTTTATTATGTTATGTTAGTCACCATACAATACATCATTAGTTTTTGATGTAGTGATCCACGATCCATTGTTTTCGCATAACACCCAGTGCTCCATGCAGTACGTGCCCTCCTTAATACCCATCACCGGGCCAACCAATCCCCCCTCCCCCCTCCCCTCTAAAACCCTGTTTGTTTCTCAGGTCCATAGTCTCTCATGGTTCATCTCTCCCTCCAATTCCCCCCGCCCATTTTTCCCTTCCTTCTCTTAATGTCCTCCATGTTATTCCTTATGTTCCACAAATAAGTGAAACCATATGATAATTGACTTTCTCTGCTTGACTTATTTCACTTAGCATAATCTCCTCCAGTCCCATCCATGTTGATGTAAAAGTTGGGTATTCATCTTTTCTGATGGCTGAGTAATATTCCATTGTATATATGGACCAGATCTTCTTTATCCATTCATCTGTTGAAGGGCATCTCGGCTCTTTCCACAGTTTGGCTATTGCGGACATTGCTGCTATGAACATTGGGGTGCATATAGCCCTTCTTTTCACTACCTCTGTGTCTTTGGGGTAAATACCCAGTAGTGCAATTGCTGGGTCATAGGGTAGCTCTATTTTTAAATTTTTGAGGAACCTCCACACTGTTTTCCAAAGTGGCTGTACCAGCTTGCATTCCCACCAACAGTGTAAGAGGGTTCCCCTTTCTCCACAACCTCTCCAACACTTGTTGTTTCTTTCCCTGTTCATTTTGGCCATTCTAACTGGTGTAAGGTGGTATCTCAGTGTGGTTTTGATTTGAATTTCCCTGATGGCTAATGATGATGAACATTTTTTCATGTGTCTGTTAGCCATTTGTCCAGCAACCCTTTTGAGAAAGTGCACATTTGCCTTGGGAATGTGGCTGCTCAGTCTGTCTTGCCAGTCCCCATGCTCCCCTTAAAAGTTTGTTAAACATTGGGCTAATTTTCCCCTTTTGTAGCAGGTTCACTCTTCTTTTCACCATGACCCCAGCCATGTTTAGATTCCTGGAAAGGGCTTGTTCCTACAGGAATTTAGTTCACTTATGTTTCTTTGCATCTCAGCTCTCTGAATTTTTTTAAAAACTGTGATTTTATAGTCTCTCTGGCTTGTTCTTCCTGTTGAGGAGGTGGGAGCAATGGTAGTCTTTTGTGGGTTTCTGCATCCTAACTATAAACAGTAATCCAAGAATTTACTCTGTTGTATTCAAAATAATTGGTATAGGTTGACAGTTCACATTGAAATTATTTAGCCAGTTCTTGTAATAAAATTTTACTAAAATAAGGTATTGGCCATATTTAGGCTTGATGAAAAACCGATATAATTATAAATGTGTGCTGACAAAATAAAAAAAGTTTTATTGAGGTAAAATATATAGACCATAAAATTGTACAGTTGACATTAAATATATTCAGAATGTTATGAAACCATCACTGCTGTCTATTTTCAGAATACTTTCATCATCCCAAACAAAAACTGTACCCATTAGGTAAAAACTCCTCATTGCTTTCACCTTCTTACCCCTGGTAAGCTCTATTCTGTCTCTATGAATTTGCCTATTCTAGATATTTCATAAGTAGAATCATATAATATTCTATTTGTGTTTGACTTATTCTTTTAGCATGTTTTTGAGGTTCATTTATGTTGTAGTATGTGTCAGAACATCTTTCCTTTTTACGACAGAAATGTATTTTCTTCTGTGTGTGTGTCTTTCACATTTTATCCATTCCTCTGTTAATGGACATTGATGTTGTTTTTACCTTTTGTCTATTATGATTAAATCTGCTATTAGTATACAAGTGTCTGAGTCCCTGTTTTCAGTTCTTTTTGGTATATCCCTAGGAGTGGAATTGCTGGGTCATAAGGTTATTCTGTGTTTAGCTTTTTGAGGAATCCCCAGATGGTTTTCCACAGTGGCTGCACATTTTATGTTCCTGCCAGCAACGCACCAGTGTTTATTTTGTCCCCTTCGTCACCAACATTTATTTGTTTTCTCTCTTTATTTTTTTTGAACAACATTCGTTATTTTCTGTTTTTGTTTGTTTATAGTAGCTATCCTAGTAGGTGTGGAGTGATATCTCATTGTGGTTTTCATTTGCATTTCTCTCATGAGTAGTAATGCTGAGCCTCTTTTCATGCACTTAACTGGCCATTTGTAAATCTTCTTTGCAATGTCTATTCAAGGCCTGTATTTTAATCATGTTCGTTTTTTGTTGCTATTGAGTTATAAGAGTTCTTTATATATCTTGGATATTAAATCCTTACCAAAGATATGATTTGCACATATTTTCTTCCATTCTCCATGTTGTTTTTTCACTTTCTTGATGCTATCCCTAGATGCATAGAAGTTTTTAATTTTAATGAAGTCTAATTTATCTATTTTTGTTCCCTGTGCTTTTGGTGTCATATTTAAGAAATGATTGCTAAATCCAACGTCATGAATACTTCTCTTCTCCCATGCTTTCTTCTAAGAGTTTTATAGTTTTAGCGCTTAGATTTAGGCCTTTGATCCATGAATGAACACACACACACACACACACACACACACACTTACCACCCTTGTTAGATCATGACTTGAGCTGAAATTAAGAGTCTGATGTTTAACTGACCAAGCTACCCAGGCACCCCTTCCCAGGATCACTTTTCCCCTCCACCCCAGCAACATTTTTGAAAACACTGTCCTTTCCCAACCGAATGGTCTTCGCAACCTTGTTGAAAATCAATTGATCATAGAGATGAAGGTTTATTTCTGGGCTCAGTTTTGTTCCATTGATATTTATGTCTCTCCTTGTGCCTGTACTGTAACGTTTTGATTATTGTGATTTTGTAGTAAGTTTTAAAACCAAGAAGTGTGATTCCTTCAGCTTTGTTCTTTTACTTCAAAATTGTTTTGGCTGGAATTCTATGTAAATTTTAGGATGTGTTTTTTTCTTTTTTTTTTTAAGGATTTTATTTATTTGAGATAGAGCAAGTGAGTGAGAGCGCACAGGAGCTGGGGGGGGAGGGGTAGAGGGAGAGGGAGAAGCAGGCTCTCCACTGAGCTGGGAAGCCCTTGCGGGGCTGGATCCCAGGATGCTGGGATCATGACCTGAGTCACCCAGGTGTCCCATGTGTTTTTCTATTTCTGTAAAAAACACCATTGGGATTTTGATAGGGATTGTATTGAATCTGTAGATCATTTGGGGTAATATTGTCATCTTAATATTAAATTTTCCAATACATGAATATAGAATATCTTTGCATTTATTTAGGTCTTTTTGTTAAAGCAACATTTTGTAGTTTTCAGTGTACAAGTCTTGTGCTTCATTGTTTAAAGTTATTCCTAAGTATTTCATTGTTTTTTATGCCATGTAAATGTCCTTTTCATTTGTTTATTGTAAATATATAGAAATACAACTGATTTTTGTGTGTTTATTTTGCATCCTTCAGTTTTGCTGAATTCATTTAGGGTTTTCCACACATAAGATTCTGTCATCTGTGAATAGAAATAGTTTTATGTCGCCTTTTCAATTATGATGCTGTTTATTTCTATTTCTTGCCTAATTGCTCTGGCTAGAACTTCCAGCTGTATTGAATAGGAGTGGTGAAAATGGGCATTCTTGTCTTGTTCCTGATCTTAGGAGAAAAGTTTCTAGTGTTTTACTGTTGAATGTAATGTTAGCTATGTGTTTTTCGTATATGGCCTTAATCATGTTGAGGCAGTTCCCTTCTATTCCTACTTCATTGAGTGTTTTTTATCATTAAAGGGTATTGGATTTTGTTAAATGCTTTTCCTGCATTAGTTGATGTTCATGTGGTTTTTGTCCTTCATTTTTAGAGTGGTGTTATTACATTGATTATTTTTTCATATCAAACCTCCCTTGCCTTCTGGGGATAAATCCCACTTGGTCATAAGTGTGAGTCTTTCAGTATGTTGTTGAATTTGGTTTCTTAGTATTTTGTTAGGGATTTTTACTCTGCAATTCATAAAGGATACTAATAGTTTTACTGTTTAGTATTACTATTTTAGTATTTTAGTTTCAGTATTTTATTAGTAGTATCCTGTAATTTTCTTTTAGTGTTTTTGTCTGGCTTTGGTATCAGGGTAATGCTGGCCTCATGGAATGAATTTGGAAGTGATCCCTTCTCTTTAGGCTTTTTTTTTTTTTAATTAAAAAAAAGATTTTATTTATTTGAGAGAGAGTTCATTCACACAAACGGGGGGGAGGGGCAAAGGGAGAGGGAGAAGCAGGCTCCCCACTCAACAGGGAACCTGATGCACGGCTCAATCCCAGGACCCCAAGATCATGACCTGAACCAAAGATAGATGCTCAATCGACTAAGCCACCCAGGCGCCCCTCTTTAGTTTTTTGGAATAGTTTAAGAAGGTTTTTTGTTAATTCTTCTTTAGATATTTGGTAGAATTTGGGCTCCTAGGTGGCTCAGTGGGTTAAGTATCTGCCTTTAGATCAGGTCATGATCCCAGGGTCCTGGGATCAAGCCCTGTATTGTGCTCCCTGCTCAGTGGGGAGCCTGCTTCTCCCTCTCCCTATGCTGCTACCCCAGCTTGTGTTCTCTCTCTCTCTCTTTCTCAAATAAATAAAATCTTAAAAGATTTGGTAGAATTCACCAGTAAAGCCATATGGTCCTGGGCTTTTCTCTATTGTGTTTTGATTACTGATTCAAACTGCTTACTTGTTGAGGGTCTGTTCAGATTGTCTCTCTCTTCTTGAGTCAGTTTTGGTAGTTTGTGTGTTTCCAGGAATTTGTCCATTTCATTATCCAGTTTGTTGGTGTGCAGTTGTTCATAGTAATCTCTTATAATCCTTTCTATTTCTGTATAATTGGTAGGTTGTCCTCACTTTCATTTCTGATTTTAATAATTTAGGTCCTTTCTTTTTTTCTTAGTTAATCTAGCTAAAAGTTTGTTGATTTTGTTGACTTTCTTCCCCAAAGAACCAACCTTGGGTTTTGTTGACTTTCCATTGTTTTTTTCTAATATCTGTTTTATTTACAATATAATCTTTATGCTAGCTTTGGGTTTCATTTGCTGTTCTAGCTCTGTAAAGTATACAGTTAGGTTGTTGATTTGAGTTCTTATTTTATAGTTTCTACAGCTGTAAATTTCTTCTAGCACTGCCTTTCCCTGTATCCCATAAGCTTTGATATGTTGTGTTTTTGTTTTCATTTGTTTCAAGGTATTTTGTAATATTGCTTGTGGTTTTCTTCTTTGTTCCATTGGTTGTTTAAAAGTATGCTGTTTAATTTCCACATATATGTAAATTTTCCAGTTTTTTTTTTTAAAGATTTTATTAGAGAGAGTGTGTGTGTGTGTGTGTGTGAGAGAGAGAGAGAGAGAGAGAGAGAGAAAGAGCAGGGGGAGGGGCAGAGGGAGAGAAAGAATCCCAAGCAGACTTCTTGCTGAGCATGGAGCCAGACATGGGGCTTGATCCCACGACACCAAGATTATGAGCTGTGCTGAAACCAAGAGTCAGACGCTCAACTGACTGAACCACTCAGGTGCCCCTCCAGGTTTTTTCTTTTTTTTTTTCCTATTACTGATTTCCAGTTTCATTTTATTGTGAGGAAAACATACCTTTCATGATTTGAATCTTTTAAAATTTATTAAGACTTATTTTGTGGTCTACTGATGTCTATCATGGAGAATGTTCTGTTTGTACTTGAGAAGAATGTGCATTCTGTTGTTAGGTGGAACATTCTATATATGTCAGTTAGGTCTAGTACACTAGGTATCTTTGTTGTTCAGGTCTTTTATTTCTTTATTGATCTTATTTCTGGTTCTTCTATCCAGTGTTGAAAATGGGGTATTGAAATCTCCAATTATTATTATTGTAGAACCATCTATTTATTTTTTCAGTTCTGTTACTTTTAATATATTTTCAGGTTTTGTTGTTAGGTATGTATATGTTTATAATTGTTATATATTAATCCTTTATTAATATAGAGTGCCCTTCCTTATCTCCAGTAACTTTTTTTTCTATTTTAGTCTATTTTGTTTGACAAAAATATAGTAATTCCAGCTCTTTTAGTTTCTGTTGCATGGAATACCTTATTCCTTTCCTTTCAATCTCTTTGTGTCTTTGTATCTAAATTAAGTCTTCTGTAGACAATATGTAGATAGACAATATTTTTAAAATCCATTCTGCCAATCTCTGCCTTTCAGTTGAAGAGTTTGATCCATTCACATTTAAAGTAATTACTAATAAGGGTTTACTGTTTTGATTTAGTTACTTTCTATATATATCTTGTTTCTTGTTCCTCAGTTCCTCCATTATTGCCCTTTTTTGCACAGTTGATTTTTTTGTAGTGTACTTTTCTGATTCCCTTTTTTCCTTTTCTGTAATATTTTTTAGTTAACTTCTTAATGGTTACTTGGGAATTACAATTAACATCTTAAACTTATATCAGCCTCGTATGAATAATACCAACTTAGTTCAATAGCATATAAATATTGATCCTGTATATCTCTATCATTCCCCCTTTATATTGTTATTGTCAAAGATTACCTCTTTATACATTGTATGCCCATTAACATGGATTTATCATTTTTTTTTATATGTGTACCTTTGCCTTTTAAATCATATAGGAAAAGGGAGAAAAAAAGTTACAAATCAAAAATACACTTATACTGTATTTTATAACTACATATGAACTTTTACTAATGTTCTTTATTTCTTCTTGTAACATTGGGTTACTCTCTAGTGTCCTTTCATTTCAGGCTGAAGCTCTTCCTTTAGCATTTCTTGTATGGCAGGTCTACTAATGAATCTCCTCAGCTTTTGTTTATCTGGAAATGTCTTAATTTCTCCTTCATTCTTGAAGGATAGTGTTGCCTGATAAGATTTTTGTTTCTTTCCAGACTTTAAATATATCATTCCCAGTGCTGCCTGATCTTTATGGTTGCTGATGAGGCATCAGCTATTACTATATTGAGGGTCTCTTCTATGTATGAAGTTACTTTTTCCGTGCTGCTTTCAAGATTCTTTATATTTGGGTTTTTACACTTGGAATATAAAGTATCTTGACATGGATCTCTTTGAGTTTATCCTTCTTGGAGTTTGTTGAGATTTTTGGATGTGTGTATTCATGTTTTTCTTCAGATTTTGGAAGTTTTCAGCTACTGTTTCATTAATTATCATTATTTTTGCTCCTTTTTATTTCTCTGACTCCTGTGATGCCTATGCGGGTAAAAAGGTCCCTCAGACTCTGTTTTTCTTCATTCTTTTTCTTTCTGTTCCTCAGACTGGATAATTTTGACTTTCTTATGTTAAAGTTCACTGATCCTTTTCTTCTGCCTACTTAAATCCACTGAACCCTGCTAGTGAATTTTTCATTTCAGTTACTATACCTTTTAGTTCTGGAATTTCTGTTTGGTTCTTTTTTTTCTTTCTTTCTTTTTTTTTTTTAAAGATTTTATTTATTTGACACAGAGCGTGAGCCAGTGCACAAGCAAGGGGAGCTAGCAGCAGGTAGACGGAGAGGGAGAAGTAGGCTTGCAGGGAGCCTGATGCTGGGCTTGATGCCAGGATCCTGGGATCAAGACCTGAGCTGAAGGCAGATGTTTAACCAACTGAGCCACCCAGGTGTCCCTATTTGGTTCTTTTTATAATTTCTGTCTCTTTATTGATATTCTCATTTTTCCCATACATTGTTTTCCTTATTTATTTAATTTATTTGTCATTGGGTTTCCTTTAGCCCATTGAGCATATTTAGGACACTTGATTTAATATCTTTGGCTACTAATTCCAAATTCTGGACTTCTTCAGGAATGGTTTCTGTTAAATGCTTTTTTTCTTGTGAATGGGCCGTGTTTTTTTGTTTGTTTGTATGCTTTGTAATTTTTTGTTGAAACCCGGACATTGCATTACAATGTAGTAACTCCGGAAGCTAGATTCTCTGACTCCACAGGTGTTTGTTGTTGAGGCTGCTGCCATCTGTTTGTGACTTTCCCAAACTATTTTTGCAAATATGTATTCTTGGTTGTGTGTGGTCACTGAAGTTTCTTTTCCATTATCTTTGCAGTTAGCTAGTGACCTGATGAAGATTTTCTTTAATATCTGGCTCAGACAACAACAAAAAAAATGTTGCTGTCTCTTTAATCTTCCAATAGTTGTTGTGGGAAGCCCCTGCAGCCTGAAAGGGCCTTAAGGAAGGCAAGTTGTCTGCATTGTGTGAATCTCTGATCTGCCAGACTGATCAAAATGTGCAACCTCCAGTTTTTTGATATCAAGGTTCCCCATTGCCTCCCCTGGCACCAACCAGCTGCTCCAGGAATGCAGGACAGGGCTGAGGAATGGGCAGTGTTACCTGGTTCGCACATGTGGTTCTCCTAGCAGCCTCTCCCTTTTAGCAAACACTCATGGTTGTTGTGTGTCCTGTCAGGTTCCAGAGTTCTGAAATAGTTGATTCTGGTTGTTTTTTCCAGTTTACTGGTTGTTTTGGGTGGGGGGACCAACCCCAATAGCTTCCTACTACATTTTTTCATCTCAAGTGTCACAGTGGTCTTATATTGGCTTTCTAATGTAATGTTTATGAATAGAGGAAAATCCTTGATAGGTTTCTTTTTTCTGGTGTGTTTGACTATTCATACTATAAAAGGAAAAGAAAAGGATTACCTTCAGATTTTAACACATAAAGGATTAAGATATTTAAGTGTTTTGGGGGAAAATTTCTATAAGCATGATTGAACTTTTATTTCAGTGCTCTGTCAGTGTTTTGTATAATAACTTTGTGTTTTGTGTAAATAAGAAATTTGTGTCTCTAGTGAAAAACTTAATTTTTAAATGTTAGTTATTCCTCATTAAGTGGTTAGCTTACATATCCTAGAAAGCTTTAGATGTTCATTACGATTTAATTATTGAGGGAAAAATAATAGAAAATTTGCTTACAAACCGCTTAATGAGTTTACCTCATTTGCAACAGGTTTAATTTAAAAGCCATAGTCACTACAGAAAATGTTATAAAGAAATAAATGAAACTGTCTTTATTGTGAGGTCATGTTACTCTACTTGATATATTAGAACTTGGATTTTAATCCAAGCTTTAAATGCTCAAATTGTTCTGCCTGTAAATTTTGCTTCCTTACCTTTACGTATTTTGAAAACAATCTTAAGCTTTTTCCTCAACTTTTTGTGCAGTTTTAACAAATTGTTTTGAGAAAATCTCAAAGACATAAGCAGATAATTGCCACTCTAATAAATCCTTTAATATTAGAGAAGTTTGAATTATAAGGTAAATTTACGTCTAAAGAATTTCTTACCACAAATGCCAAAAGAGCCACAATATGACACCATTTTTGCAGGTAAATACTCACAGTAGAGGATCTAGTTTGTGAATGTTTACAGCTTTATAGCTGTGTTGTCTTAAAAAAAAAAAAGAAAAAAAAGGTGTGTGTTTCCCATTCTTAGGACAAAACTGAGTTGGCTTTCCAGAATGGTTTTCTGTATTCTGTAAGTAAACAGAATGATTACATTTCCACCAAAAAAAAACAAAAAAGGAAAAAAGGAAAAATTTTCTTAATTTAACAGCAGACAGTCCCAGATCCAATTTAGCCCCAGGTGATAAAGTAAGGTTTAAGCACTTGTAGTTGGAAACTGATGTTAAACTTTTTCAGCTGTATATATACATATATGTATATATATAGTGTTACATGCTGTTGTTCTGAGTAACGTTTATTGCCCTTTTACCTTTTTAATTTTTTTAAAAAAGATTTTATTTATTTATTTGACAGAGAAAGAGCATGAGAGTGAGCACACAAGCAAGGGGGAGCAGCAGAGGGAGAGAGAGAAGCAGGCTTTCTGCTGAGCAGGGAGCCTGATGTGGGGCTCTATCCCAGGACCCTGGGATTCCTGGGATCATGACCTGAGCTGAAGGCAGACGCTTAACAGACGCTTAACCGACTGAGTAACCCAGGCACCCCTACCTTTTTAATTTGATCTAGCTATGACAGAAAGCTTGAGATATATTTGAAAGTTACAAAAGCATAAACATTTTGCACTGTATACACACATACATATATATGTACATATTTGAATGGGGATATATATGTGTATATATATGGAATATATATGTGTACTTGTATATACGTGATAAGTGCAGTGAGTAAAAAAAAAAAACTAAGAATAAAGGAATAGAGAGGGTCAGAGTCAGGAAAAAGCTCTCTGGAGATTAACATGCTGAAATTTGAGCATTTATAATAGTTTACTCTGTAGTTAAGTCTTTAAAATATCAAAACAATTGTGGAGTTTTTGTTTAGGGTTTTTTTTAAATTACAGTACATTTACTTTTAATGTGAAAATAGCTTTTTCGATGTTATGAATTAAATATTAAACTAAAAATTTAGGCATTTACCATAAATCACATTGTTTATACTATCATTTTCAGAAATATTAAGGTAGGTTAAGATCCTAACAACCCCAAATAAAAGTTTTTACTAAACTAGGTAAAATATTTTAGACAAACTCTTGAGGGTTTTGATTTCAGGAAATCAGTAATTTAGCACTGCTTTATTACATTACAGTAGAGATTAATCAACCTTAAAGGTAATGTAAATAATTTTTACTTCTTAAAAGGTGTTTTTATTATAGCATTTTATGTGTTTTTGTCCTCATCTAACGAGGGAAAATGTTGACATGTGTAATTCTACTTAAAGGTAATTAGAAATATCAAGGGATCTATTTAATTTGGGAGTATTTTTTCTTTAATACTGATCTAGACTGTGACAATGAAATTCTTTAACTTCTGTGTTTACTGATCATTTTGACTTAATAAAAAGGTTACAGTTATACCGTGGCAGATAAATCATTTAAAGATGTGGTTTTTGAAAAATTTATAGTAAAGATTTAGCTTTATAAACGAAGTGTTTTTTTCTCTTGCTAATATGAGCTGGAAATGAATGGCTTTCTTATTGCTGATAGAATATAAAATACCTAAAGTTATTTTATAGACCAGAATTATTTTGATAGAAAATATTCTGAGTTATAAAAAACATAGAATGTCTCTTAAAATATTGTTCAAATGCATTTTATGAAGAAAAGATTAAAAGTTATGTGATTCCTTTTTTAAATTGTACCCACTTAAAACTACCAAGATCAGTTAGGTGCTCTATACCAGCATTGTCCAGTAGAAATATGTGGACCCCATACTTAATTTAAAAATATTTTTTAGAAAGTAGAGTTAATTTTAGTAATACATTTTACATAACCAAATATGTCTGGAATGTTTTTTTATGTTATCCATACAACAGTTAATGAGTTATTTTTATATTCTTTTAAAATACTGAGTATTTTTTTAATTTTTTTTTTTTAAGATTTTATTTATTTGTCAGAGAGGGAGAGAGAGAGAGCACAGGCAGGGGGAGCAGCAGGCAGAGGAGAAGCAGGCTCCCCACTGAGCAAGGAGCCTGATGCAGGACTTGATCTCAGGACCCTGAGATCATGACCTGAGCTGAAGGCAGATACTTAAACGACTGAACCACCCAGGCGCCCCTGAGTATTTTTTTTTTAAATACTGAGTCTTTAAAATCCAGTTTGTATTTTACATTTACAGTATAAGGCAGTTTGAATTGACCACTTCTCAAGTGGTCAGAATGGGATGTTACTATGTGAATTAATTCTGTAATAACATTTCTGTTGTAGTTTGTTGTTCAGTCCTTATTTGTCATCTGAAACAAGAGGCAGCAAACTTTTAAACATGTGCAAAATTCAAAAGTGGTGATGTCTGTATAGTTCAGTAGACATTGGTGATCATGCCACTATGTTTGAGAATATTGGAGTTGAAAACTTGGTAGTTGTGAGCTACCAGCTCTTAAGAGTTTCTGTTTGGGCATACAGATTTCTTGAAGACCATCCTTAGGCTTGGTGATTTGCTAGAAGGACACAGAAATCAGAGAAAAGCAAAGAAAAAACTCATGATTTATTACAGTGAAAAGACACAATAAAATCAGCAAAGGGAAAAGTGTATGTAGGATAGGAGTCCAAGAGAAACCAGGTGCAAGTTTTTAGTTATCCTCTCCTAGTGGAGCTATATGGACAGTGCTTCCTTTTTCCAGCTACCTTGTATGACAACATGTGCAAAGTGTTGTCAACCAGGGAAGCTTACCTGAGTCTTGGTGTCCAGGGTTTTCACTGGGGATCAGTTACATAGGCATGGAAGTACCCATATGACTATCTTAACTACTCTGTCTCCACCAGCTTTCCTTATGCTTCCTCTCCTCCCAGGTCCATCTGATAGTATGGCTCAAACCGTAGGCATAGAAAAACAAGACATTTACCGTATGGCCCAAGATCTTAGGCAAACAAAGAGACTTACCAGGCAGGGTATTCCAGGGGCTCGAAGTTACTTCTCAGGAGTCTATCACAGTTAAGTCTTTTCTTTGGAATGTGCAGAGTTTGAGCTCCCTCCCCCGCAACCCCGCACCAGCCTTGTAGAGTTACCTCTTTATTGCGCAGGGTGATTTAGATCCTTACAAAGGAGAGTGTCTCTAGTATAAATTCTTACAGTGACAGAAGGTAGATGAGATTGGCCATAGCTCAATTTACATTAAATATCTAATATGTTTTAAACAAATGGCATGGATTACTAACAAGGTACAACTATTTAAGGGCTGACTGAGAAGTAAAGAATCTAGCATGTAGGACAGCCCTACAGTAACAGGTTTCTTAGTTGGAATCAACTCTTATATTTTACTGACTGCCTCCTATAAATTCACCTTGCTTGGTGAAATACATATATTATCTATTTTATTTATTTGTATTAAAAATTTAATTGGAATATAGTTGACACACAATGTTAGATTAGTTTCATATATATAACATAGTGATTCAACATCTCTCTATGATATGTTATGCTCACCACAAGTGTAGCTACCATCTGTCACCATACAACCTTATTCCATGACTGGAAACCTGTATCTTCTACTTTCCTTCATCCATTTTGCAGCCCCCCCATTCCCTCTGGTAACCATCCATTTGTTCTCTGTATTTGTAGGTCTGATTCTGCTTTTCATTTTTTTATTCAGTTGTTTTTTAGATTCCACATATGAGTGAAGTTAAACAGTATTTGTCTTTTTCTTATTTCACATAGCATAATATCCTCTAAGTCTATCCATTGTTGTTGCAAATGGAAAGATTACATCCTTTTTTATGGCTATGTAATATTCCATACCACATCCTCTTTTTTTTTTTTTTTAAGATTTTATTTATTTGACAGAGAGAGACACAGTGAGAGAGGGAACACAAGCAGGGGGAGTGGGAGAGGGAGAAGCAGTCTTCCTGTAGAGCAGGGGAGCAGGGAGCCCGATGCGGGACTCGATCCCAGGACCCCGGAATCATGACCTGAGCTGAAGGCAGATGCTTAACGACTGAGCCACCCAGGCGACCCCATACCACATTCTCTTTATTCATTCATCTGTTGATGGACACTTAGGCTGTTTTCAAATCTTGGCTATTGCAAGAAATACACTATACACCAAAAAGAATAAAATACCTAGGGTTAAACTTAACCAAGGAAGTGAAAAACCTGTACTTGGAAAACTATAAAACATTGATGAAAGACATTGAAGACAACACAAACAAAGGGAAAGATATTCCATACTCATTGATTAGAAGAATTACTATTGTTAAAATGTCCATACTACCCAGAGTAGTCTGCAGATTCAGTACAATCCCTATCCAAATACCAACACCATTTTTTTAATAGAACTAGAACAAATAATTCTAAAATTTGTATGGAACCACAAAAGACCCTGAATAGCGAAAGCTGTCTTGAGAAAGAAGGATAAAGCTGGAGGTATCACAATTCCAGATTTAAAGATCTACTAGAGGGGCGCCTGGGTGGCTCAGTCATTAGGTGTCTGCCTTCAGCTCAGGTCATGATCCCAGGGTCCTGGGATCGAGCCATACATCTGGGTCTCTGCTAGGCAGGAAGCCTGCTTCTCCCTCTCCCACTCCCCCTGCTTGTGTTCCCTCTCTTGCTGTCTCTCTCTCTGTCAAATAAATAAATAAAATCTTAAAAAAAAACTGTAATAATCAAACAGTATGGTGCTGTCACAAATATATTATCTCTTTTAATCCACACCTAAACCTCCAGTTTTGCCTATGATAGAGCAACTTGTATTATACTAAATATCCTGTGGAGAACTATTTGACATGTAGGAGGAAAAATGAGTTTGAAGGCATCTCATAGTGCTTTGAAGTTAGTCACACCTTGAGGAGTCAAGATTCAGGAGAGAAGGGAGAAATAGATATATTCTGTGCTGGTTTTCCTCTTGAGGCATTTTCTAGCTCAAGTTATTTTGGATAAGACGATCAAAGCTGAACATTGTAGAAGAGATGAGCAAAAAGCAACTGAGGAAGTTGAGTGGAGCTTTCAGTAGTTTTTTTGTTGTTCTAGCCCTGCATTTGTAGCTGGAATCCTTTGAAGAGGGGCACACCATAGGAGTGGGAACAGATCAGAGGTAGGCCAGTTTTAATGGTGTTTGAATCCCAGTCTCATGCCAGCTCAGTCCTTGATTGGATTGCGGTGGTCTGCTCCTACTCTGACTGCTTGCTAGAAAAAAAATTAAATCATCTCTGGAAGAAGGTAACATAATCTAGAGCCTCTACACTTTTCATACATATTTTTATGCAGTCATTACATACAATGTGTAACATTCAATTAAAAATTATGAGGCATACATGGGACCAACAGAGATAAATCAACAATAGAAATAGGTTATGCAGACTCTGGATTACAGACAAGAGCTTTAGAATACTATAACTAATCTATTCACGAAAAGAGAGTGAGAAAATAAGTGAAATACTTAGAGATTCAAAGTAGTCACCCAGAGCTGGATGGTAAAACATGTATTTTAGCATAGGGGAGTTATAAGGCTCTTACTTTTAGTCAGGCTAATGGTTATAATATGTTTGTAATCTGGTAAAGTTGCGCATCCCAAGTAAGAAATAGTAAATTAGAAAAGAAGTTGCAAGTAAATTATTGAGGTATTTGTTTTGGCGGCAAATACCTTGTTTGATTTTGAGACTCTACTATGAATCATACCATTGCTGTATGTACCACTAAGAAAAAGAGGCTGTCAATTATATTTTGACATCCCATTAATTACAAGCTACATCCTAATTTCAGAGAGGTTAAAATGTGGGAGGAAAGGTGATCCTAGTTTTAAATCTTAGTTCTCTCATTTATTGTTCATTTGACTTCGGTCAGGGAACTTCTTTGAAGCTGTTAGTTTATTTGTGAAAATTGGATAGTATAGCTGCTATAGATAGTCTAGTCTTTAGAGTTAAGAAGACTAAATGAATTAAGCGATATGAAAGTGTGTAGTACTGGGTATGCATTTAATACTATGAATTTGGCTTTCATTTCTTCCTTCTAAAACTCGGCATTGTTAGGATAACAGGAAGAAGTTCCTAACAGCTGACCAGGGGAAAAAAAAACAAAACAAAAATGCAATATATTGGTTAAATAAGAACTTAAAAAATTCCTGTTGGAGCTATTTAATAAAGTGTCAAACATCATTCTTTATTCTCTCTCCAGCCCCCTTCACTTCTCCTGTCCCCCCATTTATATATAAAGATATCACTGACAGCTTCCAATGTGATGATTGATATTTATAATGATGGGACCTATGCATCAAAATAGTGTTGATATTTTTACTATATTGGTTTTTAAAAAGCACATTTTAGGAAAATTTCTAATCCTCTAAATTCAGCTGTGATGCTGCAAACCTCCATTTTTATTTAGTTTTGTAGAATCCCTGCTCTACTGATGATACTGCATAAATAAAGCATTAATCAAAGTGACTGAATCTTGAAGGGGTTGGATTTTGTGATGCTGGTTGCCATGAGAATTCCTGTTTATATTCCTATTTTGAAGGTTCCCATTAAACTCAGAATGACATTTTTCTTGAGCTTTAAAATATTTAGAGCTTTAATTTTGTGTTCATTCTGTTCTGTTCTTTTAGGATTTTTCAAGTCACATTCAGTTGATAGGATGAAAAAATTTAAGAGAAGGCTATCCCTCACTCTTCGGGGAAGCCAAACTATTGATGAATCATTGTCTGAATTGGCGGAACAAATGACTATTGAAGAAAATAGCAGCAAGGATAATGGTAAGTATTTGGGGCTGGGGAGGGGAGGAGGGAAGGAGAGATGCTTCCGCCTTTTAATTACTTTATAAATTGAATGTGAATTTACTTTTCTGGTAAGTTCCTAATAGCTTCCTTTTGTTTATTTCTTTGTCTTATTCTCTAGTTCTTAGGAAACAGAAGACTATGTGACTTTTGCTTACTTAATTATTGGAACGTTTCACTCTTACTCCAGGAGTGTTACTGTACCTGGTCTCTAACCCTTATGGATTCTCCTGTCCCGTTTATCTATTTTTTATTGTCTCTTAAATAAGAATACCTTATATAATACCCTAGTTGTTAAATAACTATTTTTAAGTTAACCTAAGTTAATACAGCTTAAAAGTGTAGTAAGTTTGTGAAATTCCTGTTTGAGGCTTCATCATAGTTTTATAACATTGTATATGCATATGGACTATAGATGACAAGGTTCATGATGTGAGTGAATCTTACTCTTTCCTTATTTTATATTTACTGCAGAGTCTATCCATAATATTGAGAGCACTTAATAGTAGGTAGGCATACAGCATTTCACATGTTTGACAGTTCTTTCCACAGAGGTTGATATAAAATGGAAAGAACTTGTTTAATTGAGTGGATTAAAATGTAAAATCCTGATGAAATTTATAGAACAAGGCTACATATTCAAAACTGAAATAACCTTAGGGATGTCATTATAATAACCGGGAAGGAGTTATAGGAATGACTGCCAGTATGTCATGAAGTACACATTCTCTGGCAAGCCTTTCTTGCCTGTACCTGAAATTCTTCTGTTAGAAATTTGTGGCAGTGGGTGAGAACATGAATACCCCTACCCACTTCTGTTGAATGCACATGTCTTTGTTGTGAGAGAGGGAAAGGTATAAGGTAAAGGGCTCTGAACTTTAAGTTAAAAGTCATGGATTGGAATTTGGGATACTCTAACACACTTATACCCTTATTAATTAGTTATATGACTCTAATTTATCTTACTCAAGCTTCAGTTTATCTCTTTTCTCAGAAGGATCATCATTTACTCAAGTTTATCTGGCTAGTTGTAATAGGGGAGAGGAGACATAGATGAATTGAGTAGAAAATTTAAAAAATAATGATTTGGATATAACTTATGTAGGAGGGGGACACGTTTTGCATTTGGGTCAAAACTCAAAGACAGTTCTATGTCTTACTTTTTTTCTTTGTGCCAGGAGCAAAATCCTTAATTCTCTCTCAAATCCCCTTTGAATTCTTGGTATTTTAATTAAGCCCTGTGTATTTTTTTTTTTCTTTTAGAGGGGGTGGGGGGAGGGGCATAAGGAGAGGGAGAGAGAATCCCAAGCAGGCTCCACGCCCCAGCATGGAGCCCGATGTGGGGCTCAATCTCAGTATCCTAAGATTATGACCTGAGCTGAAATCAAGAGTTGGATGCCTAACCTGACTGAGCCAGCCAGGTACCCCAATAAATGTCTTAATAGTATTTTAAACATATCACAGAAAGTTAAGATATTTCAGGATCTTGTCTAAGTAGCTAACCTTACTCTAATGAGAAGATATATTAAAATTACTGAATTTGATGGGGGGATTGGTTACAATTTAAATATGAGGGAGAAAATAGATCACAGTCATACTAAAAAAAAAAAGCAAAAATAAGTTTTATTTTATATATATTATTTGGAGCTTTCAACTGCAGCTACAACAAAAATTACTTTTTTTGACAACTGGAATTGTTCAACTAAGAAAACTGCATCTTTATGTTATTATGTAAACTTAACAGAATGCCACTTCTCATGATTATTTAGAATCTGAAGAAACCTTAAAAGGCAAAGATTGAAATGATGTAGTTTTCCAGATATTCCAGTTTCTTTTCTTTACTACTCAGTCTGTGCACTGGGTCAGTTTATTATGTTGTTTAGAGTCAGCAAGCCTAGTTGATGGATATTGTGAAACCTTGTCATACTCCCAGGTTTTTTCCTTTCTTCTGATGATCTGATACATGATAGCAGTGACAGTTTTTTTTACAATAGTGGATGACATATAGGAGGTTGTAAGTAGTGCTAACTCCTACAAATAGCAAAGGTCCATGAGAGGATGAGGTTGAAAGCACAGACTATGGATGTATGTAGGGTATGATTAGGATCAGATATTAACAGTGTTTATAAGAGCAGGATTAGGAGTAGGGAATGACGAAGAGTCCAGGGTGGGCTAAGAAATTGCATGTTCCTGGGGCGCCTGGGTGGCTCTGTCGTTAAGTGACTGCCTTTGGCTCAGGTCATGATCTCAGGGTCCTGGGATCGAGCCCCGCATCGGGCTCCCTGCTCAGCAGGGAGCCTGCTTCTCCCTCTCCCACTCCCCCTGCTTGTGTTCCCGCTCTCGCTGTCTCTCTCTCTGTCAAATAAATAAATAAAATCTTTAAAAAACAACAACAAAAAAGAAATTGCATGTTCCTGCTCAGAATAGTTCACATAATCAGAAGACCCAAATGAATAAGATGCATAAAATCCTAGTGATTGCCATGTTATGATGTTAAAAATCATTGGGAAGTCTTACTTGAACTAACTACTTTGTAGAATAAGAAAGATCTGTTTTTCATATAGATTTCCATTACTTTAAAAAATATTGTGGTAAATTATACATAATGTAGGATTTACTATTTTAACCATTTTGAAGTTTCTGGTTTTAGTGACTAAGCATTAAGTACATTCACATTGTTGTGCAACCATCACATCACCACCATCTATCCCCAGAAGTTTTTCATCATTCCAAATTGAAACTCTATATCCATTAAATAATAGCTCTCTGTTCTCCCCTTCCCTCAGTCCCTGGTAACAACTATTCTACTTTCTGGCTCCATGAATTTTCAAGGTACCTCATATAAGTGGAATCATACAATATTTGTCCTTTTGTATCTGACTTCTTTCATTTAGCATGATGTCTTTAGTTTCCATTTTTTAAAATGCAGCATATTATCTTCTTGAATTGCCCAATCAATTGCTATCATACTCTTGAAATGTTGGAATATTTTACGATTCATGAGCCCAATTCTCTTTTCTGTACACTCTCCGTGGGCTGACGTTATCCAGTCCTATGATTTCAGCTACTATGTATATGCTGACTACTTCTAAATCTGTATTTCTAGTCAGGATTTTTGTCTGGATCTCTAGATTCATATCCAAATATTAGTTGGCTTCTCCACATAGATGTTTAATAAGAGTCAAACTTAATATTACCAAACCAGAATTCTTGATTTCCTTCCCCCCAAATCTGATTCTTTTCCAACTTCCCTCGCTTAACCTAAACCACTTAAAAATAAAAACCCAGGAATTATCCTTTATTTTTCTTTCTCCTTCACTGTTCTGTTTCCCCTTCTCCCCTGTTCTGCCATTCTAGTTTCCTGTGTATTTACAATGTAAATAATTTTTAAAAACTCACTATTAATGATAGTAATTTATATGCTTGATAACATGTTTCCAGCTATTGTCCTTTTACGTATTATTTATTTTTTAACAGAGGCTCTGCTGTAGCTTTAAAATTTTTCTTTAGATAGATGTTTTTAATATAGGTCCTCACTAAAAGCTGGATGGGGGAGAGTATGTATGAAAGTAATTTTGCAGCCATGTCTGCTCGCTGTTTGGTTCTGTCTTTATAATATATCCTAAATTTGCCTACTTCTCTCCATTCTAGTCCAGGCCACCACCATTTGTTGTTTAGGATACTGTAATAGTCTCGGGGCACCTGAGTGGCTCAGTTGGTTAAGCGGCTGCCTTCGGCTCAGGTCATGATCCCAGGGTCCTGGGATCGAGTCCCATGTCGGGCTCCCCGCTCAGCGAGGAACCTGCTTCTCCCTCTGTCTCCTGGCTTGTGCTCTCTCTCTCTCTCTGTCAAATAAATAAGTAAAATATTTAAAAAAAAAAAAAAAAAAAAAAAAAGGATACTATAATAGTCTCTTCCTTCTGTTTCCCCTCTTGTTGATTCCCTCTCATCTGTTCTCCAGCAGTACCAAGAGTGATGTTCAAAATTTTTAATTTAAAAATTTTTTTTTTATTTTTAAAGAATTTATTTGAGAGAGAAAGAATGAGAGAGAGAAAGAGAAGGAGGGAGAGCACGAGAGTGGGGGAGGCTCAGAGGGAGAAGCAGACTCCGTGCTGAGCAGGGAGCCTGATGCAGGACTCAGTCCTGGGACTCTCCAGGATCATGACCTGAGCTGAAGGCAGTCACTTAACCAACTGAGCTACCCAGGTGCCCCCAAATTTTTAATTTTTAATAATTAATTGATTCAAAGGAAGTTGCAAACATAGTACCGAGAAGTTGCTTGTGCCCTTCTCTTTGTTCCCTCCCTTGGTTACATCTTTCTTAACTATAAACCATTATCAAACCCAGGAAATTAACACTGGAATAAAGTGTGAGTATAGTTTTGTGTCATTTTATCACGTGTAGATTCGTATAACCACCACTGAAATCAGGATAAGGAGGTATTCCATTACCAGAAAGAGATCCATTTTATGCTACCTCTTTATAGTTATTCCACCTCTTATCTCCCACCATCCCTGACCCCTAGGAGTGATATTTTTAAAACATGAATGAGATCATGAGACCTGTTTCAAAGCTACCATAACTGATTCCCATCTCAGAATAAAATTTGAACTTTTATGGTTACATACAAACATGCCTCTTTCTCTGAACCTCACTAAATAACATATATGTAGTACAGCTACACTTGCCTTCTTTGTGTTCCTCTAACACAGTGTTTTCAGAGTTTGATCCCTGGACCAGCGATATCAGCATCACCTGAGAATTTGTTAGAGATGCAAATTTTTGGATTCCATGTCAGATCTGAGTCAGGAAGTCTGTGGGTAGGGCCCAGCAATCTTGTATTTTAACAAGTCTCTGAAGGTGATAATGAAACGTGCTAAAGTTTTACTCCTGCCACATGTCAACTTTTGCAGTAGCTTTAACCTCTGGACTATCTTTTAACTCACCGTCACCTATCTTTCCAAGATTGGCTCTTTCTTGCATTTATATCTTTGTCAAAAATACTTCTACAGAGAGAACTTTACTCAGTATCCAGTGTACAATAGCTACTCCTTTATTTTCTGTCATCTCTCTTTTGCATATTGCCTATCATTCTGATGTTTTTCTTATTCATTAGTTTCTTATTTGTTTCCCCTCCATAAGATCTTATAATCTTAGAGAGTAGTACCTTGCTTGTTTTGTTCACCTGTTGATGCCCAGGACCTGGAATAGTAGGCACAAAATAAATAAATGGCCTCTGAATAATTGAATGTTTTTTATGATCTCCTTTTTTTCTCCTATATTCATCAAGACTGTAAAGCTCTAATCCCTAGGATGACTTTACAGAGCAACTAAAACATGTTGTCTATAGGCAGAATAATTTTGTATTTTATTATGATTCTAGATATGAAATATTATAACCTAGAAAGAGAAAATTTTTTCTTATATGTTCTAGCTTGTATCCTACACTGTTTGACTATTTAATTTTTGCACTTTTTCAGATACCCCTTCCCCATTCATTATTAAATCATTGGTTATTTTACTAGGCTTAAGATCCCCCAAATCTTTGATCAGCCAGCTATTGCCAAGGAATGTATAGGCCATAGGAAGCTTTGGACAGATATTATCTATTACTAGTTAGGTACTTTTCCTTTTTCCAGTCTGCTGTTCTACCCAAATTAGATAACTTGGGCTCTATCTGAGCCCCAAGGGCCCTTTGGCCCCATCCTCCTTTTCCCACCTTATTTTATGTAGCCATTATTAGTAGAGGTGCAGGCCACGTGGTCTTCTTGTTCTTGGTGTCTGATAAACCTTTACAGGTAGGGGAAACCAGTCAGCAGATATTCTTACTCCTGATTATCAGCTGCAAAAGAGCTGGCTCCATTTTAGAGGAGAAAAGATATTCAGAGAAGCCAAGTTCCTTTTAAAATTCTTTAGCTACTGCCAGTAAAACATAATTCTAATACAAAAGACTAATTCCTTGTCATAGAAGACTTCATCGTGTCTTTAACCTATTTTAGAGCTCTTCTTTAGAGGTGGAAAGGAATCATGAAATTCCTCATGAGCATTACAAAACAGGATTTCTCCCATTTATAATTAAATAACTTTTAAGTATTCTATATTTTTTAAATGTTTCTGCTTGTTTATAAGTCTGAGATTTCTTTAAAAAAAAAAAAAAAACCTCTTTATATTAAAAGTCCCAAATTTTGGGTAAGAAATTTCAGAACCTCTATATTGATATATGCTTAAGTACTTCTGTGTTTATCCATTAACTGACATACCTTTTGAATGTCTAGCAAATAGGGATATAAATTCCTTGAGGCCAGGACCACGTCTTTTATATTCTATAGCATGCCTAATTATAAGGCATATATGAGACAGTTAGTAAATGTAGGAGTAGTTTGGAAACAAACTTGGGATATATTAAAATAAGCAAATGGATAAAATCTATGGGCTATGTTAGTAGTTTTGTGATTGCTAATCAATTTTGGTTATATAAGAAGTGCTTACTTAAGTGATTGGACCAATTTCAAATATTGAAGTATTTTCTGTAAGTATTTTTTCATGGAAATTATTTTAATTCTGGTTCTTTGTATAGATAACCAAAGAATTCTTAAATGTTACTGATCTTATAAACCTTTTGTTTTGTTTTCTGTTTTGCTTTCTCAATCCTTTTCATGTGATCCTGGATCTTGGGCTGTTAATGGAATGATTTTGGATACTGTGAACCACAGAGCCTATTGTGAAGAATGGCAGACCTCCAACCTCTCACAGTATGCATTCCTTCCTCCATCAGTACACAGGGTCCTTCAAGAAGCCCCCATTGCGGAGACCACATAGCGTTATTGGAGGAAGCCTTGGATCCTTCATGGCAATGCCCAGAAATGGAAGCAGATTAGGTAATTTAACAGTCCTTTTTTTTTTTTTTTTAACTTTCTGACTGTGAGTCATACATGTAGTAGCTATTGTTATAGTTGTATGGAAGTCAGCCAGCCTTCATTATCTGATTTTTTTTATAAAATAAAAATCAAGTTGAAAATAACAGAGATAGCAGAAAGATGGAAGGCTCTAGAGAGGTACTAGTGTTGACACTACAGAGGAGTAACATTTGAAAACCTGTCCACCAGGAAGAAAACAAAACCCCTAGGAGATGGATGCAAGATTTCAAGATGAATGGCGTTTCAAGATGGTGCTTAATTTAGGGTCATACTATGGTAACTCCAGATTATCACCATACGATAGCCCAGTGCAATGATTCGTATACATGATTGTCACCTGAGTTGCTATTCTTATGTCACTATGTCATTCTAAATATTTAGGAAAAATATATACCTGCAAGTTTCTGTTTATTTCTCTGGTCTTTTTTGATAGCATCTTACTATCATGTTTTGATTTTTAAAATCATTTTAAGCATAAATTATAGTCTCATGACATAATTACTGAAGTTTCTGAGGGTTTTGTTTTACTCCTTGCTTTATCTGCTTCCTTGGCAGGTTATTTCCTCATGTGTTTTGTTAATTTGGGGAGTGTGAGCTTATCTATAGTGGGGTTTACCTATGGGGAAATGTATGTAGCCTTTATTCCTATAGGTGTAAACCTACAGAATGGTGTGCTATAGTTGTCTCACACTGGTTCATGAGAGATGATTGTTAAATTTTCAGGAATTTTCCAAGCTGGTTGTTAAATATAGCCATTATTAAAGTTTAAATGTTAAAAACCTATAATTAAGTAAGCTAATTACAAAAGTAATGAATCCTCAAAAGTCATTATTTCTAAATTATTTTACTACACTTTACTATTACCTCTATTACAAATTATTTTACTACACTTTACTATTACCTCTGCTTTTGGGGTTATTTCTGTTGTATCTGTATAGTCAAAATTTTATGTAATGGTATGTACATTTCTTCCCAACTACATGCTCAGTGATGGTCATGTTGTAGCTTGAACTTGGCCATGGAGGGAGTATTTACCTCAGAGAAATTGGAAAAAACTCCACATCAGGACTTGATATATTGTTTTGTTGTCTAGACTGGGGATTGGCATACTTTCCTGCAAAGGTCCAGATTGTAAATTTTTCAGGTTTTGTGGGCCACATATGATCTCTGTTGCATATTCTTCTTTTTAAAATAACTCTTTAAAGATGCAGAAAATATTTTTAGCTCAGGAACTGTACAAAAACAGGTCACATTTGCTGATCTTTGGTCTGAATTTAAGAAAGTAATATTGAACATGTTAGTAATGCAGATTAAAAGTGTGTTGTATCTGTAGCTTTTACAGTTGTGAATGGCACAAAATTGAGCCATCTGAGAAGTAAATATTCTTCCAGTACTCAAAAACTATTACCTGATTTAGCAAAGAAGTTGCTCACACCAGTGACAAATGAGTGAAGTTTTGACATGGTCTTCATTGTTTCACTTTTGTCTTATTAATGGAAATGAAAATACAGATACTCATGTTGGAACTACACTTGTTCGTTAATGACATGAACAACTTCTTGCTTGAGTCCGATGGTACTCAAGTATTTATTTATAGTTTGAGATTCATATGCTCCTTTGTAGTCCTTGTGCAGTAGAACAGATTTAAGTCTGCCCTTTATAGTACTTTAAGAGTCTTGTGCCTTTCTTTAGGAAACTCTCACTTGCACCTTGGACACCTTTGCTTCCTCTTTTATCCCAGTGTGGCAGCTAAACCCAAGCATTTTCTTACCAAGATCAGCAACCCCTCCCTGAGAGAGTAACAGAGTCAATTTATACATAACATCTTTTGGCTCTCAGTTCTCTTTGTCTTTGCTTCCTTGGTATTATGCACATATTCTTTCATACTCAGCTATGCATTTTAAAATATTATTACATCTTATTCAACATTTCCTTGAGGAAGGAAGGTTTTCCGATTTTGCCAGAAATAGAAGGCATGGTTAAGTTATCTTTAACATTTTAAAAGTGTGACAGAAAAGAATACTTGGCCTCAGATGTGTTGTATACCATCAGATTAGCAATCAGTTACCAATACATTGACTTTTATTGCCAAGTTAATTTTTTGTTCAGATCTTTGTATAAAATTTCTCCAGAAATCTTTATGTAATTGAAGTATATTCTTAAATTACATATCAGTCTATTAAAAACTATCATATTTGCAACTGCTTATCAGTGTGAGTAAGAATTTTCTCAGTGTGTTATCAAGGAGCACCTCGGTAGCTCGGGTGGTTAAGCATCTGACTGTTGATTTCAGCCCAGGTCATGATCTCAGGGTTGTGAGATCGAGCCCCCTGTTGGGCTCCACACTGGGTGTGGAATCTGCCTAAGATTCTCCCTCTCCCTCTGCCCCCCTCCCCAACTCATGCACATGTACTCTCTCTCTCTAAAAAATAATGTGCTATCAAGACAGAAAACAAAAATAGAGGAATTTTAAGACTGATTTGATAAGATCCTTGAGTTCAGTTTTGTTAAATGGTTCTTATTTTCTTAAGCAAATATTCATTAAAAGTACAAATTTGTAACTATAAAATACTATTTTGTTTTACATGTTGGTATTTCATATAACATTTCATTTGAAAGAAGAGATATAGTTACCTAGTGCATTCTTTGATTTTTACTTAGTATTTAATTTATGGGATTATTTGTTGACCACCTTCTAAACACCAGGTACTTTGTTCAGTGTGGGGAATATAAAAGTGAATAAGCTAAATCTTGCCCCCCAAGGATCTCCTAACTTGGTATAAAAATCATCTGAAACCAAAAAATGCACTTCAGTGCAGTGGATGTGGTAGGTGTGGGCACAGTAGTCATCTGTGTCTGGAAAAGATTTTACTGAGTGATGACAAATGAATATAGTTTTGAAAAAATAAGTATGAGTTCACCAAATTGTTAAATTGGGGAAAGGCATCTCTTATGGGTAAAAGAGGGGGGGAAAGTGTGTTGTGTTAAAGCACTCTAGCATGAAACAATATGATACTTTCGGGGGAATGAATAATTGTATAAAGAGAACCAGTGCTAAGAATGTGTTTGATATCTAGCATTTGTTTGTTTCTGGTGTGCAATTCTTGCTAGATGAATTACAGGATGATTGACAAATGCAAATATAGAGCAGGTATTATACAAGTTATATAAGTTTGTTTTTAATATTCCCAGATGGAATTAATCTTCCTCCTCTCTACTCCCATTTAACTTTTATCTTTAATAATAAAGAAAAAAAACCCAACACCACTTTGTTTTGTAATTTAAATATATTTTTTCCTCCATACAGATTTTTGGTGGTCACAAGATGTTTCTGTAGTTAAATAGATATTCAGTGAATAATTTTTGAATTTTTTTTTTTTTAATTTTTAACACTGTGGAGAGGGGAAGCTCCATTAATGGCTTTAAAAACTTATTTTTTAAGGATATTCAAAGTAATAGATCATTTGGCTGTAGACCCAGTGGCACATTATCTTACAGAAAAAATACTAAACTAAATAAAAGGCAAAAGACCAGGTTTCTATTTTAGCTCTGCCTCTAAGCTGTGTAACCTTTCAAAATCATTTAACCTTTCAAAGTCTCAGTTCCCAGATCTGGAAAATGAGAGAACTGACTAAATAATCCTCATGTTATTTCCAGTCTGTAATTTTATTATTCAGCTCTTGATAATAACTTGGATGTTAATTATTTTCATAGTTTTTCATAATCTGAGTGTGAAAGGTTTCTCACTACTGTTTCAAGACATCTGAGTTACATTTTGATCTATTAGTTACACAGAGCAACCAGAATGTAAAAAACTTTTATGATTTTTCTGTGTTGGCTGTCTATATCTTATTTGTAGTGATAATAAATTATGTGATATAGTAAGGTGTAATGCATCTCTTTGAAGATAAATGATGTTTCATTTTGTGATACAGATATTGTTCATGAAAATCTAAAAATGGGATCAGATGGTGAGAGTGACCAAGCTTCTGGGACATCATCTGATGAAGTACAGTCACCTACAGGCGTTTGTCTTAGAAATCGTATACATAGACGGATCTCAATGGAGGTAACCATATGCCTGCATATGTGTGTTTGTGTGTATGAATACACATATACATCAAACAGTAAATGACCATTTGAAAATTTTCATGAAGTCAGATGACATTTTAAGAAAATTGTTTCTTTGCATTAGTAATGACTAGTCTTGTGAATATTTCCTTTTTTCTAATTATCTATCCCAAGGCAAGTATACATTAATTATATTTAACAATCCGCAAAAAACATGTAGGGTCTCTGTAAGGGAAATGTGAATTTTTAAAAATACTGGAAATTCGGAATGATACTTTAGCAAAGTTTTCTTTTTAGAAAATATGATTTTAATTATATTTTTGAGGTTTATCCGGATATTTAGTATTTTATTTTATAAATATTTTATTTCAGATTTCAAAATGTATACATAAAATAAGCACCAGCTTTTTTTTTTTTCTTTTGGCTTTATATTATAAATATGGGTATCATTTCCTTTATGGCTTATTATACCTACTAATTTCTGTAGAACATATGTTATGTCTTCATGTAAAAGAATTAATAGCTCATGTATAACCTTGAGATCAAAGTTGATTATGAATGTTATTTCAGTATGTACTATAGATTAAAATAGTTTTCTCCAAAACAGTTGAACATGTTTTGAATTAAGAATATTGTTTTTTTTGGTGCCTTTGAGTTAAGATTACAGTGCTTGGGGTATCTGTCCCGTTGGTTGATTGCATTTTTATTGATAAAAGATTGCTCTTAATCAGTTAAAAAACAGTATTTTCAACTCTTGAGATCAATTTGGTATGTGTTCATATCACTGTAATTATATCATAATAAAATATATTTTTCTTCTATCATATCTTTAAAAGTTTTTTTACTATTAGGATTTTTATCTGAACTTTCTCTTCCATTGAGCTGTATTTATTTTTTGCCCCAAAGGTGACAGTCCCTTGATGATATTCTTACTTTTGTATATTATAATAGCTGAAAAGACTTCTTTCTTAACATCCTCCACATCTTGCATTCACATATGTATTCTTACTTAGAATGTTTTTGGATGTTACTTTCTGTGTATTCTTCTAGATAAATTTTAAATATTTTGTTCTAATAATGTTATTGTGATTTGTTTGGGATTATGTAAAATGTAAAACATTTAATATGGGAGAACCATTATCTTTTCATTACTTAGTCTTACCATTTGGGAATATGGTATATATTTCTGTACTTGAGTTATATGTTTCTCAGTAAACGTTTACATAGTTCCTATACATCTCAATTTTGTTTTATGGTTTGGTTACTGTTACAGATAGTAGGGATTTATTTTTTATAGGATTTATGTTTCTTAGTGTGACAATATAGGCAAGATTCCCTTTTAATTTCTCCCAGTTCACATTTTATAATTAAATGGAATAGAAATGCCCCCCGCTTAAGAGCCACCCTTTCATCCCTGGAATAAATCCCACTTAAATATTAATATAATAATATTAAATATATATTTATATATTTTACATAAATATATTTAATATTACATATTTACATTTATATATCTATATTATATATATTTATAGTATATATTTATAGCATATATTTATATATTATATATTTATATTATATTTTGAGTATATATTTACATGTTTGTATATTAATATAATATTAAATATGTATTACATTACTATAATTAATATAAATATACCAACATATAATTAATATAATTATATATTTTATAATGATATATTGTTATACATATATAATATGTATATAATATATATATGTATTATATATTTATATTATATATGCATATTATATATTTATATACAAATATATAATAAAATATAATAATTATTAAATATATATATTTAAATTAAGTAAGCTCTGTGCCCAACATGGGGCTTGAACTCATTACCCTAAGATCAAGAGTTGCATGCCCTACCAACGGAGCTAGCCAGGCACCCCTGATTTTTTTTCATGTATTGTTGGATCCGGTTTGCTGATGTTTTGTGGAGGATTTCTGCGTCTATGTTAGAAATATTGGCCTGTAGTTCTCTTTTTTTTTGTGGTGTCTTTATCTGGTTTTGGTATCAGGGTAATGCTGGCCTCATAGAATGAATTCGGAAGCTTTCTTTCCTCTTCTGTTTTTTGGAATAGTTTGAGGAGAATAGGTATTAACTCTTCTTTAAATTTTTGGTGGGATTCATCTGTGAAACTGGTCCTGGGCTTTTATTTGTTGTGAGTTTTTTGATAACTGATTAAATTTCATTGCTGGTAATTGGTCTTTTCAAATTTTCTATTTCTTCCTGATTTAGTTTTGGGAGGTTGTTATATGTTTCTAGGAATTTATCCATTTCTTCTAGGTTGTCCAATTTGTTGGCTTATAATTTTTCCTAATACTCTCTTATAATCCTTTGCTTTTCTGTGGAGTTGGTTGTTATTTCTCATCTTTCCTTTATGGTTTTGAGTCTCCTCTCTCTCTCTCTCTCTTTTTTTTTTTGATGAGTCTGGCTAATGGTTTATCAATTTTGTTGATCTCTTTTTTAAAGATTTATTTATTTGAGAGAGAGAGCATGCACATGCACACACAGGGGAGGGGCAAAGGGAGAAGGAGAGAATCTTGAGCCGACTCCCCGCTGACCACGGAGCCCTACACCAAGCTCAATCTCTTGACCCTGAGATCATAACCTTAGCCAAAATCAAGAGTTAGATGCTTAGCCAACTGAGCCACCCAGGCATCCCAATTTTGTTGATCTTTTCAACAAACTAGCTTCTAGTTTCATTGATCTGTTCTTTTTTTTTTTTTTTTTTAAGTCTCTATTTCATTTATTTCTACTCTAATCTTTATCATTTCCTTCCTTCTACTAGGTTTGGGCATTGTTCTTTTTCTAGTTTCTTTAGGTGTAAAGTGAGGTTGTTTAGTTGAGATTTTTCTTGCTTTTTACTTCTTTCTGTTGATACAGCACTAATAAAAGATTTCAGTTGTCTCACTATGTTGCATACAAAACCTTACAATATCTGCTTGGTTAGTTATTAAACTAGTCACATTTTGTGGTAGTCTTTGCATCTTCCTACATGGTATAATAATGTCTAAGTAAATTCCATGTGGAATTTACCAGTGAAAGGACTCAGAAATAACTGGGTTTGCAGAGTACCATTTCTGTAGAACTATGTTGTATACTTTTGCTTACAGTAAATGCGTTTGCATTCAGATATTATATATAATCAACATGTATAACTTTAAAACTGTAATAAAACTTACAGCTATTTATCATTAATAAATAATATAGTAGAGCCCATGAATTCAAAAATGAAATGCTCTTGTCTCTTCTATTTGTGATTACCTACAAATACCTTTTTTTCCCTTTTTTTAAATAAAGGATTTAAATAAGCGGTTATCACTGCCTGCAGATATCAGAATACCTGATGGATATCTTGAAAAATTGCAGATAAACAGTCCACCGTTTGATCAACCAATGAGCCGAAGGTCTCGTAGAGCTTCTTTAGTAAGTTTTCAGTCTCCTATATCTGTGCCATCAAATCTGTTTGTTTGGATTTTCTGGGTGTAAACATTTCACATTAATTTTTATATTTGCTTTTTTAATAACTAAATTTTTTACATTGCTTTTAGGATTTTATTGTTTTCCAGTTCTTAAGGGTTTAAAGATGCATGTTGGAATACAGTTTAAGCTATATTCTGTTTTATTTTTTGGAAAAATTTTATTGATATATGCTAGAAGTATAGAATATGTATTAAATATGTAAATATATACTATGGATACAGAAAAGTACATAAACCATTGTGGTATAGCTCAATGTATTTTTTGCAAAGTTAACATACCTGTGTAACCAGTACCCAAATCAATAAAAGAAAATGCCCGAAATCCCAAAATCCCCTTCCTGCCACCCTCTCTGTTCACTTTCTACTCCACTTCCTCAACTGTAGCCACATCCCTGCTTTCTAATGCTAAAGATTAGATTTACCTATGTTTCCCATTGTTTTGGTTATATAATGCTTGTAGTATATTTTAATATCTCAAAAGACTTTTTAAAATCTTCATTTACATTCACATTCTTATTTTAAAAATGCTTTTGTTATTTCTCATTATTCATATTTAAACTTTTGAACTTGAATTATGACTATATAAATTATTAAAATACATTTTATACAAATATAAAAATGTGTATTCAAGTTTATATTATACAATATGCATGGAAGAATAGAGTGTGTATTCTTTTTTTGGCTGACCTCTTTTGCTGAATGTTATGCGCATGTTTCATCTAGTTTGTTGCATATAGTTATAGTTAATTTGTTCTTACTGTTGCATGGTATTCCATTGTATACTGTACTTTATCCAGTTTCCTGTTGATGGACATTTAAATGTTTGGGTTGTTTTTAGTTTTTGGTTATTACAAAATAGTGGTTCTGTCATCATTCTTGTACATGTATTTTGGTTCATATATGTAAGCATTTCTGTTGAGTACATACCTAGGGGTGGAACTGTTGGATCGGATTGTGTGCATATGTTCAGCTTTCCTAAACACTGTCAAAAGAGTTTCCAAAGTGGGTCATACCAGTTTACACTCACATCAGTATTTGACAGTTCTGTTTGTTCTCCTTAGCCAGTTTTTGATATTGTCTCTTTTTTAAAAAAAATTTTTAACTTTTCTGGTGAGTGTGTAATGTTACCTTATTGTGGTTTCATTTGCATTTTTCTGATGACTAAGCTGAACACCTTTTTAATGCTTATTGGCCATTTAGGTATACCTTCTTTTGTGAGTTAACTGCTTAAGTCTATGTCTCTTTTCTTTTGGGTTTTCTGCCTTTTTCTTACTGATTTATGGAAATTCTTTATAAATTCTGTATAAAGAAACTGAGTTATATGTCTTGCACATATCTTCTAGCATGCACCAGTTGACCCTTGCAATTGCATTAAGCACTGCTGATTGAAAGGTCAGCTTTCCCTGTTGCAGTGTCACCTTTGACATAAGTTCAGGTGATTGTATATGTAAGGATCTCTTTTGGATGGTTATAGTCCTGTAGTAGAGGTACATATAAAGTGCTGTGGGACGACAGAAGAGATAGCAAGTAAAATGACTTTGCATATCACAGGCTTACAGAGGAGATAGTGCTTTAGCTGGCTCTAGAAGGATGGGTAGGAATTTGTCAGGTTGACAGTGGGTAGAAGGGTGTTCTAAGCAGAGAAAACTTGATGTACTAATACCCACAAGTATGAATGTAGGTATGTTGGGGAAATTATAACTGATATGAAGGGTAAATGTGGAATAAGATTAAAGAATAGGGCTTGAAAGAATAGGATAAATCCAGACTGTAAAAAGCTTTGGCTACCAGGCCAGGCAAGGAGTCTGAACTTCATTCATCCCATGTAATGGACCTCAGAGGTATTGATTTAAACAAGGGCTGACGTAATCACATTTTTGTTTCATAACAGTGGCTTCAGGAAAAGTGTAAATGAAGTAGGAGGAGAGAAAGACTAGAGGCAGGAAGATGGATTAGGAATTTATTCAAAATTAGGGATGATGCAGCAGTCATGTGGAAATGGGAAATAGAATCCAGATCCTCAGGGTCATGTAGAGATAAAATAGGCAGGACCTCTGGTACTCAGCTGAACTTTGTGTCTGAAGAAGGAGCAGTTGATGAGGATTCCTGGATTGCTAGCAGTTGTTATTCTCCTTTTTACATATTATATCATGGAATGTTTTTATCCACCAAAAACTTCTGTTGGGTTACATATTCTAAGGAATAAAATTACCTTATGCTGTATATAACTGAGCACATTGTTAATTTGACATTCATCAGTGTATAATAAAGTAAAAGTATAGTGCCAGCTGGATTTTGGTATACAGGTTTATGATCGTCATAGTTTTGCATCACTGCCGAAGACATTTTTATTTAAATAGCTTTGCCATTTGATTACCTGGTTGAAAGTGTTCTTTGGCTATCGATTTTTATCAAAGATTAGTACTCAGGATAAATTTTGGAGTTATTGAGTGTTCAGATTGGAACTAAAGGTATGATTTAATCACCACGTAATTCTTAAAGCTGTTCTTTAGGAGCTATATTTGCAGTCTACGTGAAATTAAGGAAAACAGTGCCCTCTAATGAATGTTAAGTGATGGAGTTTTTATTGTGGTTGAGTATTCCTACTCATCTTCCTTGGTTTTTGATCTAAAGTGGTTTATAGATTTCAGATTAATTATGCCAGCTGTGTTTTGGTTTCTGCTAATGCACCCTTTTCATTATTCATCTACCTTGCTAAACTAAACCATTTGGTGTCTTTTGAAGTATATTAGAAAATTATTTTTCACTACCCTAGGTTTATGTATGAAGGGGAAGGATTAGGGAATGGATGGAAGGAGAAGGGAGAAGAAATATATTCTTCACATGTGTTAGAGCTCATGTTTCCATGGATAATACAGTCCTTTTTTCCCCAAGATTTATTTATTTTAGCCCGCACAAATGGGGGGAGGGGCAGAGGGAGAGGGAGAGAATCTCAGGCAGACTCCGTGCTGAGCACGGAGCCCAACACAGGGCATGATCCCACAACCCTGATTCATGACCTGAGCCAAAATTAAGAATCAGATGCTTAACCAACTGAGCCACCCCGGCACCCCTGGATAATATATTCTTTATCTAAAAAAATAAAATATATTTTTGAGATAAAATATAAAATTTTAACCTTGTCTTTCTAAAAGTATAAAACTTTATATTTTTGCGTATTCAATAGCAATGTATAACAAATAGAGTAGTTAAAATAACATACATCCTTTGAGTAGGAATTAAGAAACAAATCACAGTTTCTGATGAAGAAAGACCTACAATAGGGCTAATTGGTTCTTCTATAAATTTATGATCATCATCATCAACCTAAAATGAACTTTCAGAATTGCTTGGCTACCCTATATTGTTTTTCTCTGGTTAACCCTTCCCCTCTCAATATACGCAGATGATCTCTTTTCCTACATGATAAAGAAGAGAAAAGCCATAACCAGAGACCCCCTCATTTTTTGAGTAACAGATGTGCAAATCCATCTACACCTATACTCATTCTGCTCTTTCGTCCTTCTTTTTCTTTCTTTCTTTTTTTTTTTTTTTAAAGATTTTATTTATTTATTCATGAGAGACAGAGAGAGGCAGAGGGAGCAGACTCCCGCGGATCAGGGAGCCCAGTGCAGGACTCGATCCTAGGACACCAGAATCGTGACCTGAGCCGAAGGCAGACGCTTAACCAATTGGGCCACCCAGGCACCCTCTTTACTTCTTTTAATATTGAGGAATTGTCTTTCTTCTTATCCCATCTCCTCAGGATGCTTTAGAATATTTTTGTCATCCTGTACACTCGTATATATTCAGTCTCCCTCTCTTGACTAAATTCTTCCTATTTTTATTTTAGAATAGTTTTAGATTTACAGAAAAATTTAAAAGATAATATAAAGAGTTCCCATACACATACCCAGTTACTACTATTATTAACATTTTACATTACTTTAGCGTGTCACAACTAAGGAAATCAGCATTTTGTGTATTACTACTATTCCACACTTTATTCAGATTTCCCTAGTTTTCTACTAATGTCCTTTTTTTGTCCCAGGGTCCCATCTAGGACACCACATTACATTTAGTTGTTTTATCTCATGTTAAAGATACTGGTTATTGGATTGGTGAAGGGCTGTTTAATATTCATCATGGTTGATTAGAAGTGAGATGTTCTAACTCTTAACATATTTAATTACACATTAGATTAGTGGAAAGCCCACATGCCAATAGTCAAGATTCATTAGAACACTGATTCACTTAGAATGATGGCATGCCCAGTGACATTTTTGTGACTGTTAAGTGCAGCTCTAGTAGATTGAGAGTCTGTATATGAAAATTTGCCTCATTATATTGAAATTATAGGTTTTACACATTTACAGAATCTGCTTGTTCCTAACAATGAGTTGGATTCCTCATTCATAGCTTGAGCAATATGTATCATATGTAGTCCTTTTTTATTTCTATGAGTAGGTGAAAAAGTAGTGTATCAAGTCCTGATGTCTCTTAGAAATAGTAAATATATCATGGAGTGTGGAAGTGAGGCTCAAAGTCCACTCACAATTTAATTTACCTTTGGTATATTATGTACAGAATTAAGATCGTATCATACTGATGGTAACAGTAATTTTTGGAACACAAAATTAGCAAATAGAATAAAGGTTCTCAATCTCTTTTCTGCCCCGGACATTTCTAACAGTAACAGTAACTCCGTGATCTCACAAGGAGGGAAATGGATGTTTGAAAAAATCTCCCTTTGTCCCCTGTGTTTCTTATATATGCATTCACTTTTAGTATGGCATCTATAGAACTTCTGCACATACTTCATTTGTTTTTAAGCTCAGACTGCATTGCTAGCATGTTAATACCTCTTAAGGAGGGCACTTTTGTGATGACCACTGGGTGTTATATGTAAGTGATGAATCACTAAATTCTCCTAAAACCAATATCACACTATATGTTAACCAGAATTTAAATAAAAACTTGGAAAAAAAATCTTTACAACTATGATACAGTGATTATGTTGGCAGAGCCAGAGTAATCCAGAAATCTCCCATAATGCTCAATACCACATGCAGGTTACATTTAATTATAGAAAGGCTATTATAAATTATAATTTATTTGGGATTTTTAAAAAGTTTTCATGTGCTTATGCTATAAGAGTCATCTGAACAGGAATTTGATTGGGGCTGCCAAAAAAGCCAGGTATTCTCTTGGAGCAGTGAAATAACAAAAAACTATCTTCATTTGTTTGGAAAGTAGAATTAAGGAGATTTTTATATTTTATTAAAATATAAAGTTGGGGCACTTGGGTGGCTCAGTTGGTTAAGCATCTGACTCTTAATTTCATCTCAGGTCATGATCTCAGGGTTGTGGGATTGAGCTCCAAGTTCAGCTCTGTGCTCAGCTGGGAGTCTGCTCGAGATTCTCTCCCTCTCCCTCGGTCCCTCCCCCTGCTTGTGCTTGCACTCTGTCTCTCTCTCTAAAATAAATCTTTTTTTTTTTTTTTTTTTTAAGATTTTATTTATTTATTTGACAGAGAGAGAGGCAGCGAGAGAGGGAACACAAGCAGGGGGAGTGGGAGAGGAGAAGCAGGCTTCCCGCTGAGCAGGGAGCCCGATGTGGGGCTCAATCCCAGGACCCTGGGATCATGACCTGAGCCGAAGGCAGACGCTTAATGACTGAGCCAGCCAGGCGCCCCTAAAATAAATAAATCTTTAAAAAATAAAATATAATATAAAGCTTACTGTTTGATTCCTTTAGCTATTTCTGTTTTTATAAAACTTTTAAACTATTGTAAAATAATCTAATGATGGAACTCAGTCTAGATTGTGAACTCACAAAAGCAGGAATCATTTCTGTCGTCTTCAGTATATCCCGTCTAGATTGTGAACTCACAAAAGCAGGAATCATTTCTGTCGTCTTCACTATATCCCTAGTACCTAGCATTGTACTTGGTAAATGTTGGATAAATGAACTTTGTCCTCTGTCCTCTGAATAATTTCTGTAGGAGAGCATGTCAACAAGCTAGTCATTATATCTATTGTTAATCTTGTCATATTCAGCAGATAAAAATGCAAGCAAAATTTTCTAAAAATTTCATTTAAAGATTCAGTAAGTAATATTTACATGTAATTATTAAAGCCTTAAGGCTGGAAATTATTAAATGAGGTGGTTACACTTTATTCTGGCAGATAATTTCACTAGTATAACTATGCGTTTTGTCTGAATTCTCTCCCTGCCTGCATGATGAAATTCAGTAATGCTCTTTATCTTATAGATTGATTATTCAAATTTAAATGAAACTTTATAATTATAGTACAGTATTTACCTTTTTGAAAAGCAGACTTTCGGGGCGCCTGGGTGGCTCAGTCGTTAAGGATCTGCCTTCGGCTCAGGTCATGATCCCAGGGTCCTGGGATCGAGCCCCGCGTTGGACTCCGTGCTCAGTGGGAGGCCTGCTTCTCCCTCTCCCGCTCTCCCTGCTTGTGTTCCCTCTCTCGCTGTCTCTCTGTCAAATAAATAATAAAATCTTTAAAAAAATAAAATAAAAAGTAGACTTTCAGCATATTTTAATGATCTCACTAAATGTCATTCTCTGAAGACTGACTTTGTTATATTAATATTTGATCATCCATTAGTTTATTCCTTATATACTTCATATGATACAGTAATCTCTATAACATTTTTATCTTTACAGTGAATTTGTAGTCCACTTACATACTCTTTAAAGCAAATTATCAGCATTTTTGTCATAGCCACTGGACTATTGGACCAAAGTATATTTGATGTTTTAAAGGAGTGCTAGTATTTATTTACTTAAGATAAAAGAATGAATAAGAAAATTTCCCAACTCTTGATGAGAAAAAGTTTCTAGCTTGCAGTCGTATTTTTCTTTGTGGTTCTCATTATTATAGATGATATTTTTATTTTTCTCAGGACATTCGTTGTTTTGTTTATACTAGTTTCCATTTACTATCAGTACAGTTTTTTTCCCTTCATTTAAGATATGACACAAGACTTAAAATTCATGGCAGAAGTGTAGTAGTTCCATATTTGTGATTTTAATGAATTCTAGAGATAGGTATAAGAAAATAAACACATTCTACTGTAGTTTATGTGACACTGGCAGTTAGCGTTTTTTCAAAGTAGTTATTTAAGATCCTATCTAAATAGGCTATAAATAAAACATACATACACTAAGATTATTCAGGATCAGGTTCTCATGTACCAAATAGTGGGCTATTTGCCACATTTTCTGTATTAAAGTTAAAAAACTCCATTTCTCCATTTGTAATTGGAAAGTGTTACCTACTGTAGTTTCACCTTATTATTCTGCATAGTTATTGATAATAGAAAGGAAGGACTTAGTATCTCTCAGTCACATATAAGACAGTGCACATGGGTGGATGGTGTGTGACAGTTCCCAAATCACATTTTTTAAATAAAATTGCTTGAAAATACCACATAGCGAGAAAAACTTTAAAGATTCCCAAAATTTTTGCAGTCATCCATTAATACCACCTATGAGCAAAGTTTTTATTAGTTTAGCAAAGTTGAATTAAGTACTATTGGACATACGATTTTCCTCATGGCTTTTAAGAGGATATAAATCATTATAACAAAAGGATAAAAAATGTCAACTATGCTTTACTAAAAACAATAAAATTTAATTAAAAAAAGATAACAGTCTATTTGAGGGACCTGTGCTATTTTTGGCCTTTCAACTTTGGGCAGTTTACTGTTCAAAATGGTAAGTGATGTTAAGTCGAATTGTCAAGTACCATTTTTATTTTATTCAACACCTCTGGAAAAATTGCATATTTGAACCTTCACAGTTGGACTAAAACGTAGTATTTTAGGATCCAGTATTATTTATATAACTTTGAGAGCTGAGATTATGTATAAAAGAACATTGTTTCTTTTCACTGGCTATTCATTTAAGGGCATGAGCACCACACTCAGTGAGAAGTGAATCTTTAGATTATTGCCTTTTCCACGATCTACAAAGGAGTACGAGAAAGCAATTTTAAGAAGATTCTTACTCCTCTGTTGTTTATCTTTTTTCTGTTGCTGCACTCTCAATCCCTAAGTTTTCATCTCTGTATTTTTTTTCTTAAATCTTTTGAGGCTTTTTGTTTTTAGTTTTTAAATATTAGGTTTCCATTGCATATTTGGGTGTATTCCATCTACCTCATTTATTGATTCCATACAGAAGTGAGGCAAACAAGCTCCAGGTTTAAAAGCAATGGTTTTGAGAACTTACTTTTAAAGACTTTTTGGGAAAGGGTGGGGGTGTCAGATTTAGACTTACTACTTCTGTGTTAGTTTCCTGGTCCGTAATGGAGTGTGACTTGCACTTGTCTTTTCCATTGCATTTTGGTTAGAAAACCTGAAACAAGTAGTATTTTGTTGTTTGCAGGCCGTCCTAGAGAAGTCGAAAATTGGTGAAGGAAAATATGTAGGAAAATTACTTACTTTGCAGTTTTGCTAGAAAGAAAATCATGTAGTTGTCTTTTATAAAATTCTTTAGTATCTTAAAATGCCTGTGGTATCTTAAAATCTCAGGGCCTTAAAGTAAAACATTTTTTCTTAGCAGAATGTTAACCAATCTATATAAAAAGATGGTTCGGCAGTTTTAATTGTGAACTTTGATGTTTTAGAACCTTGAATGTTCCAACATTGGGTGAATTTTAAAACTTGACAGATGTTCAACAATTTAATTATAATCAGATTTTTCTATTTCAAGACACTCGTTAGAGCAGGAAAGTTTCAGAAATTGGTGAAGAGGGACACCTGTTGGCTCAGTCGGTAGAGCATGCGACTCTTGATCTTGGGGTCGTGAGTTCAAGCCCCATGTTGGGCGTGGAGCTTACCTTAAAAGAAATAATAAAAATAAAGTGCACTCCTTTAAAAAGAAAAAGAATAATATTAAAAAAAAATTGAGGAAGAGATGGATTGAAATTTTAAGAATACTAAATTTATTATTGTTTGCTTTCAGTCAGAAATTGGGTTTGGAAAAATGGAAACCTATATCAAATTGGAAAAGCTTGGAGAGGTAAGCAGATACTTATTTCAAAAATATGAAACACCTTTCTTTTTCCTTGTTCATTATCCAAACTCCACAATTAGTCCACAGTTTCTACCAGCCTAGAAAACAAATGTAAACACTGTTGTCTAAAAGATTATATCTTGTACCAAAAAGGCAACAGAATGTTAGAAGGAAGAAAACCTTCAATTCTTGAAATTATGCTATCAATTTGAGAGGAAATGAGTATTTTTTATAGCTTGTAATCTTTTATTGAAGCAAAAAATATTGTGCTTTCTTGGTAATACAATATAGGCATCTATCTATTAGCCTCCTGGCCATCATGTGGGAAATTGAATGAGTTCAAACCTGCAAAAAATCAAAATTTTATCCCTAAAGATAAAGACACATCTCATTGAAGGTTAAGGAAATTTTTGGCTGAGAAGACCTTGGTTTTCTTGAACTTGCTACGAGTACTGACTAATTTTGAAGTGGTCTGTCTTCCAGGGTGAGAAAGAGCCAGCCAGAAAATAATGGAATTAGCTAACAGGGAAGCTTAAGGGAATTTGTGGGCTATCTTGGCAATGGTAGAAGAACTCTCCTGTAGAATGTATTTGTTCTTTAAAGGAGAGTGAATGTACACAAATTCTGAAAAGTCTGAGAACTGATAAAATTTTTCTAATTTAACGTTATGTCAGTTACATTTTCAGTTTTCAGTTAACATGCTCACTTAGTTGCCTCAAAGTCCGCATACCATTGCAGGTAAAGTACCTTTGACTCTAAAGCTACTGATCCAGTTGTTAATCTGATAAAGAGTAGAAAAAGTAAATTAAATATTCTATGTTTTCATACTTTGAGGCACTCCATAGGGTTATAAGAATATGGAGGCTCTGCATATGGTACTACTGAAAGTCCTCTTAGCTATAAGAAAACCGAGACTAATCATTGTAGAGTTTTCCTTGCAAAAATGGACTTTAACATATGCTTACAAATTAGGAATTTAGTTAGGGCTCTTTATTGTAGAAATGCTATAGATAGACTCTTAGGATATTTTGATGTGTCTTTCAAAAATATATTTTATAGGGTACATATGCGACAGTATATAAAGGAAGAAGTAAATTGACAGAGAATTTGGTGGCATTAAAAGAGATCCGGTTGGAACATGAAGAAGGTGCACCCTGTACAGCTATAAGAGAAGGTAAAATTAGATCTTTGTGAGCAAAATGTATAAAAGAGTTTATATAGAATGTTTTAAAACCAAAGCTGCATAACAAGAATTCATTTTTTTTCTAAGTAGAAAGAGCTCAGATATAGAGGACTGGGAGATATATTTATAGACATTAAAACTAATATTTAAAGTCAAAATATTTAACAGTATTTATTATTGTATAGTTTATAGTGAGATACTATGAAGTCATTAAAAATTATTGTCATGGATAAATATTTGACATTGGGAAATGTTATATATTATCTATGGGGAAAAGCAAACTATAAATTGATATATACAGAATGTAAATACCATGATACCATTTTTTTTTAAAAGCTAGATTATCCAGAAAATCGCTTGAAGCAACTCATGAGCAATTTGGAGGAAAAAAATGGTATCTTAAACTATATCTAAATTAATCTTGTAAGTCTCAGTAAGTTAATATTTGAGAAAAAACAGAAGGTGATGTTACGGAGAATATTACTGTAACATTGGGAATAGTTTTAAGTATTAAAAACAAGCCCAAAGCCATTAAATAAAAGAAAAAATGATTCTATTAAAATTTATACTACAGATCCCATTCGTGAATTTTTGTTTTACACTGAAGAGAATCTTATACTCAGTTCATGTGTTAAACTTCAGGTTTTTATAGTCTGGCTACCACAGACTAAATAATTGACTTTCTTTTCTTTTTTGCAGTTTCACTATTAAAGGATCTAAAACATGCAAATATAGTAACCTTACATGATATTGTTCATACAGATAAATCTTTGACTCTGGTTTTTGAGTATCTGGTAAGCATTTAACGAAAATCCAGTATTTACTTTTGCTATAATGAAACATAGGAAATTGAGTTCACAGCTCCAGGGCATTGCTGTTTAGTTATTGGTATTTAATTAAATTATGTGTTGTGCATTCAATATCTTTTCTCCAAGAAAAAAAAAAAACACTTTTAAAAATTATATACTGTTAAAAGTAAATCACCCATGCCTTCTGAGAAGTATGCATCACATATCACATAGTAAAGTACTGTATTTTTTCAGGATAAAGACCTAAAACAGTACATGGATGACTGTGGAAACATCATGAGTATGCACAATGTAAAGGTATGTTTTAGTGTGTCATTTTAAATAGCCCTTATATTTTTCAGACATAAAAAGGAACAGGAATATATAGAAATAGTAATTTTAGAGTTTTCAAAACATATAAATATGTAGTGTGTGGAAACTGCTGCTTAGAATTTCTTCAGGCCTGTTGTTCAGCTTCCTGCCTTGGCTTATTCTTAATGTCCTAATGCTCTATTTTTCACCTACATGTAAGCTGAAGATACATTCTTGAATCCTCTGTACTTGAGGCTCTTTTTCGTCAACTCCAGAGAATTGAAGACCTTCTGTGTTCCACATCCCCTTTTCTACCAAAATGTACAAAAAAGTGTACCATTAGCTTTATAGGAATTGCTTTTTTCAGAGAGTCATTCAGAGCTCTACAGTGCTAATTCCCTTTTCTGAATCATAGCAGATTTCGAAGGCTGAGTAGGAGGTGCAGAAAGTAAAGTACCCAGAGGGTGGGTGATAGAAGCTGGTTTAGGTTATTTTTATAGCACGTAATTTGCCAGAGCTATGCAGCACCATTCTCTTTGACACCTCAGAATTTTTATAAAACCACCAGTTCCAATGCCTTATTTTAACAACACTGTCCCAGATCAGGTTTTTTTTGGCGGGTGGGGGTAGATGTTGGTTAGTTGTTTTGCCAGAATATCATAATCAGATTGTAAGCCTTAGTAGGCCTGTGAGCTTATGAGGATATATTTATTTTAAATCATTTTCTATAACAAATGGACTATTACTATGCAGAGTTTCATTTCACTTTATTTTCAATATTTATTTTCATAGAAATTGTCAGACTAGAAAAATAGGTAGATGCTTCAAATAAAATAATAAATTGTAAAATTCAGAGAACAACTATATCAGGAAAGGCTTTGTACTTAAGGATGCGGGTTTTTTTTTTCTTTGACTCTTCTAGGCCAGTTGCTTTTTGTTTACCGTAACATGCTTACCAAAGTATTGTCTTATTATTTGTAAGACTAATTTCTATTCATTTGTTTCTGTAGCTGTTTTTGTACCAAATTCTACGTGGTTTGGCATATTGCCACAGAAGAAAGGTATTGCACCGAGACTTGAAACCACAGAACCTACTCATTAATGAAAAAGGAGAATTAAAGCTAGCAGATTTTGGTATGGATGTATAAGATATTTATAAATAGTTCCAGGTGGTTACATTTATAAGAACAACTGTGTGATTGCTTTTATGTGAGTTTGGAAATTTTCTCTGTAGCCCATGGAATAAGATATTTGATAAAACTTTGGTGGGTGAGTTATGTTCATGAATGCCAAAAGGCACCAGTTCTCAGGTATGGTCTTTAGACCCCTAAGCGTCCTGAGACCCTTTCAGGGCATCTCCAAAGGTGTATTTTATCAAAATTATACTAAATGTTACTTGCCTTTTTCACTGTGTTAATACCTGCAGTGATAGTCCAGAAGCACTAAGGGGTAAAGCTACTGGTTTGTGCATTAATATAAATTAAGGCAGTGGCACCAAATTGTACTTAGTAGTCATTGTGTTCTTCACCACTATATACACTTGGAGGGAAAAAGTGTCAGTTACATATAAAAAGATATTTGATGAAGTAGTAAAACTAACTCATTTTTATTAAATCTCCATCTTTAAGTACATGTTTTTTTAGTATTTTATGTAATGAAATGAGAAGTATACATAAAACCCATTTGCTGTACATGGAAATACTGTGGTTATCTCAAGGAATAGTGTTTATGTGAATGCAAACTGAATTAACCCTTTTTTTCAAGAACATCATTTTTACTTAAAAAAATGACTGATGGACAAACTATGGGTACTCAGACTTAGGTATTTTGGCGCACGTTTTCTTGGAAATAAGTGAGCCTATCACTTCAAGGAAAACAACTGAAAGTATTTCTTGCCAATAGGAAGGTTTGAGTTTTCAAGCAAAAATTAAATTTTGGAAATTTGGATCTGCCGCTTTGGGCTCAATATTTTCCCCATACTTAAAAGACTTTACTGGTGAGATCAATGGTGATATTAACAAATATGGTTTTTTTGATATGTTTAGAAATCTGTAAGCATTTGGAATATCTGTATAACCTAGGGAATCATTATTTTCCAAATGACTAGTACTTACATGATACTACAGATTCATGCGTGGGTAAAAGATCCATTTAAAGTACAAGATAGACCAGTGAATTTTAATGTAACAAGAGTATGAGAAGTTTACTAATATAATTTCAGTTACCACATAATGTTTAAGAAATTAAATCTGATGTAGTGTCAAAGAAGAATATGCACAATTTTCAGAAAAGGCTGTTTAAATGCTCTTCCTCTTTCCAACTTCGTATCTATGTGAGATCTCATTCTCTTCCTATACTTCAAAGCAACATATCACAACAGATTGAATGCAAAAGCAGTTGTGAGAATCTAAGAGTCTTCTTTTAAAATAGACTACAAAAATTTGAATAAGACCATTTGTACTAATTTTTATTTTCCTTTAGAAAAAATCTTTTTCATAAAAATTCATGTTAATATATAATAAGTGGTGATTTTAATGAATAAGTTTTAAATTTTTCTCAGTTTTTCTAATATGGCAAATATCAGTCAATATACATAAAAGCTCTTTGGGTCCTCAGTAATTTTAAATTTTGATAAAAGGGGTCCTGAGAATTTAAATGCCACTACTGAAAGGTGGTTCTTTAATATTCTTGCCACCATGACTTTGTATTTATATGCTTATTAACTAATTAATTAATGCTATTTATCTGTCTCTCTTTAGCTAACCCAATTTTAATGAGATTACATGTTCCTTTTGCTTCTAGGAAGTAAATTTTTTTACATTAAAGAAACTTTGTATAGTAGCTTTGTTTTTTGTTTTTTGTTTTTTTTTTAATATTCCACATTTTGAGAGTTTCAGTACTCTAATAGAATGTGGTTTTAAAAAGCCAGTGCAGTTTTTACAATTAGCACTTCATCATTTTTCATAAGTGATATTTACTTTTGGAGTATTGCACTAAATTTGAAAATATAAGTGTTTCAAGTATTGCTTTGTTAATAATTAAAAACTCACTAAGTGGTGCGTTTATTCAGGAAATTACTATACTTTTACTCATTTAACTTTACTATTTGAAAGTAGGTTAGTATTGTTCCTTCCTTAAAAAAAGGAAACGGGTATAGGTCACATGTGTTTAAACTTATGAGTTATTTGCATATGCTCATGTACATTATACAGTCTGTTAGGCACAGTTTATGTTGTTACTTTCCTTATAATTGTTATTTTCTCTCTCTTTTGGTTTTTGTTGTTGTAGTTTTGTTTTGTTTTGTTTTGCTGAGCTGCATTTACTGGTCCTTATTCCTTAATCCTAAAATGAATAGCAGTGATAGAGAAACCCTGCTTGGCTATTAGAAATGAAAAATTTACTTTTTGGGGGAAATGCTGTGAGTGCTTTAAATTTTGCTTCTAACAAAGCAAGCCAAGCGAATTTATCTTTTCACAGGCCAACGAGAAATTCTGATTATTCCATGAGATAGTACAGTCAGTTTTGTCTCTGCTTTTAGTTATTTATTTTTTATTGGTTGTGTAGTAAATATACTTAAGGACCACAAGTAAGGGAGGGTCATATAACTTTGAGTATTTTATTGTAAATTGATCTTGAAAATTCTCTCCTTTTTCCTGTGATTGATGAAATTCAGATCTAGGGAAGTACTAATATAGACAAACATTTTCATTAATAATAAAAATGGCTTCTATAATTATACCATATCACAATTAATTTGGTTTGAAAGAGATTATTTCATTTCATACCAATACTGAAATACTAATTGTGAACCAGGAATCTGTTTGAACAAGCACACTAGTTCAGAATTCTCTCAGGAGCAGGAGAGTTAGGTACTGAGGAAACTAACTTGCAGTTGATTTGATGCTATGCTTATAGGTTATAGAATAAGCAAACTTGTGGCCCTGTCTTTTGTTCCCACATAACCCACTATTAATATCAGGAAGAGATACTAGAAAGCTGTCCACATCTTGCTAATTACCAAAGTTGGTAGGAAAATAATTTGTTGAACTTATTTTATCAAGTTGGGTTGGTAGAGTAAGACTTGTAATTATAAATAAGCTAGTGTCAACATTGTTCCAGTTATACCGTTTAGCTTTTTGTTTATACTAAACAAAAATAGTGTGAGTGCTGCCTAACTATTTAAAGTTCTGGTTTTGAGTGCTTTTATCCAGTTTAATAAAGGATTGAATTATCCTTTTATGACATTTTTCATATTTAATATTTTAATCAAATATATAAAGTTATACATAACAAATCACAGCCTAAAAATGAACTATTCCTTGTTATTTGAAATAAACTACATGTTAGAATAAATTTATATTTCTTCAGGTATCTTTTAGAGTTGCTTCTACAAGTGATCAGAATTTGGAGGCTTAGAGATAGTAAAAACAACTCTCATGCCAGTGGCTAAAGAGATGAAGTTGTAACTCTTGCCTTTATTTCTGGATAACCAGTGAATTCCATTTTAAATTGGCAAAGAAATGGCACAGGGTTTTCATCATTTACATTAATAATAGCCAAAGGCAGCATGGTCCGTTTTATTTAAAATTATCCTTAAATATGACTTCAAACTTAAAGTACACAATAGCAGTGTAATTTAGTCTAAGAAAACTAAAATTGGTATAGCAAATGAAAGTTGGAATCAGGTTAAAAAAGGTAACAGAAGCCTATAGCTATAAGAAGTAAAACTCTCTGTCTCATTGGCCTATTTGGCATTAATTTAAGTTCCACTTGGAAATAATTTTGGCACCATGATTCATTGAAAGCAAGTATCTTAAGTTTAGATTAACCCAGACACTGTATCAGGTGCATTCACATGCATAAAAATAAACATAGTCTCTGATTGTGGAATTGTTACTATTTAATTACATAAAGATTTGCTTACCCAAGACCACACACACTCAAAAAAAATTCATAAAACTGATTTTTTAAACTTCAGGAAACTAGAGAGTAGCTGTCTCAGACATAAAAAAAACTTGTGACTGAAGTCATGGTGAAGATAAGGGTTGGGAAATCCTTTATAGCCATTTCTTAATTGTTTTCTTTTCCCTATGAAGGGCTAGCCAGAGCCAAGTCAGTTCCCACGAAGACCTACTCCAATGAAGTCGTCACACTGTGGTACCGGCCACCTGATGTGCTTCTCGGTTCTTCAGAGTACTCAACACAGATTGACATGTGGTAAATACATGCAAATGTTATTGCCATTTATAATTTTGAAAGAATGTAGCTGTTCACACGGCACACTGAGAGATATTTGACTTTTAAGGAGATAATACTTTAAAGAGCGACAATAGGGGCGCCTGGGTGGCTCAGTTGTTAAGCATCTGCCTTCAGCTCAGGTCATGATCCCAGGGTCCTGGGATCGAGCCCCGCATCGGGCTCTCTGCTCAGCGGGAAGCCTGCTTCTCCTTCTCCCACTCCCCCTGCTTGTGTTCCCTCTCTCTGTCAAATAAATAAATAAAATCTTTAAAAAAAAAAATAAAGAGCGACAATATAAGCAATAATTAAAAGTTTTGACACATGGGTAAGATCACTTAGGTTTACCAGTTCTGCCACTTATAACTATATAATAACCTTATTCAAATTACTGGACTTGCCTCAGTTTCCTCATTTAAAGAAATGGGAATAGTAACAATAACTACTTTAAAAGGCTGTTCTGTGGATAATGTTAATACCAAGTGAGCCTAATACATACAAAGCATTTAGAAGAATGTTTAGTATATCATAGTTCAAAATAAAATTATTCTTATCATCATTTAATATTCATAAAAATCCACTTGGCCTTAAGTCAGTCTAAGAATAAAAAAATATTGTAGCCATCTTCCTCATATCCCACTCTGATCATGACATTCGTTTACTCAAATACCTTTGTTGCTTCCCCATTCATTACCTATTGAGTAAGATATAATTCATCAATCTGATACTTAATGATCTCCATAAAACGTCTCTGAGCTATCTTTTCCAACTTATATTAGACTGTTCCTCTATATAAATATTCCCTTTTAGCCAAATGGTTACTCACCATATCTCAAAAATAACCTGGGCTTTCCTACCTTTGCACTTGTGTTCATACTAGTCCACGCATCTGGAATGTCTACTATGCATCTCTGTGCCTAGGAACTTTCAAAACAGAGCTTTTCATAAATCCTTTCTGAATACAACCTAGCATCCAGTGACAAATACCTTCCTCTGAAATGTGGTTGCATTTATTGACTATATAATGCAATGATAAGTCATACGCTTCCTCCTGTTGTCTTGCGTTGAACAATTATATATAATTTTGTATAACATTTTTTAAACTTATTTTTTAAATTGTGGTAAAATATACATAATATAAAACTTACCATTTTAACCCATTTTAGTTGTACAGTTCTTTGGCATTAAGTACATTCACATTGTTGTGCAACCTTAACGCTCCAGAACTTTTTTCATCTTGCAGAACTGAGACTCCATACCCATTAGACAACTCCCCATTTCCTCCTCCCTCCAGCCACTGGCAGCCACCATTCTACTTTCCATCTCTGTGAATTTGACATTTCTAAGCACCTCATATGGGTAGAATGATCTAGTATTTGTCCTTTTGTGACTGGTTTATTTCACATAGCATAAATGTCTTCAAGTTTCATCCATGTTGTAGAGATATAGTCAGAATTGCTTTCATCTTTAAGACTGAATAATCATTGTATATGTATGCTACATTTTGTTTATCCATTTGTTGGTGGACATATGGGTTGTTTCTACCTTTTGGCTATTATGAGTAATGTTGCTATGGTCATAGGTGACAAATATGTCTTTGAGACTCTACTTTCAGTTCTTTTGGGTATATACTTAGGAGTAGAATTGCTGGATCATATGGTAATTGTATTTTAAATTATTTTGAGGGACAACCATACTGTTTTCCATAGTGGCTCCATCATTGTAACTTTTTGTATACCATTTTAATATGTAAAATTTTACATACAGTGGTTAGATTGTAAGCCCTTTAACAGAAGGGACTATGTCTTAAGGGTATTGACACAGATTCTAGAAGGTAGTATTTATTCACTGAATCCCCATACATTTCTTTTCCTTCTCATACACACTCACCATCCTGCACCTATATGTTCTTTCTCTGCTTCCTGCATAAAAGTATCTTGAATCATTTGCTTCTCCCTATCCCTGCTACCCACTAAGACGTAATAGGCATTAAATCACTATTAGCTATTGGTATGTTTTTCTTCAAGGGTCATACAGAGGAGAGCTGGACATTTTAAGGCAGGGCAGAGGAGGGGAGATGGAGGAGTGGATCTAGCAACATGGAAGTAGAGACAAATAGGATACATATTGACAAATTAGCTTAGTTGGAGCTGAAAAAAATCTCTGTAGGAGGTTTTCTAGCTGACTGATATAAAATTCTCCATCTCCAGAGGCAATCTTAAGGAAAAGATAATTGTCCTTCATAATATGTAAATGGATTGCTCATCATTTTTTTATGATATATCTTAAAGGGGTGTTGGTTGCATTTTCTTTGAAATGGCTTCTGGAAGACCTCTGTTTCCAGGATCAACTGTGGAAGATGAATTGCACTTGATTTTCCGACTGCTAGGTAACAGAAATATTTTCCCAGTAATTTGTTTCCTGCAATTGTGACTAGCTAGATAAGACTATATATTTAAAAATATATATTTAAAAATTTGGTACTGAGACTAAGATAGCTGTTATAAGAATTATAATTAGTTGGGGCATCTGGCTGGCCCTGTCAGTGGAGCATGGTGACTCGTAATCTATGGGTTGTGAGTTCGAGCCCCATGTCGGGTGTAGAGACTACTTAAAAATAAAATCTTAAAAAAAAAACAAAAAAACCTGATTACAAAGAAAAGAATTATAATCAGCATAATTATAAAGATAGAGCCTTCTATGTAACTTCTCTTTTTCCTTTACTAAGTTCTGCCTTTGCATTAAAAATTGTATGCAAGAACAAAGAGAAATATTGTTGAAAATTGACCTTTAGCATATTATTAGGAAATATTTCTAGGTTAGGTATCAATTAGGCATTATGGCATTTTTATGGCATCATTGCATAGTCCCAAAAAAAGTCAGTATGTGTTTACTATTTCTGTCATTTTGCTTTCAGTTGAAATAGTAAAATCAGCTACTAAATGTAAATTGTTCTTTAAGACACTTTTAGTTCTCCTTATTTATATATATTTGTGTATATATAAATTTTTATATGTTTACAAATAAAAATTTTTTTTAAATTCAGGAACACCATCTCAGGAAACTTGGCCAGGTGTTTCTTCAAATGATGAGTTCAAGAACTACAACTTTCCAAAATACAAACCACAGCCTCTCATTAACCATGCACCCAGGTATTTTTTTTCTTTTTCTTTAAGTTAAAAGGGGAAAACCCACATGATTCTTTCCAGTCTCTTGAAGCATTAGCCGCAGTAAGGATTCAGGGAAAAATATATAATACACATACAGAGTTCTTAAATATTTCAGGATCTGATTTGAATCTGAATGAATTTCTTTCTTCCTTTTGTCAGATTAATTTTATAATTCAGAGACCAAGATACTTAAATCATAGAATCGAGCTATAAATAAAATGAATATAGAACATCCATATTAGAATTCTAGAGTTTATGTAGATTGTTCCCTCTCTCAGAAAGAAGACAGTGGTTAATGCCGTATTCAGTACCATGAAGACCGTGATAAAATTTTTGTTTTGCTTCCTATGGAATTATTCTGTATTTACTTACAAAAACCTAAGTGTTATAAGTAAAATCTTGACTCTGACCCAAGATGACCCATCAGTATTTGGCCAATGTTAATGACATGATTTATATTTGAAGAATGTGAACTCTTTCTGACCCCTCATATCCTAAATGTTGGTCATTTCATTAACGTTTCTCAGATCTACCCCCAGATCCATTTAAAACCCCCATTAAAATTTCAGTCAGAACATTTCTACTTATGGAATTATTACATTTTCAGTAAGTAACAAAGAATAACTAACCCCTTTGACTGTGTTTTTTCATGTTTCCTTTAAAAAAATAGAGTACACTCAGATACCAAATAAGGTCAATGTCTTTTAATCAAAAGACATTCACATTGCTCACGACGTAACACACTTGGCTCTAGTTCCATTTATTCTCAAGCTAGAGAGAGTAGAAAAAACAGTTCTGGTACCAAAAATATTTTTAAAGTATTTATGTGAATTGATGTTCTTATTGTTACTATAGCAACTGATAACATTTTAAGTAGACTTTCTTAGGCAGAATAATACTATGTGCAGGGCTTTTTGTGTGTATCTCTTCCTTCTAAATAGCATAAATCCTATTTTTGTCATTTATATGTTGCTCACTATTGTAGTGTCCAGTGCAGAAGGTTGAATCTCTTCTTTAAAGCAGGTTCTCCATGACCTTAGCCCCTAGTTTGTTTGTGCCCAAGGAGCTCTGGATATTTGTCAGAATGGCAAACTACAAAGGATTAGTCTGGAGAATGTCTAGGCTACAGCATCCACATACCCACTAAGAGCACTTGGGAAAATACTTCTTTATTCATAATTGTGCTTTTTGCCAGTGAAAGGCATGCAAAATAGAACCTGTGATTTCTGATCAAGAGATTGTCCCATTAAAATAGTCCCCAAACCCTCTACTTACTAAATGGATTTCATCACTATAATTATCATCTTTATTGATTACCTCATTGATTTTGTAGCCCTAATTTTTAATTAAGTTTTATGATGTCATTGTGGCATATTTACATTGAACTTTATAGGTTCTAGTACCCAGTTCTCCGTAGACTACCCTGTAAAAACATGTTGAATGAGTCATCTGTGTTTATTGTGAACCACAGTGTGATACATTCGGAGTTACTTGTCTTTATTTTCACCTATACAGTAAGAAAATGGTGCTTTTGTATCTTGCCTGTAGTGGAACAGTATGAAAATGATACACGTAACTTCAGCTTTTGTGATAATAAGGGTTACTTTGAGACAGAGTGGTGATTTAAAAAAATTCTTTAATTATCTAATTTGTTCTTCATTATTGAAAATTTGAGTCAAAGCCCAGTTTTTTATAGTTTCTTCTTAAACAAGTGGCAAGATAAGTTTTTACGGATAAAACAGATTTGAGTCTATTTGAAAGCAACAAGAGTGGTGGCTATTTTAGAGCACTTGAAGTTAGCAGGTTAAAACATTAGGGAAATAGTTTTATTTGAAAAGTTGCTGTCAGCTAAGATAAAAGAATAACCACTTGTTTTTTGTTGTTTTTAGGTTAGACTCTGAGGGAATTGAGTTAATAACAAAGTTTCTTCAGGTAAGTTACATCTTACTTTGTAATCACTAAGCCTCAGTTTCTCTGCATCTGTAGAATGGGATCAATAATAACATGCTTAAGTATTTGTCATGACAGTTAAATAAGATTATTGTAGTATCTGGCATGCTTAAGGCATATGCGTAAGTAAAAAAATAATAAATGATGGTTTCTCTTAATGTGTATGGGTCTCTCATTGTGACTTAGAACTCTGAGGTAGTCACCTTCTGGCATTGATCAACTATGTCAGGGCCATGTTCTCTGCAATTCATATTCTCTTATGTTCTTTTTCTTTTCTTTATACTTACAGCCTTAGAGGCTGCTGCACCTACAAATACCATTTATATCTTCTATTCAAAGCAGTAAGAAGAGAGGATAAGGGTGTCAGCCATAATCACCCACTTGAATCTGGAAAGCAAAGGCTTTTCCAGAAACCCCTGCAAAGCTTCATCCTAAGTCTCATTGGCCAGAACATTAATTTAAGTAAGAGAGGCTGGGAATTGGGGAGCAAGATTATCATAGTTAGCCTAAACTTAAAACAGTTATGATTCATGATTGATCCGCTGGATTTTGAAGCATGGGCCCCTTAAACAAATCTAGATTATCTCAAGGATAAAAGGGAAATGGGTATCCAATAGGTAATTTAATAATATCTGTCATAAAAGTATTGGATATATTTCCAGTGATCCTTTGGTGTTCATGAGGAAAAGGAACGCCAAAGGTCAGATATTTTAATTTTTTTTATCATTTCAGAAAATACAGGGAATCTAAATTTTTAGAATATCCAACTTCATCTTGGAAATTTGGAACTGAGATATAGTCATTACTACATAATCTCAGTAGTAACTCACATTTGAGTATATCTGGTGTACTCCAAATTGGTTCTTAAAAAGCAGTCATTGTATTACAAATAAGATAAAAGTAGCTCTAAATGCTAATCTGCCTCCCCTCATAATGTTTAGAGAAAAAGTTAATGAAGCAGTTCTTTGCTTTTTCACAGTACGAATCTAAGAAAAGGGTTTCAGCAGAAGAGGCCATGAAACATGTATACTTTCGAAGTCTGGGACCAAGAATACATACTTTACCTGAAAGTAAGAGAAATTCTAAAGTCCTCCCCCCCCCCCCCCACCATTTTCATTTGTCCAGTATTGGAGACTGGGGTGAATTAGGGGTTTAGGAAGAGATTGTTGTTGGTTTGGTTGTTTTTTTTTTTTAGATTTTATTTATTTATTTGACAGAGACACAGCAAGAGAGGGAACACATGCAGGGGGAGTGGGAGAGGGAGAAGCAGGCTCTCCACAAAGCAGGGAGCCCGACGTGGGGCTCGATCCCAGGACCCCGGGATCATGACCTGAGCCGAAGGCAGATGCCTCACGACTGAGCCACCCAGGCGCCCCGTTGTTGGTTTTTAAGCATAAACTTTTAGTCTTTTTGTAACCAGATCAGAATTCCTTGAAGGGAAGTGTGTCTGATTTGCATATGTTTTAATTTGTTTCTTTTTTTTTTTTTAAGACTTATTTTAGAGAAAGTGAGTGAGTGAGAACATGCCCCTGCGAGTAGGGGGAGGGGCAGAGGGAGAGAATCTTCGAGCAGACTTTCTGCTGAGCTTGGAGCCCAACGTGGGGCTCGAGTGGGGCTTGACCCCACAACCCATGAGAACTTGACCCAAGCTGAAACCAAGAGTCGGACGCCCAACTGACTGAGCCACCCGGGCACCCCCTTAATTTGTTTCTTTTTAACACTGAACACATTGCCACTGCTCTGTAAGAAATCAGTAGTACTTAGGCATGGGTTATTAATCTTATTAGACTTAAATTGGAAAATGCCATCTGATGATAGACATTGTCATTAGGCCCATTCTGGATTGCTTTGATTCAGAGTTTCTAAAAACGGATTTCAGGCAAAGAGTAGTGAAGCACATCCAAAACATAAAATTGTTTTCTTGTGAAAGTAGATTTCCTTTTCAAGGTACAAAGATGATTTTTCTTTGCTACGGTCACTGACTTTACTATCTTCATGAAAGTGGTGAGTGTATTGTCAGTCACTAAAAGAGCTGATTTCTCATGCCTGAGTTAACTGCTTCATTTTACTCATAACCTCCTTTTAAAAGATTACCCCAACATTTTACTTTAAAACTGAGTAAGGTGAATGGGGAATTAGAATATTTAGGAACTGAGATTCCAAAAGCTTTCATTAATTTCCCATTCTCATTTACCACTAAAGAATATTGATTCATTGAGGTTTGCTAATTGGAATCAAGAATCCTTAAGACTTTTCACTTAGAACTTACCTGGATATTTTTTAATGAAAGACTACCTCTCTGGCAGAGATGGAAATGAGAAAGATGAATTACAAGTGTTTTTTTTTTTAAGATGATATTTACAGGGGCACCTGGGTGGCTCAGTCGGTTAAGCGTCTGCCTTAGGCTCAGGTCACGATCCCAGGGTTCTGGGATCAAGCCCCACATCAGACTCCCTGCTCAGTGGGAAGCCTGCTTCTCCCTCTCCCTCTGCTATCCACTTCCCCGGCTTGTACTCTCTTTCTGTCAAATAAATAAATAAAATCTTTTTAAAAAAAATGATATTTACATTTCATTATTAACACCAAGTTTCATAGTTTGAGGTAGGCAGTTATGGTTGTGTACAAACCTATTGTTTTGTTTCTGAAAATCTGCAGTTATTTTGAGGCCCTGATACCTTCTGCCATTATAAGGAGACATAAAGGACAGAGAGAATAAAAGTCAAGAAATACCTTTTGATTAGGTCTCCCAACCCCAGTAAGTCCTAGGAAGAGACAGTGTATATTCTCTATATGTACATATTCTAGGAGAAACATATTGGAAGCATTATTCAAAGCAGAGTTGTAGGGGAAAGTTTCTGAGGGGAGATTATTTTGTTTGGTTTCCTTCTCAAAACATTGGGACAAAGGGGAAAATAGTTCAGTAGGGCTGTAACCTTATAAATGTAGCATAAATGTTTCATGTTGAATCAATATACATTTTTAAACATTCTGTCTGTAGTTGGGTTATATTTGTTTTAATAATGTTAGACCTTCACCTGATAGTTTTTGTCTATGCATTTTAGGTGTATCAATATTCAGTTTGAAAGAGATTCAGTTGCAAAAGGACCCGGGTTTTCGAAACTCTTCTTATCCAGAGACAGGTGTGTTTGTCATAAACCATTTCACGTGTCGATCATGAAATTTTGCGTGGAACCACGTTTTTGGTTTATAACTTGATCAGTAAAATTATTGATGTAAAAACCAATGTACAGTGCATTCCACAACTGTATGTTTAGCATTGCACGTACTCACTTTTCTGTATGATGTGGGCAGCTCATTAATTCTTCAGAGAGAAATCTGACTCAGTCAAGTCAGGGATCCTGAAAGCTGCAGATGGCACAAAGACCTTTTACAAGTGGCCTGGCTTGATCACTGCACACGCCATCCCTGGTACCTGAGGCAGAAGACACACCTTGTGCTTCCCTAGTCTTCAGGTTCATCACTTCGAAGCATAGAAGCTATAGACTGACCCCATCAACAAAAGGGTCTTTAAGACAGTGCTGATCACTCTTATCGTGGAACATTAGTTTTTGCTGGTGGGAACATTAGCTTCCTAGAGTCACCAAATACTGTATGTGGGATAAAACTGAACCTTGAACTGCCTCATAAAATGACTTTATATTTTAGGACATGGGAAGAACAGAAGACAGAGCATGCTCTTTTAAGTCTGATAAAATGGTTTCAAGCCCAGCCCCCAGCCTTTCTTATCAATCAAGGACTCAGATCTGAAGGCAATTATTTCTTTTGGTGGACTTGGAATCTCCGTTTGTCTACACTGTCCTCTTCACAGTGGAGTCTTTTTATTTCAGACCTACAGATTGTTTTTATATTTGTTGTCACAGTGTGACAATTTTTTTGTACAGTTGGTTTTAAGGTCTTCTCTGCCATTAGAGCCAGTAGGTTACAGCTGTTGATGTAACTGTAGCTGCAATTTTTGTGCAGGACTGAGAAACACAGTGCATTATTTATTGCGGAATCATTGCTGCTAAATAACTACTGTCTGTTTATTTAACACAACAGTTAAATGCCTGAAGAAGTTGCAGTGGCTTTATTAGATGTGAATGCATCTGTTTCTCCTCACGAATTGTTTTACTGCTGCATTTCTTGTTTGTTTTAAAAATTAAACTGCAGTGTTTCCTGGAATGTAAATTTAGCTTTGCTTAACAGTAAAATAAGTGAGCCATCTTGAACACTCTAAGTTCATGCTGTATAATTTTTTATTGAACATCCGCAAGTAGAGTAGCTAAGAAATTGATGAGCACATATGTTTAGGAAAGCATGTGATGCAGAAGTTGATTCAAGCAAGTGAACACCTGATATAGGGATCTCACATTAGATACCAGTAAATTAAAGCACCAAAATTATTTATTTTTACCTTTCCTCATTTTAGAAATATTTACTGCATATTATTGGATATGTGTATACTAATACACTTACCTGTTTTACATTGTGCTTTAATTTAGTTAAAACTAAACCATACAAGTCCAGTGAAATATGTGAGGTCTTGTTTTCGTCTTAAATACGATTCTTTTATTAGAAGGGATGATACTTCTTTGGGGAGCCATTTATTTCATTTGGGGGGCTGTGTGTGTATATGTATGTTTTAATAACATTCACTTGGAATCAGCTAAAAGCTGTAATATGTCTTTGAAATGAGCCATGATAAATACAAATGAGAGAAACAACTTAGAGGATTGTTTTAAAGCATTGTAGGTATTGATGTGTTTATCAGAGATAGTAAATATTACAGTTTCAATTATGCATCTCTTTGAACATCATAAACACGCCTTGGTGTTGGTAAGTGTTTTAAGCATTTGTGTTAACTTTTAGGGACTATTCATTTAGTGCATCTTACAAACTACAAATCTTAATTGGTATATTTTGAAATGGTCATGTAAATTTTTGGCTTATATATCATGAAAATAATCATAACTTAATTTTTTTTTCCTGATATTCACTGTAAAACATTCAGGGGTCCTACCATTTCTGTTCAGGAAATCTTGTAGTTTATTGTTATTTAACAGTATTAAGTGAATTTTTGTATATTTCATTTTAACTTTATTTGTGAATAGTGATTGTGGCATGTTTGGGTGTTATTTTAATATTTCATGATACAGAAATTTTAATTTTTAAAAAAAATTTTCTGGAAGAAACAGATTCATGTGTAATGGTGAATTATTGGACCACTACTGCTTTTCACATTTGTAAATTGGTTTTATGTTAAATCCTGTAGCCTAACAAACTGCTGTTATTTCTAACTGACAGACCTGTATTAATATTGTACTTTGAAGGTTATAAATATTATGTGGAAATTCCTCCATTTTGTTTTGAAATTTATAATAACAAGATCTTCATGTTGTTAAAATGTGGTTTTGTTGAGTCATAGTTCTTTCTGGGGGAAGGAGGCTGTGCAGAATGGTATCATTTTCCTTTATGGGTTTCATTTTTAAGATCATGAAGTCTCACTGTGCCAGTAATGATATTTAATTTATATTTGTGCTGGCCATTCATTTAGTAATCTCTACTGTAATTTTACAGGATAGTACTCAATTATAAAGCTGTCAGATTTTTCATTTCATAGGTTATATAAATGATGTTTTACAAATTTCTTATAGTTATCTATAAGTTTGATATTCTTGCATAGAAAAGGTGAAGAAATATATCCAGTAGTTATATAAAATTCTTCTTCCTAGGAAGTTCTAGGAATGTTTCTTCATTTTATTAAGGAATTTGATACTTTTTTTGATACTTGAGCACCACCATTCAGATCCTGAAAACTTTGCAATGAAGAGAATTGAAACTCAGAAATTTTGAACCTTGAACACTTACGATTCATCTTATACTGACACGGTTTTAAAGGTAAGAGAGGATGCCTTTTTTGTTTTCCTTCCAAGTGATGATGTTAACACACATTGAATATGTTGCTTTAGGTGTATAGAAGTGGCTCCATTCTATCTGATGCTTTATTGCATTTGAAAGACTACTTGTTAACATGTTTCATAATCTATCTTTTGGATCCAGGACAATTCATGAAGTTGTTTTTTTGTATGCTTCTGTTTTTACTGTTTTGTTTTTTTTTTAATTTGCCATTTTTATCCATTGTAAGTACACAATATAGTGGCATTAGAATGTTGTACAGCAATTACCACTATCTTTTTCCAAAAATTTTCATCTCCAAACAAACGCTATACCCATTAAGAAATCCTCCCTCATTTCCCCCTCCCCACAGCCTCTGGTAACCTCTAATGTGTAGGCATAACTCATTTTACTGTGCTGCACTTCATTGTGCTTTGCAGATACTGCATTTTTTAATAAATTGAAGGTTTGTGGCAACCCTGCCAGCGCCATTTTTCCAACTGCATTTGTTCACTTTGTGTCTCTGTGTCACATTTTGGTAATTCTCACAGTATTTCAAATTCTATTATTATTATATTTGTTGTGGTGATTTGTGATGATCCTTGATATTACCACTGTAATTATTTTGGGGGTGCCACAGATCACACCCATGCAAGACAGTGAACTTAATTGATAAGTGTTGTATGTGTTCTGACTGCTCCACCAACAGGTTGTTCCCCCATCTCTCTCCCTCTCCTCAGGCCTCCCTATTCCCTGAGATGCAGTACTGAAATTAAGCCAATTAATAACCCTACAATGGCCTTTAGTTGTTCAAGTGAAAGGAAGAGTCACACATTTCTGAATTTAAATTAAAGCTAGAAATAATTTAAGCTTAGTCGGGAAGGCATGTCAAAAGCCAACATAGGCTGAAAGCTAGGCCCCTTGCTCCAGTCAACCAAGCTGTCGGATGCAAAGGAACAGTTCTTGAAGGAAATTAAAAGAGCTACTCCAGTGAACACATAAATGATAGAGTGAAACAACCTTATTGCTGATACGGAGAAAGTTTTATTGACCTGGGTACAAGATCAAATCAGCTACAACATTTCCTTAAGCCAAAACCTAATCCAGAACAAAGCCCTGTCTCTCTTCAGTTCTCTTAGAGAGGTGAAGAAGCTGCAGAAGAAAAGTTTGAAGCTAACAGAGGTTGGTTCATGAGGTTAAAGGAAAGAAGATGTCTGCATAAAATAAAAGTACAAGATGAAGCAGCAAGTTATCCAGAAGATCTAGCTAAAGATAATTAAAGTGGCTACATTAAACAGATTTTCAATGTAGGCAAAATAGCTTTCTCTTGGAAGAAGATGCCATCTGAGTCTCTCATAGCTAGAAAGGAGAAGTCAGTGCCTGGCTTCAGAGTTTCAAAGATTGACTAGGGTGCCTGGATGGTTCAGTTGGTTGAGCATCCGGCTCTTGATTTTTGGCTCGTGATCTCAGGGTTGTGGGATCAAGCCCTGCGTTGGGCTCCACACTTGGCAGAGAGTCTCCTTCTCTCTCCTCTTTCTCTCCCCGCCCCGAAATAAATAAATCTTTAAAAAAAAAAAGACTCTCTTATTAGAGACTAATGCAGCTGATGACTATAAGTTGAAGCCAGTGCTCATTGACCATACTGAAAACCCTAAGGCCCTTAAGAATTATGCTAAATCTACTCTCCCTGTGCTCTGCCAGTGAAACAACAAAGCCTGGATGAGAGCACATCTCTTTATAGCATGATTTACTGAATATTTTAAGCCTACTGTTGAGGAAAAAGGTTTTCAAAATATTATTGTTCATTGACAATGCACCTGATCACCCAGGATCTCTGATGGAGATGGACAGCCAAGACCAATCTTGTTTTCATGCCTGCTAACACAACATCTGCTCTGGAGCCCATAGATCAAGGAGTAGTTTTGATTTTCAAGTCTTATTCTTTAAGAAATACATCTCATGGGGTACCTGGGTGGCTCAGTCGGTTAAGCGGCTGCCTTCGGCTCAGGTCATGATCCCAGAGTCCTGGGATCAAGCCCCGCATCGGGCTCCCTGCTCGACAGGGAGTCTGCTTCTCCCTCTCCCTCTCTCAAATAAGTAAAATCTTAAAAAAAAAAAAATACATCTCAAAAGCTATAGCTGCCATAGTAGTGATTCCTCTGATGGATCTGGGCAAAGTAAATTGAAAACTTCTGGAAAGGATTCACCATTCTAGGTGCCATTAACAACATGTATGATTCATGGGAAGAGGCCAGAATATCAACATTAACAGGAATTTGGAAGAAGCTAACTCCAAGACTTGAGCAGAAGTAACTGCAGATGTGGTGGAAATAGTAAGAGAACTAGAGTTAGAAGTGGAGCCTGAAGATGTGACTGAATTGCTGCAATTTCATGATAAAACTTGTAATGATAAGAAGTTGCTTCTTATGGATGAGCAAAGGGGTTTCTTGAGATGGAACCTACTCCTGGTAAAGATGCTGTGAAGATTGTTGAAATGACAGCAAAAGATTGAGAATATCACATAAATAAACTTAGTTGATAAAGCAGTATCAGGGTTTAAGATGACTCCAATTTGAAAGAAGTTCTGTGGGTAAATTGCTATCAAATAGCATGAAAGGACTCTTCCATCATTTCCGCAGACTTCATTGTCTTATTTTAAGAAATTTCCACAGCCCTCCAGTCTTCAGCAACTACTACCCTGATCAGTCAGCAGCTATCAACATCAAGGCAAGACCCTCCACCAGCAAAAGGACTGTGACACACCGAAAGCTCAGACGGGTTAGCATTTTTTTTAACAATAAAGAATTTTTTTTCACAAAAGTATGTACTTAGTGTTATTGCACACTTAATAGACTGCAATATAGCATAAACATAATTTTTATATGTACTAGGAAACCAAAAAATTCATTTGGCTCACTTATTAATGGTATTTGCTTTATTGCAATGGTCTGGAACTGAACATGCAGTATCTCCAAGGTATGCCTGTAATTTTTCTTTTAAGTTTTTATTTATTTACTTAAGTATATCTCTACGCCCAACATGGGGCTTGAAATCACAACGCTGAGATCAAGAGTCGCATGCCCTTCCAACTGAGCCAGCCAGGCGCCCCTGGTATGCCTGTACTTCCTGTGTCTGAATTTGCCTATTGTAGGTATTTCATGTAAGTGGAGTTGTACCATAGTGGTGTCTGGCTTATTTCATTCACTTAGAATGATGTTTTCAAGTTTTATCCATGTTGTAGCATGTATCAGAATTTTATTTCTTTTCATGGCTGTATAATATTCTTCAAATGTACATTTTGTTTAAACATTTATCTGTTGATTTCACACGAGCTTTTTTTCCACTTCTTGGCTTTTGTGAATAATGCTGCCATGAACATGGGTGTACAAGCATCTGTTTGGGTCCTTGTTTTCAATTCTTTGAGTTTATATACCTAGGAGTTGAATTGTTGGGTCATTTAGTAATTCTATGTTTACCTTTTTGAGGAACCATCAAATGATTGTCCATGGCAACTGCAGCATTTTACATTCCCAGCAGTAATGTATGAGAGTTCTAATTTCTCATCCTCGCCAACACTTATTTTCCATTTTTAAAAAAATTATACTCATTTTAATACTTATGACATGGTAGCTCATTGTGGTTTTGATTTGCATTTCCCTAGTGAGTAGGATATTGAGCATCTTTAAATGTGCTTGTTGGCCATTTGTATATCTGGTTTGGAGAAGAGTCTGTTCAAGTCCTTTCCCCATTTTTAAACTGTTGTTGCTGAGTTGGGTTGTTTTAAGCTATAGTTCTTTACATATTCATTTTTTTTTTTAAGATTTATTTTAGACTGCACACGAGTAGGGAGGAGGGAGGGGCAGAGGGAGAGGGAGAGAATCCCAAGCAGACTCCCTGCTGAGCACGGAGCCCGATGAGAGGCTCGATCTCATGACCATGACATCATGACCTGAGCTGAAATCAAGAGTCAGAAGCTTAACTGAGTCACCGAGGCGCTCCTCTTTATATATTCTAGATATTAGACACATATGAGGTATATGACTTGCAGTTATTTTTTTCCATTCTGTGGGTTGTCTTTTACTTTCTTGGTGGTGTCCTTTTAATACATAAAATTGCTCATTTTAATGACATCCACCATACCTTTTTTTTTTTTTTTTTTACTTCTGGTCTTGGTGGCATATTTAAGGTCATGAATATTTTCCCCTAAGAGTTTTATCATTTTAATGCTTGTTACATTTAGGTAATCCATCTTAATTTTTGTCCATCTTGGGTTAATTTTTTTTTTTTTTAAGATTTTATTTATTTGACAGCACAAGTAGGCAGAGGGAGAGGGAGAAGCAGGCTCTCCGCTGAGCAGGGAGCTGGACGTGGGCCTCGAGCCCAGGACCCCGGGATCATGACCGGAGCCGAAGTCAGCCGCTTAACCAGCTGAGCCACCCAGGCACCCTGGGTTAATTTTTCTATGTGGTGTAAAGTGAGGATCCAACTTTATTCTTTTGCATGTGAATCTCTAGTTTTCCCAACACTGTTAAAAAGACTGTCCTTTTCTCAAAATGGTCTTGGCACCCTTGTTACAAATCAATTGGCCATAAATGTGAGAGTTTATTTTGGGGCTCTTGATTCTGTTTTATCGGTCTACATTTCTCTTTTTCTGCCAGTACCACAATGTTTTGATTACTTGTAGCTTTGTAAGTTTTGAAATCAAGAAGTGAGTCCTCCAACTTTGTTCTTCTTTTTCATGATTGTTTTGGCTATTTAGGGTCCCTTGAAATTCCATTTAAATTTTAAGATGGGGTTTTTCTATTTCTCAGGAAATATGCCATTAGGATTGTGATAGGAATTGCATTGAATCTGTAGATTCTTTTTTTTTTTTTTAAGATTTTTTATTTATTTATTCATGAGAGAGAGGTAGAGGGAGAAGCAGGCTCCCTGAGGAGCAGGGAGCCCGATGTGGGACTTGATCCCAGGACCCCAGGATTATGACCTGAGCCGAAGGCAGATGCCCAACCATCTGAGCCACCCAGGCACCCTGAATCTATAGATTCTTTGTGAGTATTGGGATTTCCAGTCCATGAATGCAGGATAGCTTTAATTTTTTTTAGCAATGTTTTGTAGTTTTTCAGTGTACAAGTCTTGTGCCTCCTTAAATTCATTCCTAAGTATTTTATTCTTTTTGATGTTATTGTAGGTGGAATTATTTTCTAAATTTCTTTTTTGAGTTTTTCATTTGCTAGTGTGTAGAAATAGAAATGATTTTTGTGTTGATTTTGTATCCTATAATTTTGCTGACTTTATTAACTTTTTTTGTGGATTCTTTAAGGTTTTCTACATATAAGACCATGTCATCTATGAATAGAGATAGCTTTACTTTATTATTTGAATTTCTTTTATTTATTTATTTTTTGCCTAATTACTTTGGTTAGGACTTTCAGTCCTGTTGTTGAAGTAGAATTGGCAACATGTTCTTTATATTAGGGAAAACACTTTCAGTCTTTTACCATTGAGTATGGTGTTAGTTGCAGCTGAAAGAATAAATGATAATTTGTTTCTTCTCTTTCTCCTCACCTACCCCTATTTCAATATAGAATGACTGATAGACCTTAAGATTTAAAAGATCAGAGGACCACTTTTCAAACCCATTCTCCCCCCCCCCCCTCCCCTAAGTCAACCTCAGTAATTCTGTTTCCTTAAATATCTTTTTAAAGCAGATTTTATATATATATATATATATAAACATATATATATATATGTTTTGATGTATCATATTTAAGGCTAGATGACAAGACTTATTTTCCAACTTGTACCCATATAGAGAAGTAAAATTTGGATCATCCCAAGTAAATGGAAGTAAACCAACCCACTTGCCTCCTCACACCTTTTATCACAAAGTATTTATTGAACAAAAATAATATAATAAAATTGATACATATATGAACGTGAATGAAGATATGCATCATAGAAAAGATGTGTACAAAGAGAACAACGTTTAGGTTATAGTTCTATAAAACCTTAGCCATAGCAGATTAACACTGATGAAACAGACATATAAAAAGGAAAAAAAGTTATTTAATGTCCTTTGAAACCTATTTTCTGACTAAAATTGTTAAAACACACACACACACACACACACACACAATGAGGCAGAGCTATAAGAGTTATACTTCAATACCTCCAGTTCTGTATCTGTGTCCTAGTGAGTTTTTTGATCCATAAAATGTATGGCGTTTTTCCATTTCTAAAAATGGAGCTAGAATGTATGTCAATCATAGTATTTCAAGGAAGGAAATACAAGAATCGGATTTATAGTCATTAGAGTATTTCCAATCAGCATATACATTTAAAAATATTTTGGGTTGAGATTTTTGTACATTGATTAACTTCCTTGGGTTTATCTGTTTTTTTCTACCTAACAGATTTGGGCCAGTAGTTACTTATAGTTAGGCATGGGAAAATAGAACTGGAGTGAGCACCAATCATTGTTCTACCTTTAATGAGCTGTGTGACCTTAGGCAACTCCCAGTTGCTTCTGTGTACTTGCCTTATCTGGAAACCGTGGTAAGAAGCATTCTCAAAGGCCCCCTCTACCTTTAACATTTCATGTTTGGTAAATATCAGTTCCCTGTACCAGCTATTTTATTTTAGTACAGAATTATCCTCAGTTTATGTGGAAGTGACAGTAGTGTCTGGATTTTGGAATTTACTTTATATCCAAAAGTGTATATTAGAGATTTGTACATCCCCATACACAGACACACTTAATTCCAATGGAAAAATCTCAAGATTTTAAGCATTATAACAAAGTTTTAGATTCTTCGAAAATTCAAGAGATGTTTGCTTTTACAAGCTTTGTTTTTTACCCCTTTTTCATAATCTTGCCATTTAACACCTACTGTGGAATCAGTTATTTGGCCACATTTCAAATTGGTTTGTTACTTACAGTTAAGGATGATAATCTGATCTTGAAAGCACTGGGCACTTTCCAGTTCTCTTCACATTACAACGTTCCTACTTCATGTACAGAACAATGCCTTAAGAGTGGCCCCTGCTGTTTCTGTTACCACTGCTTTACACTACGCAAAAGAATTTACTGCTGAGTGCTCCAAATGTAGTTCAGTTCCACAATGAGGTTCCTGAAGAGTTATATATTTCTTATATCCAATTTCCTTCATTCTCACCATAAACTTAGTTAATACATAAAGCAGTGTATCCTACCTCTGTTTCCACAAACAAGGCTATGCCTTACACACCTGAAGATACCTGATGTTACAGAATTGTTGTGTTCATCAACCAGTCTGTGAGCCTCTTTCTAACCATAGGATGTTTAAATGTTAATTATAGTTCTAGGGGTTTAGTGAAACCCTAACTCATGATGATACAGGAAATGTATCAGGGGTGTGATTCACTATGGAAAACTGGGAGAACCACAGCTAATTTTTTGAAATAAGGATATGCTTACATAGGATATATTCCAAGGGAATGGGTAGAATGAACTTGATGTAGATTTCCATCTCAGGTTTTTGTTTGGGAGGAGTCTAAAAGATTGTAAACAGCTAGGTGGCTAGCCTTTCAAACTTCATTTTTTAAAAAAATGCACTTTAGAACATTTTCTTTTGTGAATGTTTATTTTCTAAATATGGCTTAGTTTCTTTTATAAAAACATGAAATTGGACATTTATTGAACTTCAGTTCAAAAGAGGTTCTAAGGCAATTCTTATACAATTGAAAGCGAAAAAGAAAAATATGAATAAGCTTTCATTTTGCCTACTTGTGAAAAATAATGATTCTACTAGAGAGCTGTTTGATACTAATTTTTGTCTTCCAAACATTTTCTCTTAATACTAAAAAATATATAAACCATTTACATAAAACTAAATGCAAAGGAAGGCACAGCTGGTTATAGTGTCTATAAGCATAGTTCAGCATATGCGGAATTAGAAAGAAAAGCTTCACATCCTTATTAGTTACACTGAAAACCATTAAGAAAAGTTCTTCACTGTCAACAGTGTTCAACACTTAAGAGCTAAGAGGATATAAAAACAAAAACATTAAAAAATCACTTAATGCCAAACAGATCTTCATATATACTTGAATATAAAAAAAGGTTTTAAAAATGCTAACATAAATCTAGACCATCCATGTTATGAAAAGTGCAAACCAAATTAACAGGGTTTCACAACGTCCTTCTCATGACACAGGTAAACTAGCCCATGGGGACAAATTTATTTCATCAGTTAATAAGTCTTTAACTGTGGCCAGATGTCATCAGGATTTCTGAGAGTTCGAAGAAAGCAGTACTGGAGAAGCAGCTCTATCCAGACTGGGGATTGGCACTGGCATGTGGCCGTTAAGCAGTGTTGGAAACTGTAGGGGACAGAAGATTTTTAAAATAATTATTGCAGACCCATTGGGACAAACTTGAATTCTTTACATTCCTAGACAGACCATAGTGGATCACCCTTGGGACAGAGGGGTTGCAAATTATTTTACAGAATGAGATCAAGATTACATATAGCAAACAAGGGAGAAGGCCCAGAAAATGTCCCTATTTTATATGCCTAGCCACTAGAAAAAAATGTACCTGTGGTGCTAAAGCATGTTCAAATACTCCTTTTAAAAGGTTCCAAGCTACTTAGAATGCTGATTTGCTTAAAGTAATTTTGAAAACCACAGACAACTGACTCTACTGATTCACATGTAAAATTTCTAATACTGTATTTTGAAAATGGCCATTGTTTTTCCAGAGTATAAAAAATGCTTCTCAGTAACTGCTAAAAATGAAGAATGTTTTAGCTTAAAAGATTTAGAAAGCAAGAATGTATCTTGGAGCTGAGGAAATATTTTTTTTAATTACAATGATAATACCAAACTTAATAGATCACCTTTAAGTGACAAAACAAAGAGTAAAGTTAATTTCTGTAGTGTGGGTAAATAAGATGATAAATGGGATAAAAGTATATGCTTTGATAACTTTCAGGTCTAAAAAAATACCACACTATACTCCCAACTCAACAAGAATAATTAAAGACCTCCTTTTAATACATTACTATTCACAACTAGATTTTTGTTGTCTAGATTGATATGTGTCAAAATGTTCTCCTGGGCTATCTTCCAGTTTAATTTCTATTTAGATAAGTTAATATTCAATTTCAACACTAAATATCAAACTACAGAGCCTAGCACAAGTTAGAAGTACAATAAATACAGAATATATTTTTTCAATTTTCAAACTATTTCAATAACTGTTATGTGTAGTGCCTTCCAGTTTATCAGTGGTTGTCATTTCAGTTGGTATCTAGAAGCCTGTAAAGTAAGTTTGGTTATCCCCATTTTATAGAAAACAGAATTCAAGTAAGTTCTGATTGGTTAAAGACTAGTAGGCAGTAAAGCCAAGTTTTAAACTCTGAAAGATCCTGCGCTTTTTGTACCAAATTGCCCAACTTATTTTTGGCAGGGCTTGGTGTGAGTGTGCTCTTTAAATACTATTTCAGTTTCTTTAATGGTCATTGGCATATTCAAGGTTTTTGTTTCTTTTCTGACACTTTGGAACTTCAGTTGTTTGTAGAATTTTATCCATTTCAACTGGGTTATCAAATCTATTTGCATATAGTTTATACTCTTTTAAGATCCACGCTCCTAACTACTATTCCCATTGACTTAAGAGTGAACACAGAATGAAGAGCAGGTTTTGAATTTTCATTCTCTTAGCTTATTTGCAATCTTTTCTCATTTTTTGTCCATCTTATTGGTGTTTTCAAAAGAAGCAGCTTTTGGTTTTGTTAATCTTCCTGTTTTAAAAAGTATATTATTGATATTTCTGCCCTCTGCTCTTTATTTCTATACACTCGGTTGTAGTTTCTCTTGCCTGGCTTTTCTGGCCTGTTTCATCTTTATTGACTCCCCACCTTCACTCGCTTAAGTTGCAACATTCCCCCCAAAGTTTTGTTTTCAGCCTTCCTTTCTCCTATACTGGAGTCAACAATCCTTTCCTGCTGTCAGCTAGATGTCCCCATCAATGCGTCTTCACCAAAAACCTGCTATTCCGTGTTCACTCTTAAGTCAGTGAGAGTGGTGATATGAGCAGGACTCTAAACTTCAGTCAGGGCTCTGCCACTTACTAACATGTGGTCTTGGGTAAACTGAGCAACATCTCTGGGCCTTAGTTTCCTTATCTTTTCAAAAAGAACTATTGGGAGTACAGTTGACTCTTGAGCAACACAGATGTGCAGATTTTTTTCAATAAACACAGTATAGTACTACAAATACATTTTCCTTGCGATTTTCTTTTCCCTAGCTTACTTTATTATAAGAATACAGCATAATAATACATATAACATGCAAAATGTGTGTTAATTAACTGTTATCAGAAAGGTTTCCAGTCAACATTAGGCTATTAGTAATTAAGTTTTTGAAGAGTCAAAAGTTATACTTGGATTTTCAACTGTAAGGGGGAGGTCAGCACCCCGAATCCCCACATTGTTCAAGGGTCAACTGTATTAAATGAGAAGCCATGAAAAGTGCTTTGAACAACGTCTAGCATACAGTAGCCCTCAATAAATGTTAACTTCTTATAGTATTTCTAGTCTTTTAATCACATAAGTAATCTTTGCCTCTTCCTAATTTTCACTACCTCTTACTCCTCAAACCCAACTAAAAGTCTTTCTCTCAATTTTACCTCTGGAATATCTTCTAAATATATTCCTATTTCTACTATTCTAAAAGATGATTTTTCCCTCAGTATTTGCAGTAGTATAAATATTCCTCATATCTTCCTGCACCTTATACTTTCTGCTTTCTCTTCAGTCCTTCCTCCACACTGGTGTCAGCAATATCTTCCTAAAATAAATAGAGATTTTAGGGGTGCCCAGGTGGCTCAGTCGGTTAAGCATCTGCTTTCTGCTCAGGTCATGATCCCAAGGTGTGTCAGGCCCCCTGCTCAGTGGGGAGTCTGCTTCTTCCTCTCTCAAATTTAAAAATCTAAAAAAATAGTATAATTAAATCTGTTCTTTTATATCCAGCTTAGAAAACCTTCCATGGTTGTCAAGAGACTAAGGTGGAAAACCCTGAGCATAGCATTCAAGACCTACAGCTGCTTTTCTAATCACCCAGTCCCTTCCTGGACAGACTATGTACTTGCATATCCAAATCATGGAGATTATCTAGAAGGTGCTTTTCTCTCTGCCAAAATCCTGTCCTTTCTTCCCAGCTCAGGTGCCACTTCTTCCAGCGGAGCCTTCATCTAGTCCCTACTAGAAAGCTATTCCCTGTTGGGTTCCTATAACCTTTTGTTTATATATCTATTATTCCCATAGTGTATATTCCCCTACAGTCCCTGATAACAGAGCATTGCAAATATTTTCTGGGTTAGATTTGTTGAATTAACATTCAGAAAACATCCTCAATTGAAAACTTAATTCTGGGTGCCTCAGTTGGTTGGGCATCTGCCTTCAGCTCAGGTCATGATCCTAGGGTCCTGGGATTGAGCCCCACGGAGAGCTCCCTGCTCAGTGGGGAGCCTCCTTCTCCCTCTGCCATTCACCCTGCTTGTGCTCTCTGGCTCTCTGTCAAGTAAATAAATAAAATCTTAAAAAAAAAAAAACTTAATCCTGCCTTGTTTCAAGATATTATCTGTACCTATGCCAAATTTGATGAAAATCTGTTTCAGAAGTGGAACAGACACCCTGTAGATAAGCTCAAAATGCCAAACTGTTCAGACCAATCTCATTTAATTTTTAAATACACCTCTTCCAGAAAGGCACTAATATCTTCTCTCTCCTTCCCTTAAATTCTTCAATATCTGCTGTAACTTGCCACAGTAATTACATCAGTGGACCTTCTGTGCAAAAACTCCTCAGCTCTGTCAACTGTTTATCGAAAGGATTCTGATCTACTTTTCAATCCTGACAACAGGAAATTTGCCAGCATCATTTAAAACTTATTGTAGCCCAAATGTATTTCTTTTCTTCCTCCATGTGTAGTATATATGAAAGGTTTATTTTTAAAGAAAATTATTAGTTCAAAAGGGGCACTGCTGATAATCTGAATTTTGAATATTCCTCTTACCATGTTTTATTTACTATTTTCAAAACTGCTAGTTTCAACTTCTATCACAACTGCTCTTACATAGGAAGAGTAATATTTTAAAAGGTACAAAGTTGTTTTTCCTTAGTTTCAAGGACCCCAGTCACAGAAAGAGGGCCCTGCCAACAACCATCTAAACATGATTGTTTTCCCCATTCCTACCTCCCATTTGTGGTTTTGTTGTTGTTTTTGAATGGCTCTGGTAGAGAGGACAGGTACATTGTGAAATTAAAATTCTGAGTAGGTGGTCTTTAAATGCAGCAATTTCTTCTGAAGAATTCTAGTTATAAATTAGGAACCACTGGTCTGCTGTGGTTCTCAAAGTAGATTCCTGGAGTAACAGCAACACTAGGATCTTGAAGAAATGTTATAATCAGGCCCCATCCCACACCTTCTAAATCAGAAACTCTGGGGTTGGGGCCCAGCAAAATCTTTTAACACACCGTCCAAGGTGATTCTTTTACACGTTACCTTTGAGAGCCACTGGTGTACAGTAGTGACTGAAGAGAAAAGGGTATGTGTGTCCAACACCCAGAGCTCCGAATATCCTGCTAATGTGCACCATCATATGGACACGAACCACTACTGTGAGGAGTGATAGGCTGGAAAAGGTTTAGTATCCACGGCAAGGGATCCCAAAGAACTCCCTAACAGCAGTTCTCCATGGCTTCCTTGAGAGATCAGCAAGCCTTGTACCAATCAGGTGGCAGAATTCCCAGTGAGGAGGGAAGTGAGATTCCATTCTTTATTCACAAATATCTAGTGAACCTTCCAGAGACCTTGTTAGATTCTAGAACTAAAGTAATATTGCAGTCCCTGTGCCCATGGAGCTTACCGTACACATGGCACCAAATAACTGCTCTCCTCAGGAGCTCTAATACTAGAATACTGCTGCTCCATTGTGAATACTGTGAGGAAATAAGGTCTTTCAGCTCTCCACCAAGAGAATACTAACCTAAAACTTTTCCTAGCACTACATTGCTCACTGCTTCTAGTTTTTACTCCCCTGCCGGAGTTTAAAGGGCTGAGAACATGTTGGCTGTGCATGACCATAGCTCAATTTTCTTGTGATGAGAAGATGGGCCAGAAGAGAAACCTGATTACCTAGGGATATACAGTCACATCATGACAACCCTACCTCAACCTTACTAGGAACCAGAGAAGCAAGATAGCAATCAAAACCTCTTTAGCTCTACCCTTCTTCCGAGACCCTAAATCCCAGCATGTATAGCTCCTTGCACAGAGGAGGTCAATACCAACCTTGACGAGCAAAATCACCAACTCAAAAAAGCACAGAGAACTGATCTTTTTAACACTTAGGTTCTTAAATATTTAATTTTGTTTTGTTTTTTTTTTTAAAGTAACCTCTACAACCAACGTGGGGCTCGAACTCACGACCCTGTGATCAAGAGTCACGTGCTCTCGGCGCCTGGGTGGCTCAGTCGTTAAGTGTCTGCCTTCGGCTCAGGTCATGATCCCGGGGTCCTGGGATCGAGCCCCACATCGGGCTCCCTGCTCAGCGGGAAGCCTGCTTCTCCCTCTCCCACTCCCCCTGCTTGTGTTCCCTCTCTCGCTGTGTCTCTCTGTCAAATAAAATCTTTCAAAAAAAAAAAAGAGTCACGTGCACTACAAACTGAGCCAGCCAGGTGCCCCAATTCCTCGGTGAATTCTTAGGTACCCACTCATTTAGTCAGTGATAATTACTAAGCATTATTTGTATGCCAAGCAATATGGCCAGACATGGGGTGGGGGGATGGGCACCACAGTAAACAAGAAACAAGATGTAGTTCTGGCCTCTTGAGGACCCACAGTCTAGTGGAGGAGACTGCCAGGTGAACAGGCCATCATAATACAAAGTGGTCAGTGCTAGATGCAACAGGAACAAAAGAGCAACTAGCTTGGGTGAGCCACACTGGAGGGCAGGCATGGGATTCAGGGTGGATGAGACAGGCTAGAGTTAGAGGGGGTTTTCACTTGCCCCAGTTTTGCTTCACTCCTGTCCCTAGGACCCTTCCTATTTTTCTCTTAGTAACATCTTTGTGAGGAACAGTTTTTGCGTCTCAAAGAAGAAATACTGATTACCACATGATCGCAAGCAGTGCTACTGCAAGATTCTAGTGTGTGAATGAATAATAAATGTACCTACCTAGTAACAGGAGCTGTGCAAGATAAAGCAGCTAAGACTTAGTTTTTAACCAAATGCCCTGGACGCTCCTTTCTTATTATGGAACAAGGAGAACTTGATTATGATTCATAGAATTATACAAATAACTTTTCTATTACAGTATGGACATTCTTCACTATTTTTTTCAATTTATTTCAAGTGATGTCAATATGTTGCCTAATTTTTTAAAGTCCCTTTTCCTTAATAACTTTCCAGTTTTCATAGTCAATGAAGATATCCAAGCACTTCGAGAATTAATTGTTCCATTTGTCAATACCTGACATGAATATGCCATTTCTGCCTTGATGAAAACATCTGCCTCTGAAGGCTGGGTTTTGCAGCACCATTAACTCCCTTTGGGAACTTAACATTTTAACCAAATGTAGGGTCGAACTCTGTTACCTCTGCAGTATTTATTGGGGAAACACACCCCTTAGAAGCTCAATGTTTAAACATTCATTTCTAAATGCTCACCTGGAACAGCGTGTTTGGCCCTTGCAACCGGGCAGGACTCAGTGGAGCAACTGGACTAAGGCTGCTCCAGAAATGTATGCTGGATAGCAGTGGACTCGGGGTCAGAAGCAATCCATTTGGTGTCTGGGAAAGAAAGCACATACACAGATTTTGATAAAGGTATCACCTGATTCTGGCCACGATCAGCAGTGTGGCTAGGTACACCAGCCATGAACCAAGAAACAAGCCTTACCATCTTAGGAAAATCTGACAACTATGTAATTTCTGCAAGGCTGTACACAGTTTAACTTTCTTCAGTGCTGATTGTATTGCATTAGCAATTTTATAAAGGAGAAAAGTATGGACAAGTTACCTTCCCTAAACATTCTAAACATTGTAAAACTCAAGTTTACAGCAACATTCGTCCAGGTGGTTTCTTCAATTTGTTTTCCTTCCCACCTTAAACAAGATTTAGTATACAAAATGGGATTCCATGAAGGGGCTTTATTTTTTTAAACAATATTTTTTTATTTTCCTACACTGGATATCCATTACAAACACATTTTTTTAAAGGGCCTCTCAGGCTTCACTTTCATGGGTATCAATGGCCCTTTAAGATTTTAGGATCTGGGGGCGCCTGGGTGGCTCAGCTGGTTAAGCAACTGCCTTCAGTTCAGGTCATGATCCTGGAGTCCCAGGATCAAGTCAGGAAGTCTGCTTCTCCCTCTGACCCTCCCCCCTTTCATGCTCTCTCTCCCATTCTCTCTCTCAAATAAATAAAATCTTTAAAAAAAAAAAAAAAAAAAGATTTTAGGATCTGTTGTTAAAATACTCTGTAGCAGCTTCTTCAAAAGTTCTGAACTGGGTTTTCCAGATTCCACTCCGGATATGGGGCTGATGAGAATTCATCTCCCTGGCAATGGTTTGGAGGGGGGAAAAAATTCTTTCTTGTTAGATTGGGTGTAAAGCCAAAACTCTGTGTTTCCCAGGAGAGTGCCAAGAACTGCATTTGCTTGCACACACACAGCAGGAATCCTGGCCTGCAAGCTAGCTAAAGGACAGAAGAAACAACTCGCCCCAGCTGGTATGTCTGCATGGCTTTTATTCTCAGCTGAGGCAAACTCCCTGGCCCATGGTGGTTTTGCACCTTTGCTGACTAGCAGGAGCCCCGCAGTGGTTTTGTGATGTCAATAAGGTGCTTTGTGTAAGAAGAACCACAGCAAAGGCGCCAGCATTGCAGATTGCATCAGTTTGGATGCTAAAGTGTTATTTTTTCCTAGAATTGGCCCCAGCAGCTTCGTTAATTATCGAGAATATTTGGCATAAACCTAAGTTGAAAGGTCTGCTCTGTTCAGCGGAAAGGAGACAAACATCCAAAGGTTCTCAAACTGTGAAGCTGCTGAAAGGTAAACTAATTTATACCATCTTGAGTCTTTGGTTCCACAGCATTTCCTACACATGGAATGGCCTATGAGGTGACTAGGATAAATACATGTTTTGGATAAGCTTCCCACTTCTAATCCAAGGCAGTTTCACAAATATGCCGGGCCATCTGGTCTGGCGATTAAGACTTAACGGTTCAGCATGGGCTCTGCCAGGGTTCCAACCTCAGAACCACTACTTAACTACCTATGCCTCAGTTTCCAAATCTATAAAATGGGGAGGAAAAACTGCCTACCTTATAGGATTGCTGGGAAGATGAAATAAGATGATCTATGTAGAGCTCTTAATATGTGTCTGGCACATAGCAAACGCTCAAGAAGTGTTCATCACAAGTGTACCCGATATACTTACTCAGTGAATTTCATCTGTTCATGGGAGTAATTCTCAATGCATGTATAAAAGTACTCTGTGTTCTGAAACCAATCAAGTCAGCCAGTACCTTCAAGGCTCCTCTCAGTCATATTAGGCTCAAGTCCACAAACTCAGGTCATCTGAGAACTAACATATTTGGACGTTACTCTGGGACCAAATTCCAGCCAGAGTATGCATGTTAACGTTCAAAAACCAGTGTGTTCAGGGCCTCCTAGTTTACCTACCAAAGAAGGTCCCAAAGCTCTTAAGAGACAAAAAGTCTTCTAGACTACAAAACCTATCTTTCTCTTATTTGTGGCCAAAAATATACATCCACTCCGTTTTAATCCTTTGAGCAATACATGAAGTGTAGAAGTTTTATTTTAGTCTAAAATGTGCACCCAGGTCTGAATGTGAGATGTTTGCACATCTGTTTCAAAGGGATAGAGGACATACTCAGAATACAGTAGTCTTCTGTTTCACATGTTTAATCGTTTGGAATATCTTTTATAACATATGCAAATAAATATTCTGAAATGACTTCATTCGCTCTTCTCTCCCCCATCCCTGTTCTCCCTGAAGATCCTGTGGCTGTAAAGAAAAAACCGTTTGGTTGCTCTCTTAAGGAATGTTCCTATTAATGCTCACCCTGGGTAATCTCCAGTACAGTGTGAGTTTTCAGAGCCTCTTTCCACAATCTCCTGGAGTCAGGCAAGGTGGGCTGAGCCTGAGGGCTAGACACTAAAGAAAGAAGCCACAAGCAAAATGCATGCTTCCTCTTCCTTCCCCAAAAAATATTTTAGCAAATGGGCCCTTTCGAATGGCAGAGAGGGAGTTCCTGATTCCCTCAGCTGCATGGAAGCAGATGCCCTAGGACCTGAGGCAAAGGACACTGATGTTCAAGGGGAAAGACCATCCAACCAGGATCTTTGTCATCCCCCTCAACTCACTTCTTCTTCCACATAATACAGTCTCCTACAAAGCCTGCACATTTGAGCTAAACCTGGTGAGCTGGCATTGCCCGGACATGCCTCACCTGAGTGCCCTGGTTCATGGCCCTCTGCCTGGATCATGCCCTCAGACCCCCTCTTCCTTCCTACCCCTGCCTCCCTCTGCCCATCAAAACCCCACCTCCTCAAAGGAGACTTTTCTGCTTTTCCCTCTTTTTCCTGAATCTTTATAACACTTTATAACCACTTTTGCCTTAACATTTTCTGCTTCATGGTAATTTGCATATTCTTCTTATACCTCATTCTGTAGCCTTCAAGGTAGCTTGCTCATCTTTATTCCTCCTATAGTACCCAGTTTCTAAATACTTGATGAGCTGAAGCAATCTGTAGCTCTAGGTACATCCCCTCACATGTCACCTGCTGGATATGTCCACTTGGAATGCCCCACATGTTCAAACTAGAACTCACCTTCTTTCCAAGTCTAGTGTTTCTTATGACTCCTCCATTTCTATCAACGATACTACCCATTTATCCACTCAAGAGATACTGAATGCATGATATGTATCAGGTGCCAGAGATACAATGATAAAACAAGACATGATCCCTGGACTTACAGCCCTGTCTACAACCCAGCATCCTCCTCACTGTGATGCAAAATTACTTTCCACTTGCTACAATCTCTGGGCATGGCCTGTGTGGATCCTTCTTTGAACTGACTCTTATTTTACCCCCCATTTCCTTTCCTGCTGCATTCAAGGCCCCATCACCTTAGAGATGGCATTCAATAAATGCCATCTAAACCAGCCCACATACTTCTGGCCCCTCTTCCAATCTATTCTGAGCACCGCCACCAAATCAATCACCCTAAGATACTATGTTCCTTTGAAATTCTTTTTTCAAGGGGGAAAAAAAAATCCTTAGCCACAATTCTAGGTTCCCCCATAACCTGGTTTCATATGCTCCTTAATTTCTCTATATGAACCCTCCTACTTGGCTTGATACGTCCTGAACACTACAGAATTCCAACCTGCCAGTTCTTTAGCACTCATTCCAGAACTTCCCTGACTACCTAGCCCATACTTTCCTGCACTAGACCTGTTCCACGGGTGATCGCATCCATTTCCAAGATTTTAAGCACCCTTACATGTTGGTGACTCCCTAACTTATCTCCAGTCCCAAACTCCTTAGCTCCAGCTGTAGCTAGATGTTTGCTCCTTTATGTCCTATAGGCTTCTCAGGCCCAAAATGAACTTTTAACCAACCTTTCACCATGAGCTTATTCTTCCTCCCATGCTCCTCACACTCAATTCCTGGCTCTGCCCTACAACTTTCACACCTGGTTAGTCACCAAGTCTATGGACAATTCCTTATGTCTCTCTCAGATCTGTTTCCTTTGGCCCCATCCCACCGTCATAGCCTTAGATCTAGATCCTCCTCGTCTTTCATCTGGAATATTTATAAGAGTATCCTAACTGGTTCCAGCCTCACCCCACCCCAATCTATGTCATCAGGATGATTTCTAAAACACAACTCTGTCACTCATGCCCCATCTCCCACCGCGTCCTTCACCTTTGGAATTTATCCCTCCGTCCCTTATTGAATTACTGTACTGCCCCTAATATACTAAGCTATTTCACATCTTTATGAATTGGCTCAAGATGCTACTTTGCCTACAATGCCCTCCTCACCTTATGTGCCAGATGACTGCTACTGATCCTTCAACACCTGCCCAAGTGTGAACATGCCTCCCATGAAGCCCTGTCAACATCCTGCCCCATCCCCAGCAAAATTAAATACCATCTTCCTTAGTATTTGTGCTGATCCGGGATAGTATATTAAACCATTTAAGGCAAGTTATGAGCTATTAACAATCAGGGACTTACCTAGCTGACGTTCATATCCCCAACTCCAAGCACAGAGCTTACACATAATAGGTGTTCAGTTCCTATATGCTGAATTGAACTAAATGATCTTTCCCCTCTTCTGTTCCTAAGGTGCTTCTCCGCACTGTGTATTTGACTCTTGCCACCTGTCATTGTCTGTATGCCTTGTCTTGGCTAGGTCCTAAGGTCTTAAAATAGGCACTATACGTACTTCTGATATCCTTTCAATGATTTGCAAATAATGTTTGATAATTATTTGTTGAAAGACTCTAAAAAAGGAATTTTTGTATCTCTTGATTTAAAACCCCAGCAAGCTGTTAATTTCCTATCAAAACAAGTCTAAAAGTTCCTCATCCAGTCCTCAGGGACCTCTGTCATTTCACATCACCCTAAGTTATATTGCCCCATATTCTTCACCTATTGGACAGCAAGCTATAAGCTCATGAGAGCAGGGACTGTCTATCTTGCTTGCCTCTGTATACCCCAATCACTACTAAATGGTATTTAATGGTTATCTCCCAAATGAATTAATTAACGTAGTAACCATTTACAGACTAAAAAGGATGTGCACGAGCCGCTCAACAAGAAGTATCTGCAGATTATTTGATTTGGTAATTTGAGATACCAAAGACTTTGGTCTTTCGAGCTTTAGAAAATACAGGAGAGGAAATCACGATGTCCGTTTAACATTTTGTTGTACCAACAAGTATCATAAATCTTAGTCTCTCATGGACACCAACAGAATCCATGACTGTGCCATTCTGGGGTTAAAAACAAATCCTCAAAAAAGGTAACTACCTCTGGACACTCCCGGAGTTGCCCAAATTCCAATAAAACATCGATTTTAAGGACTTTAAAAGAGAAGTTAAATCACACATAAGTCTGCGTAGCACTGAACTGTGCTGATCTTAACGAAAGGGGGACAAAGCAGAATTCCGTAAGAGTCTAAGGTAGGTGTCGTCAGTGGTAGGAGGGGAAAAAGGAGTAAGAGCAGAACTGGGGAGGAGGCAGCGGGACCATGACGGCAACAGATGGAGATGAGACAGGCCCCAAGGTGGAAAGAGGGAGGGCACTACCACAGTTCCTGCAACCTGGGCAGCCCAGAGCCCAGGGAAGGAAGAACCGTCGGCTGGAACGTCAAGTCTCACAAAACTCTACCAGCAACATCTCCTACTGCAAAGAGCTTCTAAAAGGACCACCTCTCCCCTGTAGGGTCAGTATAGAGAAAGCTGGAAGCTAAGCTGGAAAAGTGTTGTAGAGAGTGGGATGAAGGGAAAAAACAAACATTTTTCCTCCTGGGATAATGGTCCAGGAGACAGTAAGATGCGAACCTGCTCCAGAGCTGGGGCAGGATGCGGTATACCTGGGTTGCTCCTCACCGTACACATCCATTTTACTCCAAATCCCCACCTGATGATTTTGGCCCGAAGTTGTTACATCCACCAGTAAATGAAAGGAGGTTCTCGCATTTCGGTCTGCTGTCAGCTATGTGTACTCATTCGTGCCGTTCAAGGCCGCCGCTAATACAACAGCCTGGGGCACGCGTGCTCAGACTCGACGGTGAGTTCATGCCCCAGTGCCCGCACATATCCAAGTTCAGCATCTTAAACATCACACGGGAGATTAACAGAGGCCTTGGCACGAATGAAGGGAAAGCAATGTGCCAACCCCTAATTCTGAACTAACTTTACATTGCTAAGAGATGAGGAGCGAGACAATGAACAGAAGAGGCAAATGGAAGGAAGAGGGACAGAGGATACCGAGGTGCAGAACATCCAGAGAATCCGAAGTTCCAGCTGACACTGTTCAGGCTTCCATGGTGCCTGGCTAGGAACCACGAGGGTTTCGCATCCTGGCTCCTCCCTCATCTCAATTTCTATAGCTCATGCCATGAGAGAGATCATCCTTGCTTTTCTACCAACAGTCCCATATGACCTCAGTGGCTGAGCTCCAACTACATCACTTCTTGGTACACAGCTGGCTTTTGTATTCTCTGTCTTCAGGTCCTCGTAGTCCATGCTTGAGGGGTGTCTGGGTGATCATCATGTCTGCCTATATTCGTAATCTTGGTTCCTTAAAATATCAAGAGTAACCTCAACTGCACTGTACAGATCCCAGCAGATGCACCACAAATACTTCTGATGGGAATGGAGGTTATGGTTTTGGACGAGTGGCAGAATGACGAACATTTTTTCATGCACACCATGTGGATGACGTTTCAAATCTGAATTTGGGCCTATGCGAGGTAGGTGGTTTAATATGATCCCCAGAGGGAAATGTAACCACATGACCCTGTTCATGCCAAGACTCTAATCCTACCCTTCCTCCTGCCATATTTCTATCTGAAAATAACTGGGAATTATTCTTGGGATAAATTAGTAAAATATAAACAGACAGTTCTTGGGATAAACTAAATTCTTGGGAACTTCATTTTCAGGGCATCAAGTTATTAGAGCACACCTTTCATTTCTTCTAAAGCCAACAGTTAAGAAAAGTTGACAGGAGGTTTCCACTGGTCACAAAATGTTTACGTACTAACTGTCACGTTGCACACAGCACACCTCACAGAGGAAAGTAATCTCTGCAGTCGAAAGTGCTCAGGTAGGAGGGAAACCAATGAGCTGTGGGAACGAGACATCAGAGCTGCCTGTGGGAGAGAAAAGCCCCAAGTCTCCTTCAGGAGAGGAAACCCCCAGAGTTGACCTGGAAGTAAAGGGAAGGCTTTCACTCCTGCCCCCTGGGGGGGATTTCAGGGAAATGGGCTCACCCCTCAGGATGAGGCCAGCTGCTGGGAGCTGACCTTGCATCTGACTGTCCACTGAGGGAGAGCCAGGGCTCCAGGGTTAGTTTCTGAGCCACTCAGCTCCCGGGGGAAGGAATCTCTGAGAATCCAAACCCTACATTGATTCCAGGCCTACAGTAAAGAGCTGGAGGATTGTCAAGCCCAGATAGGTGTGACTGTCCTATCTGATCTCAGAGAAACCACTTGGGTGAATGAATATCACACCTGAGTCCTGCCCTTTCTCTGCACTCTCTGGTTTTTCCCTCCCTGTTGGCCACCTCGACTGCACTGGATGCAGAGCTGACCCTGCTAGAAGGTGAGGGAAGTCCTGAGATTAGACCATCCCCCAAAGCCAACCTTAACTCCTCTGAATCCATTCAGAGCACTACCTGGTAGCCATCCCCCAGCCCCTCGGCTTGATACAAAGGAACTCTCAGCCCGAGACCTTACTTCTACTCTCCTGTCATGGAACCAGACCCTGCCCTTGGCCTCTCTCTCCTTGGGAAGCCCTGGTCTCAATCCTTGGACTTCCTGACACCAACTCACAAGCAAGGTCCTGCCCTTGCAGCTTGGCTGAGGACCATTCACTGTCATCTGCCCAAGGCACAAGTCCTCTCTTAAAGCATCTGGCTTTCTGATGCTTTCCCCCTCCCGTTTGAGGCTGTTCTGGTAAGTCCTGTCTCCCAGTCCCGAGTTTAGCATCCTCTTGTTCACATCTGCACTCTATCCCTACCTCATGTCAAGGTCCCTCCTCCCCTCAGCCCAGCCATACCATCCTCAGTCCCACTGAGCAGAGCCACCCTAAAGGCACTGTGTCCAGATCCAAAACCCCAGGGCTAGCCTGAGCTGCTGTCCTGGGACGACAGGACTGGCCATCTGTTCGGAGACGGTGACACGGGCTCAGAGAAAGCAGACACAGAATTCTGAACTGGCCTCGGTCTGGCCTGAGACCTCTCTAAACCTTACAGTTGTAAACACAAAGGAGGCCAGGGGAGGAGATCGTCAGATCATCCACCCTGGCCCACTTCTCAGGTTACTTCTCTGATCTGCTTCAGGAACTGCTGTTTCTGAGCCACTTACTCAGCAGTCCCTCGTCCCCGGACAGTTTTGTTTGGTCAAAAAATGCCTGATTAAAAGCACACGTGCTCATTCTGACCAGTAACTGAGCCCTTAGCCCTCCCCTCCATGGTGGCATGCTCATTACCACCAGCTCACAAGCTTGGGGAGACACAAAATCCTTGGAACACAATCAATTTGGGAGAAGCCATAGAGAGGAGAGTGGCCAAGAGCTGCTTTCGGTTGTCTGGCAGACTCCACAGACGGTTATGATCAGGGACAACTGGGTGAATTCCCAATGGGCATGCCAAGAACATTTTACTTAAGAGCATGGATTCTGGAGCAGGATAACCGGGTTCAAATTTGCTTCTACCACCTGTTAGCTGTGTGACCTTGGATGAGTTACTTTACCTCAGTGCCTCATTTACCTCAGCTGGAAAAAAAATGGGACATAACAGTATCTACTTCATGGGCCTGCTACGAAGAATGACTGGAGGGGTGCGTGCAAAGTGTCTAGAACAGGAACCGGCAAACGTGCCCCTCATGATGGTCACAGCAAGGACAGTGACGGCAATGAGCACGGGGCGGGCGACGGAGCTCCCGCGTGCCTCACGGCTCCAGGAGGATACCTGCCAGGTGTAGCTGGCTCTCCTACCATGGCCATCATCCCATTCAGTCCTCCCAACCATCCATTTCACAGACGTGGAAACTGGCTCAGAGACCAAGTGCCCACCGTCTCACTGCCCCCCAGTGTAGCGAGGAACCGAATCTAGTCTGTGACCCCAAAGCCAATGTGCTTAACTCTGCCACCAAAGTGCGTCCAATTCTCCAGAGGAAGCAGAAATAGGCTTTACCAGCCCAGGCTCTGCCTTTGCCCTGCAAATGCCAGCTGGACAAGAAAGAGCATCTGCATATCATATTTAAGGGAAAAGGCTTCCTTCTCGTGGGAGTTACTGCTGGGTTTTCTCAGAGTCACACTGCTTTTACTGAAGATTCTTTCTCACTGCTTGGTGTGGCCCTGATGTTTCACAGATCCACCCAGACGAATGCAATGGCGGCATCTTAACATCTATCTTCTTAGTAACAGAAAGCAAATAGCTACTTATCAAGTGCCCCCCAAAGAGGACTCGGTCATAAAAACGTCATGAAGCCCAGGGATGCCCAGGCAGCTCAGTCGGTTAAACGTCCAACTCTTGATTTCGGCTCAGGGTTGTGAGATCGAGCCCCACGTCAGGCTCCATGCTGGGGGGAGAGCCTGCTTAAGATTCTCTCTCTCTGCCCCTCCACTGCCCGATCTCTCCCTCTCTTAAAATTTTTTTTTTTTTCCATAAAGCCCAAATACCTTCTGAAATGTCACTTGGACTGCTCAACTTTCCCTAGGAAAATATTGTTTGGATCTGCTTTGATGGCCAGGGTGCCTGTTCCGTATTATGATCACCTTCGGCCACTGAAAACAAGAAACCAGTGAAGCATCCCACTGTAACCAATATCCCAAACCTTTTCTCTTGTGGACACCTTGGCCTGGGGATGGAAAAGTAATTTCCCTTCACACTTACACCGTGACTTTGGTCTATGGGCCCTAAGGTGATCTTTTGAAGGGCAGAAGGAAGCTGCCTTGGGTGCTCTTCCTTTCCACTACGCCACTGAGTCTGAGTGCCCACCACGGGGACGGGCTCTTACCTGTGCAGTGAAGAAGGCTGGGGTGAGGGATCCCGAGGGGAGAGCAGGGCTGTTGAGGGCGATGGAGCCGATGTCGGTGCCGGAGAGCACCAGCGGGGGCGCGGAGATTTCCAAGCCTTTGGGTTTTTTGGCCTTTGGGGGAAGAGATGGAGACCTGGTCTTGGAGCCCGATGACAGGTTCAAGGGCTCTAGGGAATCGGAGTCATGGCAGGCGGCCTCCAGGAAGAGGCTTCTGTGTTCAGAAGGGAGGGGCGAGCTGGGGGACAGGGACGGGGACCGAGACGAGGAGGGTGACGCGGACGAAATGCTGGCGGCATTTGGCAACATTAAAGAGGAGACCTTGGCTGAGGCCGACGAGGCCAGGAAGGCCTCAGACGTGGAGGGCAGGGGCACCACGGGCCTGCTGGCGTGCTTGTCGGTTTTATTGGTCACAAACCTGATGACAGTCCTGACTTCTTCCACGGGAGGGCTGTCTTCCGGCTGTTCCTCCAGCTTCTCCGTCTTGATTGCCTTGAAGGGTTCCGGCGGGTTCTGCAGGGAGTTAATGGTGAAGGACGAGTACAGTCCTGAGTGGATGTATTCGTTGCGGCTCGCGCTCTTGAGGGCCGACAAGCTGTGTCTGTGCGCCTCTCGGCCCTCGGGGGGCGCCTTGCAGTCGCTGTCCTGCAGCAAAAGGCTCTCCCGGCTGATCTCCACCGCGTGAGGGTCCATTTTCAGTATCTCCGGGAAAGAGACAAACTTGTACACAAACTTCTGCCCAATCACCTTCTTGATGATGTTCTGTGAATAGAAGAGGAGACAGTGAAAAGATCAGTGCACCAGAGAAATGGAGGAGGAGGACGTTCGTTGTCACGGGGCATTCTGCCGGCAGCCGCATGGAAATACTCCTCTTGCCTGACGCGTCTTGGCTAAGGTGCCACAGAAAGGGGACTCGAGCGGGAGGCAGCGGAATTCGATCTGCTTTCCAGTTCTGCTGTTACGAACGGCGTGCTCGTTAGCACAGCGATGGTCCTTTTTGGCTTCCTCCTCTGTGAAGTTAAGGGTTAGTCTACCTGATAACGTCCTAGCCGTCCCCCTTTGCTAAGCACTTACTACGTGGCCAGCAGTGTCCCTGCACCATCTCACGGCATCTGTATGGTAATCCTAAAAGGAAGGTATCAGTACCTAAAAACTAAACGATTCAACTCCCATTTTAAAACTTAAGAAAATAAGCTTAGAGTGCTTAAATAAGCCACAGGAGCCACGTGGTAGGTAAGTGGTCGAAGCAGCATTTCCTTCGCCATAATGCAGTATTGTCTTACCTACCTCTGGGACTTGTGAGAATTCAATGAAATAATAACGGGAAAGCATTCTGTAAGCTGGAACGCATTATAGAAACGTAAGTTATTATCACCCACCACCACAATGTTTTCTTAAGTCATGTAGCCATTTTTTTCCTTTTTAATTTTCTGCCAAGAAAGCCACTGGAGGAAAAACAACTTGTCTACTTTGATATTTACATCACTCCTACAGTATTTTAAGTTGCTGGTATCTACCACTGGCTCTTCAGTTTATGGCTCCAAGTCCTCAAACATTAGGATGTCAATGAGAGCCAACAATCACTGCAAAACTGTTCACACCCCTTTGGGAGAACGGACTTCACTGGAAAGGCTCTCTACTGTTCTTGAGGTTTATTACATTGGAACGTCAGCAAATATCTATCGAATGTTTGTGGGGTGCAAGGCCCTCCACCAAGACAAAGATGGTCTCCCTCAAGCACAAAGAGCTAGCAGCACCATCCTGTGGGGAAAAGACTCAGAATGTTTCCTTACAAACTGTTCCTCCTCAAACTTGGGTATGAGTGAGGGTGTAAAAAAAAAAAAATCATTTGGGGGAAAAGAACTTTAGAAGCAGTAACTCCTATTGAGCACCTACTGCATACCAGATGTTGTACACAAGCTATCTGATCTGTTGTCACACTCACCCCCCTGGAGGGTGGAAGGTGTCCCCTTATGACACAAGCTCAGAGATGGGGAGTAATCCACCTAAAACCCACCACGATCTACTCCTTCTGAAGCCTGAGCTTTTTCACATTTCCACAAAAATTTGGGTGGAAAGAATCAAAGAACCCCTTAGTAGAGGTGAAATTTTCAAAGATGGAATTGACAGGTAACATGGTATTAGTTTCAGGTGTACCACATAATGATCGCAGGTCTAGTGAACATCGATCACCACACAGAGTGTAACATTTTTTTTTCCTTGTGATGAGTATTTTTAGGATCTCCCCTCTTAGCAACTTTCAAATATACCATAGAGATGAAATTTAATTAAATTTGATGTTCCTTCTGTGATCATCGTTTGGTTTATAAACATAAGTATATTATGTTTTTGCCTTTCCTCTTGTTACATTACAGCATGCCGATTTGCAGTTTTCCTCCTTAAAACAGATCATCAAATCCCAAAAGTGAATTTATCCAGCCATCCGGAGGGGAGGGCATATTTACTATGCCACTGAGATTTCTGAGCAGGAATCCCTCAGGGCAGGCATCGAAGGGAGGGACACACAATGTCCCCATTCAGCACCGGAAATCCCAGTAACGCAAATCCTGGCAAACCTTCGCTCAGCACCAGCCCACAGGAGGCTCCCAACCCTGAGCACGTTAGATTAGTTAGGTTCGTTAGATTCGAGGCGGAACAGTTCTAGTGCCTGGCAGCCTGGTGCTGGGACTACAAATTTAACCCACTGAATGCCATTTACCTCCATCTGACCTCAACTGCACACTGAACACTAGCAAAGCTGACCACCATTTACACACCTTCAGAGAAATGTGGGAAACTTACAAGTTCCACCTGGGCCTTGTTGGCAGCATCTCAGCGGGCGCCCCACCAGGCGTGGGTAGACAACATGCCTAAGAGAAATCCACTCCCAGGCAGGATAGGGTTAAATAAGGGTGTCACTGGTGCCACCTGACTCAGGGTGGGTTCTCAGTGAAAAGAAAGCACACTTGCCTAGCCTGTTCCGCTACTACAATTCTCAAGTATTTCTGGCTTTTGTTAATATTTTTCTGCCTAGGTGAAAACTTTATTTTGTCCTCAGCCAGTTCGAACATCCATCTAAACTGACTGAATTATTAGAGCCTAAATAATTACACAGAAGAAAAGAGAAACTGTATGGTCTGAATCATTTCTTCAGGCACGTTCTTGTAAAGTTTTTTTTAAACCTTTAATTTTAACCTTTAATTTTATTATGGGTATTCAGAACATAACTTCTGAGCAGGGATTATATGCATAAGCAAACCAAGGAGTCATTTGGGGCTGTGATAAAGAATAACAAAAAGGCCCCTCTTCCTGAAAATGGTTGGGAACCGAAAGGTAGTCTCAAAGAGCTGGGCTTCGATATGTTGAAAAGAACAAAGAAGGAGCACCTGGGTGGCTCATCCAAAAAATGTTATTAGGATCCCCATCTTAGAGACGGGCAAACTGAGGCTTCATCCTTCAAACTGAAAGATTCAAACTCTTGATTTCGGCTCAGGTCATGATCTCAGGGTCATGGGATGGAGCCCTTCATCAGGCTCCATGCTCAGCATAGAGTCGCTTCTCCCTCTCCCTGTGCTCCTCCACACCCCCCCCCCGGCCCCCGCTGTCTCTCAAATAAGTAAATAAAATCTTATAAAAAAAAAAACATAAGGAACAACTCACATGACTATCGACTGACAAATGGATAAACAAAATGTATATTCAGACTACAGAGTATTATCCAGCCATAAAAAGGAATGAAGTACAGACCCATGAAACCACGTCAATACACCTTGAATGCATTAAGTGCAAGAAAGGTCGGGTATGTGATGGATTCCATTTCTATCAAACGTCCAGAATAGACAAACCTAGAGAGACAAAAGAGTCATTTCCTAGGATTTGGGGGTGATATGGAGAAATTGAGGGGTGACGTTAAAAAGTAAGGGTTTGGGAGGAATAGTGAAAATGTCCTAAAATTTATAGTGGTTTTTGATGCACAACTCTGTAGACATTCTCGAAGCCCACTGAATTGTATACCTTTAATAAGGGTCCATTGGATAGTATATGAATCATACTTCAAGGAAGCTGGTTTTTTTTTTAAAAGAACATGAGAATCTTTTTTTCCTCCAGCTTTACTGAGATGTAATTGACATATAACACTGTGAAGTTTAAGATGTACAATATGAAGATTTGATGCATGTATATACATTGCAAAATGTTTACCACAATAAGGTTAGTTAACACATCCATCAGCTCACATAATTACCATTTTGTCGTGGTGGTGGTGGTAACATTTAAGATCTACTCTCCTAGCAGCTTACCAGTATATAATACAGTATTGTTAACGACAGTCACCATCCATACCTTAGATCTCCAGAACTTACTCGTCTTGTGGCTGGAAGTTTGTACCTTCGACCAACATCTCCTCATTTCCCCACCCCTCAGCGGCCGGTAACCACCACCCTACTCTCTGTTTGTAGGAGTTCTGCTTTTTTAGATTCTACCCATAAGTGAAATCATTCAGTATTTATCTTTCTCTTATTCCATTTAGCATAATGCTCTCGAGGTCCATCCAAAACATTTGCATGTTTAAATGGAAGATGGTGGGAACCTTCTATGGCTGGTGACTGCCATAACCCTACTGTGAAGATTAAAAAAGGAGCCTCCACAAAGGACACTGAACTCAGCCATAGCAAAAGAGGCCCCGCAGTAGCTGCTGCCTCTCTCGGGGGGTGGGGAGGTGGGGGGAGAGTTACCAGGACACCACCATAGCTTTTTAGGAAAAGGGTACAGTGGCAGGGATGGAGCTGACCAAAAGGAGGAAGAAGCCTTTGGAAAGAACCAGGGTGGACCTTGCTGGTCTATTCCAGCAGGAAAGATGGAGTAGATCTGGCTACCCAGACAATCTGGGCATGAAGGGGTGTGGAGGGTGCAGGAAGGAGGTCAGGGCACTGTAGCCCCGCTGTTTGAGAGAGCCCAACCCTGCACTGGGGAAATGTGCTCACAGGAAGGGAGCTGGTAAGGAAAGCCCTCCCACCAGGATGCCCACGGCCTGAGACCTGGGTAGCGGACTCAGAGGAGGTATATGCCTGGCAGCTGAAATCACAGCCCCTCAACTTCCAGGGCAGACCCTGGGAGCACATGGGTGGCACGTACATTCGAAGATCTCTCTGTGGTCTCTGAAGGGAGACTGCCTTTCAAGAGTTTGCCCCACAAAAAAAAAGTAAAACCTATTTAATCTTACTTGACTTTATGACGTTGCTCTCAGTAAGTAAATGTTAAATGTGTTAAGACTTGACTTGTGGACTACTGTTGTAATTTTTCAAGTTAAAAGTGTCCCTAAAGGCCACTTCGTATATCTGATTTTTCCCAGTAAATGAGGCAAAGCAATTCTAAGACCTTCCACAAACATCTACCATGTAAAATGGAGAGGTGAATCCTTCTGCCTATACAAACAAGCTAGCTATTAGAGGGCAGTTGGGGTATGCTACTCTTAGGATTTCAGGGTGTCTTCAAACTGAAATCTCAATGTTCTCAGTATGAAAAACCTGAGATCAGATGCTTATGTAAGGAAAGTGCTATTCACCCAGTAAACTCAAAAAAACAAATGGATAATGCTGGCCATATTTTGCCTTTCTGACATTTCCTTGGGAATCTAGCAGAACCTCCCTTCCCCTCCCCCAATAAGACCATTTAAGTGTGTGTTAAGCAACTACAGAATACTAAATAAAAAGTGTGGTCAACCCCCCCACCACGCAAAAAAACCAGAGTTTGCCCCGCGAGGAGTTTGCTGAGAAAACTCACAGTATAGGGGAATAATAGATAGTAGTTGCTGAGCACATATTATCAGGCTGGGTACTAAGAACTTGACCACCGTTAACTCAGTTAATCCTCTGAGAGACTGGAACTATTAGGATCCCCATCTTAGAGACGGGCAAACTGAGGCTCAGAGAGTATAAATTACCTGTGCCCACAAGCTGGTACGTGGGCAATCTGATTCCAGAGCCCTTGGCCACAATGGAAGGGAGATACAAGACTCAGGCTGAGCCCGCCCAGGACACAAGAGCGCTTGGGGACAGGCTCTTATTATGAAAAGTGACGAGGGTATTTACAGAAAGTCGGTTTTTTCACCCCTTCCTCCCAGACCCACAAGTATGTGTTGCTTACAGTTGCCTGGTAACCTGACAAATGCTGTCTGTGTCCAGTTGAGCTAAGTGACTTCTCCAGCACGGTTTTAGACCAACAGTTGCGCACATCTGCTTCACTTTACACATGTGCGACCAGCCTCCCTGTTCGTCATTTCCCATTCAGTGTGTGTCCCCAGCCAGGCTGGACTCCTGACCCCACATTCCGTGTGAGGTCACAGGCAGCGAGGACGACCGACTTCAGGAGAGGAAACGCAACATTCACCTCACACACCCTCCGTGGCAGTTCCAGGTGGCAGCAGAAGCTACTCCCACCATGGCCACTTCCAAGCTGCGGTCTTGAGATCGCAGGAGCCTAAAGGGCAAGCAGCCTGGTGGGGGCAGGACCATGGCGGCCACCTTGGGCAGAGGAACCCTTCCCGACTCACCAGCTACCCCTGGCCACGGAGGGACCAGTGAGTCTCCCTTCGTTATTTCCCGCTAACAGGATGGAAAACACAGAGAACAAGCCAACTTTCCGCTTCCCTCCCTTGCCTGTTGCCCTGACAGGTTCCAGGCTTACTGGCAAAAATAGAGGTGCCTGTAAGTGTGTTTAAATATATATATACACACAAGCAACTCTGCCTTCTCCTCCCACTGAAGAGAAAGAAGGAGCCTGTGTAAATAATGCTATCCGGTGCATAAATTAGAAATGTGTCTATTAAGTATTGTGATCTTGAAAAAAAAAATTATATGCAGTGCTAGGTAATGAAGCTCGAGGAATTCAATTTACCTTGTTAATTTTGATGTTATGACAATACTACTAGGTTAACTCCATGTTTGTTGAATGAATGCCTGTACTGTAATGAGAACTGACCCAGGCAGGAAATCAGAGGCTTCACCCCATGAGAGACACAATTTTCTGTGGCTGACTGATCCCCAGGCTGGTTCAAGCGCCCCGTGAATGTGTCCCAGCTGTCTAACTGCATGTGCTTTCCAGTTGGCATTTTCAAACTGAAAATTCCCAGACAGACACCAAGGGCCATAAGCAAAACCCTACACCCCATACCTCCTGTGACAGCTTAATAAACTTGGACTTCACGTATCCGTCACACCGCAAATATGGGCCACCTGTGTTGGCTCTGCCCTGGCACCCCGATTTTGATCTAAGGTCATGCACTGGACTTTCCAGCGCTCAGACGTCTCATCCCAGTTCTCAAGTTTGTCCCCAGGCTGCTCGCGGCCCCAGGAGGAGCCAGACTAGTTACGGGGTCCCCATCACTATGGCTACTGCGCCCTGGCTTTCCCACCGAGTGAGGCCTTCTGGGACCCGCGGGACCCCTGCCCTCTGACTCTGCGACTCTCCTATCTTGTTCTCAAAACGGAGAAAGGTCAGTGGCTCGCTAACACAGCAGGAAAGGTGCTGCAGGAGATTCTTCCTAACAGCCCGGCCTGTTCCTAATCCCACAGCAGCGGGGGCTGCAGAGGAGAGTGGTAGATCCTTCCGTAAATACCCGCTTGACTCTGTCACAGAGGCTGCCAAGGGGGATTCTAAGGAGTGGTTCTAGAGTCAACTGCCTCTTACCAGCCATGTGCCTCAGTTTCCCCATCTATAAAATGGGGACTGATCTACCACCTGCCTCATGAGATTGGATGAAATAATCCATATATTAGCAGAACACTGATAACAGGCATACATGATAAGCCCACAATACACAGTAGCTCTTAGTATTCATATTTTTATCCTCCCATTTAAGCAAAAACAAAACAAAACATAAAATCCACTCCCTATCCACCCCAGTGGCAAGTGAATAGTCCAAATTAAACCACAGAAGGCTGTGCGTATTCCCCTCACTTTGTCCACGGTCCTGGGTACCATGTTGGGGCGTATGGCAGACAGAATTACATCTGGTTTATGTATCTCGACCAACAGGGGAAACATGATGTTTTATTTAGTTGGGTTCAGACAAAAAATAGACACAAGGCTTACCGTATATCATGCCTAGCGTGGCCAGCCCTTGACATGCACTGTGAAGGAAACCTCACACACTCCAATTAATGTAGGCGTCGGGGGGGCGGGGGAGGGGGCCAGCCCTGGGGGCAGCAGATGTGAAATCCAAGTGTCCCGCTCCGAAGGCCATTGCAGCTTTAGCAGAAAGGCAGCATGTCCAGCCCGGCAAGTGGTGCGGACACTAAGCAGACACCCCGGCTGGGTTCCGCTGCTCTCCGACGCTGCTCAGAGCAGGACACGCACTGCCCAGACAGGAGGGAGCAGCCCAGCTCTGTGGGCTCTGCTGTGGTGGGGCCCCAGGGGGAGGGCCATGCGGGCTGCTGGCCCTGAGCGCCCGTCACCAAGATCCCTGCGCAGGGGAAGAGGGATGGATTGATTTTGAGGGACATTCATCTCATCACGGTAGAGACCCTGCATGAAAGGAACCCGTGGCCAGAAAGGGTCAGGGAAAGAAGCAAACATTTATGAGCGCCTACCACATACCAAACTTGCACAGCCACCTGGCAAGACGGGCGCTGGGATCCCATTTTAAAGATGAAGAAGTCAAGGCTGTTGGTGGGAAGGGAGGTGAGACCCAATTTCCTGTCCCACAGTGGTGGGTTAGATAACGGGAGGGCCTCAGAGTGTAAAACTATGTAGCTATTTTAGAGGACAAAACAGCGTTAACATTTCCTCATGCCTTTCAATGCATGTTAGGTGAAAAAAGCAGCACTCACGGGATGCGTCCCTTGTTGTTGTTTTTTTTTAATGTTATGTTAATCACCATACATTACATCATTAGTTTTTGATGTAGTGTCCCATGATTCATTGTTTGCGTGTAACACCCAGTGCTCCATGCAGAACGTGCCCTCTTTAATACCCATCACCAGGCTAACCCATCCCCCCACCCCCTCCCCTCTAGAACCCTCAGTTTGTTTCTCAGAGTCCATAGTCTCTCATGGTTCGTCTCCCCCTCCGATTTCCCTCCCTTCATTTTTCCCTTCCTACTATCTTTTTTTTTTTTTTAACATATAATGTATTATTTGTTTCAGAGGCACAGATCTGTGATTCAACAGTCTTACAATTCACAGCACTCACCATAGCACATACCCTCCCCAATGTCTATCACCCAGTCATCCCATCCATCCCACCCCCCACCACTCCAGCAACCCTCAGTTTGTTTCCTGAGATTAAGAATTCCTCATATCAGTGAGATCATATGATACTTGTCTTTCTCTGATTATTTCGCTTAGCATAATACCTTCTAGTTCCATCCACGTTGTTGCAAATGGCAAGGTTTCGTTCTCTTTGATGGCTACGTAATATTCCATTGTATATATATACCACATCTTCTTTATCCATTCATCTGTTGATGGACATCTTGGCTCTTTCCATAGTTTGGCTATTGTGGACATTGCCGTAAACATTGGGGTGCACATACCCCTTCGGATCACTACATTTGCATCTTTGGGATAAATACCCAGTAGTGCAATTGCTGGGTTGTACGGTAGCTCTTTTTTCAACGTTTCGAGGAACCTCCATACTGTTTTCCAGAGTGGCTGCACCAGCTTGCATTCCCACCAACAGTGTAGGAGGGCTGTTCATTTTGGGGAGGTTCATTTTGACAGCCACATGCAGAAGAATGAAACTGGACCATTTCCTTACACCACACACAAAAATAGACTCAAAATGGATGAAAGACCTAAATATGAGACAGGAGTCCATCAAAATCCTAAAGGAGAACACAGGCAGCAACCTCTTCAACGTCAGCCACAGCAACTTCTTCCTAGAAACATTGCCAAAGGCAAGGGAAGCAAGGGCAAAAATGAACTCCCTCACTGAGTTGATCCCATTTACAATTGCACCCCAAACCATAAGATACCTAGGAATAAATCTAACCAAAGAGGCAAAGAATCTGTACTCAGAAAACTATAAAATACTCATGAAAGAAACTGAGGAAGACACAAAGAAATGGAAAAGTGTTCCATGCTCATGGATTGGAAGAACAAATATTGTGAAGATGTCAATGCTACCTAGAGCAATCTACACATTCAATGCAATCCCTATCAAAATACCATCCACTTTCTTCAAAGAAATGGAACAAATAATCCTAAAATTTGTATGGAACCAGAAAAGACCCTGAATAGCCAGAGGAACGTTGAGAAAGAAAAGCAAAGCTGGCGGCATCACAATTCCGACTTCCAGCTCTATTACAAAGCTGTGATCACCAAGACAGTATGGTACTGGCACAAAAACAGGCACATAGATCAATGGAACAGAATAGAGAGCCCAGAAATGGACCCTCAACTTTATGGTCAACTAATCTTCGACAAAGCAGGAAAGAATGTCCAATGGAAAAAAGTCTCTTCAACAAATGGTGTTGGGAAAATTGGACAGCCACATGCAGAAGAATGAAACTGGACCATTTCCTTACACCACACAGAAAAATAGACTCAAAATGGATGAAAGACCTAAATGTGAGACAGGAGTCCATCAAAATCCTAGAGGAGAACACAGGCAGCAACCTCTCTGACCTCAGCCGCAGCAACTTCTTCCTAGAAACATCGCCAAAGGCAAGGGAAGCAAGGGCAAAAATGAACTATTGGCATTCATCAAGATAAAAAGCTTTTGCACACAAAGGAAACAGTCAACAAAACCAAAAGACAACCGACAGAATGGGAGAAGATATTTGCAAATGACATATCAGATAAACGGGTAGTATCCAAAATCTATAAAGAACTTACCAAACTCAACACCCAAAGAACAAATAATCCAAACAAGAAATGGGCAGAAGACATGAACAGACATTTTTCCAAAGAAGGCGTCCATTGTTTTAATGAAACAACTATATATACTGAATAAAAGAAGAAAAAATTAACCTTAAAAGATGTAAAGGTGGTAGGATTGCCAGGGATCTGTAATATTTCTCTTCTGCTTCTCTGCATTTTCACGTTAAATAACATGCGTTTAATATGCATTAGTTGTCAAAACAAGCTTTTTTTTTTTTTCTTTTCAAGAAAGCAGCAGGCTCTAAAAAGCTTACTAGCCCCAGACCCTGCAGCTTGTCACAGGCGGAGCTGAAGCTAATCCACTTCTACGGAGCGAGCACCAACACGGGAGCCCTTTCTGCCCCACCGCCACACCCTCTCGCAGAAAGCAGCTGCCGTTGCCTCAGAGGCTGCTGGTCAAGTCAGTCCGCCAGGACCCCGGGGCTCTGCGTTCCAGAGTAATCGTGGGGTAACTGCCGAGTGCTTGGGAAACCAGCTCTGTGCTAAGGAAGCAAGGTCCGTGCTCAGGAACGTCCCACGTCCCTTCCAGCTCCTCGTAAGACCAGCTTTCCCTAGTCTGTTCCTTTGCTGGAAACAGAGCCGCCTCTGTCCACCCCGGGGGGAGAGGCGGTGCCTGCTCTGAGGGAGCGCCCTGCAGGAGGCCCCAGGGACCCATCGGCTCCACGGCAGCAGACACCAAAGCCCACCTGGAAGTGGGGGACATTCGAGAGACAAGGCGGATGGGAAAACAACAGGCGGCTGGTATCCGCATCCACAGCCCAGCTGTGGCCCCTGCTGAGCAGCGAGAGTGCTCGTAGGGGAGCACGGGGAGCACGGACCAGCATCTCTGGGTCTTGATGGGCCAGGCGTTAAATGGAACCAGCACTGGGTGAACTGACCTGGGTCCGAATCCCAGTTTCTCTACTTCCTCTGACCTTGGGAAAGGTACTGAACTTCTAGAGGCCTCCCTTTGCTCACCTCTAAGAGCAGAACAAAAATACTGCACAGGGTCTTTTTCTCTAAAAAATTAATATATGTCAGTGGCCCACTCATATAGGTCCTCCAAACGTGAACCTCACCCAGGACAATTCTGCTTAGCAAGCGATGATCTAATTGTATAGCATCCTCGTATCACACTGTCTTTTCATTGTATTCTGCCTTCAAATAATCTAAATTCCTTTTTTTTTTAAGATTTTATTTTTAAGTAATCTCTACATCCAATGTGGGGCTTGAGCTTACAACCCCGAGATAGAGAGCGGCACGTCCCACTGACGGAGCCAGGCAGGCGCCCCTCAAATCGTCTAAATTCCTTATATTCACTTCATAGTTTCCCGAGGGCTTACTCATTATGTCATGCAATCCTTACAACATTTTGATACCCATTTTACGGATGAGGGACCTGAGGCGCCAAGCTTACTTCACAAACTAGAAAGTAGCAGTGATGAGTCTCGAGGCCACGAGTTCCCAGCCACACCCTGGCTTCAGCTCCTTGTTTTGGGTTCCCATCCAGACCACTGGCTGACTCACTCTTTCCGACACAAAACCTGACTGTCCTCTCTCCAAAGTTAGAACAAGTTCTCACTGTAGGAGTCATGCTCCAAGTTCCTCCTCTGTAACAAGCAAGCATTCTTTCAACAGCATTTAAGATGCTTTCACATGGAAGGCTCCTTGCTAGGCTCGGAGGAACAGAAAAGGAAGGGAATCCGGCAAGCATCTGACTTCTGCTTGCATCTGCCCCCCTCCCACTCCCTGCCATCCGAACCCGCGGGGACACGGAGCAGTTGGGGCCATAGCTCTGCTATGAATCTGCTGTGGGCAGGCTCACCTCACACCTGCCACCCTAAGGAGCAGCCCTCAAAGGACTCCAACCCAGCAACTTGAGCTGCCTCTCCCTGGGCCAATCTTTCCCGTCAGCAGGGAGTTGTACGGTACCACCCCCGCCCTCCCGAATTCATTTCCACTCAGAAGCTCAGAATGTGACTTTATTTAGAAACAGCATCTTTGCACATGTCACCAGTTAAGGATGTGGGGACGGAATCAGCACGGAGTTAGGGGGGGCACTAAGTTCAATGCCTAGTGCCCTCACCACAAGAGGAAAGGCTCCGGGAGACACACAGGGAAGAATGCACAGGAGGAGGAGAGGGACAGACGCAGAGACTGAAGCCCTGCAGCCCCAGCCGAGGACAGTGAGGGCTGCCGGGGCCACCGGAAGCCGGAAAAGGCAGGGAAGCATTCTCCCCGAGACCCTTCGAAGGGAGCATGGCCCAGCGGACACCTTGATTTTGGACTTCTGGCCTCCAGAACTTTGAGAGAATAAATTTCTGTTGTTTTGAGCCACCGAGTTTGTGGTACTTTGTTACGGCAACGCTAGGAAACATATCCTCCCCCAAAGACTCTGTCCGGCGGGGCAGGGGCCACGGCCTTTCCCCAGGGCTTGGCCTCCCGCACGCAGCCGCCGAGACAGGTGACGCTTGGGCTGTCCTCTGGCTGAAGCTTAAGTCGGGAGCACGCACACGCACACACACCCCACTTCCAACTTCTAAGAATAACGTGCTGCCAATAAAGAGCTCCAACTCTTAGAATTGGCTGACTCCTGGGGGAGGTTTCTCTGTGGTTTGGGTTGAGATTTCTCTCTTCTCTGGCACCGCTAGACTGCAGTGTGAACCATCTCTCCAAGTCCGGCCAGCCTGACACGGCGTGGCTGCTCACCCTCGCTGCCCGGGGAACGTGCTATCCCGAAGGCCAGCACACAAGGGGAGCCTGGCAGGACGCCCACGCCGGGACTGGGCATTGAGAGCGTTTTTCCACCCCCTCCGGGCTCGTGGCTGCTTCTCCTGGACTGAGACTCTTGTCTCGCTGCTGGCTCGCTTTCAACACTCAAGGGTATTTTTATTAAAGGCCTCTGGAGTGTTAATAAGACAAAATTTAAAACTGTTCCCCCAGCACATGCTTGGCCGGGCAGGGAGCTGCCCACAGTGACTCTGAGCAGCCACTTCCAGCGGGGGGTGGGGTGGGGGGATGGGGGGGTGGGGGGTGTAGCTGGGAGCCGAAGGTGGTCTGACAGCACGTTCTCACCCCGGCTTGGCCACCGATTTTCTTGCACATTCACTTCCCCCTCGGGTCCTCATTTGCTAGAGGACGGGCAGGCAGGGCAGGTTTCTTAGCTCCTTTGCAAGTGCTGACCTTCCGAGGTGACAGACTTCTTTTTATGCTGCAGGGAAGCCTGTTTGCTTGTTTCATGCGCGTCTATCCTGCATTCATTTGGCACCACTGCTTGCCAGGCGCGGCACAGAGCTGGGCACGGTAAGGAAGACCAGCGCCCGATCGGCAAGGCAAACACAAGGACGGTGGACAGAGTGAAGGCAACACCAAGTGCAGACATCGGGTGGAGGAGAAGCGGGGAGGCGCCTGAGGATGAGCTGCAGCGGGCCAGGCAGGAAAGGCAGAGGGAGAGCCTGGGGAAGGAGGAGGTCTGAGTAGAGGCCGAGAGAGGGTGGCAGGCGGGGGTGGTGCGGGAGAGGCAGTCTGGTTGGGGCCAGATGGTAAGGGGGTTTGGAGTCTTTCCAGGAGGCTGCAGGATGCTGGGCAGGCACACAGGCAGAGGGGTGCCGTGCTCGGATCTGGCTTTCTTTAGGAAGTGTCGCTTGGCCATCTAGGAAGTTTGGGGGGTGCTCCTGGGGCTGCCAAACCTCCCGTTTTCAGCTGGCTCAGAGAACGCTGCCAGCCGTTTTTCCATTGTCATTTTGAACAAACAGGGGTTGGTCTCCTCTCTCTGCCTGCCCTTGGGCGATAATCAGCAATATTAGGAATGGGGGATTCACGGGTGGGCCCAAGGCTCTGTAGCTGTGTGATCCTCCAGCTTCATGATTCTGAGCATTGACCTTGCAGTGAAGCGCCGTAGACAGAAAGCTCTGCTGCCCACCAGCGGCTTCATCTTGGATCTGTTACTTAACCTCTCTGAAACGCAGTATCCTACCTCTAAAATGGGCCCATTACCAACTATGACGATAGGCATTTCACATGTTAGGAGATGAGTCAATAAATGTAAAAATATCTAGCACGGTGCTGGCTTAAGACAAATCCTCCATACAAGTGAGCTTCCTCTCCTTATGTCACAGATCGGGGGTAGGAGCTGAGGTAAACTGTTGTCAGAGCACGGGCGGGGGGGAGGGGGGAGGGGAGGCGGCCCAGAGGAGCAGCTGGGCCGGTGGGTGGGCGGTGGGCGGTAGGCTGTGCCTGGTAGGGGTTTTGTCAGTTTGTCTACACAGCCACTGAATTTCCCTGCAGCTAGAAGCTGCCCAGAAGTAGGAACACCCATGCCGGCAGGCCAGTGTGGGCTTGGGCAACAGCCTGACGTAAGTGGATTTGGCCAAGCTGCTGGAGCGTTGGCAGCCCGACGCCGAGCCCAGCAGCCCCATCAACACAGTGTTGAAGGTACTCCCCAGACTCTGGGTGTTTCTTAGCAACTGCCCTATTTGGGGGAACACTGAGTGCCACCACGAAGCTAGCTTGGAAGCTTGTGCAAAACAGGCAGCACCCCCAGCCACCATGCAGTGCCCCCCACCCCCAACCGCCTGGTCCCCTCATGCCAGCCACTCACTCCCAGGGCAGTGTGACCAGACTAGAAAACCTTCACGAGGCAGTCAGCTACCCGCTCCCCCACCCCCACCCCCCAGGTCACTGGGCAGCTTCCAGGACCAAAAGCTTCCAGAAAGGCCCTGGTTATCCCCTCAGCCCCCAAGCAAAAGTGCAGTTGTCATCTGTTGTACTTCAAACCAGCTAAGCAGCTGACATGACAGGAAGGGGAAAAAAAACACAACAAAAACACCAGACCCTTAACACTCAGAGCCAGGGCTGGTCACAGGGGGGCAGCTTTGATGAACAAAACACTCCTGAACAGGGCCCAGGAGAGATGGGTCTTCTGCGGAATTTCACCACCAACAGAAGTCTTCTAGAAAGTTCCAGGATGCAAATGTTTGCTGGACTTTTGTTCTTTCTCCACTCTGACAGACAGTACATCATTTTATCTTCATAAAATTTATTTTGGGGAATTAGAGAACTCTGCCAGGGCCAGGCTTCTTGGCACAAGCAGGCGATCTCAGATATGTATTATTAACACGAACATTTTCCTGTCGTGATTGCACACCCAATTTAAAATGAATTATCCAATTAAGTTAAGAAGGTGACGTGGTCTATTTCCAGGAATATGCTGCCAATGACTCTGTCTTGACTGTTCTCCCCTGAACCTCTTCCAATTAAGCAGAGACCGTTCGGGACATTGCGAGGATAAGCCGGGATGTTGCTGTGGAGACCGGAGGATTTTTTCATCATATCGCCATTTGCAATCTCCTGATGAGAAGAGAGCTGGCAGAGCTTTCAGCCTCCCCCTGGGACGGATGCTCACCGCCAACAACAACAAGGACAAAAGCTCCGTTGGACGGAAAAGGACGAGGGATTGCGTCAGCTTCCAGGTCTCCTGCAGCTAGCTCAGAGTCTGGGGCTGGAGCTTCCTCCGGGAAGTCAGCTGCCCCGCGTGCAAGCCGTGCAAGCCGTGTAAGCCGTGTAAGCCGTGCAAGCTGCAGCCCCACCCGCGGGCAGATCCCGGGAGGGGCACACACGCCCTGACCTGAAGGTGCCACAGGGCCAGCTCGGGGCCAGCTCGGGGCGAACTCAGCCAGCCCCAAGAACTCTGTATGTGCTAATCGGCCAAAAAGATCAGGGCTTGGGGGGGGGGTGCGGGGGGCAGAGCGGGACACCATCAATACCAAGAAGAGCATGGGGAGATAAAGATTTTTATTTCTAAAATGCAAATCTGACCACGGCACTCTCCCACTTTCAGCCGTTGCCATGAAGTTCCAACTCTTCCGCATGACACGTTCCACACGCCATGCCCCACTCACTCTTCCCACACCATGTGCCCCTCACTCCCTGGAGAACCCTGGGAACTCCCTGCCTCATGCACATGCTGTTCCCTTTGGCAGTACATCCTTTCCCAACTTGGTTCAGCCTGGTAAACCCATTCTCACTGCTCTGGGCCCGGGCAGGTGTCTTGACCTCCAGGGTCCTTCTCTCTGCTTTTACTTCCCTCCCCTGTCCTGGAAGATGCTGGTATCATGGCCAGGCTAGCACTCTGTTATAACTGCCTGTGCATGTCTGTCTCCCCAACCAGCCACAGAGCCATCCAAGGGCAGGTGGTATGTTTTCAAAGGTATGGCTGAACCCGGGAAGAAAAAAAGCAGAGGTGAAAGAAAGAGTGAGACAATGTCTACTAGAGAGAGATGTAGAACTAAAAACCTCCCAGAAGCTACTCAAGAGGGGGGGATCCCAGCAGCGCCTCATGCCCCTCAAGCTTGGGCCCATGAGTGTGGGCAGTTCGCGGGGCCACTCATCGGCAAGCTCTGGGCTTTGACCCCACTCTCCTCTCCACTCCACCATGAGAGGTTTAAGAACCACGTCTGAGTTGTTAAGGAGTGAAAAAGAGTTGTCAATCTCGTTAACAAAGCCAATCTCTGAAAGAGACCCTTACTATTACATTGGGTTGTAAAAGGACCTTCTGGAAGACCCCATTTCACTCTAAGAGAGATAAAAAAACAAACCATACCCCCCTCCCCAAATTCCGACCATCAGAACTACAGCGAACAAAGCCACGTCCCAGGACGTACAGTGAGACTGCAGGAAACAAGCTGGTTGGGGAGGGTGATTTCTGAACTGCGCAGGCTCGAACTAGCTCTGCTTTCTGTGCTCACGGGCTTGGGTGCAGTCTCCTCCCTCGACCTGCATGTTTCCGAGCTGACGGGGGGCCTTCGGTCCACGCCTGAGGAATAAAACATGCCACGTCCTGGCCTGGGCATTACTCTTTTCTTGGAATTCTACCTGGGTTTGCCCAGCAGCCTCTTCAAAAGCTGTAAGTGGGGGACCCAGGTCCTTGTCAGTGCTTAGCTTCAAACTCCTGACCCTCCAGCCTTCCCTAATGGCATGTTGTGATGGGCGATCCACAGACAGGCAGGCGGAAGAAGGAACCCCAGAGGCCATCACAGCCTCTGCTAAGCCAGGATTGGAGCCATCAGGGTGGGCTTTGCTTCCCAACTAAGTCCTCTCTCAGTCGTTCGCTCTTCCAGAGCAGGAGGTGACTCCTTCATCTTTGCTTCCACCCTGGGGACCTGGCCCCAGTGCCTGGCATGTGGCAGGCGCGGCATGACGCACCTGTCATAGAACCTAGTTTCACACCTGTCGTTGAGTCTAGCTGTCTTCCATGTCACGCAGTTTTCCTTCGGAATGTGTGGCATCAATTGTAATTCTGTAAGTCTAAATGAAAGCCTAGCAGTGTCTGAAATATACGTACATATGACAAATTGAAGTGTGTCCCCCAAACAGAAATGTTGAAGTCCTAACCCCCTCCCCCCATACCTGTGAATGTGATCGTTGGAAATCGGGTTTTGCAGACGTAACTGAGTTAAGAGGAGGTCATAAGGGTGGTCCCAAATCCAGCAGGACTGGTGTCCTTAGAAGAGGGAAATTCAGACACGGAGACACACAGGAATAACATCACGTGACAAGCCAGGTAGAGACTGGAGTGATGCAGGTGCTAGCCGAGGGACACAAGGACAGTCGGCCCCCACCAGAGGCTAGGAGGAGGCAAGGAAGGATCTACCCAGAGTCCCAGAGGGAGCACGGCCCTGCTGACACATTGATCTTGGACTTCTGGCCTCCACGTCCGTGAGACAACACATTTCTGTTGTTCTAAGCCACACACGTTGTGGTTACGACCATCCTAGGACCCGAATCCAGGACAAGGCAGTGACACTGTGTTTCCAAGTTTAGCAGTTACCGAATGTCACCTTTCATTATAAAAGTGATTTGTATTTGGGTAGTGTCCACCTCATTAGGTTATCCAATTGCTTTCATTTCACATTTACTGAGCAACTCCTAGGCGCCAGACCCTATAGAAGGTGCCAGAGCAACAAAAGGGGGTAAACCGGGAGACCACGGTGAAGACGGTTTTGTGAGGCGATATAAACAGGTGACCGTCACACAATGCAGGGAGTTTCATAAACCCAGATAACAGAAGTGACAAGCATCAGGGGTGTACTTAGCAGGTGCACGACGCCGTGCTGAGCACCTCGTACGCATGCTCACATTTAATCCTCACACCACCCGCTGAGGGAAGGTGCTGTTGTGAGACTTCCTTTCCCACGGGGGAACGGTCGCTCAGGCGCTGAGGGACCGCCGGACTCTAGCCCAGACAGCGCTGAGTGCAAAGCCCCTGCTGGCTACTCCAACTGGGGGTGCGCAGAGAAAGGTGCCCCTCAGAGGGGCAAGGAAGCATCATTTAAATATTCAAGTGTCTTAGTCACTGAATTTCAGAAGAGCCTCCATATATAAAGATAGGCAGTGGGGTAAAGAAACTGTGGTCATCCATCCTCAGTCACCCAGGATCTGACCTCACCCGACTTCTGGGTGTGCTCATTCGGAAGGTGGTACACAGGTCTGAATTTTTCAAATTAGTGATGAAGAAAATATCATCTGGATCATTCCTCTGGCTAATACTCCATAGCACCTACTTTACTTTGAGCACGGTTCTCAGAACCGACCATGTGTGAACTCAGCTAACCCCCACCACCGCCCCATGGTGCAAGCTCTACTATCATGTCCACTTTAGGAAGGAAGCCGAGACCAAGAGGGATCAGGCAAAGCACTCACAGTCATGGAGCTGGATTTAAACCCCACAGTCTAGCCTCGAGTTCATGCTATTAACCACTTTGCTATAATGATGGGGGGGGGGGGGTTGAGGAATGATGATTAAAGATCAGGTCTCAGCCCCAAGCAGATACAATCAGCCCATACATTATTCTGCTCCAATGCCTTCTACAAAGTACTGCACACATTTCCCCCTTTTTTTGCCCTCTGTCCATTTCTAGTATTCTGGAATGAGCTAAAAATATAACCTACAACAACAACAAAAAATAATGATCTTCTCATGCTTGCAGGAAAACTTCCTTATCAGGACACACCAAGGGATGGGCAGTTTCAGCCAACAGTGACGAGATGCTAGCTAGCAACGGACAGAAAAGCCAACGGGAGAGAAGAACGCAGCCGTCAAGTTAGGGAGTCACCAACTTTATGCCACATGCAGAGCAGGCTCTGGATCAGTGTCCTTTGGGAGATGGGGGGTGGATGGACAGATGGACAGGCCTGGAGGATGGAGGAGGGGACTGAGGAGGATGTTGAGAGGCAGAGAGGGTCACGCTGAGAGCCAGGGAACCGTGAGGAGTGCCTGCGGAGCAGGATGGGGCACATGGAGGAACGTGCGGCCAGGACTTCCCTTCACAGACCCTCCTCCATTCTGCCTCTCGGGTTAGAAACCAAACCATGTGAGACTGCCATTTCTGTGGGTCAAAAATGGTCATATGTTGGCAATTTCTTATGGCTCCATGTATATACGTAGTCACAGAGTAACACTGGCAAAGTTGAAAGATGTGTTGATCATGGGGGCGCCTGGGGGGCTCAGTCGGTTAAGCGTCCGACTCTTGATTTCGGCTCAGGTCATGATCTCAGGCTTGTGGGATCGAGCCCCCCATTGGGCTCCGTGCTCAGCACGGAGTCTTCTTGAGATTCTCTCTCTCCCTCTCCTTCTGCCCCTTCCCCTGCTCGCATGCAGGCTCTCTCTCTCTCTAAAATAAGTAAATAAAATCTTTTTAGAAAGTATTCATCATGAAATGTAAAATCACCTATAATCTTTGTAACCTTTGCCATTTCTCCCCCTTCTCCCCTCTCCTTTCCCCCTTCCTCTCTTCTCCGTTATCCTCTGCCCCTTCTCCTTTCCTCCCTTTGTATTTTTTTTTTATTATTTTTTTTTTTTTTAAAGATTTTATTTATTTATTTTGACAGAGAGACACAGCGAGAGAGGGAACACAAGCAGGGGGAGTGGGAGAGGGAGAAGCAGGCTCCCACCGAGCAGGGAGCCCGAAGTGGGGCTCGATCCCAGGACCCTGGGATCATGACCTGAGCTGAAGGCAGACACTTAAGGACTGAGCCACCCAGGCGCCCCTCCTCCCTTTGTATTTTTAAACAGTATCAGGAAGGCGCCTGGGTGGCTCAGTTGGTTAAGCGCCTGCCTTCGGCTTGGGTCATGATCCTGGAGTCCTGGGATCGAGTCCCACATCGGGCTCCCTGCTCAGCAGGGAGTCTGCTTCTCCCTCTGACCCTCCCCCCTCTCATGCTCTCTCTATCTCATTCTCTCTCTCAAATAAATAAATAAAATCTTTAAAAAAAAAAAACAGTATCAGGAGTCTAACAATCACACTTACTCATCACTTGAGAGCACTTCATGAGAAAGATTCAAATGCCCGTGTGCACACGTGTATCGTGTACATATGTGTCCTGTGCTCACATGCATGTATGTTACACGCACTTACACGCACACTGCTTGCACATACGCACATGAGCACGCGCACGCACACATATGGGCTGCACATGCATGTTGTGCACATGCCTGTACTGTGTATGTGAGCACGTATGCTGCATGCATGCATATGGACATCGTGTGCGTACATGTGTACACGGCACACACGTGTGGTATATACATACATGTAGTGCGCGCACATACAGTGCCCGTGCATGTGTATTGTGTACATGTGAGTACACCGGGTACACACATGGGTACCGTGTTCGTGGAAGGAAGGACAGAAAGCGTCTTCCCTTGGTGGCCATGCCTGCGTGACACGCTGGACAAGAGCTGCTCCCGCCCTCACTGTTCTCACCAGCGGGCTGCTCAAAGGTCACGCGGCCAAACCTCAAGCTCAGCGCCGGTGGGAGAGGACAGGGACAAGGGGGTGAGGAGGCCACAGCGGCCACTGGGGCCCTGGGCTCAACCGGACTCGCAGTGCACGGCAGGGCTGCTAATAAATGAAAATCACCTTTGTGTTACCCGACTGCCTACCTGCAACTCAGGTGTTCAGGAGGCAAAGAAAACGAATGGCCCAGAAGGTAGGGCGTGTGCCTTGTGGCCAGGAATGCAGGCCGACACGCCCGGGTCAGATCTGATGCTATGGCTCCTGGCCGCGGGAGCCTGGGCAGGTTTCTCCTCGAAGCCCTCGGCTGTCCGGTGTTCACGTGTAAAAGGAGAGGCAGTGGGCCCAGCTCCGGGCTGTGTGTCTAAATGGGACAAAGAGCGGGAAGCGCCCCGCAGCACCGAGCCTTAGACACAGAACGTACCAAAGCACGCCGGGTGACTGAAGGCCCCGAAACTGCTGTCCCCAGAAATCCAGAAAGTCTGCCCAAGGGAGATCGGGTGTAGTCTGCATAGCGATGGCTCTATGGGTCTTTTGAGGACTCATTTCCAGCCCACAGTCTCCCTTCCCACTGAGGTTGCACCATCCTTAGCCCCAGTGCGCGGGGTCACAAGGAGAGGTAGAACCGAGTCACAGATACTGAGGCAGGGCCCCTTATCTTCGACGCCTTGATTTAAAACAATGACATTTCTTTAGTCTCAAAGCCAGGCTTTTAGGCACCCTGCCAACAGGCAAGATGACTGTTTCCCTTCAGAGCCCCCCCGCCCCCATTCCCATTGTGTAACTCAGAACCTGGGGGAAAATGCAAAACAATAAACCATCTGCAAGTCTTTCAGACGGTGCAATTTGCAAGAAGTGCTTTTACTTCTTCATAGGACTCTGCATTAAGCCAGGACTAATTAATTGCTACATTAAAGGAAAGCACCTTTAACATTTCAATGACATAATCATATGTAATTATGATCATATAAAGGAACACTTTATAATTAATGATGTCTCCACTTCCTGAAATGTGTAATCCTTCTGTCTTGAATTCCAAACAGGTTGGCAAAAGGCAGGCACTAAATATAGATCAGGAACTAATATTTAAATCAACTTTTAATTCACCTTTCAATATGAACGGCAAAACCAGAACAAAAGCTTACCCTTATTAGGACTCTAAGTCTTTATGTCTATGAAGCTAAATACACAGCAACAACAGATCCACGCAGAGATGGCCAAAATTACAGGCCTGAAATGATTACCTCTAAATAGCAATAATTTTGCCCTAGCAGGCACATTAACTGCTTTTTCAGAAATGCATTAAAACTCACCCCAACTGTCCTTGCTTGGCAACTGGGCTGTGTTACCACTTAACAAAGCACTCTGACTCCTCTCTGTGACTTAAAAAGGAAAATGGCTTTTCTTTTAATTAGGGAAATTTCCCACGAAGGTGAAAACCCTGGGGTGGTAGCAAGCATTGTTCTAAGCACTGAACATGTTTATCTTCATAACAATCCCGAGATGGTACTATTATGATCCCCCTCATATAAAGGAGGACACCAAGGCCCTGAGCTGTTAAATAACTTGCCCAGGCTACCAAATTCCCAGGAAAGACCCGTCTGAGTGAACTACAAACCAGACGGGATACACAGACTTTCTAGATCTTAACATCTGTTCTGTCACTCAAGCAACTGACCATGAGGGAGGCCGGAGAACCTCTACGACTAATTTCTGTTGTTAGCAAAGGTTTGCCGCAACCGTAAGGGAAAACGTGGAGGGAACAAAATTCGACCCACAGGAATACCCAAAGGGCTTCTAGAAAAAAAAAAAAAAAATCCCTGTGGCACAGCTTTCTCCTCTACCAGAAAACCCTGCATCAACTGCCTCCATTTGATGTTTCTAATTTGCTTCATGGTCCACGATTATCTGCTCTCACCAGGGAAATGTGCCGGTGGTGCACCACCCACCCGAGGCCGTCTCCCGGAAGGTCGAGGGTTTACCTTGTCATAATAGTATCGAAGGGCTCTGCTCAGCTTATCATAGTTCATGTTCGTTTTGTTCTTCCGGAGGCCCCACAGTTTGGCCACTTCTTCTGCTTTGAGGAGCTTGAATTCGCCATCGTTGGAGGTCCAGCAGATCAGATGCTCGTGCTTCTGGTCCAGCAGCAGCTGCAACAGGAACTGCCAGAGTGTGATTGCACTCTCCATACCTGGGGGGAAGGGCGCCAGGTCAGAGCTGTCAGCACGGGTGCCCACCCAGGAGGGGCGGAGGGGGCCTCAGCTCCTGCCCTCCCTCCCCCAGGGAGCCCAACAAAACGCCACTTGCGCTTCGACCCCACAGGCCACTCGGACTCAGGTGCCTTCTGGATGCATTTTTGTAAACAGCCACGATTCAGAAATACAGGGAAGCCCCGTGATCCCTGTAGTCACGACACATGTCCCCTCCGGCCGCGGGGTGGCATCTAAGGTACTCACGTGAAAGAGGGATTAATGAACTGCCCACTTGCACGATGAGTCCCCATTCCAGCGAGTCCCCTCTTAACACTAGAGTCTGTTCCTGCTCAGACTCTCAAGTCCTTTGTTGGTCAGTCTCTGCGTCCGTGATTTGCTGTGAAATCCGGACCCCATGATGAGTGCGTTTAGGGACGGGGCTGGGCTCCATCAGTCAGCCTAACTACTTGCCCTGCTGCTCAGGGAAGGGTCTTTGTCAGGTTGCTGGTGTCTCCCCAGGACTTCGAAACCGAGCACAGTGCCCACATGTCGCAGGGGCCCAACGGACAAAGGTTTGTGAACTGAAGGATCACCACTGCCACGTGAAGAGCCCTTAGCTTCCCCAGACATTTGTCACGCGGCAGATCAAACCCACGGCCACACCCGCTCCAGTGGGAAAACCATTTTTTCCCTGCTATGAGAGGATTAGAAAATACTCTCTTTTCCTTTGACTCTGGTGTGGACTTTGTAAGTGCTCTTCCTTCTGTCTAAAATGCTGTTCCCTTGCCTTGGAGCCTGGTAAACTCCTACTTACCTGTGACGACCCAGTTCTAAGGGAGCCTTCTTGAAGAAATTTTTCCGCACTCCCCCAGTCAGTTCCTTATCTTCAGACATTTAAGGACTTTCATGGCAATGGGTACTGATTCTACTAGTCCTACTAATGCACGTAGTTTATCCACAGTCATTAAATTAGTAGGTGACAGAGATTAAGGAGGGCACTCATCATGATAAGCATTGAGTGTGTCTGCAATTGTTGAATCACTATATTGTACACCGGAAACTAATCTAACACTGCATGTTAACTCTAGTGGAATTAAAATAAAATTTAAAAAATAAAAATAAATCCTCTCAACGAAGACACACAAAAAAAACACGTTCGTTACATGAGGAAAGAAGAGGTGGTTGGTCTGGCCTCGAAAGCTGCACCTCAGGTCACCTGTCATGGTTGGACACATCAAGTGCCCTGGCTCTTAATCTGGGCAGGATGGGAGTGAGCTGAGGGGTGCTGGGTTGAGGACGCCAGGGATGACCAGAGGGTAGAAAACTGGGTTCTGGCTGCAGAAAGCTTCAAAGGCAAGCTGGGAGTGGGGACCAAGCCGGAGAGAACTAGGGTTCACCCCCCAATGATAGCAACAAGGAGACGCCGAAGCTGAGGGGCACTGTGCAAGGTGTGTGAGTCCAGGAGACCTGGTAGCCAGGATAACTTCCTTCAAGGACCCCTTTGGGCCAATATTTGTGTTCATTCCACAATGCCCCCCCCATGCATTCTTCTTAAAGTGGCAGCTTTCAGACTGACAAGTTACTTTTCTCCAGCATGGGGATGGAGGTGAAAGCACCTCGCCATCCAATAAGTATTCACTTCCTTCTTCCTTTTCACATGTTTAGCCAAAAGAACACGTTTTATTTTTTCTCTAAGCAACCATGGGCTCTTCAGTTAAAGAAAAGCAGATTAGGAATGTTCTCCAAAACCCCATAAGGCATTTTATTTATGGCTCTTTAAACGAGACAGTCTTTACAGAAATCAATCTTCACCACAATGGCCACTGGGTCTGTGAGACAGTAAATCAGGTCACTGTTAGATCAAAACCGCCCCTGCATCTCATGAGTCTTGTAAGCAAAGCTGCTATGATGTGCGGCAGCTCACTGGCCTGGGTTCCTAATATGAACCACCCTTCCGATTATTTGTGGATGAGCCACAAGCTTGCTTCTCATCATTGGCACTAAGAATTGCTAACAGTCGTCTCAAATTTTGGGGGGTGTTCTTTTGGCCAAAGGCTTCAGACAGTAAACTTTAAAATATCTTTGAAACTTTAAGCAGATGCTCAGAGGAACCCGCTCCAAAGGGCAGAAGGCTGCCCGTGGGTCTGGAGGTCTGGAGGGAAGGGGGGGGCGGCCTCTGGCTCATGCACCAAGGAGGAAGGCGGTCAGCCACCTGCCCGTTAACGGACTCAAACCAGCATGTTCCAGATGGGACGACAGAAACCTATTCGTGTATTTGAATGTATTTACACTTACTGCTTCTACCAACCAAGACTCCTTGGAGCTTCTCACGCTGCCTGGATCCCTGTTCATGGCACTCCCACCCCAGGTATGGGAACCGTGTTCTCTGGGCGTAACTCAGGAGGATGAAATGTTCTCGAGCTTTCCCACCTTCTCCCATCCAAGTGACCGTACAGCAGTGCACGAGAATGGAGTGCTTTCTTCCCACCCCACCGAAATCTGGGCTTGACCGTACGATTCCATTTGGCCAACGCAACGTTCACTAGAAGGGATCGCCATGCTGCTTCTGAGCCAAGGTCTAAGGGGCTCCACGTGTTTGCACTTTTCCTCTCGTGCTCCCGTCACTGCTGTGGGGCCAGTGACCCAGACTGAGATGCGTGGAGCCGGCGGGAGCTCAACCCAAAGCCTGGAGCCCAGGCCCATGACCCGCAGGCTAAGGCAGCATCGCCGAGGCTCGCTGCAAGAAACACGAATGCCGCGGTGCACCGAGGATGCCGGGCCGGTTGGTTACGTGGTACCATTGCAGCTAAAGTTGCCTATGACAACGTCCAATGTCTTTGCTTTAAAAAATTCTGTTTGTTCGAGTGCCATTATCTTTGCACTGTAGGGCTTACATGCACAATCACGAGGCGCGTCTAGACATGAAAAAACATGCTGCCTGATGCGGGGGGGGGGGGGGGTTGGCTGACCAGATCCTTACTGCGAGGGCCACCAGCCGGCCAAGGGACAACCGCGGGTGCTCTGGCCATGGCCTTAGAGAAAGGTAGAAGAAGGAAGGAAAGACAAGGAGATGAAAAAGAGTAGAGGAGCAAGTGCTGGGGGTGGGGCCGTCAGGGGCCCCCTGGATTTCTGGAATAGAGGAACTGGGCCAAGGGAAGGCACGGAGCTGTGAACTAGGCATCACAGAGCTTCCTCTGACAAGCGCTTAGAGACCAGCGGGGCGGCGCTGAGCCCCCAGCTTGGGGGGCGTTGGGACCTTCCCTCCCTTCCCCCTCACCTCGCCCACACCGAGGTGTCACAGTGAGGCTACCACCAAGGACGGGAGGATTCCTTAGAAGCGTGACTGCCACCACTCTGAGGAGGAGACCTCGGCCATCAAGCCCCTCCTGCCTGAAGCACAGCAAGCCGGGGCTGGGGGCCTCATTCTCCCCTTGTCCAGCTCTGCTGGCCGGTCCTGTGCCCTCCCCGGTCTTCCAGCTTCGATGACTGTAGAGCACGCACGTCTTTATTGTTGGACATCCCAGCCACACGCTACTCAGACACAAGTCCCACAAACCTGTCCCTGTGAGTTTATAATCACACCTTCGAACAGGTCACCCCTTCTACGCTGGCAGAGGTAATTCTGGGATAGATACAGTGGGGGCCAACGTGACTCCGGGTCCTCCCACCACCTCTGGCCAGAGCCATCCGGGGGATTAAAACGCAAGAGCATATGTGGGCAACGGCGGACAGAGGCCCCAGCTGACATCACCGTGATGGTTCTCTCCATTCGAGGGCACTCGCCGTGCTGCTTTTAGTTCCAATCTTAATTTATTTTAATTATGATTAAATACATTTAATCATCATTTACACAGTTGTTTTCACATACAATTACGCTTCACATTCTATCACCTCTCTGCCTCCAACAAATTCTGCCCCCTCTGGGACACTGGAAAAGATTCTAACGTCACGACTGGGAAGCATGCCCTTCCAACAATGACCAACGTATTCGCAAATTCATCCAAATGAGTATTTCTATCACCAGAAAAAAAGCTTTGAAATTAATTCTTTTTTAATTCTTTGACGCCTAGAATCTTTAATGAAGTGCTAGGTCTTAACATGCAAGTACAATAAAGTCCAATTTATCTGGCTGCCATCATTAGGAACGCGGGTGATTCAGACTGCATACTGTGCTTCTTATTAAGCAAAAAGTCCAAGAAAGTGTTGATACTTGAAACTGATGTTTGATACATTATTACGCCAACGGAGACCTGCTCTAAGTTAGAGTATTTCATCAGCCTAACCTCCTGTAGCCGCGTCCCCACAATCCCCTGCTTGAAATATACAGAACACACGAAAGAAATTGCTACAAACCTTTTAAAAATATTCCCCAAATCAAATTTTTGCTATTAAGAAAATGCTTCTCTTTCCCCTTCCCCTGCCCAGACCTTATTTTGAATGTATACAGTTTGGTCTGGTCTTATCACGCCATTCTTTATGCAAAAATCAAACTCTGCACTTTGAGATTTAGGAGGATCAGTCCGCTTCTGCTCTTACAAGAAGAGGCGCCCCTCAGCATTAGACACCGTGCCTTCCGCGGGCTCCCCCTCAAAGACGGCAGTCACACCCTGGCCAGACCCACCTCCAGGCCACTCCAGAGAACAAAGCCACCAGCTGGTTGTCCCCTGCTCTCCTCTCCCTTTGTAATTTACAGCCCAGATCTTGCCACACTGGAGTTTCGTTAGATATTTAAAACAGTCTGTCCAATTTGAATAATATGCATACTTCCTTTTAAAGGAGTGAGGGAAAAAATAGGTTCCCCATGTTGACAAATTATCTTCATTAAAATTTTTATTATATTCTCCCTTCGATATAAACAAGACTGGATATAAGCTCCTCAAGGTTTATGATTCTTATATAATGATAAAATGAGGTTTACAAATTAGGTGCCTCCTGTGTCCCATTCAAATTACTGAGTAATTTCACGTATGATAGCTGATGTGTTTGTTGAGAGATGTCCCACAGTCACGGAGAGGTTATGGCAATGACTGAGCCAATGCAGCCCTTTTGAGTAAGCTGTGTTTATACCACTATACCCTATAAAGATTCAATTCTCTCCTCACTTCTTTCAATTTTTTGTTTGAGTGTCCATGTTATGCCAAGACACCATCTGGGAATTTGGGAGATATCAGTGAACAGAGGAGATGAAGACCTCTGTCCTCATGGAGCTCACATTCCAGCAGAAGACAGGCCATAAACAACAACAAACATAGGAATATTAACTGTAGTGTCGGAAGAACAGCGCGATGGAAAAACACAGCCAGAGCAGGTTAAGGGGGTGGGAGCCTGCGGGGGGCAGGGTGTGAGCAGAAGATCACGGAGCGCCTCACTGAGAAGCTATGGGTTGAGAAATTCCTTTGTTAAAACAATTTTTGGGGCACCTAGGTGGCTCAGTCAGTTAAGCGGCTGCCTTCGGCTCAGGTCATGATCCCAGGGGCCTGGGATCCAGTCTGAGTCCCTCACTGGGCTCCCTGCTCAGCAGGGAGTCTGCTTCTCCCTCCCCCTCTGCCCCTCCCCCTGCATGTGCTCTTTCACGGTCAATAAATCTTTAAAAAAAAAAATTTCAAAATGGGTAAAATCATTGCTCTCATACAGACATAAAAATGCAGACATGGTAAAGATTTTATTCTACTCACTAATCAAGGAAGGAACTAGGCAGACCTTATAACAAGTTAAAAAATATCTGAACGATAGAAGCACTTGTAGATCAAAAACACTGAAATGAATGCACCCATGGGGCAAACCTGAGGGTGGGAGAGAAGTCAACTGAGCCCTGAGAGAGAGAACAGAATTTGCATGTCTATAGACAATAGCTACTTTGCTGTCACTTATCTATAATTAACAGAGTTGTAAATTAGCTTCCCGGAAAATCAGAACCACATCACCCAGAGAGTGCACAGTTTTTCACTGAAGCACAATTATTCCCTACCACCCGCAGCAGTGAGAGAGTGAGCCACTTTGTCTGTTCGGAAGGTTACAGAGCAGGCAAGAGCTGACTCCGGAGCCAGCCCCTCTGGGTTCCAATTCAAGTACTAGTCCTGCCTGGCTCTGGGACGTTGCCCAAGTTCCTTAACCTTTCTGTTATAATAAAAGTATCTCTCTTACAAGGCTATTGTAAGGATCACTCAAATTACTCATAATGCACTTGAACTACACCTGCTACCTGGTGTTATTGAAATGTTTACTATTACTTTTTAGGCAACAAGGAAACCTCTTCATAGGGCATGTTGTGAGGTCATTTGGCTTTCACCTAGCTCAAAGGCTTCATTTATATATTGTAACACCTTGGTTTTTTGTTCATTAGGCAATGACCCCAATGAAGTCACTGGAATCCAAAGAGAATCTTCAGCTCTTTGGTGACTGTTTATGAAGTGACTTGAAATATGCTTATATTTGGTTTTTCAGACTATCATCAAAAATGAAAGGACAAAAATTTTTTAATTCTGAGAAAACTCGGATCCCTGGGCACATACTTGCTGACTCCAGCTTAAGAAACATTGGTTCAAAATGCTGAGCCTGAGGCCTCCCAGCTGCTATGAGCCCTTGGGTGCCCCCACCTCCCTTGGGGCTAATTCCACCCCACTTCTCATGCTCCTGGAGGGCGGAGGGCCGGAAGGCACGCAGATGAGAGCTATTGGGTCAGAAAAAGAGAAGTGTTCTAAAGTGACATCCCAAGGGACATCTGTGACAACATGCTTATGACTGCTGGTGCTGGAGCCCACACGGAAACATTCCCCAGGCCGGTCAGGGCAACAGGTGCAGAGAGGAGAGGGGCAGAACTGGCCACGAGTAAAGGGCCTGTCTTCTGGCAACGGGGAGAGACACCTAGGCAGACTGAGCGTTACTTCCCACCCCCATTCTGTGTCTTCAACCCTTTTGCTTTTGAAGACTACAAACCCTATATCCTCGATTCATCCTCGAATCTGGACGGAGCCGCACGGAGAAGGACACTACAGACCAGGCCCAGCGATTGCGCTCACTAGCCCTGGTGCCCTCCCCTGCCTCCCGGAGCACCGCGGGGCCACGTGGCTCTGGCCCAGCTTCAGCCTCAGCACAGCCCTCCCTCAAGTCAAGGGCACTAGCTCCCAGGCCCCCGTCACACTAACTCACCTCCGGCACACTTCCTCTGGCCCCTGGGGGTCTAATGAACACCCTGCACAAAGGAAGAGAGAGCTGCTCCCTCCCCTGGGCTGGGAAAGACCTGCACTGGTTAACCGCCAACTGGGGCTCAAACAATAGGCACCATGGGCCAAGGGGACCGAAAGGCCACCCAGCGCCTCCCATGTGAAAGCAACGTACACGTACACACAGGTGCAAACACACTCATGCCAGGAAGCTTTTCAGCATTTCTCACGGTCTGCCTCACACAGTTAGTCGTTCATTCATTCATTCATTCATTCACTCATCTGTCTTTTCTAATCCTAAGAGCCTTATCTTTGCCTTCTCTGTCCACACTGGGTACTTTTATTAAGCCCTCACCCTCCATCAAGCCCTTTCCCTGTATTATCTCATTTAATTCGTACAACACCTCTAGGAGTTAAATACATTTACCGTTCCCACTTTGTAGATGAGAAAATGGAGGACCAGCCGTGGAAGAGCAGGGGCCCCCTAGAACAGTCTACTCAGTGTGTGGTCAACACACCAGTGCTAACTGCTGGTCATCGGCCCATGATAAGAGGAGTATAGAAATCGAGAATAAGAGTATAGAGACTTCTGCAATTTGTCATTATCACTACATCCACATATGTGATCAATGTAGGTTCATCTTACTAGCACAAGCGATGCACTAGTCAGAATCATGAAGTGGGACCACGCTGAAATGTGTGATATTCAAGGTTTTTCAACTGTAACCCAAAAGTATACAAAAATCTAGAATTCACTGATTTCATTAAAAGATTTAAATATAACTATAACTTTATAGGAAAAATTGTGGGAACTGGCAACTAACCAAGGAGTTACTTTAAAAGCAGCAATACTTGCTTTTAGATGAATGTTAAAAAAATTAATATCCTGAGTTTGTGGAAATGGGGTTTCAAAATCTCTTTTCTAGTGCCGTCAACATTCCTCCGTGAGACTGGCTTCTCTCCAGTGTAATTGAAACAAAACACAAAAGTAGTTTAGATACATCATCTCCTGCAGGTAGCATTATTGTATCCAAGCTAGATTAAATTCATTAGTCAGCAAGAAGCAAACTTTCTCCATGAAAAGTTCAGTGTTGACAAATAGGGTGTTTGTTCAAAGTGTGCTTATAGGCATTTAATACAGGGAATCTCTAGCTCACTTGCAAACTTTTTGTTTGGTTAAAATTGCTACATGGCAAAAAGTTTCCGGTACTAATAATGATCTTCTATATTAATTGCCTTTGCATGCACTTTCAATGACTATGTAGTTTTTTGCAATTTTTCTCATTACACTTATTCTAATTGCATTTGTTGAAATGTCATTTCATGCCTGTAAAATCTATCATTAAAAATTGGGCTGTTATTTTGATATCTTTGTTTTTTTATTTTTCTTGTGTCCCAAAATTATCAGTCCACAGTGTCTCACAAATTTTAAAAACTAGTCCTTTTCTACTGATGGCTTGAGAAGTACTGGTCCCAAATGCTGACTCAGTGAGTACGGACCTTTGCTTTGCTTGCTGACGTATCCCCAGCTTAGATCAGTGACAGGTCACCCTAGACACCCAACGAACATTTGTCTCAGGAGTGAATGAATACATAAAACTGGGGATAGCACATGCCACAGTGTGTGCCCTTACCTGCTCTGTAATACTGCATGGAACATACGAGAATTAGGATTAGGCTCTTTGGAGAAGGCTATCTAGAGAAAGGGAGTGAGAGCACTCATCCTTCAAACTACAGGGTGGGTAAAATTTTAAAGGGGTGAGAGGACAGAGGCAGAAAGTCCCCCACACCAGGCTTGAAAGCATCAGCAAAGGCTAAAGCAAGCATTAGGCTGGGGGGCTGGAAGGAAATGCACCTGCAATTTACCCAGAGGCAACCTCCCCCACTTGAGCCTGAAGAACAGAAGTCACCCAGGAGCAGGGGTTATGTGCTCCCTCCAGGTCCCTCAAGCCTCCAGCAGCTGCTGGGCTGAGAGAAGACTCGGTTCTACCCACCACCTCCAGCAATGCCTGGGCACCTGGAACCCGCGCCCCAAGGTCAACACACAGTGAGGCTAATAGGGTAAGTTAATGCTCAGGGACCAGCTCTTTGCTAGGGGTCCTGGTAATTTTGTATTTCTAATTTGGAGGGGTGGTACAAAGACGGTCTCTTCCAACTGCTTAAGCTGCAAGCCCCACAAAACCTAGACGGGCCCCTGGGGGAACCTCTCTTCACGCGCTGCCTCTTTCCTCCCAGAAGCTGCTTCTCCTCCTCTCGGAAGTGGGCATTCTTTCTGTCTGCCACAAGGTGGCGCCAGACAACTTGATGCGAGATGGGGCTGCCCAGACTCTGCAAAGAATGAGGTTTTTGCTGCTATTCTTAGAAGTCGAAATACCAACTTATTTGTTCTTCTTTCTATTGATGGCAACCTAACACTTCTCTTTGCATGTTCCTGGTTTCATTTTTAAAGTTACACTAAGGTGGGAGTTGAGGGGACAGAATTCTTTGATTTTCTAAAGCTTACATATTGTGGGAACTAAAGAAATGGGCCAACGTAAAAATAACAATTTTAGTCAGAAATTAGAGGGCTCAAGGAAAGGAGAAAAACTCCTGTGTAAGAAGCAAACAACGCAGGTGCTCCATAGGTATGTCTTTTTGCTTGCTAAAACTTGAATGGTTAGAGAAAGGAGGCTGAATGTTAACACTTTGTTAACATTCAAAATTCTCTTAATTTCCACTCCTCTGTCCAGAGCAGCACCTACTAAGTTTTTGTTTACCATTATATTATCAATGTCCAAGAGAAAGGGCAAAAACCGTTTCATTATATAAAACAAACCTTAGGTACCTCAGTCAAGGAACTGGAAAACAACAATTTGTATTGAGATCGACGGTAACTCAGCACAGAATACCTTTAAAGCATTAAGTAAGGACAGCGTTTGTAACCATGCAGCCCACACTTGAAGTCTTTTTTATTATTTTTATGAGGTGGGATAAAGATTACTTAAATTTATTTATTCTTTTAAAAGATTTTATTTATTTATTTGACAGAGAGAGCACAAGCAGGGGGAATGGCAGAGGGAGAGGGAGTAAGCAGGCTCCCTGCTCAGCAGGCTCCATCCCAGGACCCCCAGATCATGACCTGAGCTGAAGGCAGATGCCTAAGTGACTGAGCCACTCAAGTGCCCCTACTTAAATTTATTTTCAAAAGACATTTTAATTATCATCGACTGCTACATGTAAAAAAAAAAAAAAAAAGCCAATCTGTGAGGTCAAGTTCAAGTCTCTTAAAGCTCTTTCTACTTACTAACAAATGTTTGTATTCTCATTCATTCTGTGAATACCTACAGACTGTCCATGTTTAAAGGGCAGGATAAACAGGGAGAGGGAAATTAGCCATTGCTCAGTCTACTTATTTACCATTTATAATAAGTTGACCATGCTCTGCAAGTTCAGTTTTACAAATAACTCTTCCATCTGAGGAAAGAGACGGGGGGGATTGGGGTGGCGGGGGGACGGCACTGTAAAAGGGACCCATGAAACTGCTGTCTCTGGGTAAATTAGAAGCAACTCCATCGGTTCATCGGTGACTTCTCTATGGGTGAATTTCCTTTGGAAAAGTAAATGGATGGCTACATTAACTCTGGCTAGGAAAGCGTGTTTGAGCCATTCTACTTCCTCCCACATTTGTATATTCATGCCATTTCCCACCCCACCCCACTATTAGACAGCCCTGCCCCATCTTATCCCCCATTTTCAGATAGACCTGCACTGAGATGGAAAAGGGCCTATTTTCCCCTCTATGCTGCCTTAACCCGGGCACCTCTGTGTTCCCTAACTGGGCAACATCCCCAAATTTCCTAATGTTCCTGGTACAGAGTTCATTCTTTCTGGGCTTAAAGAAAAAACCGTAATCAATCCAGAGGGTTCATAAATAATTGGTTGCCCCAGAAGCACACACCTATTTCTCTGTACCTCCAAGAGGCAAGTCCATTTGAGTGAGAGCGTGTATGGGAAAAGCTCAGCACAGTGCCCTGTCCGTTATGAGCCTTCAGCAAGGCTTACTGTTGTTTTTATCTGTGCCTTCCATGGAGCCTTCCACAAGGCTCCCACCAGTGCAGTTACTTAGTATTAGCCATCCTTCTGGAGTGCCACCCAGCAATTCCAACATGGCACCTGGCAGACAACAGGCATTCTATAAAAAGGTGTGCAGTGAATCTAAGTTTCTTTGAATCTCAATTTCTTTACCCTTAAGGTGGGGATTGTAGCATCCGACCTCAGAGACTCTTCTATAATGTGCTAATAAGCCCACACATAGAATAATTCTATTATTCTCTTTTTTATCTCCGGAGAAAGATGGACTTGTCCACTTTTCCAGTGTCTTCTGACTGCAGGAGCCCTGCTTCTCCCCATGTGGCTTGTCAGGTAGACACACACACACACACAGAGTTTGTGCGTTCTGCAGTCTTAAACGTACACATAACCATTTAATCTCTTCTTTGAAAACATCACACACAATTTTATTGGGCAGTTAAAGGAACACAAGCCTGCTAGATCAAAGCAGCCAACTGGTCACCCAGCCTTCCCCAAATGAGGCTGTAGTTCATTATAGCCACTTGGTTAACCACATCCACTTCCCTCGTATATCAACATGCCCAGGAAACAGATTTAGAAATCCTGGGCACTGCAGGGAAAAATCTTTTCAGGTAACCCACTGTACTTAAAGAGCAGACCACGTCTTGAAAGAGGAGTAGGACTATAAAACTCAGAGGTTCCGACAACCTGGGCCTGTCCCCAGGTCCCCCTCCACAGAGCCTCCCCGGGAAGCACAGCTTTACTGACAATATCTTTTCTAGAAACAGATGGGTTGTTCCTTCCCAGACATTTTTGGACTAAAACCCAAACGTTCACTTTCTTTGCAATTGTTTTTTGTTGCCTGTGTTTTTTGCGCCTATCTTAATTCTGGCCTGAAGCACGTCCCCCTTCAGTTCTCATACTTGGTAACATTCAGCTTCCTCTTCTGCAGGTTGCAGGCAGGAAACTGGAAAATGGGCCACAGGAAACCTGGCCTCCTACATCTGTCCCACTTTGTAATTGCAGCTCTGGTTTCATTTTGCTTTGTGTGTCAGCTCGGTTTTAACCCTCAACATGACGGCCAAACTCTCCTTTCTGGAAGAACACTGCTATTCTTATTGCCCAAGAAAACTCACTGAGACTTTTGTTTCCTCCCCAGAATAATTAACCCTATGAATTCAACAGAGGAAAAAAATACTAAGCAAATTCTCCTTCAACAGTAACCATTTGGATCAAAAGCATATGGAGCTAGAAAAATGATTCATTAGATGTGATAAAGCCACCAATAAATCCCCAGTGCAAATCAAGACTATTTTATAGTACTATACACAGAAGTTATTTTAGATCAATTGGATTACCAGTGGTCCGAGGCTCCCTGACAAAGTTTACCTCATGAGCTTTTGATAAATAATGTATGAAAAGAAGCTATACTCACACCTCACTATAATTTCTTTCACTATGACACTATTTCAAATCCTATTTCTTAACAATTATCACCATTAGGTTGAACTATATGAAATTGTTTTTATGGGTCCAAAACAGCCAAATACCCACAATCTCATAGAGTCAACTTAAAGCATATAATTACATACAGAGGACACACACACACACACACACACACACACACAATCACATCCCCAGGGTAGTATCTTCTTCCCGTGTTTGGTCCACGGACTCTTTTGAGAATCTGAAATTCTCTAGAGGTGGGGGAGGTAAACTCATGCAAAATACATATAATTTCAACAGGATTTGTAAAACACTGAAGATAATTTATAAATCTCAAATAAAGAGCCCTATTCTAAAGGAAATGTGAGGTATGTCCTCCCTGACCAGAAATACTGAGATTGCATGGAATTCAAGAAAACGGCTGAAACCCGCCCCCCCCAAAAAATCTGTTACTTTTAAATAGGAGCTTTTCTTTTTTAATGCGAACATTTGATGAGCATTTATTATGTACCAGGCCTTGTGCTCAGTGTTTGATACACATCTAAATTTAATACTCCATGGGGAAGTCATGACTTCAAAAGGTGAAATAAGATGCTCGTGGTCGCAGGAGTAATATGGACAGAGACTCCTATCCAGGGGCATCTGGCTCCAAAAGTCCAGGTCCTTAATCATCACACACAGTTCCTCCAGCAGAGGCTTCATTTCTCATATGCCCACTTCACTGCTTCTAAGAGCGAAGCCTCATTTGAACTCAGGGGGAGATGTCACATTCCCGCTACGAATCAAATCAGGAAATTTCCTCGTTCATTTCTGACTTTGCCTCATCTGTGACTCCAGTTATTCCAACTGGCTCTGTTGTAAGAAAGAAACTGTGAACCCATGCCACCATCATTTTTTTTAAACCAATTTCTCTTTTTAAAAAGATCTGTATGTTGGTTTAGACATGCTCCAGGTTCAATCCACGCTAAATAAATCGAGGCTGACTCTTGATTGTGAAGACAAGGCATGAGAAGCAGTCCCTTCTGCCCCTTAGCTCCCCTTGAGCAGGAGAGACCATCCTGCTGCTCGGTGTGGGCACACAGAGCAGCAGAACAAGAGGATGAAAGTCAAGAAAAGAAATGAGAAAGATCTAGCCTGCTCCGGAGACACGGTCCAAAGCCTGCACGCTTTTCTCCTAACAACAGAAGGAATCATGGGCGACACTTCACCTGCGAATAGGGACAGACTGGGAACCCCCCGAAAACCACATGACAATACCCAGCACAGCACCTGCCACCCGGCAGGAGCTCAGAATTGTCCCTTTAAAAACAAACATCTCCGGGGAGGCCCTGTTGTTTCGGGTTCTAAGAGAACAATGTTTGGGATTCTGTGGAGGACCGTGACAAGCACATGAAAACAAAATGCCGTCTTGCATTCAGCACAACTTACTGAAAAATCTTGCTAACGGTCCCGACATGTGAGCTTCCATTTGATGAGCTCCCTCAGTCCCAGTGGGTACTTTTTTTTCCCCTCCCATACTCCCCGTGATTCTTCTATTTCGTAGGCCTTTGAATGAAAAATCTTTTACCTAAACTTCTGTACTATTCATATTTTAAAAACCTGATCCTGTGCACAAGGGGGAAAGCTGGAAATCGGAACATAAATCCCATCGCAGCCGCACGCAACTTCAAGAGTTGCATGATCTCAGGCGGGGAGGTCAACTTCTCTCTGTTTCAATTTCTTTATCTGTAAAACAGGGATAAGGCCAACCCTCTCCTCCTCCGTACAGGAGTGCTATCAGACTGAAAAACTCTGTACGAGGATTTTGAAAATAAAAATCCAAGTTATCCTTTTGGGCAAAGCCCTGCACAAATGCTCTTTAAAACGGGAATGGAACAATGCCTTCAGCTTCAAATCAAACCTTCGCAGAGATATTTTTTAAACCTATGGTTGTCTCAACGTCAGGAAATGTTTGTTTGCTCACTTTGCTACGACAGTTTTACAAAAATCAAAAATGAAGGAACTCTCACATACTGCCTCCACTAGAATGAAACCATAATCTCTCAGATGCACTTGAAAGAATAAGAAGTCGGTGAAGGCCAAAAAGTCTATACCCGGCAGAGTAAGAAAACTTCTGCATGATACAAAATGATGGTGGATTTTCCACATCCAGAAACTAAAACATTTCCTGCCAGAGCATCCTCCAAACCCTTCTATTGTGTTGAAACTGTAAAATCTTTCTAAATCAGGACTTCCTCCTATTATGCTCTAGAGGCGTCTTTCTGGGAAGGGTAGATCCAAGGCAAAAGGTAGGAATTCCCGCAGCACCACCCAGTGGAAACATTAGAAAAAAAAAATGCAAGATAAAATACGTTTCGTCAAAGAAAATTCACATCTTCGCTCTTCCAGTTAAAAATCTGGACACTGCTCTCCTCCATCGGTGGCAACCAGCGACACATTCTGCTCAGTCCGAGGGCCCTTCCTCCCCGGGCCGGTCCTCAAATGCCGCCCGCCCACAGCAGCACTGCCATCATCCTCCCCGTGTCTCTCACACCTGTGCACACACACGGAGCGGACGCCGGGCTGGGGGAGGAAGGAGGCCCGGGTGGGGTCAGGTGTGGGCAGCGACACCATCTCTTCCCCTCAGAAGGATTCCCAAGGGACCCCGGGGACCGGGAAATCTGCACAGCTGTGCTCAGCATCCCAGTCCTGCCACAGCTCTGGGCACTTCCGGTCAGAAAGGTAACCATCTGTGCACCTTCCCCTTCCGCGGCTGGGCCACCTCCAACATCTGCCCTGCGACCCTACCTCCCGAGTCCCACCCCCCGGGAAGGGGACAGAGCCTTTCCTCATGGCCCACATCTCCTGTCCCTCCAAATCGCTCTCCTGTGTGACCGTTCTGCTCCCCTGTCCTACCAAGGCCACCGCGGGTCCCCCGGGCTGCCCATGCCCGGTGCAGTCCCTCTACCTCATTTACGAGCATTAGAACGCGTCTCTCTTCCCCAGTGGCTGCTTCTCATGCATGCATGACCCATCAGGCTACTAATCTCAGGAACCCTTGACCTTCTCCCTCCAGCTTTCCTTCATGGCCGTAGCAGTGGCCCAGAGAGGGACAGAAGTCCTTGTCTTCCCAGAGAAACTTCTCTTGTCTCTTCTGTAGAACTTAAAACGATAAAGTATCATCTCTTCCATCATTTCTAGATGGTTAAGTCCCCGAAGAAAACTGCCCCCACGCAGCACTCCTGGCAAAGTTAGTTTTTAGTTAGTTCGTTTTCCCTCCTGGGGTAAATCTACTGAAACCACCTTAAGAGAAAAAGGATACTCGTTAGCTGATCTTGATGTTCTTTAGGAGCACATGATCAGTGTTAAAACTTTATAAAAAAACGCATTTTTGAGCTGCTGATTTATGAATGGCTCATAATAAGATAAACCTTCTCCTTTTTCTGAAATTTAACATATGTCAAAATGTGATGGCTCCTGGAAAGGTCCAGATTCAGGGGGCTTATATGGACACGAGCGCGTGCTTGGGTCCTGCTCTACGCAGTACTGCTGCAAACATGGTTAGGAGCTGCTGGTACCTGGGACATCTTCTCTAGAGGTTGTTGAGAAGTACGAAGTGCCGCCTCACACGGACGGCTAGCTAAGCAAGGAAATGGACTCCTCTGGGCTTCTAGGGGCTTCTACATTCTGTGGGCACTTCAGCTGCGCCTTCCTTCCTTCCGTGCTCTTCTCAGCAGAACTCTTTCACGGTTTAGGAAATGCAAATGCGAGGCATCAACATTTTTACATAATCTGGTATGATAATATACTCACTTTGCAAGGGATCTATAAAAAACAGTGCCGCTGCAGTCTTCCAGATGTCATCACCTGCTCATGTGGTGGACACCTGTGGGGGATTTTAGCTGCATCTCAAGTAGTGAAGGTAGGCCAGCCCTTTTATGGTTTTACTGTCTCCACATGCATATGTTTCTCTCACATGTTTGTGCCTTTTGCTACATATGGTGATTATGGTACCAAATGCAGGGGTTCTCCTAAACTTCAATAACTTCTCATAGAGTTCTTTTTAACACGAGGCAAAAATATAACGGCATAAGGGTAAAGTGGCGTACAAAAGGCATCTCATTTTCCACCAAATGTCTATTTAAAAATCGAGCCCGACTCGTCGACCAACTACAGTAAGGGGGAGCACATTTAAAATACCTTGGTGTTCATGGTGAGTACAGTTATTTCTAAGAAAACTGTGGCAAAAATAGAGAGTGATTTCAAAACTCTCCCAATGCCTTGTATTTCCAACCTATTTACTAACCGCCCACAATGCACTGAATAAATGAACAGAAGAACATGAACACGGTCACCAAGTGGAAGACCGATGGTTTCTTCATTTGTGTCCGGCTAATGTGCACGCCTGTGTCCTTCGAGAAGCCTGCAACAGCAGCTGAGGGAAAAGACTGGCTGTCGCTACATTAGCATCAAACAGCTGACACACACCCCAAAGCGTCCTCACGGCCCTTACTTCCCATTCGGGAATCTGCCGTCCACTAACGTGGCTTGGCCCTTTCCTGAAATGTCTCCTACAACGTGATACTCCACTTTTCCAATAATTGTTCCACGAGACTATATTAACTGTAAAAAAAAATAAATAAATAACTAAACAAACAACAGCTGGATCCTGCTTTAGAGGATCTTTTCCCCCTTGCTAAAGAAAGTCACCCTTTTTACATTTTCATCCTCTGGAGCATGTATGGTCTTCTATGTCAAGGTCTTAAAGTTTCTACTTTTCCTGAAGACAAATTAGGTCTTAATATTTAGGTTAAGAGAAAAAAAAAAGGCAAAGGATGTGGCTAAGCCTGGCAGAGGACGCTGTTCTTGTGGTTCAGCTCTGATTTAAATCAAAGCAGGGAAATGCTCTTATTTAAGAGCAGTGACTCTGAGCTTTGGAGAACCCCAGTGTACTTGGGACATTTGTTTGATTCAAGGCATCTTCTAACAGCATATGCATTTGTAATAAAAGTAATTCACTTTAAGAAAATGTTAGCACTCTTCAAAGTTGCTCAATTTATCCAAGTATCATAAATGCAGAATTGGGAATCCGCACTAAAGCATCCAAAGAAGTGAATTAAGCAAAGGTCAGGGAATATTGAGGGGCTGACTGAGTGATGTTTTTGCCTCGATTATCAAAGATGAGTTTGGCCCATCGACAGGCATTCCTGCCCTCCACTAGGGGCTCAGCACAAGATGTGACGACATGTCTCTGCCTGGGGTTTAATCCGTTCCAATCCTGAACTCAGAATGTCACCTGGAGAATTTGGAGATGTTTGTTCTAAAATACTTTTAAAAAAAAGAAAAAATGAAATAAAAATAAAAAGCAATGTTCTACCACCCAACACCTTCTGGTCTAAGTGATCAGTTTCTAGGTCTTGGAAAACAGGCAGAGACATTAGCAGAAATAACTTCCCTACCAACGCACACGGATTCTAGATTCCAGAAGATTTCAAAACACAAAACCGTACGAGCACAAGGAAGTACTGCACCCAGATATGCTCTTCCAAATACTACCAAAAGGTTTGCTCCCTTCTTGTGTGTTCTTAATGGGACTTGCTGAAATTAGGAATCTCCACTTTCTCCTCTCCTATAAATTGTGTTTTTAAAAAATTCAAGTTTTCTCTGAGTTCTCACAGTGAAATAATGGTTCTTTTGGGTGAGAAGTTTAGCAAATGTTCCCTTATGCTCCCATCCTCTCTCTTAGGGCTCAATTCCTACATGAGAACAGCCCCTCTGGATGTAGGAGGAGCAAACGGTGAGATCACATTGTCCCACTCTCTTTGACTCACGCATTCCTCTTGTCGCCTACGTATGCAGACAGACAGACAGACAGACACACACACACACACACACACACACCTGTCAATGCTTATCTTCTTCACTTTCAAATGAACTCCAACAACCAGGGCTTATATTTTAGCCTCGAAAGGAAAACCTTCCAAACTCCAACGAGGAGAAAGTGGGGAGATTACATTTCCAGTTCACTGAGTATGAACCAGAGAAGTGCTCTCCTTAACTGTGTTAGAAAACTGTTTGACTATATACCCCTTTTCTCGCTTAATCGAGCATTCTGATCTTCCTGGGCCTTAGGATCATCATTCTGAGGATGATGAGAACTTACAGATGCAGACAGTGTAAGAGAATCCTTGCTGTTTAATTCTTACAGAGAATTCCTGAGCACATCCTGGAATAAATTCTGGGCTTGTTTTGTTGTTGTTTTACACTCTCTTCTGACAGTGAAATGCAGGGAGAGAAATCTGCTTAATCATACATTCTGGTAAATCAAGGTTTGACTATCAACAAACTGCTCTTTGGCAAAACCGCTGAAAATCACAGCGGACCCAGCCCTCCTTCACCAAAAACAATGTAGGTATTAGTCAGTCATCCTTTCAAATACACAGAGTCTTTTGTTATTCTCAAAATCAATCAGAAATCAATCAGAAACATCATTCATTAATTACAAGAAGTTACAGACAAAAGCTACACACAGGTTTTAGTATAAGTGAAGGACTTTTAACAGCAAATACTATGGAACGCAGCCCAAAGGAACTACGAAAACTTGGTCAATTGAAGTCTTGATGAAAGACCAATGCTAGTTGCTGTAGAATGATCAGTTTTAACATGGAAAGAATTTCACATCAAGATCCTTTCAAGCTGCACTGACCTATGAATTACTTAACTGTTAACCAACCATTCCCAGTATAACACTGGTAGCAACAAGGCTGATGTTTGTCCTCTCAGGTATTAACAAACTTGTTTCTGTACATCTACTGTTCTTGCAAGTCTGGACAAAAACTCTGGAAAATTACATCTCTTATAGAGGCTCTTCCTGGCTGTCTTTATGATTTAACCAAGAGATAGGCCTCTTATTAATCCAAGTAATTCACCATCTAGCAAAGGGTTGGATTTATGCATGGCAATGAGGTGCTTTATCAAGTCCAACGGCAAGCTTTCCCCCTTCAGATTGTTTATAATTCAATAAATGCCAGGTACTGGACAACGTGCTGGGATAAATACGGGGATGAGAAAAACAGAGCAGGCCCAGAGGGAGCTTCCAGACTGAGGGCCGAGACAGACGTGAAACACATCATGACGCATCGGTGGGCAGCACCTCTCACACTCCGAGTCTGATGCATTCAAGGGTTCGGCAGAGGCTTTGGATAACAAGGGAGGCTGGGCTATCAACTCTACTTGGTTCCTGAGTTTGGGATAATGAATATTAAGGAATAATGAGGGACACCAGCCCTATCTCTGGAAATAGAGATCTCAAACTGTTTAGTACCTGTGTTTGGATAGTGAGAATCTGGAGAGGCAGAATTTGGAGAGGGTACAGAGGAAACCTGTTAATAAATATGGCAGGGGCTCTGAAGGCTGGGACGGATGACTGGAGGACGGTCAGAGCACCAGCCTGGGGGCCCAGCAAAGGCTGAGCCTTGAAGGATGGCCACAAACTAGCCAAGTAGAGTGAGCACAATCTATGGGAGTGGGGGCAGGAAAGGGAACTCTCAGGAGGAAGAAGAGCATTTGGAAAAGCCAAAGGGCACAGGACACCTGTGAGGAATGGAAGAAAAGCCAGGGTGGCCAGCCCAAATCACAGCATGCAGCCTACACGGAGGGTTTTGGTCTTTACCCTGGCCAAAGCCACTGGGAGATTTTAAGCTGAGGTGTGACACTGTCAGACCTGTGTTTAAAGGACCAATCTAGCTTGTGGGCAGACAAGGGACTGAAGAAGGCCAGAGGGAATGAGGGACCCAGCACAGACACAGCAGTGAAGGATGGAGAGCCTTTTCAAAGACTATAGAAAGGAAGGAACAGGGACTGAACCTGGTGATCAAAATCTTATCTTGGCCTACTCAGCATCCAGTCCAGAGACAGTCACTGGTGTCCCCAAGAATGAGGCGATTGTGGGCCATTAGAAATGAGTGATGCTTGTCACAAACCTTACAAAAAGGAGGAAATGAAGCACAGCAGCGAATAGCAACCTTCCCACGAGTGTTCCTTATTTGACAAGGGGCCAGAATGGGATTGAAGGGGAAATTTATGGGGAACCCCTTTTCCCACCACAAAATACTTCACTTAAATTGTTGTATATGCCTGAAAGTTGGCTGTCTGGGGAGGACAGCAAAAATTCACATCACGTTTTCACAACTCTTAGAAGAATTCAAGTTCCTTGCTCCAAAATAGTAGTACAATAGAACTTTTGACTTGAAAGGGATTATCCCAGCCTCTACACTTCAATCACTTCACCATCCAGCCGGAGAAACTGAGGTTCAGGAAGATTAAGAGATAGCCCCTCAACACAACTGGTTTTAAGGGTATCTGCTCTTTTCTGCAGCATACATATTACTTTGGGTTAGCTTATGCAGTATTAAATAATGTAGAAGGGATTTTTTCCTCCTATGGTATTGCTGAGGAAATCCCCACATTCTGATGATTTGTTTTTAATCGAGCAGATTAAATAAAAATACTGCAGTGTTTTATCAAGGTGTTCTGGGGTTTAATAACCTACATGGTAGAATCATGAAATTGCCATAATAAAAAGAAATAGCTAGGGAATGTTTCAGGTGATGAAAATAATCTCTATTTGGAGGTAAGGGGTGGGGATTCCATGGGTGTACACAAAAATATTGAGTATCTGTCCATTTCCACGTATGAAATTATACTTCAATTAGAAAAAAAAAAAAAAAGAAGACATCAAGGGTCTCAGATTCCTTGTTCTACTGCTTAAAGGATTCCTGACCTCGGTCTAAGAGAAGTCATGTTTTAGATAAGTGTGTTTTATACCTACCCCATCATTTCCATATTTATACATGGAAAATTAGGAATTATTCTTAGATATGGTAGCTTTAAAAATACTATGATACCATGTGCTTTAGAGGCTCTTTTTAGAGCAGGTAAGTTAATTTTAGTCCAACTCAAATTAGAATATATTAGTAAAACCATCATCTTAATTTCTTTAAAAATATACAAATAAGTCTCGAAGACAAATTATAAAATAATCCCATATTAATTCTTATAATAATTACTTTCCAGGAAATACAAATTAAAACACATAATCGATGAGTTAATAATTCCTGGTGGCGATTCAAGCCAAATTACAATTTATTGAAATGACCAAGTCAAGGTTTATTTTTAAACTGCTGACACATATACTAAGTTTCCAGTAATGGATGAAAGGCCATTTTTATTTTGGTTATAGGTAGGAGTCAAATTTCTGCAATTACTTAAAAGACTGATCTACCATTTTTGAAGGCCTTTAGGATTCATTAACAGAAGGTTACACACATACACACACACACACACACACACACACACTAATAATTCCATTTACTGGGGCTGCACTTTAAGTGGCAAAACCAGAGTTTTGTGCCACAAAACCATAGTCTCTCTGCCACGATTTCAACCAAAAAGTTGGATGATCTTAATTCAAACTGGACATGGGCAATAGTCATCTTGAGCTGAAAAGGCATTGAAAACATCAGTTTCAAAGTTTGGAAACTCTCCGGATATAAAATGAAACAGCAACAACTAAGAATTGTCACAATGTACAAGAGGCACCTTCCTCCCACCTTATAGTTAAAGTTCAAGATACATTTTCGGTTTAACCGAGCTTCTCTTTTTCATCATCTAACATTCTATTTTGATGTGTAGTGCCCTGGACTTCCTGTTACTACATCTTGATATTCTACTGCAAATCATGACTCATTCTTAAATCATAGAGAAACTCATCAAAATCCCAAATTTCACAGCACATATGAATTCAGTCTTCTACGAGGTCAGCATTCTTAGAACATTACTTGGAGCCACAGAGACAAAAACACTGAACAAGTCCATGTAAAAAATTATGTCAATCTACTGTTGAGTCAACACATTTATTAGATCAATAAATGCATGCTCTATGTGCAGTGATTTTGGTCTTGGTACTAGTTTTGAAAATGTGTTACATGGTATGTTAAGTAAAAATAAGTTACAAAACAAAGTATAGTGTGACTCCAATGAAAAGTTTTATGTGTGTGCATGTATGTGTATGTGCGCACACACACACATTCCAGAAGACTGAAAAAATACACACCAAAATGTTGACAGTGGGATTATGGGAGATGTTTATATTTTTCTTCGGGGTTTTCTGAATCTTCCTAACATGATTCACATTAATATTTTTTCAAAACAGAAAAAAACCTACCTAACCTTTAGAAAATATGGTCATGCTAGTGCAATCTCAAAGAGGTTATAAATCAACCTACAAAGATAAAGGGGAGCTATGGATAACCGGGATATAAAAAGCTCTTGCCTGAAACATACAGAAAAATCTGACAGCAGTGGCAGCTTTCATTCAAATGTCCCGTGTGCTCGTGTGTGTGTGTGTGTGTGTGTGT